>NC_136247.1:15412500-16012500 GCF_053564925.1 Oryzias latipes | reverse complement strand
TGTCAGTGCCATAGTCAGGGGCTTTGTCTTAATCCCTGAAGATTCTTCCTTTGAGAAGCATTCTTTTATTTTAAGTTATTTTCAGCCTTGTCGGTAAACAAAGTGAGCTTCAAAAATCTTTGTGTTGAATTCATAAAGTCACCAAAATACATCACAATGAAACGAACAGAGCTGGCAGATGATGGGTCTTGGATGGCCCATAGGTTGTAGCCATTCACCTCAACATAGACATGTCCAAACTATGTTCCTAATTTAATATCAGGCCCATAGCCACTTTCCAGAAACTAACTTTGCAGTATTTTTACAAAAAGAAAGAAAAAAGGAAGGAAAGTAATTCCATATGATGAACTGACACTTCTATGAACTGGTCCAACCAAAAGTTGTTTGAGCAGCACGTAATGAAGTTTGAGTTGCGCCTGGCACCTTGTTAGCTGAGAAGTTTTTAGCATAGCTTGACGAGCTTGAGACTGAGCCTGATAAAAAAAAAACAGTGTCTCTAAACAATGACAGACATTAAGGATGAGTCACATGATGTGGGTTGCTGAGGTTATCTTGGCTATCCTCAAGTCAGGTTATCCTCAATTACAGAATATAGAATATCAATTACTGGATGGTTGTTTATTTTTAAACTTTGTAAAAAAAAAATCCTTACATTTTGTAGCCATATTGCTCTGTTTTTCTGATCAAACTAGCTTAGCTAAAGACTCAACATACCAGGCGTGTCAAATTCATTTTCACCGAGGGCCACATCAACATAGTGGTTGTCCTCAAAGGGCCAGATATAACTTGTACATGTAACTAAATGTAATGAAAAATAAATGTAACTACTCAAAGTTAAATAAGTAATTTATTTATTTATTATAACTTTTTAAAGGGATAATTACAGTTGCATAGAAAACATATGTTTGCTTGTTACTTTAGCATAAATCCTTTAAAATTTTGATTCTGTCAGGTTAGGTTATATTGACAGTGATTAAGTCCTAGTGTTTAAGTCCTAATGTATAGTTGCCCAATCTGATATTTCAAGTCTGATTCCCCCTAGATATGAATAAATACACACCAAATTTAATTGTTTATTCTAAGAAATTAAAAACTTTAATGCTCTTGCGGGCCACATCAAATGACATGGAGGGCCACATTTGGCCCGCAGGCCTTGAGTTTGACACATGTGCAATATACACTGACTAATGTATCTTGTTGGGAAACAAATTATGTTTTATAAGTCCTTAATTAAGAAACACTGTAATTATAATTTTGCAGCAACTCCTAAATCGACAAGTCTTAGGACTCTGGAACTAATTGCTTGAGACTGAGGGCCTCCTGCAGCTACAGACTTTGGAGAATAATTCTTGATTAGATGTTTTGAAAGTAAATAATTTCATGAGCACTTCTATGACCCATAATGTTATACCCCTCTATGAAGTATAGGGGGAAAAAATTGCTTGTCAAATTTGATGGACGCAAACAGGTCAACTTTGGAAGGACAATTAATTATTGTATCATTACAACATGGACGCTGTTGCCTTGTTAAAGGTTGCCATCTGCCACATGCATCAATAGTCCATTTGCTTGTTAATTCCTTCAGCTGGGCTAATAAATTCTCCTTTAATGAGAATGCAAATACTACTAATAAGGTTAATAGAACAGGCTTGTTTTCCTTTGACAAAGCATAGAAGAGGAAGGAAATTACACAACGCATGAAATTAAGGAAAAGACGGAGGTGGATCACTAAATCACTGCCTTTTAGCAACAGCTCTCAGAGTAAGTGTTTTGGGTTTTTACCAATGATAAAGTTAATGACAAATGCAAAATAAAGCCCAGGGAAGGGCAAAGAAAATTCAAGCATGAGAAATAGAGGACAAATCATTTTCAGTCGATGTGAAGTTTGGAACAGTCAAACAAAAGGAAATAAATGTCTTTGATAGATCATGTCTTTGTTGCAACAGTGCATCCTCAGAATACATCGTTGGAAAGCAGGTTTATAAACCTTTTACAAGGTGTCACATTTATGAGAAACATGAAGTCATGTGTTTAGCAGCAAAGGTGAATGTTTGTTGCAGTGTAAAAAAAAGAAGAAAAAAAAGTCAGTTGCTCTTTGCAGGTCTCAGACAGTTTTTAATTCTCTTGTTTTAAACTCACGTTGTAATAAATTAAAGCTCAAGCTCCTTTTGACCATGTCAGAGACAGGCCGCCAACCAAGCACAAGTCACGAAAAGTAGTTTTCAAAATGAAAACAATTACCCCCACAGAGACGGATTTGCCAGTGACTTTCTCCAGGAAGTGATTGGGATTAAATGGTCTACCTTCCCATGACCTCAACCACTGTTGAAACCAGAGAGACCAAGATGACCACTTTGACTCACTCTAGGGAATAAAAAGGTGATTTTGTAGGAATTATGTAAAGGTTTCTTGTCAAAACTAGGCCCACTAATACATTTTAACAAGGAAAAACAAACAAGTTACTTTATATTTAAATAACACTATGATTATTGCAAAACAGACAAAAACCAATACAACTTCAAAATAAAAAAAGGGATCTTTTTTTTCTAATGGAAAATAGAGCAAAGCCTTTACAAAAGACCAGCTTTGTGCAACGTGAATATCAGCAGAATGAGGCTTGTGAAAGAGATTTGTAAAACGTGAAAAAGCGCCTCAGAGCTGATGTAAAGCTCTGAGAACAACCACTTCAAAAAAAAATCACTGAAGCAAAATGCGGTACAAGGTTAGCCTCACCTTCATGAAAATTTAACAAGGCATCGATGTATAAAATATGAGATTTAGTGCAAGCAATTGCTACTAAATACATACAAAGCTTTGTCAGCTGAACGTTGCACCAATCAACGCTAATGTTGTCAAGTTCCAAGATCATTTCCCTTCCTAAACCTCTTGTCTACTTGACACTTTTCACAGATTGATGTGAGTGTTGCAAGGTAATATTTTTTAATCGTGGTTTAGATATATAACCCAGTCAATGCTTTTTTTTCCCCTTTTTTTTTTGGTATCCTTGTCATGATTGATAGATATCATCAAAATTAAAGGCTCAACTTTGAGGTCAGGAAGAATGATTTGCTGTCAGCGCTTCTTTAATACTGAGAGCCATTTCTCTTTGGGGACATTGGGAGGAAGAGCATGGGAGGGAGAAGAGGGAGAAAAAGATGGGGATGGTGGAGGATGTGAAAGCTTCAGGAGAACGTCTTATGAGGTTATTAGGTTTTAATCAATATGGTATATGGCCGGAGGATGATTGGAAAACAAACCTAATCTGGGAAGCAATACGTCGCTCATTCATCTCCCTGCCTGTCTCCGTGGTGCATCTGCCTCACTCTCATTTCCACCTTGCGCCATTCGGTTCGTCCCTGTAAATGCTGCGTTTCTGTTGAAAAACCTCTAAGAGAAAGTGGGCAAACAAGCATTGATGGCATCTGAGTACTGTGCACTTTGTGCGACTTAGTAAAGTAAAAGGTATATACAGTATTTAGGCACTCCCGGGGCTTTTTGATGGAAATCGGTTTACTTCTGGCAACAGTTCGTAAAAGGATCCATTAATTTTTTAAATGTTTCACTTAAGACTTATATCTTTGTTTGAAGTTTTTTTTAATATTAATTTATGTAGTATACCACAGACATCCATTGAAAAGGTTTCATTGACTTGGGATTTTCACCAATTGCTTCTAAATATTTCCCATGCTTTTATTTTCATAGGATTTGCATTGTAATGGGTCTTGTAAGGTTGATTACTTTTATGTTCTCGTTCTTTTTAACGTTTTACACCCTGACTGATGCATCTACAAAAATTAAACATTAATTAATTCAACAAAAATGAATCAAATAAAGACAAAAGGCACTCCTCTACAATATATTCTGGTCCTAAACATTAGGAGAGAAAATTTTAAATATTTATACTTTCTTTAATTTTTTTCTTTTAGTTTCAATATATTTTTTTCCTATTTTGAATGTTGTTCTAAATGCAAATATGAAACTTTTCAATAAAAAACTAGGAACATTTTTATTTTCTCCTAAACAGAAAATCTCGAAATTCCAAAGCTGCAACAAAAGAGAAGATTACTAAAATCATGTTTAACTTATAGAAATGTTTCGTACAAATAAAAGCAAAAGAAATTGCAAATTTAGCTTCCCACCTGTGTAAAAAGCACCCACACTGATGGTATAATCCTGCTTTTCTGGTTTGCCTGTTGCAGTTGCCGCGGCTGCCTGTGGCTTGTAATGTTACCTCACTGTGTTTTTCCAAATAAATCTGGCTCTAATTTAAATTGATGTGTTTGTTTTATTTTAAAGAACCTTCAACTTCTACCTTGATATGACTTGATTAAAGAGCTTAACTTAAATCTGCACCCTGTGCTGGGGAAATTTCATGAGCCAGCGAAAATGACAATCAGTTCGAGCACAGATTGGAGGGACTCCCACTTGGCTCAAGGTGATGGGGGGGGGGGAGTCTCAAGCAGCCATGGGGCAATAATTCTGAGAAATAAAAGGTTGTTATGATTCACTTTTTCACTTTTTTGCAGTTGAGTATCTCAGTGAAAACTGAAAAGAATCTGAGTTTTTTTTTTTCTTAATTCATGTTTCTGTCTCATAATTGGGCAATTCATATTTATAACTGTTTAATAAAGCACAATTAACTTGACATCCATTTATTACTGCAGTCACAATAAAGTAAATGGTATTAAACAGCTTCAAACTCTTACTTGGATCATCTTTAAGTCTATTGTGAGAGCGTTCCAAGTGGTCTTTTAATTTTGATTATGCTGTTTTTAGCCCAAATCAAAAAACCTGTCAATTTCTAGGACATTTCTGCGTCAAATAAAAACCCTCCCCTTGCCCGTTGCAGAGAGATTTCTGTTTACATTGTCTCCTGCTGGCTTACAGACCCTCACACCTCAACTTATTAGCGTTGCAACAAAAATGGCAATATTGAAGCAATCCAGATGTACCGTTTTGATCCAAATACCACCTCAGACGAAGAAAACAAAGACAAACATGGATTCATTTGTTTGCAAGTGGATAAATCAGAATGGAGTAGAGCAGGGAAACTTGGGTACACCCAGCGTGTTATCTATGTCACAAATACAATATTATTCAAACAGCATTTTTTTCATCTGCTCCTGATGTACAGCGATTTGAATAAAGCAATTATCAAAAATGTAATTTTGAGCATAATTCTCTTTACACATGTCCTCCATCATGGAAAATAAGCTACAAGAACATGTTAAAAAGACAATTTTCATTAAAGTGGATCTGTAGTGAAAATGATATCAAGAGTATCAGTCGCAACAATGATTATTTTCTGCTTTGACTATTCCTCAGAAACCCATTGCATAGATCAGATAACTCCACTGGTTTCCATTTTTTAAAAATAATTTTACCCACACACATATATGCACACATACACACACATTAAAGCACCTGAGCTCATAGAGTCAGTCATGCATAAACGCAGCGGGCAGTGCTGCATGAACATTCAATCAGTTTTGTCCCAACCATCTTTTCATCAACAGGGCTGTAGATCACAAAGGATGTAATTTTACACAGCATGACACGGCGTCACATAGTACATGACACTAAGGCGATGTGATGAATGCCTAATGCACAGCTGTCTGCCTGAAATTTGGACTGTGTGTGTGCAGGCGTGAGTTTTCGCATTAGTTCTTCCTACATTAAGTCAGGTTGGCCAAGCACAAGTATTCCTGCTTTCACCAGTGTGCACTACACTTACACAGCACATATGCATGCCTTAAACAGGCCTGTAGCTGCTTAAGCATGTGGGTCTAAAATAATGGAATGTAAAGAAATGGCACTCCTGCAGGCCCATTTTCAACATCAGGTGGAATTATCTGTCTTGGATCAGAGAAATGTGTACCGTCTCCTTTGGGGATCTCTGCTGAACACCAAAAAGAAGTCTGACTGTCCCTGGTGTAGTGGTCCCAGCCGGAGACGGTCCCACTCCAGCACCACACTGCAGTGTGGGGTTGTGGGGTTTTTCCAAAGTCAAACTCAGAGCTAATTAGCAGGAGCTGCTCCTCTCCGGTGCATCACGATGTAACAGAAGCAGACGAGCCGTTGCCCTTTTCCTTTCAAACTGCCACCACCTGACCCTTTTGTTCCCTCCACATGGTAACAGAGCCCAGGAGAGAGATGCTGCAACAGACCATGACTAAATATTTAAGCTCAGCAGATGGCAAAGACTTTGTCAGGAAGCCACAGAGAATCCCCACAACTGAACTGCATTATTTTAGCTGTGGTTGTTTAGTTTCCAGGATTCACTGTATCTGGAAAGTGCTCAAAACATTTGGCAGCAGTACTGCTAACGTGAATGCAGCCTCCTTGATAAGTGAGGAATTTATTTATTTATTTTTTTTGACACACCTGTTTGCTGTGTAACTTTAAAGTGAGGTCAACAATCCAGCTTAGTTCAGACAAGATAGTAAGAAAACATAGATGATAGGCAACCGTCCAGGTGAAAAATGTACAGAAGATTTTACAAAGATTTTAAAAACGTAGATCATGGGACAAAGAGAGAAAGTAGAAAATGATGATAAATAGAAGGAAGTAAAAGTGGAGAACAGAGGAACGCCAGAAAATAACTTAAGAGCCAAAGGAGCAATGCAAAAAAAGTAGGGAGTGAAACAAAGCCAGACATTAAAATACCCTCAAAATAAAACAAGAATCGCAACTCTTCAGAAACTGCAGAAAATCAATCAGTCTCAGGAATAGATTAGTTGTGTGCTCAGTGGTTCAAGGAGTGTGGAAATATTTGCATAATACATCAGCATTTCTGGTAATTGCACAGCTTGCAGTGTTTGATTCGATACACAATCCCACTTAAAGTGAGCGAGCAGAGCAAGTTAGTGTACAAAGTCCACAGTGTATGACTTGCATGAGACAAAGGGAATGGCAGAGCTTTGCAATTTGTTTTTTAACAATAGGTAATTCTATAAAGTTGGTGAATGAATGAGTTGAATGAATTTTACAATCACCCAGCGTCTTAAGTGAAGTTTAGCCTAAATTACAAAAGGGGTTTATACAAATACACACCTAATGTTTTATAAAAATGCAGAACCCCCTGTATTTACAGTAAAATGTGTCTAACACAAGAGCCCTTCAGCTCCTATCTTTGTGCTCCGTCGTTGGACAGGACGAGTTAATAAAAAAAAGTCTAGTGTCCCGGCATGAAACTGCAAACAGAGCCCAAAGTAAAAATACTTCCAAAGCAAACAGTCAGGTATGTGATTTTTCACCTGTGTCGATGGTTGCTTCACTCAAGGATGTTATAAAGAAATGGACCAGAGTTACAACAGTTTCATCAATAAATATGCAGAAGAGATAAAGCTCTCTGCTGTGCGTTTCTTAAGCACATACGAATAGACACAGCCTCCAGGAATCAAATGAATATGTTGGTTTTTACCATTCCAGGCTCCAGAGGTTTGACATTTTTGAATATGCTGGAATTACATGTTACATTGATTATTGTAACTCCACCCATGCTGATCAACAGATATGTAGCTCCAAACCATTGACTGTATATTGGAACTGGACTGAGTGACTCCTCCCCTCTGCCGTTCCAAACAGGAAGTACTTGCTGGCGTCAAGAAACCAAAATCCTACAAACGTCTATTGAGAAAATAAACTGCTACTAATCAGTTATTATATTTGTTAGCAAAACCTTTCTTGCTCTGCTTTCTTTTTGTCAATATCATTTCTTTATTGTAGGGTATTCAAGTTATGAACTGGCCAATCGGATGCCTCAATAAAACCATGTGGGGCCCAGTGGCACTCACCTCAAACGTTCAAAATGTTTGAAAGATTTTGCCGGGGCCCGCTTTCAGTGGGAGGGGTGTGGACTTCCAACAAGCTCACTCCTGATTGCCGACAGTAGTTGCCATAGAAAAGTTGAGATAGACTCGGACCGATCACTGCTTACTTACTTCATCTGCCTCCAATTCACGGTATCCGGATTGTGGAAAAATGGTGACTGAATTGAGGTTAGAGCCGTAGATAAGCTGTTTTATGAGTGACATCACACTCACCAGGTCCAGTTTTCTTATACAGTCATTGCACCAAACATCATGATCACATGAATCCCGTGACTTTCTGTTTATGTTGGGATTCAGTAAGCGATTTTTGTTTTTCAAAGTCTCAAGAAGAGCAAGAAAGGTGCTTACTCATGACGACAAATGAAAATGTGGGGGAAACTACGGTGGCCGACAGGGCTCACACTACATACAAAAGAAACAACGCAACGGCATTACCCGAAGCACAACGAAATTACCCGCTTATGATGTCATATGATGCAACATCATCATGACGTCGTTGTTAAAAGTTCAAATAGGACCCAAAACTTCACATTCAGATACATTTTTGCACACAGGTTTTGCTGATCACTAAGAACCAAAGACCAAGTCTGGTTTTAAGAAGTGCCTTCGGTTACAAAGAACCTTTGTCTTCAAACTGTGATTAGAAATCTCAATAAATTGTACCATGGAACCATCAACATGCCGTTCTGTCCAAAAAACCCGAAAGACTATCAAACTCAGCAATTTTGAATCTGTTGTGGAGAAAGAGCCCACTTCTGAGTTTGACACTTTCATGGACTGGGATGACACAGACGAAGACTACGATGACTCTCCCCCTTCCTATAGTGATGAGGAATTTCCTGATATGCCAGAAACTCCTCATTATGACTATTCTCTCCTTTCTAAAAGTGAAGATGAGGAATTTCCTGGAACTCCAGAAACTCCTCAACCAAAAAGACAGCAGGATTGGGGAAAATCCATGCCTAAAATCTGCCCGCAAAACCAAACCTTAGGTTTAAAACCTTTAAGTTTTGCCCCGACCATCTCCTTTCGCCCAGCTTCACTCTTTCCTGTGAAGCCGGTCTTTGTCCCTAAATCAATTCAGCCTGAGGAAGTCAAACCTTTGGGAAAGGAAAAACAAGGTGCAACTGCTTTGGATAAGCCAACTTCAACCTCTAAGTCGACCTTAGTGGTCAATGCAGAGGCACTGCAAGAGATCACTGCTCTGAAAGATGAAGTAGGGCATCTGAAGGAGCTTCTCCAGCAGAAAGATCAGATGCTGGCAGATGCTGCTCTGAAAACTAAACACCTTGAAGAACAAATGAGCCACCTGACAGAAGAAAGGCAGCAATTGGAGGAAGAAAAGTCCTCTTCCTTACAAGACATTGCTCAGCTAATTGCTCTGCAACAGCAGGAACATTTGGACCTCAAGATCAAACTGGACATGGAAAAAGAGCGTCTTCTAAATGACCATCAGCTGGCATTAAAAGAAGCAAAAAATCAGCTGGCAAAAGAAAGATAAGAGTGGCAGAGTAAAAAAACCTCCCTCATGCAGGACATGGCTGCATTGAGAAGAAAGTATGAGGAGGATAGTTCTGCATGTTACCAGAAGGAAAAGACCTTCTTGGAATGTTTCTCCCATATTGAGGAGGGCATAGACAAATAAAAAGAAACCATCAGAGAAAATGATGCAATCATAAACAATTCTGAAGTCATCTTGAGGAAAAAGCTGGAGCAAGAAGACGAACGGCTTTAGATGGTAAAAAAGGCCTATCGCAAGAAGAATTTTGACCTCGGCTTGAAATTACACCAAATGGAAGAAGAGCTTCAACAAGAGAGGGTCAAAACAAATCAAGCCAAACTCAGCTTTGACCTGGAGGTAGAAGAGTCCACCAAATTAAAAGCTGCTTTGGCCCAAGTCCAGAAAGAACTGGAAGGCCAGAAGCATCTGGAAAGAGAAAGACAACAACTGGAAGAAGAAAAGTCCACCCTTTCACAGCAGATCATTAGACATTATCAAGGTTGGAGTTTACTCTTTCACTAAAACAAAACCTCATTGAGCCCCTAAAATATCTCAAGGCTGTAGACTATGGCGTTTCATAGCTGCCATTAATTCAACAAGCGCAAAGATAAACTGAGCGAGTGCATTCATGAACTGAGTGAGCAAACCTTACAACTGCCCAAACGCAATGCTAAACGAGTGATAAATTAACCTAATAAAGTGATTTTCCACATGAAAAAAACTTACAAAAAACCTGCTGCACTTTCTTACCTTGTTCTTGGCTGTTCGTTAATGTTTTAATCCACGTTAAATCTGCCGTTTATTTTTCTATTACAGCCTTTAAAAAATGATAGTTTTGCCCGCTGCCTCGCCGGATTTGACCTGCAAATTGTCAACCAGCATGATTATCGCCCCCAAATAACAAACACACCCCTTGAGCACTGCACCCAAACCGAGTGAGTGCGCAGGATCGCAGTCGATACAAAAACATTTTTAAAATCACGACAAAAAACAAACAAAAACTAAAAAGCAGTATTCAAAAAAACAAATTTCAGAAACCAAAACTTAAAAAACACAAATGAAAACAAATTTCAGAAAACAAAAATAATTTCCAGAACACAAAATGAAATATTACAAAAATGAAAACATTTAAGAAATCAAAATGAAAAACATTTCAGAAAACCGGAAGAAGTAGGTACTATGGGACAACGCTGATTGGACGATGACGTTTGTCCATCGTTTGAACTGAAAGTTATTTTACTTGAATGAAGCGATGCTGGATATTATCATCCAAACAACAATGTTTCATTATAATCCATGTATTTCCCATTTACTTATTAAATCAAAATGGAGCAAATGGACAATGAACGTTTGAATTATTATTTTAATATTTGGTCAGAAACAGAAGGTTAACCCGGAAGTAGTTTGTGTGGGTGACATCATTTCTGCAGGTAAACAATAAAAAGGAAAGGACGGAAGGATAAAACGTTAACTTAAACTTTAATCATGGAATATTTAGCAGATGTAGTGACACAGAGCGCACACAGAAATATCAACACCAACTAGGTTTACAAATGTTCCAAAATGTCTGTGAGAGGATTCTGTCTGAAGCAGCAGCTGTGAAGAAACGGGTGTTAAAGACGCAAATCAGGAAATGCAGTCCCGTTGTCCAGTGATGCATTTTATGTTTCAGAAAAACGTATAACTTTTATGTGTTTACATGTGTTACAAAGAAAAGTTAAAGCAAAACATCAACATTTCACCACTTTACTTCAACTTCATTTACATGTTTCTTATTCACACTTATTAAGATCTGTGACTTTAGAGCACGGGTTCCCAAACTTTTTTCAATGAGGGCCACATCACGTTTCCATTCTCTGATTGGGAGCCAGGGTATGTTTGAAACAGAAAAAGTGTGACATTCGCAGCGGTGTCTAAACATAAACATTTGTTGTTTCCCAGAAAGCCACACACAACAAAGGTAAATAACCCAATCTGATATCAATTAATCCTCTCTGGGTTGTTCACCAAGATATTGTATCTCCATAGCAACCATTTTATGTTTTCGTCGCCTGGGGATAACAAACAGATCGACATCAATTTCAGACGGATCGGGAAAAGTAAACTTTTTGATATCCTTCGCAACGAAGATTTTTTGCTAACCACACCCACTTTCTTTATATTTCCATATCCAGTGTTTTTCAATCGGATCAGTTCCAGCCATGGATGCATGCATTCAATTTTCACAGTCTAGAAAATAGAAAAACATGGAGGTTATAACAGTACGGCACTTCTGCTAGCTCGCCATGTTCACGCCGTTCCAAATCTACAACTTGTAATTGTAACATTTTTTTCCACAGTAGCTTCCCCTTGATGCCCAAGAAGTTAAGGGACGATCGATAAAAATCCCAATGAAAAGATTACAGTATTAGTAAAGAGTTACTAAAGCCTTACGCTAAAACAAAACCTCACCCACCTGTGAGGTTGGAAATTAGTCATTTTTCCACTTAATGGATCCTGCTTCTTTGGCAGATGGTAGTAAATGTGATTCAAACCAATGAAAAAGACAAAAAAAAAAAAAGAAGAAAAGCACAGCTTTTGCCAAAATGAAGCACAAACATCATATTGGAAACAGAATCACAATAATGACAACAAAAATGAATTTAAAAGCTCTACAATACTTTATTTTGTAAATTAGTTCACAAGACCCCACACATTGAAATTTTCTTTCTAATTTCCAGACTTAAAAGTTTCTGTGAATTTTTAAACGCAATTTTAAAATAATTAATTGAAAACAGTGAAACAGCAACCTAGTCTGCTGTAGTGTCCGAAAATGTGTTCAATTTCTGGTCATGACATGTCACTTCATACAAAAAAATTATAAAATAAAATAAAATAATGGCTCCTTTTGGGGGCCTTTTTTGCAAAATAATTAACAATGTTCTGAAAGCTAATAAAAACCATTAAATATCTCATAGTGATAATTAGGAAATTGTTATTCATAGCAAGTGGCTTCTTTTAACGTGTGCGTTTGTGTGTGCCTGCGTGAGAAGATCCAGGAACATCCCGTTCTTCCTGAGAGACACACACCTACACAAATTAAAAACACAAAGATATGTATCGACACACACTTACTATAACACTCAGACACAACTACACACAAACAAATGCACAAAAATGTACAGGCACTTTATAGTTAGCCCGAGACAGAGCTACCACGCAACTTAGTCTTTTTTTCTAAACTTTCTAAACAGGTTCAGGAACCTCCGACCAGCACTTTTCTTTGGAGGCTTCTCTTTCAGCTCATCCACCTGCTGCTCTAGTTGGACCAGCAAAGCCTCTTGGCTTTCACTGATGAGGGTCTCTTTCTCCTTGACAACAACCTGTAGGTGAGCGATTTGCTGTAAAAGGGTGGACTTTTCTTCTTCCAGTTGTTGTCTTTCTCTTTCCAGCTGCTTCTGGCCTTCCAGTTCTTTCTGGACTTGGGCCAAAGCAGCTTTTAATTTGTTGGACTCTTCTACCTCCATGTAAAAGCTGAGTTTGGCTTGATTTGTTTTGACCCTCTCTTGTTGAAGCTCTTCTTCCATTTGGTGTAATTTCAAGCCGAGGTCAAAATTCTTGTTGCGATAGGCCTTTTTTACCATCTAAAGCCGTTCGTCTTCTTGCTCCAGCTTTTTCCTCAAGATGACTTCAGAATTGTTTATGATCCCATCTTTTTCTCTGATGGTTTCCTTTAATTTCTCCATGCCCTCCTCAATATGGGAGAGCAATTCCAAGAAGGTCTTTTCCTTCTGGTAACATACAGAGCTCTCCTCCTCATACTTTCTTCTCAATGCAGCCATGTCCTGCATGAGGGAGATGTTTTTACTCTGCCATTCTTCTCTTTCTTTTGCCAGCTGATTTTGTGCTTTTTTTTAATGCCAGCTATTGGTCATTTATCTTTTCCTTGGAGACCCTTTCAGATATTCTAATGTGATGTATCAACTACGTCATTGTTGATACGTAATGAAATTCTGCAATCAGCTTTGAAATGGGGTGGGGGGGCATTGTTTTGACCTAAAATCTATTTTTAGGGGAAAGACGCACAGACACGCACACACACGCACACACACATCCAATCAAACAAGTGAAAAACACAAAGATACACACACATCGACACACCTACTATAACACACACACACATTCAGAGACACCCTAAGTGATGGAGCGTTCCATATTTGGAGGAGGACCAACTCATTAGGGTGATTGTCTGAGAAGCGCCTTTGACCAGAATCATGAAGTGCATAATTGGCCCTGCATTTTCAGTCTAGAGGAATTTACTGCAACAGCGTCATCTTGTTTGTGCAGCTGTCAGAGCTACTATTTCACATGTAGCACAACTGAATGTTTTTTCTGTTTTTCTTTTTATTGGTGAAGATGTAATGTTATGCAATGATATTTAATAATTATATTTAAAATGCAAAATGTTTTGCATCTTTTTACTGGGAAAATGACAATTCATTTGAAGGTATTGACATGCTATTAACATATGAACAAAGTGCTCACATTTCCTTGTACATTTCAGACTAAACCAAATCAAAAGTTTTCAAAATCTAAGTCAAAATGTTACTGATGCAGTTTGTCTTGCAGAAGATACAGAGTCATAGAGGCCATGAGCAAAAAACAGGGAATCAATGATTCATAAGGCTTGAAGAACAGGAAAAGCCACAGAGCTCTGTGTTTGCCACTGTCTATTCTCCTTTATCTTCCACTGATAACACTGCAGCTAGATAGTGAAGGAAGAAAATGGAGAGTGAGAAGCAATAATAGTTTAAGTGGACAAAGACAGATTTAAGCACTGCTACAAGACACAGTCTGAAAGAGTAGTGAAGAGGAAAAGTTATTACAAATGCATAAAACTACCTGCTTCCTACACAAGTGGGCATATTTTTAATGCAGCATTTATGATCTCATTTTATGCATCAAAGAGGCTGACTGATTTGCCTCAGTCAACGTCACCAACCTAGCATGAATGGACCAGGACGATGTTCTGTTTTTGCTATTTTAAACATTTTCTCTGTCATTTTTTCTTTAAGACCCACTGCTATCATCTTTTGATTGTTTCTCAAAGTGTTCCCCGTTGTCTTTTTTATGCTGTTTTTAGCCAAAATCAAACACCTGTGTCGTTATAAGACATAGTTTCTGCAGAGCAGCGGGAGTCAATTAGAAATTCCCCTCTGAGTTGTTGGCAGGACTGTTGGCGCGGAGTAAGCTTGCCCTCATTTCTTGTCATCCCTTTGTTTACACGCTCTCCCTCTAGCTTACAGATCCTCGCAACCTCAAGCTAACATTAGTGGTGAACAAAAATGTTGAGCAATTTTGAAGCTATCCAGAGGGAGACAGATGTTTGTCTGCAAGTGGATGCATCAGAATGGAGCGGAGCAGGGATCTTGTGGCCTGCACACTGTAGCAGCTATGTCACAGTTACAGTTTTGTTTCATTAAATCTTTTGGTTTGCTCATGATTCACAATGATTTAAAAAGAGAAACATTCAGAAAAGTATTTTTAGGTTAATTTTAATCTAAATCTTTCACGAAAACAAAAACACCAAAACACCTTTTTTCAAGGAAGTGGGTCTTTAAAGCAACTTTCTTTTAGAGAACCTATCAAAACAATTTTTTGAGCTTTTAAGTTTATTATAATGTTCGTTCTTCAATAAAAAAAATGCCACACCAGTATTTTGATCTGTTCACACATTTCTGAGTAATCATCTAAAAAGCTGCACTATAAACACTAGCCCCTCACAACCCATGAAAACAACCAGATTCTCAAGAGCTAGTGCAGATAAGTGAGAACAGCCTCTTCCAGGAAGAGTTTGCACTGCCAGCACTGCAGCCCCCAGTGGGTGGGACAGTGGGTGTTAAAAGATTTTATTTTTTGTAGCTTTTTAAGGCATAATCTCTGTGAAGCGGCCTGAAGATTGCACATTTTATTTTTAGAAAGTCCTTAGGAAAAACCTCAGCATTTTGTTTTCAATGTAATGTTGATCTACTAATTCTGGTTTTATTTATTTTTTTATTTTTTGTAATAAGAACACATATGTTTATATATTCTTTCATTTGGGAACTTTTGGTAATGCAGTGGTGTACTATTTTGTGAACTGAATATGTGAACTGTTCTGTCTTTTTAAAACAGCTGGTCCCTTTTTAAAGGGAATATCATGGACAGTCTAAATTTCTGCATGAGTCTTTGTTTTCAAGCCCTCTAAAATCACGGCCGCCAACTACAGTGCATTTGATAAGTTACTGATCTTGATTGAGGTTATTATCAAGAAGTAAAATCCTATTAGCTGTCACGCACCTAGGTGTGTGAAATTTGTTCTCCAAGTTTGACCCATCCCCCATAGTGAGCTATTGACACAGCCGCGCTAAGGAACCATTTGGTGATTTAACTCCCCCAATCCAACCCCTTAATGCTGAATATCAAGCAGGGAGGTATTGGGTCCCATTTTTAGAGTCTTTGGTATGACTCGATTGTGGATTTGAACTCACGACTTTCCCGTCTCAGGATGGAAATTACTCTTCCACAAGGCTGACACTCTTCCACAAGGCCAATAAGCTGGGAAAAGGAATACTTTGAACTTTTCCTGTACCCTGCCACCGTGCCTTTCAATGAGGGGTGGAAACTCAGGAGTGGGCCAATTCCTCACACAATCTGAATTGTCAAAAAACTGCTTGGTGGCAAGGCACAAGGTGGATGAGGTCCACAATGAGAACCTCAGGTCTCTGCACGATGTAGGCCTGTCTTGGGCTTTATAGCATAATGTAGCAGCAGTCTGGAACAGTAATGCTGGATTGACAGACTAGGATGGTGGTTCTAATTTTCCAGAAAGGGGACTAAAAGGGGACCATATACCACCATAGCAGCAATTTGGGCTGTATTTTGCCTTAATTCATGTAGGAGTCTGGTAAAAAATACCATTTGTTACTGTTTCTGTTGGTAATTCTCTTTAACCCTAGAGCTGTCACTAGCAACTGCCAGTTGATGAGGTTCTTCTAAATGACTCCTGATTGTCTCTATCTCTTATTAGATTGCTGGCCAATTACATAGTTCCTGATAAGAAGATGGATGGATGGATGGATGGATGGATGGATGGATGGATGGATGGATGGATGGATGGATGGATGGATGGATGGATGGATGGATGGATGGATGGATGGATGGACAAATAATAAAAACACTTTAAATAGAATCTTGATCTCCAAAAACTGCAAACAGAATCAAATTAAATTTATTAAAATATTCCCACAAAAATATATTTTTCCTTTGAGGGTAATTAACGTATTGCTCTATTCATCAACCACAAAGGGAACTTAAAGTTTATAGTGAATATGCCTCTATGATCTGTGGAGAATGAACCACTCTGTAGGGGAGCAACCCCACCATAAAATACAGGGAGATCATACATTGTAACACCTTCACTTTATTATGATTGCATCAGAAATAATGCATCGAGAACAATGAATCGAAGGGCAAACGGGTCACAGACTTTCTGTAGTGACCAATAAATGTGTTATAGCCACCCAAGCCTGTGTCTTTGTTATAGACGCAGTGATGTAGCAGACTTTGATCCCTCATTCAGGGAAGATTGACGGCGAACATGAAAATCTACTTGCAGTGATTTTGTAGGCAGTAAAATTTGCTTGGTGAAAATAAAATGGAATGCTTGTACAGCAGTTTTTCTGTCTGTGAGAAGAAAGACATTGAATGGAGTGGACATGTGGTCATGCATGGAAGGATGCCAATCTTGAGAGACCTCGTCACTAGAGAGTAAATCATTTCTCTGGCACAGACTATCATTCTCAAGCATGGTCTTAGAACTGGAGAGCCCAAAGTGAGTACATGGAGGTTTTTTTTTTGCTGTTCTTATCCCAACTAAAATTAAAAGAGATACAAATCAATAAACATTGCAAGAAATTACATGAATTTGTCTGATCATCCACAGCTTTGGCTTAGAAGAATGTAAATGTTTGTGGACCGAAAATCACCCCAATGTGTGCGACAACACTAACTAATGACTCTAATGTTCAGTTAGTAGATGAGATGAGATGAGTTTGCTAAATATCGCCAAATAAATATACATATACATATGGTCACCTATATATATATATATAAATGAGGGGAGTTTGCTAAATATCGCTCTACATATATATATATATATATATATATATATATATATATATATATATATATATATATATATATATAGCGATATTTAGCAAAATGACCTCATTTACTAACTGAACATGGGTCTCTGTCCAAATATTTATGGTCCTGACTGTATATATATATATATATATATATATATATATATATATATATATATATATATATATATATATATATATATATATATATATATATATATGAATTATAGGGGAAGGTGTGGTGTTTGTAAACTGCTGATGTCTGATACATCACCAAACAATGCAGCTATGCACAGCAAAGTAGTTTAAATAACAATTGCACTTCATTAGGAATGTTTGCTAGGGATATGACTGTTGCGGAACTGAGAGAAAATGTTGTCTCTACAGAGTCTTGCTGAGGTTTCAGATGAAAGTAGTGAGCACTCAAAATCCAAAGAACCCACAAGGAAACAGCAAAGTTCAAAGAAATGTAGAACTAAAAATAGAGCATTGGAGATATCTATCTATAGCACAAGCTGAGGCATGTGAAAATTCAAAATCTCAGTAGGCTTCAAAATGTATCTCTGAAAGTTCTGTACACAATACTAACTATTGTAATGTTCTATCCAAACATCAGTAAAAAACTGTCAGCTGCAAAGCTAAAAATTAAAGAGGAAACTGTATGCTATTAAGGAAGGGTTGCTGGTTCAACTCTTCTGCGTTTTAGGGTAAAAAACAAACAGATGCTTCTCCTTCCATGGTTCTTTTGGGGACAAAAAAAAAGAAAAAGAAAAATCAACCTCAATGCTAACTAATATGGGATGGTTGTGTGGCAAAAAAGTGATGAATTGTAAACAATAACACAAAAGAAGCATTGAGACGTCACATTCAGTAATTCGACATGCAAGTCACGGCATCACGACCAGAACCTAATCTTCGGAAACCGAACATCTGCAAAAGCTTCAGTGTCCACAGAAATTCGTCGTTTTCCTGCACAATTTCCAAGTATTTGGCTGAATTCCTATTTTCACCAAAAGGGGGGCGGCTGCAGGCATGATCAACGAATACACTTCATCTTTCTCCTTAGCCACCATTTCCAATTTTAATGTGGTCGTGTTTTGAGATGAAGGTGCTTATCTATGCTTTATTTCATGTTATTTTGCAACTGTATGTTTACATGTTTAGGTCAAAAATGTGATGAACAGCTTCATGTTGTCTAGTGATGTAATTTTTTTTTCTAATTAAACCTAAACCTGCCACACTGATACTAATCCATTTGATATTGTTTTCCATCTGTGTTCACAATGCAGTGTTTAATGCATAATTCTGATTTTTTGAAGGAATTCCATTTTTTTGCAAGGCCGTTCACATTTCCAATTAAATGTGAATTTTGTGATCTCCTGTGTGACCGTGGAATGACCCAGAAGTGACCCGGATGCGCAGAGGAGTACTCAATAGGGTACGACGTAACTCGTTGTTTGTGGAAGTAGCTAACGTTAACAATGGATGTCAACAACAGTGTTGTCAACAGCGGAGCTCTTTTGCATTATTAAATTCAATCTTCTGATTTTAAGAAGGCATTGGAGCCAGCATCGTCTGGACGCACTGTTGTGGAATGGGGATGTGTTTGTGCTGGGCCGTGCGGGCATCTGTAAGAGAGGAGAGAGCGCGTGAAGCGCAGGAGGGAGTGAGTGGGGGCAGCGGAAGTGTGTTGGGGGCGCGCATTCATGTTGTGTGTTACGGAGGAAGAAGAACGGCATAAAAAGAAAATGTTTCCCAAAAGTAACTGCTATTGACTCTTTATTAACCCGCTCTGGAGAATCTGAGGGTCAGAACGGGGTAGTGAACCCCTAAGGAGGATCCGCCTTCTGTCCCCTGCACTTTTGACCACGGTCGGAAAGGGGAAAAAAAAGTAATCGCAGGAAAGGTTCAACACCACGCTCGGCCATTTCGCTGGAAATATTTTCAAAAACCGCCCGGTTGCGATAAGAGCCCTCAAGTTTGCTCTGAAGAGAGCTGTCGCCCCAAACATTAATCAAATCGGTGACCTCGCTTCCCTTCCACTGACTGGTCTCAGCAGCATCATCCGCCATGGTTGTTGTTTATGTTCTCGTTCCCGCCTACTTCAACGCAGAATGATGACGTTTGTAGTGTATCAATGACGTACGGGTTGGATACATGTGGCCCGGCAGTTAAGACGGCGGTCGCATTTCAAAAGATCGGATACGTATCGGATTCAGGACCACATACCCAAGTGGCCTGGGTTGCGTTTGAAAAGATCGGATCTGTGTCGTCCAGACTGTCATGAAAAGATCAGACACACCCTCAGAAGTGTTGACTTGGTGATTTTTTTTTTAAAAGCTGCTAAAAACATGTATTTTTAAGATTTCATTTTTAATTTGGGTTTTACATTTTGTGTTCCTTTTTTTGAGCTTTTATTGGGAAACATTTGTTATTTGTTTGAACGTGATAAATATATACACATCATTTTTAGTGACATTGTTATCAGTTGTTTTTGCTGGTATTGTAGTTTAATTTCATTGGATGTATAGAAAAGGAAAAGAAGTTCCAGCATTGATAAAAAAAGGATATAAGAGATATTTATTATCCTTTATTACATCTGTAGGAGTGTACTGAAGTTGGGTTTTGTTTTGGAGCATATTCATATATTTTGTTTGTAAAAAAAAAAAAGTTAAATGCATTATGGATAAATGAAAATAAAAATAAAAAGTAAAGATTAGTACCAAAGATGTATAAAAGACATACAAAAAAATAGAAAAAGTGGTCTTTCAGTGCTGAACTGGCTTTTCTAACACTTCTTATCCTTGTTTGTCACTGCGGGCTAATTAACACATGACCAGACAAGGCTGCAGGGGGAGGACAAGTGTAACCTGACCCCTGCAGCTGGCCTGGCTTCGAGAGGTTGTTGCATGTAAGAAGAAGAAAATTCTTAAAATTGACCAGTTCGTTTTAAAATTGTGAAAATATTCGGGGACCATTTGGACACATACAACTATATGTCTGTGAAGTTTGGTGTCGATAGACGAAAAATAAGTTATGATGAGAAATATTTGTTTGGAGTCAAGACGGATTCAGCAGAGATTTTGTGATGTATAAATATTCTTAAAATTCATCTGTTCCACCTAAAATTCTGAAAGAAATATGGAAGGCAGTAGGACACAGATCTCTACGTTTTTCTAGGGTTTGGTATTGATATATGAATTATAAGTTATGAAAACAAATAGGTGTTGTAGTTTTGCCTTAAAAACACAATTTCAGACTTTTTGGACGTATAAATGTCTCAAAATTCACCTGTAACTTCTTAAATTCTGAAAATATTTGAGGCAGTAGCACATAAATGCCTATAACGTGGGAAGTTTGGTGCTGATGACCCAAACAGAGGTTCTGATAAAAATATTTTTTCAGTCCAAAATTTCATGAGCAAAATCAAGTGATGAAGTTTCTCGTAGACCCTATAGTGTGGCGTATCAAAGGTAGAGTTTATAAGAGACAGCTAATTCTGAAATCTCGGCTTCCTGAGACAAACGGCTGATTTTTTTATGAATTTGTAATATTTGAGTGCACATAATCGACCACTTCCTGTAACGCAGTCACTGTCAGGTTTACACCCATGAAACTGCAGATTATGAGAGAATACCCTTCTAAGTATCTCCAGTTTTAATTTCATGCACGTCGGACGAAGCAAAGACAAAAGATATGGAAGAATGCGACAAAAATTGTGTTTTTAAATAACTAGGTTGCGTCATTGAGTCACTTATATCCATGGGTTCAGAATGGAAACCTCATCAAATCTATTGAATTGAAGTGGGAACGGACAAGGACTGTGCACGTGAGTGCAACTTTTGTGTGCATGGCGAGACAGCCAACTTTGCCGCTCTGTCACGACCACACCCCGCGTTGAAACTTCAATGGCTTTTCAATAGGTGCACAAAGTTTTGAGGTGTGTCGGCTCATCCTACTTGGAGCAGTGATACTCCAAGTGAAACATGTCATATCCTGTTGCCAGCAGGTGGCGCTACACCGTTTCCGTTTTTTTCCACTGCAGATGTGTTCAGAGTCAGACTACAATCATGCACATCAATTTTGGATCTGATTGGATTACGCATGGCTGAGTAATGGCCATTTTTCTTATCATGGCGTGATTTCCAAACAACGTCAAATTTCGACTCGTCGCCACGATCACAAAAATAAAGAAAAACTTAAAAGCTTCGGAATATAATATTGGACATGGGTCTAGTTTACAAAACCAAAGTTTGGAGTCATTATTCTCACATCTCTAGGGGAAGTTCGTTCTAGTATGCGGGCTCGCGGAAACAAATTTTTTAGGTGGTTCTATCAAGCTGTGTTTGTGCACCCATGCTGGTCTCCTATAAAATACAAAATTTTTCGTGTATGTTAAACACCTCAAAAAAGCGACTCTTCCGGCAGAAGAAAAATAATAATAATAAACCTAACAGATACAATAGGGTCTTTGCACTACGTGCTTGGCCCTAAATATACTAACTTGAACTAAAAATTGTCAGTACAGTAATATTTATTTAGTTTTTTTTTTTTTAGTTCAGAGAAAGTTTAGAGACAGAAGGTGACCAGAAAAGGTGGGCCAAGGGCAAGACAAGAAATCCCTTTGAGTACTGCATTTCCCAAAACATCCGACCAGCCTGATCTCTGAAGCCAACAGGGTCTCAGCCCTGCCTGGATCTGTGCTTCAGTGTAAATTATAAATAGTGTTCATAACCAGCTTAGGAATTGCTTCATAAATGTCATAAATTATCTCAGGATATGCATGCACAAAATCATAATTAAAAAAAGCAATTTTTTTAGGCAATTTTTTAAGCATTGTCTTGAAATGAGTATTTCACAACACATTCAATGATATAGTCACTATGTTGTGATTGCATAATGTTAATCAGCTATTTATGAGGTTCATTAGCACATATTTACATGAAAACATCAACCATGTTTGAATATAGAAAAGAACTTAAACATTACATTTGAAATTTACTGATCAAAAAGACCAAATTACTGATTGTTCGTTTCTTTTAGATCCTCTTTAATTTGAAATGAATTTGAAACAAAGGGGTAGTCTGCCATTTGCTCCTCTTCTGTAAGAGTGGAGGGTGAAGTGGCAGCTGTCTGCCCAAAAATGATAAGCTAATCATCATCATCCCCTTCTGTCACTTGAGACATCAGACCTGTGATTAAGCTTGGATTACAAAACATAAAAGGATTAATAAGATCCACAATTACATTCCATTAACTGCGCTGTGCGTTACCAATCTGATGAGCAAATTAGCAGTTGCAGGCTTGCAAATAAATATCAAAGTGTTTAACATAAAGGCACGCATTGTTGTTTAAGGGTCGTATCATCAGCAAGGACATGAGCTCTGGGAATGTTCGGTCTCTGGCTGGTGCCCTCCTCCTGCTTGTTAGAGGCAGCCTTGAGTAAGCACCCTACCAGCCTATTAGGAGAGGCATAATAAAGTAATCCATAGTCATTATTCAATCATCACCCGTGGTGTGCACAGGCCACCATGGACCACTTATTGGAGCCTATCGTTGCTGAGATTGTATGGAGAAATGCATTGTTGAGGGTTATAGGGAAGTTGATACAGAGATGGCACCTGCACAATTGTTGATGAGTTCTACATATCCCACACATTATTTAATAGTCACGTGCACATGTACTTGGGTTGACCCATACTGGATGCTGGGGGGTTTGGGGTTTTCAGGGCCCACGGCAGGTCATAGACAGGGGGGGCCGCATCTTAAGGGGAGAGCAGGTGTGTCTTGAAGTTTTCCTTGAGGCTTGTGCAACCACATTAAGAGAAGTCCTAAAAATGGAACGCACGTGTGGTAAGAATATTGCGAAGTATTGGTAATGATAATGGAAGCTGTCGTATGGTGCCTTTAGCCCTTGTGCTATCCTAGGCACGTTAACATTGGTAGTTGGGTCATCTAGACCCCACAAGACAGTGCGCTAAACCTTTTTTTCATTAATGACTTGTGATCTTCACTGGTGTCCATGGATTACATAAAATCGTCTTCACCTTTATCCACCTTTGTCATGGTGGGGATAACAAGTCAATGTAAGGGTGGGGTCATAGGATAGCACAAGGGATACTAAGGTGCATGCACTGCCTTCTTACTGACCCCGTGAAAATGCTGTGCAGGTGATATATATGTGCCCGTAAGACATCTGTAGGATGCACAAACAAACCACGCTCTGGTTGTCTCACTGCCTCATTTCTAGCAGCTAAGCTGTGTGCAAGAAAATGCCCAAGAGGCGCACAAGGATTCGTTCACTTGAAAAGCACCAAGGGGCTCCCTGCACAGTGCACAGTTTAAAAAAATATAAAAAAATCTCTATGACGTGCCTCTGTTGTGTGTTGTATAAGTGTTCGCTATGATCTGTCACCTGCAACATGCCCGTAAAATAAATATGCATGAACATTTTTACTCTAACGGTTCACCAAGTGGTCTATGACTGATATTTCCAGATTAACCTGTAAGAGCGGTTGTGGCTAAAACATAAGCAGTAATTAATTCCTCTTCTAAATGTAAACCAGTCATTTCTTGACCTACTGGCCAAGGGTAAGAAAAAAATAATAAGGAAGACTGACGAGGTTGGAGGGATGTGTTGGCAGGCAGATGAAGAGGCTTTATGTTGCCATAAAGTTCAATGTTATCACCTCGACCAGCCGAACAGATGAAACAAGGTAATAGGCAAGGCAGCGTGCACAAAGATCTTAATTTAATATCTTTTATTTTACTCCGTCTATTTATTTTAGCATGATAGCACAATTTATATGGGGTAACCAGGGGGAGACAAGCAGGCCTGATACAACATCAACAACGCGACACACAGCCGACTCAAAGCCCATTTCCAGGTATTAGAGTGCTTTAAGTTTTATGATGGCCTATCACCAAACCTAATATAATTGGCTCGCAAGGGCACTTTGTCTTTCAGCACTCAAAATGGGGGTGGGTGCAACGGTGGAGGTAGTGGTTGAGTTACTGGGCTGATGAGTTGTTGTTACTCTGGAATAAGATCAAGCGCTTGAAGATGGTGCAGGGCTTTTTCTTCTTTTTTCTTCTTCAACCCAGCGCCCTAAAACACGCGCAGAGCCTGAACCTCTCTGACAAAGTTAAGTGATAGTCCAAGCCCTTCTGGGCACTGCCCTCAGCCATGTTATTATTAATTGCCTTATTATTATAATTAAAGAGCATAACACCCCTTTCAAAGACGGATTTACAAAACTGCCAAAGGGTTTGTGTAATTAATGCTGCAGCCCATTCTCAAGGTTAGTCCTTTGTGTATCTGTGAACTTGTGTTATTACATGTGTGTGCGGCTCAGGCCTGCCCTCTATTTTATCACCCTATGTGTTGTTGGGTGGACTAGCGTGATTAGCTGCTGTCATGCTCTGGCCTATAAGTCATTTTCCCCTCTGATGCCTCAATCTCGTCTCGCTCTGCCAAATTTTTTAATGCATCACTGTGGCCACCAATGAAATACACGGCTATTATGAAGAAAAGAGCCAGCATCGAAATACTGACTCTTTCCTGTTTCTGACTCGAGTGTCACAAGGTCACTCTGTAAGTCCACGGCTTATATTTTGTCCATCCTCCTGACGTCTTTGGAAAATGGTCCTTTAAAGCCCCCCTATGACATTTTTTTTAAATAAAAACTGTGATGTTTTAACTATTATTATGAAGTTTTTAACCAATATCCCACAACCTAAACATCTTAAAAGGCAATATTTCATGTTCATGTGAATCCTCTGTTTCCAAAATCTCCTCTACGTGGGCTTGGCAGTTGGTTCTGAACTGAGTAGCCAAGGGGGAGGCGACAAGGTCCAGCAGCATCACATTTCAGCGGGACAACACAATTTGGTACCCGTCTGAACCAAATCGCCCAAAAGTACCCGACCCGGCTTCTGGTGGGTAATGGCGGGTACACTGATCCTGATCACTTTGCCGGCTCCCGGGAGGCGAGCTGGCGACCAGACAGAGACTGGGAGTAGGCAGCCTCCTTGGTCCCAAACTATATGATCCATTAATCCATCCATCCATCTTCCTCCGCTTATCCGGGACCGGGTCGCGGGGGCAGCAGACTGAGCAGTGATGCCCAGAATTCCCTCACCCCAGCCACTTCCTCCAGCTCCTCTGGGGAGACCCCGAGGCGTTCCCAGGCCAGCCGAGAGACTCCAGCGTGTCTTGGGTCTTCCCCGGGGCCTCCGCCCAGTGGGACATGCCCGGAACACCTCTCCAGGGAGGCGTCCAGCTATATGATATTTTCCTTTATTTTTTCATTAAGGCAATAATTAAAAAGTTGCCCCTGATTTAATTCTTGTTTTTATTTCTACCCTCTCACAGCAAGCCTTTTAACTCAGTCCGACAAAAGCAGAAAACACATTTGACTCTGAGTTTAATTTTAAATACGTGCGGCCAACAACAAAAGCCAGCCTTGGACGCACTTAAAAAGTGTGCGGGGAATGAAGCAATGTGACATCTTCTTTTTTCCTCTACTTAAGCTTGTGCTTAAACTGATCATGGATCTTGGGCAATGCGCATATACGCTCCTGGGCCGTTGTGACATCACAGTAGCTCATTCATTTAAATCAAGGTTTTTTGCGACAATTTGATTGACAGCGATTCAAAAAGGAGAAATACTCCAAAATGCAAAAATGAAATGATTTTTTATTACATTCGCTCTCTCCCATAAGCAAAATACTACACATACATGGTAAAAACTCCAAAAATATGATTTGATGATTCGGAGGGGCTTTAACAATCTCATACCAAAGTACCACAGTTCTTCAAAATCCCATTGGCTTGTTTTAGGCACCTTTGTCCACATTGCATCCGAGATATAAGTGATGCATAAAAAATTCATGCCAAGGTAAAGCTACTGTACTTGGGAGTGAGTGAGATCAGAGTGATGTGAGCAAAACCAGAGAAAGCGGCCTTTTTAGGACAAAGAGAGACAAACATGAAGATCGGTGAATCCTAGTAACCTCAGAAATAATTACAATTACAATATATATTTAAGCTTTTTCTTAAAAACAGTTGTGTTATTTTTTATTTGATTGTTGTCTTTCTTCTTTTTGAAACATCCTCCCACTTCAAAAAAGGGTTTTAACTCTAAAATTAGCTCAACAGTCAAAACAAGGTACAAGAATAAAAACAAAACAAAAAAAAAGAAATTGGGCAACACATTTATCGGTTTTGTTCTGGGTTTGTTAGTAAAATGGCAGACATTTTCCTTTTTCTGCAGAGCCTGCTTTACAATTTTCAAATTTGGTTGTAGCAGTACCTTCTGTCCTTTTATTTTGGCTCAACCTTAACCAAATTAATGTCATTGCATTTACCTACATGTTTTCTGCCCTGTTTAACCCTTTAATACCAGAGCTGTTGCCGGTGACATCTGAATAACACACGCTCTTTGTCGTACCCTAACTATTTGATCTTCAGAAGAACCTGCTGAATCCTTTTTGCGGTCAAGGAGTTGCTGGAGCCTACCCAGCAGTCGTTGGGGCACCCATAACAGATCGCCAGTTTATTACCGGACCACACACTCAAGGGTAATTTAGAGATACCAATAAACCTACGAAGCATGTTTGTGGACTGTGGAAGGAACCAGGAGTGTCCTGATAAAACTCCACACAGAACGGACCCTACAGGATTTGAACCAGGACTTTTTCTGGTAAAGTGAAAGCACTAACCCCTATGCACCCTCTTAGTTAGAGTCCAGGCTTTATAACTGGGTCCCATTGTCAGGTAGCTCAGGTTTACCCTTACTTTGAATCAAATATTTGTAAACGTATGTGCCCCGAATAGGAGAAAAAGCTCTATTGGCTTGCATTATATATAGAAATAAAGAAGTAGAAATCGGCAGGCTTACTACACAGCGGTTCATTTGCTGTGTATGTACGTTTGAAATACTTTTTTTTTTTTTTTTTTTTTACAATCATTTGAAGAGTATCTTCACTTTGCCGTGAAATGTATGTGTATTTTTTAACAATGGCAGTTTTGGGTTCAAAAACTCTTACTCAGTCTCTTATCCCTTCTTTAAAGTAAGATCATTGCGTGTCTTACCTCTGGGACAAAGTGCTTCAAGTTTCTGAAAATCCCAAAAGGGAAATCAGAAAACAATGCCTAATCAAAAAAAGTGCTCTTTTTTACCACAAAGACAAAGGAATTCATCAAGCCAAGACCTGTCTCTGCCATTGCCATCAAATCAGGTCAAAAGAAAACAAGATCCCTGTCACTCGTTCCCTGGTGGGGCTTTGTTCAAACTTCAGGGAGAGACAGAAAGTGATCACTTTTCTGAGTGATGCTGTTATCATCCACGCATCAGCACTGTGTATAGCAGACATGTGGGATGTGCTGCATGCTAACTGCGACAGCTGGCGCCTTTACGCTTGGGAGCGAGGAGCAGCTCATTACTGAAGACGCTTTTCAATACTTTGATGGGTAAATAGAAAAATGGCTATCAAAAGCCGGCAACAACAGCCACTTTAACTTCCTCTTTATCTGGATGAGCGTCAATGAAAGGCAGGATAATATCATCGGCATACCGTCATATCTCCCCATAAAAGGAAGTGAAAATATCAACTGACTCCAATTCAATCAGCGATTTGTATATCAATGGCAAGCTGTCTATGTGGCACTTTGAAGTGTTTGGTGGATAAAGATTATGATTAAACCTCAAGTCTGAATTAGGCAAGTGGAGAGTCAGATCAAGTCTTCAGCTAACCCTCATCACTCTGTTGCCACTTTTTAAAAGACCCACTCCAATGAAAAATTATGTTTTTTACATGTGCTTCTAGCATTTTTCTCATGAAAGAGGTTTATATATAAAGAAAAATTTGAATAAAACTGTGATTCTGATTTTTTTTTTTTCTACTCAGGTGAATCGGAAGCAGACAAAAAAAGGATGCTTGAAAACTTTGTTGTAGTGACATAGAAGCTACTACTCCATTTTGATACATCTAAATGCAGACAAATAGATTTTCTGTACTGACATCTCGCTCAAAACTGGAGAATTTTGATTATTCTGGCCATGTTGCACCGCTAATGTTAGATTGGGCTTGTGAGGGGCTGTAAACTAGTGGGAGAGTGTTAGCAAAGGGGTGATGGGAAATCATTGCAGGTTTACTCTGCACCTACAGTCCTGCCCACAACTCAAAGACAAATTTCTGATGAACTTCTGCAGAAATTATGTCTTAGAAAAGGTTTTTGGACTTTGGCTGAAAGCGGCATAATCATAAAATAAAAGACCACTAGGAATGCTTTCACAACAGATCAAAAGATAACTGGAGTGGGGCTTTAAACAACACGATGAAATACCTGAGAACCCAAAAGTCCAGTGCCTCAGAGAAAACTGCGGCGGATGGATGTGACTGTGGTGCTTGGATTGTGTTTTATCAGCCAAGTGGTTCAGCTTTAATGTGTGGCTGTGTCATCATCTGGCAGCTCACCCGTGTACCCTTTGCAGATGCTCGTGGCAAATTTATTGCTCATCAATCCATCACATAGATTTTATTTGCCTTTTAGTTTGGCGAGGGACAAAGAGAGAGGGAAAATGGCCCTCTGCTCTGACAACAGTGTTTTTAGACATTTCCCTAAGTACTGTAGGGTTTTTTTGGGAAAAAAAAAGACATTTCTCAAAGTAATTGAGAAGTTTGACACAAATTTCTCCACCTGCTCTTGTTTTCTTTCGAAAGCTCAGAGAAAAAGTGTTGATGGAGGCATAGCCTCTAACATTTACCCCGATTCAACTCCAGTTTACAAACAGATATTTCGAGTTTGAGATTAAATTAAGGAGTTAATACTTTAGTTGGTCATTAAAAGATTGGATCATGATCCTTTGTCTTCTGTATTTATCTTGCATGCACAATTGTGTGTTTTTCACTTGAGGACAGATTACGGTTGACGGCACATATTTTGTTCTTGGCTCGATGACAGCGGCCCCATTTGCTGGATGCAAATTAGGAGCATTGTCCGCTTCTGCAGAGCTCCACTTCCTTCAAAAGTCTCACTTCCCTCAGAAGAGTTATTGGTTTCCGGAGGCAAAGCAGTGCTTTGGAGAATAAGCATCAGTGATGTATTTAGGTGAACTTAAACTCAAAGACATCCGTGTTGACTTATGAAACCGTTATGCATACGGAAAAAGCAATTTGCTAGTGAATGTGAAAGGCCTAATTAATTTATGCAATTGGTTTTTCCTCTGGTAGAGAGCAGATTAAAGGCACAAAAAAACAAATCTGCAAAAAAATAAAGAATTAAAAAGTCAGCTTTTACTCAAAAATTAAGGACTTTGAAAACAGTTAACCCCTTAGCACTTGAATTTTAGCTCCAGGGTTTACATTTTTTTGAATGCCGTAAGGCTTTATTTGCAAATAACATAATTCCAGCAGACATCAAAATGAGGAAAAAACAGCTTTGCGCTGATATGCAACACTTTACAGTAGTAAACTGTTTGCACAATCATTGGAAACCAGCTGATTCTCTCACAGAGAACAGTGGCGTTGTGTTATGAAACAATTTCAAGTTTGTAATGTGTTTCATGTCAATGCATAGACGATACAAAAAGCTGCCGTCTTCTGTGATTAAGAACGAATTTGCGATAGTCAAGGTCAATCAAAAAAAGTGGTTTTTTTTTAATGTTTGTTCATTTTAAACAAAATTGCCATTGGCCAACATTTATCTTCGCCGTGAAATAAGTCATTTCATTGACATGCAGAATAGCCCATCAAACATCCTTTGATATGAACGTCACTACACAGGCGTATTCTCATCAAACGCCACGCTCCAATATAGAAGTTTAGGTCCTCCTAAACTTAAGGAAGGCATGGGCATTCAGCGTCAGACTCCTAACTGTCGGTGTAGCTGCCATACCTTTTTTCAATTGACCAACATCTCTGGTGTTAAAGGGTTAAAGGAGAAAGGGACACATTTAAGGGCAGCTTTAACTCAAATAAGGAGCCTGACTCAGTTCAAATGCATGAAACACAACTTTGAAATGCAACACGACTTTAACACTCAAGCATTAGATCTGTGGTGGTGTGAGAGTTTCAGTTTCTCAAAAAATCAGACAACAGTTTGTTTTGTTAGGATATCTGTACCGCATACAGTTTTCAATTCATTTACCGCTCTACATAAGTTCTTAGTTTGGTGCAACAATGTAAGTGAGTTCTTTCTATGGTTCTATCTATTTATCAGTTGAACAGAGTTTTATTGTGGTAAGTTACATTTTGGTGTGGTAGCCTGCAGAGGTAAAAAATTTATACCCAGAGGAAACTGGAAATTGAAAACCACAAGTGTCTGAATTGATCCACATTATTGGCCTGCACGTGAGGTCACAGAAACCATCTACATTAGCTAATACCGGTTTTGTTTCAATTTACTGTGACTCACACAAGCAATTTCCTTCCTGTCATGTTTGTCAGGCAGTTTTTAATAAACCTTTTAATGACATAACTGGAGTCACAGAGAAGGGGCCAGTTTAATAATTACAACTTGTCCCGGATGATATTTTGACCATGTTTACCGCAATACACGTCTTTCTCCCTTTCACCTTTATATTTCACCTTTCCATCAACATGAATCATTTATTGTGTCAAATCTGGCATTTAGTTTTTTATTGCGTTAAAAAAATTAACTGTTGTTTTTTTTGATGTACTTCCTGGTGCTGCTACTCAACTATAGTATTAAAATGGATAGCTTCCCATTCACAAATGTTGTCCTCACACAAGCTCATGTATTAAGTTTTAATTAAACAGTGAGTAAATTCGCTGCAGGTAAAACTAAGGATTTAGTGAGGGAAATTAAAAATGAATAAGTGCAAATTTTGTAAAAAGCTCGGGGTTGTTTGGGTTGTTTAGCTCATCGTTGCATGAAACTTATTGCTATAGCGTGCGTGCGCACAAATATGAGATATAATTTGAAAATATAGTGTTATTAAAATGTTTTCCTGGGATGACACTTGTTCATGAAAACATTAGTACATATTTCCCAGGGAATTACTGTATGTTTGATAACTACCAACACTTGCAGCCATTTTAATGAACAAGAACAGAAAAAAAAAAAATCTTGATTGACTGTTTAGTATTGTGTCTATGATTGGAGTGTTTATCCCACTACGTGACTCCATTCACCACAGCCTTTATTTTATAAAAATCCTTTTCATAGACTCATTTTTCCCCTGCTGCTCAGACTAGACATCATACAAATCAGTTTTTATTTGGATGCAGCAATGAGGTGGAAAAAAAGATGTTTGGTTAAACTTACTGTTTTTACATGCAGGCCTAAAGCCATTTTTTTTTTTTTTTTTACAATTAATAGAAAATATAATGAAATCATTGTATGACTTTCTAGAAGTTACAACCTGTAGATCAAAATGAAATGTGTGTTTCTCTTCAAGAATTCCCCTGAAGGACATGAGTAAAATTCTGAATTTATCTTTTTTTCAGCAGTCTAAAGGATTCCATTGTTTAGTTGTTTTTATTTTATTTTATTAGTTAGATGTACTAAGTTAAGAATAGTCAAAACCCTTAATCACAGTATGATCATCATAAAGAAAACAGTAAGTTATTTTGTTACCTGCTCTAAATAAATTGTATGCAATTCTTTTACAAACTGTCAATAATTGTGTTTACATGGACACAAGTAAAGGGAATAAAGCACGCCGTCCAGAATACTCTGACCAGATCAGACTTATTCAGACCAAAATTTTGTCTCGCTATGTGCCTTATAGTTTGGTGCACCTTCTATATGACAGAAGGTTAAAAGTAGACCAGGTAGACCATAGTAGACCATGTAGATGGTGTGAAGGCCCCTATAGTCGGTAAATACGGTACAGAAAATAGAAATAGCATAAACTATAAACATTTGTGTTTTAACTTTTGGAAATTAATGTGAAGTGCCAAAAGTGGTTATAGAAGCCACTAGTCCTTCTACACCGCATTTTCTTATGGTGCAGCACCAGAATTCTTCTAAAATCAGAGAACTCGGTGTCATGATCCCTTTCACTTCATCAGAGTTGCAGAAATAACGCCACCTCGACTCGGCTCACTAACCCCACCAAGAGAACACTAAACCATCCAGCCTCATCAAGTCTATTTATCAAAATGATCTCTTTAAAGTCAGCTCTCTCTATCCTGGTGTCCTACTTAGAGCCAGTGTCGTGTTAGAACCCATAGACTCTCTCCCCCCTTCATGCCCTGACATCACTACAGTTTTTCTTTCATTACTGAGCGAGGACCATCCTCTCCGTCTTTACTGGGATTAATGTGAGCGGAAACTTTGTCAACATGTATGAACATCTCCTTTTGAGAAAATCCAATATCATTAAACAAGCTTCATTTATCAACTACTGATATTTTCCTTTGGAAGACACTGAAACATTTATCAATTGTTAACCCATTTCTGGTCTATCAGAATAGTTGGTTAAAAGCTTTCTTTTGCAAAATTTAAATGTGGTTAATATTAACTTATTGTTAGTCTGCCAGCATGACTGTTTCTCATATCACTCTGGTTTGCTGTCAGTTTTTCAGCCCCCCTTGCTAGGCTGTCCCTTAATCCAAAACTCTATACTTCCCTAACTTTCCGACATTTATGTATATATTCCTTCTATTCTTCTTTACTCTTTCTGCCTAATTAAGCTCCCACAGGACTCTAGTTCTTGGATAAAGTTTGTCTTCTTGTCTTGTTTGAGGAGACAAACTTCTTGGTAAAATTAAACAGAGTTGCTAACTTTTATGTTTTTACATTTAAGTTTCATCATGTTGGTTTTTATTAAAGATTGAATTGAACACATTTTTATTTGTATGTATACTTTTTAAGGGGTAGCCTACAGGAAAAATTGGATTATGAAAAATACTGCAACATTTGATATTGTGATATTGGTATTGATTTGAAGTGCTGCCTAAATGATTTTTAATTAACTATTTATAAGTAAACCAGCTTATAAACATAATAAATGTAGGTCTGCTAAATAATGTGGAACGTCCTTCAAACTAATTATCACAGCTGTCTAAGAGTGATGTCGATGATCTGAGACACAATATCATCCAAGATATAAGCAAAAATGTGTATCTTTTTTGGTTCTTAAATAAAATTTGCATAATGCTGCGTTTTCACCTAACACGATTTGCACTTCATGGGCGGTCAGTTACATTATTACAGTCAATGGCACAATAGCAATCTAAGGTATGCAGTGCGATTTAAGTGTTGTTCGTGGCACAATTCAAACATTTGAACTTTTGTGAAGTCACTACGTTGCGCCAATCAATCAGGGATCAGCTGTGGGCACATGATGTTTTCAGTGACTCAATCAGCGGGTAGAATACACATCCAATATGGAGGATCAATTAGACAGTTTTTCTCCTGAACTTCCATTTATCCATCCGTTTTCTTAGCCCGCTGTTTTCCTTTCGGGGTGACGGCTAATGTTGGGTGAGGCAGGTGTACCCTGGACTGATCGGCAGTCCATCACATGGCCCATGGGGCTGGAGTGATAACCCCCGCTATGCCGTCCACCGAGAGGCGAGCTGAACTTTATGATATTTTTCTTAATTTCAAAGAGACAATTATAAAAAAAAGGTTCCCAAATGTTATTCTTGTTTTTATATTACCCCTTTGGATTTAAGCAGGAGAGCAAGCCTTCAAACGGAGTCACAGAGAGATGGAAACACAGCGGAGGTGGTGATCATTCCAACGCAGCCACTGCTGCAGGAGTGAAGCTCATCGTACCGGGAGAGACTCTGACTGATCTCATAAACCCAGACATGGAGATGTGGTTACTGATGCTTTTGTAGAACTCTTCAAAAAAAAAAAAAAAATCTGATCTCTCAATGTCATCAGTGTCCTCTATGTATTGTAAATGAGATACATACACATATAGACACCACTCCATTGCAATCAGGCTAAAATAATTTCCCACATGCGGCTATAGGGCGTCAAGCTTATTAACAGAGTTCTGGAGCAGTGGATTCGCCGTGCGGCGAAGGAGACGCTGCCAGTGGAAATTTAACTCGCGTTCGATGTAAACGCAGCTTAAAAGTTTGCAATGCATAATTGTTTTGTGACAGACTTTTGTCAACACACAGCCTAATAGTTTTACAGTCCCCATTTTCAATTTTTTATATAAAAACACAACAAATGTAATATTCGTGAAACTAAATTACATATTTTTTTTGAACTTTTGTGGAAACAGCCTCTCCGGTCTCCTTCCTTAAGAAGGAGGGACAACTCCTTGGTTTGCCAGACAACAAGCATGCCACAGATGCATGTCAACCATGACAACCTCACAAAGACAGCCCAGAGGAACCCAGGGTGAAGCCCATCCACCCTCAGGCCCCGCAGGTCCAACTGCCAGAGGAAATCCCTGCTTAAAGCCCACAGCTTCCACATTTCCTGCTGTTTGATCCTGCAAGCACAATCAGATGATTAGATGAGGAAGACTTCAATTCTGTATGATACATAAATCATAAAAAGACAATTTCATCTGTGAAAGCTCCTCAGCGTTTAGCTAGACTAAAGAATTTATGGGTTTTCTAAATACAGACACTTGAGCACACCTTATGCTCAACACAGCATTATGAATAATGTTGTCTCTTGTCAATGAGTAGAAAGCACAATTCAGTTGGAAAGGGGTCAGCCTCCCTACTCCTGCTCAAGCTAATTACCCTCTCTGAGACTGAAGGCTGCAGGCAGAGAGCATCCACCTGCAGGATGAACCCGGGGTTCATCTCTCCGCCCTGCTCTTTTTTTTAATTCTATCCACACATTGAATTGAGTTGCTCCTCTGCAGAAAACTGTCCCTTTATGGTGCATATACAATGCATTTTCACAATAACTCTTTGTCTCAACAGAAACTATTTTTAAGGGAACTTTGTGTGCCTTACTCATGTTTCAGAATACATCAGACGATTTAAAATATTTAAGAAGAAGAAAATTGTAAATGAACTTGATTATTAATTTAATCCTAATGATTTTTTTAGTTCCTAAAATTCAAAATGCACATTTTATAATATTTTTGCTCTAAAATCTTTACACAAACTGATGTGCACAACCGTTTTGGAATTATAGCAATGATGCTGAAAGACCTCATTAGTGTGATTTTAAAAGGAGAACTAATATTTAAAGATCATTTAGACTTTTAGAGCAGATCAAAGCAGGTTGCAGCAAGTTTTGAAACTTCCAACAGTTAGGAAATGCATATAACGGGTGACCCATGACATTTGTAACACGGGTCAGTTGTTCATTCATTCATTCACTCATCTTCTAAACCCGTTTTGTCCCTTTCGGGGTCATGGGGGTGCTGGAGCCTATCCCGGTCACTCGTGGGTGAAAGTAGTGGACACCCTGGACAGGTCACCAGTCTGTCGGGCCATAAATCACACACCCATACACACCACACTCACATTCACACCTAGGGATAATTTAGAGTAACCTATTGCAATTTCTCCAATCACGAACAAGTATGGTTTTCATCTGATTTACCATTCGGTTGTGTCCCTTGTCTACACATGAAAAATAATTTCCTTGCAGCAAAAATAGCTAAATTTGGAAGAAAAAATATCAGTTTGAGGTAAGAAAGTTGTGTCTTCTTTTGTCCGTGAGATCATAATCAGACTTTTTAGTGCATTAAAAATGATGTCATTATCAAGCCCATAAGCTGAACAGATGTTAAGCAATTGTTGAAGTCCAGCAGTACTTGGACTCAACACAACTAGATCGTCAGCATACATCAAATGGTTGATAATTAGATCTCCAGCCACACAACCAGTGTGACAGGCGTTAAGTTTAAGAGACAATTCATCCAAATATAAATTAAACAGAAAAGGAGAGAGAATGCCCCCCTGTCTCACCCCGTTGGTGGATTTAAAAGGTTCTGACACCTGGTTTCCCCATTTAACCTGCATTGTCTGTTGAGCATACCAATACGCCAGAATACGCACAACACATTTGGGTACACCTCTCTTCGTCAGTTTCATAAATAATTTCTTATATTTACCCTGTCAAATGCTTTAGAGGCATCTAAAAAACACAGAAAAACAGAGGAATTTAGACTCCTATATTTGTAAATCATTTCTTTAAGAGCATATATACATATACCAAGCTGTAGTTTTCAGTGCAACCAATCTTATCAGCTTTGTTTTTTAACACTGGTACAAACATTACAGCTTTCATAGAGTCTGGTAAAAATCCATGAACAAGAAAAGCTGTAAAACACATTGCAAGTAGTGGAGTAACCCCTGCACTGGCAAACTTCACATGCTCAGAAGATACCCCATCAAGTCCAGTAACTTTGTTATTAGACAGTCTGGAGATGGCTTGGTGAACATTATGTGTTGTGATTATACCAGTGGTATCAGTATCATTGACTACATACAGATCACTCTGGACACAGTTAAATATTCTTATGTAGTGTTGTCCCCATAGCTCTAAAATATTTTCAGTGCCAGAGGCCCCGTCTACCACACATGGAATTGTTTTTATGCCAGCAGTATTAACTTTCACTTCTTTCCAGAGGTTTCGACTGTTGTGACAAAATGGATTCCTAGCCATGGAGTCAGCTCTCATTGCCTGGTCGTTTTTACAAATAAAACGTATTGCATACTTATATCTTGCATTGGTAACCCTTTTTTGCTCAAAAACTGGCCCATGCCTTGGTTTCCCAGCGAGAACCCATTCCCTTGAGGCTTCTCGTGCTCTTAAGAAGAATTCTGTTACATGGGAACTCCAGCCAGGTTTGCCCCTTTTCTTAGCTTTTGGTTTAAGAAAGAAGCTACTAGAATCAAGCAAAGCTTTCGTTATATTCTCGTATAGAGAGGAGATAGCAGAGACATGAGCAGGGTTTTTACAATTTACATTTCTACATGTAATTGCTTCTCTAGGCAGAGAAATGGAACTTAATAATGTATCTGAATATACAGAGTACAATGACACTTCATCTTTTGAGAGAGTGCTCCAATCCAAATATGAAGAACTTTCATGATTGTACCTTTGCCTCAAAGGTAAACTCAGCAAAATTATTTGCATCCCAAAAGGAATATGGTCAGCAAATGACAGTTCATAAAAAATCGTAATGTTAGTCAGGGAGGCATGAGCATCAGCTGTTGTAATACAATGGTCTAAACCAAGAAGTTGTATGCCATGCTTCACTAATGTGTGTAAAACTATCTTCAGGGAGCAAGATTTCAGATGAGTGTCAGACCATTATCCACACAGAAATGTTTCAAATGATTCGCAAAAATAGATTTGTTGTCAGAGTCGTCAGAATTCATATCACCAATAACAAACACATTTAAAAATGTATAATCTTGCATACAACAGTTAATAAGGGGACATCACTGTGAGTTATCAGGAGATGTCCCCTTAGTGCCCTACTCGCCAATTTTAACTGCACCCCCCTTAGTACACACACCCCTCCCCCTTCAATATATACATTCCAACATAAACACACACACATGCGCACACACACACTGTCAAACACACAGACACGCACACACATTCTGCAAGGAAGGTTGAACCTGGGTCCATCTGTCCCCTACCCCTTCCCTGGTGGGGGGTGCGGGCCCCTTGGCGACGGCGGCCGTGTCCCCTGGGTGCCGGCTTCCTGGGCCCGGCGGTGCTCTCTCCGCATGGTCACATTACACCTGAGCCGGGGGTGTTCGTGTCCCTGGGGGGTGGGTCCTGGTCCTTGCCCCTGTGCGCTGGGCCCCGCCAAACTTCCAACAGTGGCCGAGCCTGGTCGGGCCATATTTACAACACCCCTTGTGGGCCCCCTTTTTTCCCCGGGTTTCCCCCCTCCTGGGCCGGGGCGGCGGGCCCCTGTCTTGCTCCTCCCTGGACCAACCGTGGGCCGGGTGGGTGGCTGCCTGGAGTGCGGAGCGGGTCTCCCTTGGGGGGTCCTGGCTCGTACCTGGGGTTGGGGCGGGGGGATGCCCGGAACTCCTGGGTGGTGGTGGGGTGCTCGTCTGGGGCTGTGGGCGTCCCTCTCCGGTGGGGCCCTGCGTAGGGCTCTTCCGGCGCGGCGGAGGGGCTGCTTTCCTGGCTGGGCTGGGGCGGCGCTCTCTTTCCCTCCGCGCCTCCCTGCTCTCTGGCTCTGGGGGCCTCGCGGCGGTCCTGCTGGCCCTGACCTGGGTGGCGGTCTTGGTCGCCCGGGGGGCGGTTGTTCTCCTAGCTAGTAACACAATTTCCTCCAGACTTAAAGTTCTACTTTTCACAGCAAGAAAATGTAAGACTTCATCCTCCACAATTTTTTTGCCATCCATAGTTTTGTAGACCTCAGGCTTGAGTCTAGGTCGATGTGCTGAAACAGCAGGAGAGCAAGCTGAACCACCTTCTGCACCTTTGGCCATCTTGTGTATATATATATATATATATATATATATATATATATATATATATATATATATATATATATATATATATATATATATATATATATATATATAATGTACTATATAGTTATATAGTAGTATATAACTATATATAAAGGTTATATATAGTTGGATAAATCATTTGATTGTAACTGGCAGTGCTTGCATTTTGCTGAGCTTTTTCCCTGCAAAACTCATTACCTAAGTGTTGCTTAACTCTTGGGTTCTGTAGGGTTAATATGAAAAAAAAAATAGTTTCAATGTTTGAAAAAAAAGTTTTGATATGTAGTCACTCTTTTGATCCTTATTCGATTGTGTTATAATTTACCCCAGGGCATGTTACAACTGACCCATGCGGTTAGTTCTAACATGAAACATTGAAAGAGCTTCAAGTTAGAGCTAAAAATGCCCAAAATGTCCCTGGTCTCATTTCTACTCAAAACTATTTATATTTTTCAAACTGCTATTTTTTTTTTGTTTAGAATTTATCTTGTGTTTTGAATTTTACATTTTGAATCTGTATTTTCCCTGCACTAAAAGATATCTTAGCTTCTCTTTAAAGTAAAACTGCTCCTTTTATTTTTTATTTTTTAACTGTCCTATTTTTAGCAGCAAGTCTGCTTATGAGCCAACAGCATTTTTCACATGTAAATGAGTGATTATGAGAGCTTTTCCATCCCTTTTAGACGTAAAACTGTAACTGGAAGTTAGGTCTGCCCATGTGCATACAATCCCACAGTTATTAAGCTTTATCAAAGGGAACCATATGCATAAATCTGGTAAAAAAAAAAAGCATAGGCAGATTCCCCCCCCCCCCCCCCCCCCCCTTTAGTGTATACTCCCAGTTTTAGGCTCAAAACCACACAGTTTCAAGCATCTTTTCCCCGGAGTAGCAAAGCCTTCGTCAGAAATTCATATTGCACTGTCACATGATGTGCTGCAGTTAGTCACTCTGCCACAAACATCTGTTATAAAGCAGATATCATTCTCTTCAGTCTTTTGCTCTTAATCCATTCCTTCTGAGAAACGCAGACCCACATCAGATAAATGTTACTAATTTTGGTGGGAAAAAGGCTGCATAAATTAAGGCACAGAAAGGATCATTTTTGGTAAATATATGTATATATATATATATATATATATATATATATATATATATATATATATATATATATACATATATAGCATATATAAAATGTTATTACTGAAGCCTTCTTGTCTAGGGAAAAGTTGTTTTTTTATCTGCTGATGAGGCACATTTGTTGCCTCAAATGAAGTCCATAAGTTTGTGAGACATAAATAAATAAAACATATCGAATCATAAACTGAGATACAATTGTAAATAAAAATTTAGTTTAAATTAAAATGCTAAATTTGTAATATTGTTTAAAATTTGCACATCACATCAGAGACCACGCAACTTTCAGCAACATTTTCTTTCACAATCTTTCAAAGATCCACCTTTATTTAAACACTATTCTTTGTCACGGTGCCTGTCAGTTCACCTCCCCCTCTCACAGCTCTCCTACTCTACTGATTAGAACCAGCTGACCTTCATCTCCTCATCACCCTGCCGGCCTTCTTATGGGAGGTTTTCACCAGAATCCAGCGCCAGTTCGTTATACTCACTCCGGTGCTTATGTCTGGCCTTTTAGTCTTTGCTAAAGTTATCAAGTTCCTGTTACTTACCTCGTCTTGTACTCACCTTCAGATTTCATCCATTGGTCATGCTGGTTCCTCGCTCCACGCTGATTACGCCGTCCCCGGCGTCCACGCCTCGCCTCAAGCTGGTCCCGCCATTCTCGGCGTCCACGCCTCACCTCAAGCTGGTCCTGCCGTCCTCGGCGTCCACGCCTCGCCTGAAGCTGGTCCCGCCATCCTCGGCGTCCACGTATCACCTCAAGCTGGTCCCGCCGTCCTCGGCGTCCACGCCTCGCCTCAAGCTGGTCCCGCCATCTTTGGCGTCCACGCATCACCTCAAGCTGGTCCTGCCGTCCTCGGCGTCCACGCCTCGCCTCAAGCTAGTTACGCTGTCCTCGGCGTCCACGCATCACCTCAAGCTGGTCCTGCCGTCCTCGGCGTCCACGCTCGCCTCAAGCTGGTTACGCCGTCCTCGGCGTCCACGCCTCGCCTCAAGCTGGTCCCGCTGTCCTCAACGTCATCTGCTCCAAGGACTTCAGGATCATTCCACGAAGGAACTGATTATCACATTCTCCTAGAAACTTTATTCTACCCTGGTAAAATAAACCAATTTCAAGCACTTCCTTGTTGCGAGTTACTTCCGGGTTTCAGCATCTGGGTCTGCTACGTCTACGACATCCTCGGCGTCCACGCATAACCTCAAGCTGGTCCCGCCGTCCACGCCTCGCTTCAAGCTGGTCCCGCCGTCCTTGGCGTCCACGCCTTGCCTCAAGCTGGTCCCGCTGTCCGCAACGTCATCTGCTCCAAGGACTTCAGGATCATTCCACGAAGGAACTGATTATCACATTCTCCTAGAAACTTTATTCTACCCTGGTAAAATAAACCAATTTCAAGCACTTCCTTGTTGCGAGTTACTTCCGGGTTTCAGCATCTGGGTCTGCTACGTCTACGACGTCATGACAATTCTTTAAATTACTGATGGTAGATCAACATCAGTCTTTCTTAAAGCCCCTAAAGAGACATTGAAGGAAAAATAAAACAATGAAGTAAAAAAACAATAACTGGTGCTCATTATATTACAAGTGTTAACAAAAAAACAGGCTTGATACAAAGATATCTTAGAATTAGGTTAGGTGAAATTCCCTCTGTATTTTCAATTGTCCTTTTTAAAAAAACTAAATAGAAATTTCTGGTCAAGACAATATTTTAAAAACCCCGAAATGTCATTAAGAAACATTTGAAACCTGAACAAAAAAAAAAAAATACATCTCAGCTTGTTTAACTTACAGTAAGATCCAAACTGGTGCCAAACAAAAGTACTCTACTTACAGTAAGTTAGAGATATTGTTTTTTACAAAAGTGATTTTCCTACTTTGCCTGAATTTTAATGAAACACATAATGGTTCCCTTTGTTATTACTAATAATGAATGAGAAGAAACACCATTTTCATTAATTTGATATTTAATACCCCAAAAATCAAGATAATAAAGATAGTCCCAAATAACAAACATTGGCGATGCCAATAGCAGGTATTTCCACCATTTGCTGTGCAGTGCATTTCTCTCTTCCACAAGTGCTACATACCTTCTGCCAGGTCAGTTGGGGGTGGGGTACAATCACCCAGTATCGGCATCGACCCCAGTACCCCTTACATATTGTAAATGGGCCTGCAGCTGTATGGTATTTGCTAAACCATGTCTGAGGTCAGAGAGCCTTGGGCTTTTTATACCCACAGAAGGTCGGTATTGATGCATCATTGAAAAGGTTTTTCTTTTAGTATGTTTTGGTTTTTGCCCCAAGAAGTAAGACACATTGAACACAGTGAGACCATTATGCGAAAAACACTAAATGAGGTGTGTCTTGAACCACGGCATAGTGACTTTCCTATCCTGAAAGTATGTGAACTGCAACAAACACTTTGTATCCAATGAGTTTTTCACCATATCCCTAACTTTTTGCGGAGTGTATATACATTGGTAAATGAAAGGTATAAATGAAAAATGAATAATTATTTAAAACTTTATAGTAGACTGATACAGCAAGATTTAATTGACTTCCCCCAAATATATCTTAAAAGTAACATAACATTTTGCCTAATTTCACAAAAACATTTTTTGGCTAATCTTCCTGATATACCATATTTGACAAAATAAACTTACATATATTACCAAAGGGAATCTAAAAGAAGAATATCTGTCGTTGCTTTTTCCTTTTGACTAAATTATGATTTGTTCCATATTGTTGCTGTCATTTCCAGTCTTGTGGGAACCCGTGCATGAGTTTTCTCCTGTGTCCTCCCACAGTCCCAAACCATGCATGGTAAGTTATTGAAAGTATTTCTAAACTGCGCATACCAGTATATTATGATGGTTTCTTGTAACCGAGTGTTGGACTGACAGCATGTCACCTCTAGCAGGAGAAAACTAGGACAAAACCTACCATGAAGGATTGCTTTTGTAATCCCCCAAAGAATGTAAGCATTGAAAAACAAATGGTTAAGGTAGTTGTGAAATGATTAGGAATTATCTTCATCAGTTGACTTTAAATCAACTTGATCTCATGCAGGAATGTGTTAAAGCTATGTTAGCTTGGATGGGTAAACATATGTGTTATAGAGGTTTATGTGTACGTCTGCCTTCTTTAATGTCTTTTTTCCTTTAAAATCCCCTCCAGGTCATTAGTAATCAAATATTTATTGCTATAAAAACACTTAACTTGATAGGAATGGTGTTTTCCTAACACATGTCAGTGATAACTTTATTGTCTTCCATAATTTATATGTTGTTATTGAAAATAACTGTTTTTCAACTAATATTATCTGCAGGCTTTAAATTAAGTGTGGTGCTGATTGTAATATTCCCAAAGTGAGGGTCAAAAGAGACGACTGTCATTAAAAACGATGTCATCATTTAAGTGAATTGTCAAAAAAATAGTTTGTCATGGCTGCCATGGCCCTGAATTCAGCCTTTTCCTTAATGCCCCCCCCCCCATGTGATTAATTTTCTTTTTTGTTGTCAAGGCAACACGTTGCCTAAAACAAAAAATAGCCTAAAAACTTTCCTTTTTGCTTTTTAGTACTTTTATTGTTGTTGTTTTTTTGTCTTACTTTGTTCTTATCTTAAACCATTGTAATTCCTGCCTTCATTGTAGCGCTTTGAGATTTTACCTAAAATATAAACCGCATTCTAAATAAAATTTATTATTATAATTATTATTGTTGTGACAACAGCTCACAAACTTGAAGTAAGGTCTAATTTTATGCCAGGTCAAAAAAAATTGCAGGATTTGAGTTTAAGATTCTGAACGTGCTTACCCGAGAGTGTGTGTGTGTGTCTGTGTGTTTATGCGTGAATGTGCGGAGGATGCTTCTAAATGTGGGCAGTCCAAATTTTCCTCCTGGCACTGCGTGCAGTTATCCTTACTAAAATAAGTTAACAGTTAATAAATAACTGTTGACAGACACTGTAACTTGTTACTTCTCACCCGGCTTCAAATTAATAAGATAAAATTAAGACTATATTTGTCATATTTTTTAAAAGTCTAAGCTTTAAGTATAGGATGATATTCAGCCAAGATGGCGATGGCCACAGAAATGGAGCCAGTGTGTCACATGACCACAATGTTTTTTTTTTCCATTCTAATGATCGTGGTTAGCACTCTTTGTGGAGAAGGCCCTGGTCCGAATTCCAGCGGGGTCTTTTCTGTGTTGAGTCTCCATGTTTTTTACATGCTTCTGGTATGTGTGTCCAGCAGCAGTCCTGGACAGCAGGAACTATATTCTGTTTGCAGTTGTTCTGACTATGTAATTTGTCGTGTGGTGTGGATGTGTAGCTCTGTGTATGTTTATGTGACCCAAACTGGCGACCTGTTCAGGGTGATTCCTGCCTTCACTAAAAAGTAGCTGGGATAGGTTCCAGCAACGGCATAGCCCCACAATGGTCCTAAAAATGAGCGGATAGATGGATGATCTTTTAAGAAAACTAACAGTAAAATTACAGAATGACTACATTTGTTCCTGACAGGCAAGGCATCCTTGTCTCTTGGGTATCAAAAGAGCAAAGTTGGATCCGTGCTCCAGTAGTAGCCCCTTCCTATTCGTCAGATAACCTGCTTCTGATGTCTTTATATAACAGTCTTCAAATATTTTTTAATCTATTTGTTACTTCTGTTCCTTTTAGCAATGTAAGACTTTTTTTTTCAGACCAGTGAAGTGTTCTGGGTGTTTTGCAGGTAAATAGACTTGTAACCCTTGAGCTATCCTAGGCACTTTAACATTGGGAGTTGGGTCATCTAGACCCACTAAACAGTGATCTGACCCTTTTTTCTTCAATGATTTGTGATCTTCACTGCATGGTGTCCATGGATTACATGAAATCTTTCCACCTTTATCCACCTTTGTCATGGTAGGGAGAACACGTCAATGTAAGGGTGGGGTCATCTAAGATAGCACAAGGGTTAAAAAAAGTATGCATGTTATATGGATGTTGCAAGGGTAGGACATGAAAAACAGCAGAATCTTCTCAGTAGTCATTTGATTTAACACCAGATTTAATAAATCAGTGACAAACAGAAGCGCTCCACTAAAACAACTGTCAGAAGAAATGTAAAGACTGACTGGATATTGCTGCTGGGTGTTTGAGCAAGCTGCCGGTTTGAGTGCACTGTTCTTTATTGTTTTTGATTTCAGATCGACATTGCTAAAAAAATGACAGCCAACTTTGCAAAGACTTCTAAATTGCTCTCTGTACATCAATGAACTGTATGAAAACAAAGTACTCATTTATTTAAATTAGATGTGCTTTGATCTTTGCTTTTTGTAGACTTTAAGTAAAAAGTGGTTCCTCGTACACTGCTGAATTCTGACAGTGCTTCTTCAACATCAAATGGGCTTCATGAGAACATTAAGCTATGGAGCTCTTTTGAAAGTTTTTTCTAATATGACAAGCAAACAGCGGTAGCCAAAAGAACTATTGATGTAATATGGATCTCGTAATTTTTCATGCATTAAAACTAGTCACAAGAGCTCACATCAAGCATTTCTAGCATTTTACTTAGTGTCCCAAGTGAACTTGCACACAGCGGTCATTAAAAGCTGCCAGGGCTTTGCACAAGCTCTTTCCTTACCTGCTCTCGCGGTTCTTTTATCACACACTTTGCCTTGGGGAAGTTCATGGATCATGAATGTGGAACATCTTAATGCATCCCTTTGCTGTCTGTGTTCACGCTCTGAGGAGCTACCTCCAAGACGTAAAAAGGTTGGTTGAAACAGGTCTTCAGAATGGAAGCATAACTTCAAAACAGATTCCTCGTCACACACACTTTGGTTAAACTGAAGATGCAACAGCCAGGAGCTGATGGAAGATATCTTTACGCTAGAAGTAGAGTGGGATTGAATTATTAAAAGGGAAGGAGTCATTTTGTGAATAAAGAGGGTTATAAAAACACACCTTTGCCTACCTTACACAACAAAGCAATGTGTTTTGATGTCTGAGTGTGTGCAGTCAGTAGCCAGAATTCTCAGAGGGCTTTAAAAGCCAATATCCTGCAGGAATGGAGAGGTTGAGTGAAATAAAGGGGCCTCAAAACCAGTCTGGAAACTCTTGCCAACTGGACAAAAAAACTGTTACATCCACCTGAAAAGTCACAGCTGTCTGCTCACGTAAGATGAGGGGAAAAAAGGCATAGCAAGCATTTAATACCCCCAGTTGATTTAGAACATATACATTTGCAATTTGTTTTTCTTTCCTGTTCATATAGATCATATCAATGTTTTCACAGGGACTGTAAGAATGTTTGAAGTATGTTCTTTGTCTGATATAAGTGTGAGATGATAATAAAAATTAAATGTCAAGGGATTCTCGTGTTGCTGTAACTTTTCTTTCTTTGCTGACCGATAATGTTTCACTTTGTCTTGTCAGTTTTATGTCAGCTGTTGACATCCATTGTCACATTTCTAGTCTGCATTAAATAAAGTTGGTGGCAGATTTTTTATCTTCAGCCGTCCATTCATTTTTTTTTTTTTTAAGGGCCATCGGTCTAAGCAAAGATGCACAGACTTTTCTCTTCTGCCATTTACTCCAGCTCATCTGGGAAATCCTGAGGTGTTCCCAGGCCAGCCTAAATATGTATTCCTACATGTCCTGGGTCTTCCCCGGTGTCTCTGACAGGTGGGATAATTCCTCAGGAAGGCGTCCAGGCGGCATCTGAAGAAGATGCCCAAGCCACCTCAACTTGCTCCTCTCGATGTGGAAGAGCAGTGGCCATACTCTGTGCTTCATCCAGGTGACTGGGCTCCTAACCCCATGTGGCATTATGGTTTCTAAAAACCATAATAAGCACAGGAGTCTGACACAGGAAGCTGAGATTGTCAGGCTCGACGCGTGGATGCAAAAGCAGGAACACAGAGGTACGTTGAATCAAGGTTTCTCTATCTTTCCTTTAATCTCGAAGTACAAAGAATGCAAAACGATCCCGTGACAGACACTGGGTGGAGGAACTTAAATACACAGCAATGATGAACAACAGGTGTGCGAACAGGTGCAATTCATAAACAGAAGTAAAGGTGGAGGCAACACAAACGGGAGAAACCGGAAGTAACCAAAATAAAGGCCCAAAGAACCCGGAAACCCCACAACCAATCTAGAAAGCGAAACAAACTAACCCACCCTGGCCCCTGAACCTCACAGTACCCTCCCCTCAAGGGGCGCCTCTGGGCGCACCGCCGGGCAGGTGAGGGTGCCGCCGATGGTACTCCCTGATCATGTCCTTATCCAGGATCCGGGAAGAAGGTTCCCAGGACCGCTCCTCAGGGCCATGACCCCGCCAATCAACCAGATACTGAAAACCTCGTCCCCGCCGTCTGCTGTCCATGATGCGCCGCACGGTCCACGCAGGTTTTCCGTCAATGATGCGAGGCGGCGGAGGTGGTGAGGGAGATGGGTGAAGGGGACTCGTGACATGAGGCTTCAGTTGGGAAACGTGGAAGACCGGGTGGACACGCATCGTCCGAGGTAGGCGTAGCCTGACAGCAACGGGGTTGATCACCCTCTCCACCACGAAGGGGCCAATGAACCTGGGGGAGAGCTTCCTAGACTCTGTCCGCAGCTTGATGTTGGTTGAAGAGAGCAGAACCGACTGACCTGGCGCATAGGTGGGAGCCGGACGGCGATGCCGGTCAGCCAGTCTCTTGTTGCAGCGGACGAGCGTTGAAGCGCGGCCCGTGCCTCCCTCCAGATACGTCTACAGCGGCGGAACAGGTGCTGGACGGACGGAACCGCTGCCTCTCTCTCCTGCTCGGGAAACAATGGAGGTTGGTAGCCCAGAGAACACTCGAATGGGGACATACCCGAAGCAGAGGAGGTCATGGTGTTGTGGGCGTACTCAACCCAGGGTAGCATGGAGCTCCAAGTGTTCTGATTACGGGAGCAGACACACCGGAGAGCTGCTTCCAGGTCCTGGTTAGTCCTCTCGGCCTGCCCGTTGGACTGGGGATGGAACCCTGAGGAGAGACTAGCTGAAGCACCGAAAGCCGCACAGAAAGCCCTCCACACCTGGGAGACGAATTGTGGTCCCCGATCAGAAACTAGGTCCACTGGTATCCCGTGCAGCCTAAAAATGTGTTCTATTACTAGCTGAGCCGTCTCAGCGGCAGAAGGCAGTTTCTTGAGGGCCACGAAGTGAGCGGCCTTGGAAAACCTGTCCACCACGGTCATGATCACGGTCTTGCCGGCGGAGAGAGGCAGGCCGGTCACAAAATCTAAGGCGATGTGGGACCAAGGACGACTCGGAACTGGCAGAGGATGCAGGAGCCCAGCAGGCGGTTGGTTACTGACCTTGTTCTGGGCACAGACAGTACAGGCAGCGACAAACTCCTGAGCGTCCCGCGCCAGACTGGGCCACCAGAACTGCCGCCGCAGGAAGGTAATAGTCCTGCGAACACCGGGGTGGCAGGTCAGACGTGTCGCATGGGCCCACTGAAGAACCTGACTCCTACAGGTCCTAGGAACAAAAAGTCTGTTGGGCGGACCCCCTCCCGGGTCCGGCTCCTGGACCTGGGCCTCCCTGATGTCCTTCTCCAGCCTCCAGGTGAGGGCACCCAGGACACGAGACACAGGAATTACCGTCGTGGGTGTCTGGTCCCCCATGACCGGATCGTGTTGCCGAGAGAGCGCATCTGGCTTGGTGTTCTTGTAGCCAGGGCGGTACGAGACGACAAAATCGAAACGATTAAAGAATAAAGACCACCTTGCCTGTCTTGGGTTCAACCGTTTAGCGGTCCGGATATATGACAGGTTCTTGTGGTCAGTCCAAACCACAAACGGCTGAACCGCCCCCTCTAACCAGTGCCTCCATTCCTCCAGAGCAGTACAAAGAATGCAAAACGATCCCGTGACAGACACTGGGTGGAGGAACTTAAATACACAGCAATGATGAACAACAGGTGTGCGAACAGGTGCAATTCATAAACAGAAGTAAAGGTGGAGGCAACACAAACGGGAGAAACCGGAAGTAACCAAAATAAAGGCCCAAAGAACCCGGAAACCCCACAACCAATCTAGAAAGCGAAACAAACTAACCCACCCTGGCCCCTGAACCTCACAGAGATAAGTAATTGAACAAATACAGAAGTCTTCATTAATATGAATACTATTAAAATATTAAAGACACATAAATTCTATATCACAAGTGATTGGGTTACATCAGAACCTGCACATAATCCCCGCAGTTCCATTGTGCGGTTCCCATTCTCAACACAGTCCTCATACCCACGGGCCACTCCCATGCAGTTCACCGGCAGCAGCGGACGGCTTTCCGTTATCTGGTGTGGGGAAAACTCCAGTCTCCAGTGGTGTTTGGTGAGTTGGTGAGGTACGAGAGAGAAGGCACGACCGGGTAGTGGTGGGGGTCCTCTTCTTGGGCGGGGCCCCGCGTTGGGCCCTCCTGGTACGGCGGGGGGGGGCTGCTCTTCTGCTTGGGCTGGAGTTAGCACTCTCTGTCCCCCTATGCCTCTGTGCTCTCTGGCATTGGGGGCCGTTGTGGCGGTCCTGCTTGACCGGGGGGCGGTTGTTCTCTACCTGCTACCGTGCAGGTGTTGGGGATCCTGACTGCCGCTGCTGCTATGGCATGGGCTTTGGCGTGGGGATGACTGGACACTTCCTTTTTCTTTTTACATTCCATCATCCACCTTAGAACCTAAACAATCATTCGAGCACAGGTGCTATCTCACCTTTGCCCAAAGAGTTTGCGGGACTGAATTAAATGTTTCACACGTGTAAGTATGCGTGTGTGAACATTAGTTGTATTACGCACATGTTGACATGTTTGGATGTGAACATTATTGGAGCCAACAGGTACATTGGTAACATTTGAGTGTGTGTGTGGACAGGCCCCGCCTCTTTGTTTTTTTTTTACTTGTCCTGTCCAACAGCTGGGCGGGCAGATGAGGACTGAGGGCCTCTTGTGTTGGACATATTTTACTTTAACAACAGGGGTTATTAATCTTCAGACAAACCAGAGGTATGTCTGAATAAACCCCTTTGAAATTAATAAAGTTTGGCGTCAATTACAAATCATGTTTAAAAATCTTTGGTGTTGGACCGGACGGAAAAGGAAAGGAGGGAAGAAGAGAGAGGGATGTTAGAGAGGGGGGGTAGGAAGGTGATAATAGGAGGGGGGGGGATAAGACCATGAAGCAGTATAAAGCAACAAGTTTACTGGATTTTTATCATTACGGTAAGGTTCAAATGTAGTACAAATCTCAAAGGGCGGGGCCTACACACTCAAGTGTTATCAACACACCTGCTAGCTGCAAAAATGTCCACATGTCAACATGTACACAAAACAGATAGTGTTCACACACGCATACTTATGCCTTCAAACCAACTAGTGTGAAATATTTCATTCATTCAATCATGCAAACTATTATTGCAAAGGTGAGCTAACACCTGTGCTCAGGTCAAGTCAAGTTTATGTTCTTTTAAAATTGATGGTGGAATGTGAAAAGAAGGAGGGAGAGTGCCCAGCCATCCCCACACCAAGACCCCGCCGCAGCAGCAGCCAGAACCCCCCAACGCCACACGGCAGTGGGCAGAGAACAACCGCCCCCCGGGCGACCACATCCGCCACCCAGGCCAGGGCCAGCAGGACCGCCGCGAGGCCCCCAAAGCCAGAGAGCAGGGAGGCATGGGGGGAAAGAGGGCGCCGCCCTAGCCCAACCAGGAGAGCAGCCCCCCCCACCGCGCCGGGAGGAGGGCCCCACCCGAGAAGGGCGCCCACAGCCCCAGACGAGCACCCCATCACCACCCAGGAGTTCTGGGCATCCCCCTGCCCCAACCCCAGGTACGAGCCAGGACCCCCCAAGGGAGACCCGCTCCGCACTCCAGGCAGCCACCCACCCGGCCCACGGTTGGTCCAGGAAGGTGCAAGGCAGGGGCCCGCCAGGAGGGGAGCACCCCAGGGAAAAGGGGGGCCCACGAGGGGTGTTGTAAACATGGTCCGACCAGGCTCGGCCACAGTTGGAAATTTGGCGGGGCCCAGCGCTCAGGGGCAAGGACCAGAACCCACCCCACAGGGATACGGACACCCCCGGCTCAGGTGTAATGTGAACCCTCTCCCCGCGCGGAGAGAGCACCGTCGGGCCCAGGAAGCCAATAAAGGGGATACGGCCACTGTTGCGAAGGATCCAGTACCCCCCACCAGGGATGGGGTAGGGGACAGATGGTCCTAGGTCCCACTTTTCTTGCAAAATGTGTGTGCGTGTGTGTTTGTGAGGGTGTGTGTGTGCATGTGTGTGTGTGTTTATGTTTGAATGTATATTTTGAGGAGTAAAGGGTGTGTGTACTAAGGGGGTGCAGTTAAAATTGGCGGGTAGGGCATTGAGGGGACATCTCTTTTAGATCTGTATTACATCTGAACCAAACCGTAATGATTATAAACATCCAGCAACTTGTTGCTTTATGCTGCTTCATGATTTTACCCCCCCCCCCCCCCCTTCTTTAATCACCCTTGTACCCCCCTCGCTAACATCCTTCTCTTTTCTTCCCTCCTTTCCTTTAAAAAAAATAGCCATGGCACGTTATAACATCCCTACCAGAGTTCAATATGCACTAAAAATAGGTCTAATTCCCTGTCAGCAATGCAGATCAAGCTCAGGCTCAAGTCAAACAGAGACTTCATACAGACTCCCCGGAACCATACTCACAGAACAGGGTACTTGACACAAAGGAGATTGAGGTTAAACAGCTTCTTCAAATCCACAAAACATATGAGGACTGGATGAGAGAACACCAACAAACACATCAGGGGTTCAGGGATTCCAAGCACTACAGACGTTACATCCACAACTGCCAAAGAGGCTAAACAGGTCCATACGGACTGAATGTCCCCAGATCCCCTCAGTTCTTGTTCATAGATCTCCTGGATGTAAGATTTGACGGGGGGCCTCACCAAGACATCCCCAAATAAGCCGGACAGTACATTCGTCTCTGCCAAGGTTGAGGATGCCCTCGTCTAAGCATTTTAATGTTGATTTTAATGCTCATCTCATAGGAAGCTGTGAAACTGTAAGTTGCGCTGTGTTTCATTTTGCACTTTTGTAGATTTAGCAGAGTATGCATTTTATTAACAGGCGTACAGTTCTTTCAGCTGTTCCTCCTTTTTTACAGGGTGGCAACAATAAAGTTAATATGTTGTGACATAGTATGATTAAGGATGCCAGAATATGAGACTCAAGAAAATCTTTAGCTGATCAGAAGATGTCCTGAAGTCAAGTCCAGGTTAACCTGCAACAGGCTTTTATTCCAAGCAAGAACCACAGGAAGAAGAACAGAGAATCAATGCAACTTCAACTAACTGGATTTCTTGGAAAACCTTGAGTGATAAACTACTAAAACAGTTTTGGTCTCTTTGAGTTTTATTTTTTCTGAAAGTAAACATCAAACGATCTTGAGACCATGGTAAAGTTTTACCATGGCATCAATGCCATAAAACATGTGCCTGATCTACATGTGAATTCATGCTGAAACTAAAAGACTGCTCCAGCCTGAAATGATTGTCAGTCAGACAAAGAAACACATTTTGAATGACAGATTCTGCCTTTTTGAAAGAATAAGCTCTTTAACTGTCAAATGTTTCCCATCTTACTTTTTAGGTGCAGGAGAGGGACAGAAACTCGCTGAAATTCTGGTTGCTTTATAATCACAACTGACATGTTAAGATGCATGAAAAATCTAAAATGGGCGGGGCCTGTTCACACACAAACACACAACCATTACAAACACACCTGTTGGCTCCAAAAGCGTTCGCACAGAAGCAAGTCTACCTGGACATACTACCACTAACATTCACACACGCATACTTATGCATTCAGACTAACACATGTGAAACATTTCATCCAGTCACGCAAACTGTGCAAAGGTGATTAGGCACCTGTGCTCGAGTGAGTGTTGATGTTCTTCTGGGGTGGATGTTGGAATATAAAAAGAGGAAGAAAACCCAGCCACCCCCGCACCGCAGCAGCAGCAGCAGCCGGGACCCCCAAACACTCGCTCAGTACACCAGATAGCGAAAGACCGCCTGCCGGGCAACCACATCCGCCACCCAGGGCAGGGCCAGCAGGACCGCCACAGCGGCCCACAACACCAGAGAGCAGGGGGGCCCAGGGGGTAGAGAGTGCAAGCCCAGACCCCCGTCCCCAAGCACTGCCCCTGGGAGAACTCCGGTCAAAGGAAGCCGACCAGCCGGGGCAGCCACCGATTGCCATAGTGGAGATCCCAACCCGTCAAACCTCCAAGGCCCCATATCTATAGAGGACCAACTTGCTCCTCCAAGCAGCCACCCCCAGGACGGGCAGCAATGAGGAACTTCCAGTTCACTCTGTCAAATGCTTTTTCAGCCACCAATGAGAGTACAGTCATTTCCTGGTTTTTGAAACTGGCAAAGTCTATTATGTTAACGAGTCTGCGTCACTCGAGTGTCTGCCTTTGATGAATCCTGTTTGATCAAGGTGAATTATGTGAGGAGTGATTTTTTTCTATTCTCTGTGCTTTGCAAATAATTGTTACGTCTGCATTGATTAAAGAAATGGGGTGTTAGCCTGATTTTCTGTTTTTAGAAGGAGAATTATGTTGGCGGAGTTCATGTTAGGTGGCATTGTTTGGCTTTCCTTCATAAATGTTACCATTTCATAAAACGTTGGGGCCAGCTGTTAATTTCTTTATAAAACTCAGCAGGAAATCCGTCAGGCCCTGGTGCTTTACCATTAGGCATAAGTAACAGAGCTTCATGAAGCTCAGACAACGAGAGAGGTGAGTTTAAGTTTGTCATATGATCTTCATTTAATCTGGGTATTTTCTTTTAGGGCCTTGATTCTGATGTGGCAGCCATCGATGCTCCCCACGACCTTTTGGAAGGCGGAAGACCCAGCGAGCTGCTAAAAAAAACAGAGGCGACTAATGGCAGTTTATTCCCACTGGGAAGCCGGATGACCTCATTAGCTGGAGGATGCGGTCTTCCGTCCTGTGGACGTCACTCACAGTGGACCGTGGCATGTCAAAGGCCCTGGCTACCACACTGTAAGATGTGCCACACGCCAGCCAGAAAAGGAACACCAGGACCTCAGTCTCCTGTGCCCCCCCCCCCCCCCCCCCCCCCAGAGTGTGAGGAACCCGAAGCTGCTCCACCAGATGCTCGATGGTCCTGCAGGTCAACCGAAAATCCGGTCTTGTGTCGGACTGATCATCAGCATAAAGGGCCAGGACAGAAACTTTATGCTGGCAAAGCAGTAGAGACGTGTGAGACCCTGTAAATGGAACATTAATCATTTAATTGAGGAAATTAAATCTAATTTTTTATGTTTCTATTTATTTTGATGTCTTGCATTTGAGTTTATGAAGTATTTTTGAATGCTGGAAAATCTCATGTTTTTTTGGCTGGGTTTTTGGATTTTCATATTAATTTTTAAAAATTAACCGTATATAAAACAGTATTTTTGTTTAAAACAAGTGTTTTGTAAATCTTTTTTTTATAAATAAACTGATATAGAACCCTTTGTGTTGAAGGCTGATATGGTTTGACTCTGAAGAAGAAATGCAAAAACTTTCTCTGAATTCCCAAGAGTATTTCATGTATTTAGACTATACAACTCATACTCCAGTATTGAAAAATAATGTTAAACTCTTGCCAAGCAGATGGTGTAACCCTGAGCACAATTACTAATAAATGCTTATGTTTAACTAAAAAAAACTTTAGGTATAACTCGAAAGTTGTTCATGTCTGGCTAGAACAGCCAGAGGAAATCAGGCTTCTCCTTGCTGCTCTGTGCTCCATATCAGCCCGTTTTCGGTTTGATCTCACGATAAACGGTTGAATTATTGCCAACAGGAACAAGGACAGATTTATTTTCAAAGCCATTTTCAGTAAGGTAGAAAGGAAAAATACAGAAAAAATCCTTCCTCGCACGAGCCCGTAAATCGTTCAGCGGCACGAACATAAAAAAATAAACATTGTCACGGACCAGTAACTTGGTGGTTTATTTCTGAACAAATACACTAAATATACACCAATGTGTTAGTAATTTTATTATTTATAAATCAGCCACGTTTTCCATCATCATAACACAGCAGATTTATAAATGGTCTTTGTAAAATCTGTTTAACAGAAGTAGTTCACCTCCAGACCATGTGGTGGCGGTAATGCGCCACTTTGTTTTCTTGTCAAGCGCCACATGAACAACACCCGAAAGAGAAAAGTAGTGAGCATGGTGTCCGAATTGCTTTGAAAATGCAGAGAACAGTGCCGCACTACTTAGGGTTTAAGTAGCTAGAGATTAGGGTGGACACAGCCTGAGTCTCTCTTTGTGTTTGGTCTTGTCCTTTCCAGAGTAAAAGCATTTACCGGAGAATAAAAGCTCTGAACTCTGCATCTGAGTCCATCCCTGAGTTCTGTCCTGACACCTCCATTTTTATTGGAGTGGATTCTAAATTTAAAGCTGTTAAAAAAGCAAAGTCAACATAGAGACGGGCGGCCGTGGTGCAGTGGTAGGGCGATTGACCCATGATCGTACGATTGCAGGTTCGATTCCCGCCTTGCACGCCCATGTGTCGAAGTGTCCTTGGGCAAGACACTGAACCCCACCTTGCCTCTGGTGGGAGGTTGGCACCAGTGTTCGGCAGCAGAGCCGCCATCAGTGTGTGAATGTGTGTGTAAATGGTTGTGTGCATAGGTGAATGGGACTGTGACTGTAAAGCGCTTTGGGCCTTCAAAAGAGGGTAGAAATCGCTATATAAGTATACGCAATTTACCATTTAAATATATGTTTATCTCTAACTAAAGTTGATTTAACTTTAAAAAAAAAAAAGGCGGATCACTCAGATGTTTGATTCTCTGAAGATGCTCAATTTCACAAACAAAAAAACGCTTCTAGTTTGTCATGAAAAAACTTCTAAATAAGGACATTGGTTTATCCAGGAACATCATCACCTAAATTTTAAAGCAGCAAAGCTTAAAGAAATTGTTCTTTTAAGAGCGTCAAACCAACCAACCAGACGAAACCGTTCCAAAGTATAAACTTACTGTAACGAAAAATATCAATATAATTATTTGTTTTATTATTAACTGTAGAAATTCAAATCTAGACCGTATAGCACATATTGGCTTTCTGAATGTCAGGGCAAAATGCCATCCAGTCAGTGAAAGGCCACTCATATTGGTCCATGGATAGCTATTAAACTAATATAGGTTGCCTCAGTTTGAGATAGATAATTTTTTTTTATTATTATTTGACTTGCTTAAACGATTTTCTGATTTGGTGGAAAATATGGAGGGAAGCAAATGCCAGACGCAGTTCGATATCTGACAAAGGAAACTGCGCTTGTTGCTCTGCTAGCTCTCAAATGACTCTGCAATTTAGTGGTTTTGAGTCATGATTGGAATAATTGCTGTGAAATCCCATGTTGTAAAAGAGGGACCTGAAGTCACAGTTGGACTACGAAGAGCTGACATTTAAAAACTATCTAGAGGGAGGACCCATTCACTCTCACCGTAGGAAGCCCTGTAGACATCTTTTGCTGCTTTAATGATCCTTATTCATCTTTACCTTTTCACCCACAGTTTGGTCGACACACATTTCTATGCAGCCACACAGATACACATTTTGCCACATGACATCCTGTCCAGATATGTTTTTACAGCTGATAATTGAGTGGTTTTTTTATTATTTTCTTTCTTGTTACACTCAGGCTACAAGAACATTTTTGTCCCTACATGAGCAGAACAGAACTTGAACTGCTTTGAGATAAGGAAGATAAGTGGAGACACACTGCATTTTATTCCTATGTCAGGCTCCCCTTTTTTCCACTTGACTGGCCTTTCAGTATCAGCATATGAAGTAGAGAAAATGAGGGAGAGGATGAGGGGAATGGGTTTTAAAGGCAAAAGAAGCACCGGTGCGATTGTTTTCTGCACCATCTCACCAGCAGATTTGTGGTGGTGGCCATGGTGCAGAGGTAGAGTGGTCAACCTCTTATCAGAATATCGCAGGTTTGGTTCCCTGGAAATGCACAATCAATATGAGATGGTGGGAAAAGAGGATTATTAACTATGGGACAAAAAGAGGAAAGACAAGTGAAGCAAAAGTGGTTTCTAAACTGGAACCAGATTTTTAGGGAATGTTTTAAAACTGGATTAAGAATTGGGAGATGTGAAATAACAGGGATTGGAGAACTCACAATTGAAACCAGACTAACTGCTGACATGCTATTCACCTCCATTTTAGCCCAGGCTGGGCCCTGGCTACTACCCAATGTAGAAATCCAATAAGGTATCTTACTAATGTTTGCCGCCCACAAAAAGATACAAAGTTAGGTAAGGCTATACCTTCGGCTGATCTTGGTATTGTGAGAAACAATTTTTTCATTGTAGGAAGTTTTCTCCACCATATTAACAATGAGAACATCGACTTCTGTAAAAAGAAAGGGATGATTTGGAAAAAATATTTTAAAAAAAACAGGGGATTACAGACATTTTAGATATATTAACTCTTCTGGCTAAAGAGATAGATAACGAAGACCATCTTGTCAGATCTCCCTTTATTTGTTGTGATAAAATCTTTTAGTTAAAATGATAGAGATCTTTATAATTGCGTGATCGCGTAATTTTAACATCAAGATGAGTAAATTCTTCAACTCTTTTAAAAGGAAAGTGGGTATAATCTATTGCTGATGCCAACTGGTTGATTGGAAAGAGATTACTTTTGGAGAAGTTTATTGTGTAACCCGATATTTTACTAAATGAGTTTAGTATGTTAAAGAATGCTGGAATGGATTGTGTGGGATTGGATAAATATACTAAAAGATCATCTGCGTACAAAGAGACTTTATGAATTTCATCGTGTCTGAGGACTCCACTGATCCTGTCAGCCATATAGGGCAATGGCCAGAGGTTCTATGACCAAATTAAAAAGAAACGGTTATAATACAGTAGCCCTGTCCTGTTCCACGATACAGCTGAAAATAATCAGATGATGTAGAATTAGTACATACTGATGCCATGGGTGTAAAATACATTGTTTTATCCAGGAAATTACATTGTGACCAAATCCAAACTTCTCTGGAGTGGCAAATAAAATTCCCAATTTTACTCCCGTGTTTTTCATGTTTTTAACATGTTCTTGTTGCATTTTTCTTTTGATGGAGGACATATATAAAGAAATTAAGATTAAAAGTGTTTCTGTGTATTTCTTCCTTCTATTTGTAGTTACAGTAAACCCTTGTTTTTTGCGGGGGTTACGTTCCAAAAAGAACCCGTGATAGGCAAAATCCGTGAAGTAGAAACCTCAAATTTTTTATACAATTATTATACAATTAAATACTCTATTACGCATTGAAAAGAAAGAACAAACCATTTTACAGGCTCTAGCATTTGTTTCACAAATCAAAGTACTTTAGAAACGTTTTTTTTTTCAACAAATAACTTCTGTACTTTACTGTCAAATAATAATTTTAATCATCGATGTGAACAGAAGGCTTCAAATTGCGGAGTTTACCCCTGCCCACCGCGACCTGAGTAATTGGATTAAAGGGGAGAAAATTTAAAATGATTAAAAATACAAAGTACAGTCGGACAAATAGTGACTCAGGTGTATTTCACTGCTTTCAGACTGAGCCGCTGCATCCTGACTCCGCTCTGCAGTGTTTTCGTCTTTTGAAGCCCGCGGTGCAGGCTGTCAGGTTCGGGAGAAGAACATAGTGATAGGCAGTTGTTGACGCTCTTTTTTCTATGGGTTTTAGAGAAACTTGAAATTGCAAGAGAATTTGCACGTACCTAATGTAAATTTGGCAAGCTGCTTTATGGACATATTAAACTGCAACATTATTGACGCACAGGTAGAGAAGAAGCGGAGTGAATTTTTAGCCAATCAGAATGCAGAACACAATGCATGATGCAAATCCGTGAAGTAGCGAAACCGTTAAAAGTAAAGCGCGAGGGATCACGTTAATACGGAGCAGACGAAAAAATGCAGTATTACAAAAGCTTGTTGTTACGGACAAACTACAATCAACGGGTCACAAGGTGTGCTCCATTCTGATGCATCTACTTGCAGACAAATAGATCCATGAACGTATTTGTTTTCCTTGTCTGAGCTGATACCTGGATCTAAATTGTACGGTTGGATAGCACCAATATTGATCACTATTTCTGTTGCACCGATAATGTTAATTTGGGAGTTTGAGGGGCTTTAAGATAGAGGGAGAACATGTAAACAGAAACCTCTCAGTAACAGGGAGGGGAAGGGTGGTGGGGTTGATTTGCGTCACCCAGAACTGAGAGGCGAAGTACTGCTGCTCTGCAGAAATTCTGTCCAAAAAAAACGACACAGTTTTGGGGATTTTGGCTAAAAACAGCACAATCATAATTAAAGATCACTGGGAACAGACAAAACAAAAAGATGATCAAAAGACGATTGAAGTGGGACTATATTAAACAGTACATTTTAGAACTTTCCTTAATTATCTAAAATCAGCAGATGCATGATTTGAGTCGTGCTCCTTCCAGATGTCTACTAGTGTCAGGAGTAACAAAAAGAGAAAATAAAAAAGCAGACATTTGGGGGAGTCAAATTGGCAGCTTATTATGGTTTCCTCTGCATGCTGTTCAAAAGGGCTTCCCCGTGACACTCTAAGTGCTGCATTTGTTATTTTCTATTTTAATCCAGCCTAAAGATATATGTTTATCAAAGGAAAATTTCAGAGGTCTGTTTTTAAGATGTTGAAAAAAAATGAGAATTCAAAGATGCAGGCAAGATGAAATAATTAAGACATTGCCAAATGAAACCAAGAGGTTACAACACAGCACAAGAAATGGTGGCAGTAATGACGATGCAAGAACTTTTCTCAAAGATGTCTTGTTAGCATTTCTTGTATCATTTACTGAGTGTTTGCTGCAGAAGTTAGATTTGGCATCTCGCAAAAAAAAGCGCAGCATATCTGAAACTGCACTTACAAACAGCAACATATTGTTAGTACACGGAGCTCTGACCTTTTCTCACCACCAACAGCAACTTTCCAGCTCTCCAGCAGCGCTGAAAGTTACAACTCTGGCCTCACTAGATGTCACGCAGTAAGGGATTTATGGCCGTGAGGACCCCATAACCTCAAAATTCTCTGTGAGACTTCACCCTGAGTTGCCACATTACCTACTCCCCCTGTTCATGCATCCGTGGTCCTTAGTACTTAATGTAATCAAAGTCTATGTTCTCAATGGCATTTTTCAGAAGCTACTGTGGCTCAAAATAACTATAACTAAAATGTAATAAAAATGTACCTGATTTCATAAATATGATAAAAATTCAATATATTTTCTTTTAACCCTTGTGCTATCCTAGGCACTTTGACATTGGGAGTGAGGTCATCTAGACCCACTAGACAGTGCGCTGAACTTTTATTTTGAATGATTCGTGATCTTCACTGGTGTCCATGGATTACATGGAATCCTCTCCACCTTTATTCACCTTTGTCATGGTACCTTCTGCAAGATGGCGCCGTGAACGGACGCCTGTTGCCATAGCTCCTGTAAACGCTCTTTTACTCAAGTCTGTAATCATCGTCTCCTTTACTTTTCTTTCGCTTTTTTTGCACTTTTTTGTTGTTCTTCCATTATTTCTGTCGTTTTTCCATTTTTGTGCGTTTTCTTTACTTTTTTTCTCTCGCTTGATATTCTCGCATCGGAGGGAATAACAATGGAAAGCATGGCCATTGTTTACACGCGCGACCAGCTGCTGGCCCTGAGAGAGTCTAACCTGTTTCACGGAGCTCAGCATGAAATTCCGAAGGAGATACGGAGGAGACGTCGGGCTCGCAGAGCCGGGACTCACGTTAAGATGAACAGAAGGAGATTTAAGCCTGTCGTGCCTGCAGTCATTATGGGGAATGTGCGCTCACTGGCCAACAAGACCGAGGAGCTAACGACGCTAATGAACACCCAGACGGAGTATCGGGAATGTAGCCTACTGAGCTTCACAGAGACGTGGCTGCACTCCCACATCGCGGTTCCCGGTTTTACGACTGTGAGAGCGGACAGAGATGCAGCCGGCTGCGGTAAGAAGAGGGGAGGCGGGATTGCTCTCTACGTGAGTGAGCGGTGGTGTAACCCCGGACACGTCTGCGTGAAGGAGCGACTCTGCACGCCGCATGTGGAGCTGCTGGCGGTGGGAGTCCGGCCTTATTATCTGCCGAGGGAGTTCACATCGGTTGTGGTGGTGAATGTTTATGTTCCTCCATCCGCCGCTGACGTCATAACTACCACCGTTTCCCGCCTGCAGACACAGCAGCCTAACTCTTTCTGCATCATCACTGGGGACTTCAACCACATCAACATGGACAGAACGCTTGGGGACTTCACTCAATATGTGAACTGTCCCACCCGGGAAAATAAAACTCAGAAACGGAGCAGGCCCTGCAGGACGGTCTTGGGTCCACAGACTGGGACGCTCTATGCACGCCTCATGGGGAGGACATTGACGGCATGACGGACTGCATTACAGAATACATTAAGTTCTGTGAGGAGTCCGTTGTGCCTACTCGAACTGTTCGATGCTTCCCCAACAACAAACCGTGGATCAGCTGTGACCTGAAGAACCTCCTGAACAGGAAGAAGAGAGCCTTCAAGTCTGGAGACTGGGAGGAGCTGAAGAGGGTGCAGCACCAACTTAGGGATCAGCTGAGGAACGGCAGAGATTCCTACAGGAGGAAGCTGGAATCCAAACTCCAGCAGGACAACATGAGGGCGGTGTGGTCTGGAATGAAGAAGATCACAGGATGTGGGGGGAGAAGCAGACCCATCACAGGCAGCAAAGAGAGAGCTGACGAGTTTAACACCTTTTTCAATAGGTTTAGCTCTCTGAATGCCTCAGCCCCCCCCCCCCCCCCCCCCCCTCCACCACGCCACCCCCCCGCTCCTGCTGCCTCTCAACCATCTGACCTCCCCCCTCATGAACCCCCCACACCTCCTCACCTTTCTCCCCCCTCTACACCACACCTACTGGGCCCGCAGTCCATCACCCCTCCCCCCAGTCCAACCACCACCCCCCTCCCTCTCTGTTTGACTGTAACAGCCTGCCAGGTGAAGAGGCAGCTGGAGAAACTTAACCAGCACAAAGCAGCTGGCCCGGATGGCGTCAGCCCTCGTACTCTGAGGACCTGTGCCCACCAGCTGTCTGCGGTTCTCCAGCATCTCTTCAACCTGAGCCTCAGACTGGAGAAGGTGCCCCTCCTCTGGAAGACCTCCTGCCTGGTCCCCGTTCCTAAGAAGACCTCGCCATCTCACCCCGGGGATTTCCGTCCAGTTGCCCTCACTTCTCATGTGATGAAGGTGCTGGAGAGGCTGGTGTTGGCTCAAGTGAGACCGGTGGTGAGCTCTTCTCTGGACCCCCTGCAGTTTGCCTACCGGCCACGCCTGGGGGTGGATGATGCTGTCATCCATCTGCTGCAGCGAACTCAATCACACCTGGATGATGGTGGAGGCATGGTGAGAATCACCTTCTTTGATTTTTCCAGTGCCTTTAACACCATCCGGCCTTCTTTACTGGGTGATAAGCTGCGGCTGATGGGTGCTGGTGCGTCCACCGTCTCCTGGATCACTGACTACCTGACAGACAGGCCACAGTTTGTCCGACTGGGCGGCGTCCTGTCTGACGTGGTGCTGTGTGGTGTAGGAGCCCCACAGGGCACTGTGCTCTCTCCATTTCTGTTCACCTTATACACCTCAGATTTTCAGCACAACTCAGAGTCATGTCACCTACAGAAATTCTTTGATGACTGTGTGGTTGTGGGGTGTATAAGCGGTGGACAGGAGGAGGAGTACGGGAGGCTGGTGGACGGATTTGTGGAGTGGGCTGGAGAGAATCACCTGCTACTGAATGTGGACAAGACCAGGGAGATGGTGGTCGACTTCCGGAGGAAAAGGACTGTCTTACAACCCCTCTGCATCCTGGGCAAGGATGTAGAAGCGGTCGAGGAGTATAAATATCTGGGTGTGACTATCGACAGCAGACTGAGCTGGAGGAGCCACAGCACTGCTGTGTACAAGAAGGCCTGCAGCAGACTCTACTTCCTTAGGAAGCTGAGGTCCTTTAATGTGTGCAGCAAGATTCTGGGGATCTTCTACCAGTCTTAGCCAGCACCCTGTTCTCCTCCGTGGTCTGCTGGGGAAGCAGCATTGCAGTCAGTGACACCAACAGACTGAACAAGCTGATCAGGAAGGCGGGTTCTGTCATTGGCTGCAAACAGGACACTTTTGAAACAGTGATGGAGAGGAGGTCTCTGAACAGACTCCTTTCAATCATGGACAACCCTGAGCATCCTATCCACCCTCTTCTGAACAAACAGCGGAGCTCCTTCTCTAGGAGGCTCAGACAGCTCCGCTCCAAAACTGCCCGGTACCAAAAGTCATTCATACCCAATGCAATAACCCTGTACAACAACACACAATGCAAAAGATAACCTTTGCACATTTTTTTTTATCATCTCTTTATTTAGTTGTTTTCTATTTTGCACATTTCTTTTGCACAAATCTTTTTACTTGCACTGTCCTGTAAATAGCTTTTTAAATTATAATACCTTGATGTCTGTATTTATGCTACATTTTCTTGTTCTTGCTTTTTTTTACTTAATTCTACGTCTTTTTTTCCCTCTGCTGTCAGTTGCTATGGTGACAAACAAATTTCCCACGTGTGGGATCAATAAAGTATCTCTGATTCTGATTCTGAATAACACAGCAATGGTCATCTTGACCCCATAGGATAGCACAAGGGTTAAAAGTTTTAAATTTTTCTTTCAGTTGTTTCATCAAATCCATGGCAATTTGATTCAAATCTGTTTTGTTTCTGATTTTTCTATTGATTTTAAACAGAAATCCAATATAAGCTGTCACTTCTTGTCTCCAAATTAAAGTCTCTGTATGACATATTGTTGGTGTTTTTGATATTACTATCCATCAGTCATTTCAATGTCCTTTTTTTCCTGTTCCGTGTGATTCAGAGCCGCAGGTGACACATCCCAGCAATCATTGGAACACAGGCAGAGTCTGTCTTCCTCTCTTTGACCTCTTGGTCTTCCCAAAGATGATTGCAGATTTCAGCTCAACCTCAGGTCCCTGTTGCATTTTAGAGACAGAGCACTTCCTAGTGATCCCTGTTCAGCTGCAGTCCACTGCTTGAACACACACACCATCAAAATGGAGGTTTAAGCTTTAGATGCTGCGATTTTTGAAGCTCATTGAGAATGGGCTTCTCCCAAAATAACCAAAATCTTCACTGTCATGTTCTGCCTGTTAAAGGCTCTGAGTCTGCTAAAGAAGTTTTCATTTAAATGTCATCAAATAAACTGTTTCTTTGAAGCCCATTTCATACTTTTACCATTACATGGTGGAAGTATGTTGAGAGTGAAATCTTTTTCAGAATACCTGGAAACTGCTCTGTACAACCAAATATGCTCACAGCTGAGCCAAGCCTTAAGTCTCATTGATGTAGCCACAAGGGGGCTTAAGTTTGGGTCTCCCTGTGCCGGTCCCCAACTCGGATAAAAACAGGTTTGTGTCAGGAAGGGCATCCGGGGGGTATTCCAGGAAGCATGTTTAAACTAGCCTGACTTTAAGCCTGAACTCTGGCTGACATCCGCCTGAACTTGCTTACTCTGGGTATGTCGGTTCCAAAAGACCGGATATGAGTTGGCGTAATTACGCTCGACTTGGTAACCCTGGCTTAACGCACGGTACATAAAGACATTCTCAATAGATCGCCGATTTCTGGAGTCACCATGGAAACGCGTGGAGAAAAAAAAAAAAAGAAAGCGCGACACTTGAGACGGAAGTTAGACGGAGTCTGAGATTTTAATGACGGCGGATAGAAATTATAAGTCCATCAAAAAAGTAACACGGCTGAAAGATAATTTAGTTAAATTTATTCAAACTCAATAATTGTTTATACAACTCAAATTTACGTATTTATCTAACTAAATGTCACATTACTTCATTAATCTTTTTTCCATCTTAATTACTTATATTTCTTGAACTTTCATATGTCTAAGTTTGAGCCGGCAGATATGCTCATTTTTATAACAATAAAAAGAATGGAAAAAAATGCACGGAGTGCAAAAATTCATCACAGAATATTCCATCACTGTCATAATAGGTTTGGGTGGTAGAGCTGCTATATAAACTCATCATCCTCTACTTTACTCTCACTCATGGTGCAGAGACTTAAGCACAGTAGGACAAAATAGCTCGGCAAAACACGGTGAAACATGGTAAAACAGCTATACAACTAAACACATTTTGTAAAAAACCCACACTTGAACCCAAATCCGTCCAGACAGGCAAAGGGAATGATATCCCAGAATCCCTTGCGGTGCCGATCTAACAGCAGCATCAAAGTTACACCTACTTAATTGAATTAATTTGAACGAAAGGAAAATAATTGTCTGAAAACTATGTGTTATTTTTAAGGTGACCTAACAAAAAAACAATTTATCTTAACTGAAGCAAATAATTAAGTTAGATCAAAGTAAAAAAGTTTGTTTTTCCAACATCCATATGTGGTCTAGTCACCCTCTCATGGTGGAAAAAGTATTATCTGAGCTTTTTCATCCACTAAATCATCTTCAAATGGACACGCCATGCTGTTTCACCTCTCTGTAAACAAACTAATCTTCAACTAAACCTGCTCCGGACCAGGTTAAGTTCAGAGCATGAGTCTCCATGGTAACTTGACCTACCCTGAAACATACCTCCATTTCTGGAACCGAAAGCTGAGGTTATCAACTTCCTTAACCTCAAACTTATCGTGGGAGCTGGCATAGACTGCTTTCTGGAATACCCCCCCGGTGTACAGGATCGCTTTCAACAACAACAACAAAAATTAATTGAGTGTGGGGTCATGGGGTGTACGTGTTAACAGAGGGGAGGGAGCAGGGGTAAGGGTTGGTTGGGTTTATATGTGTATTTCTGTCCATCTGTTTTAAAGTAATTTGAAGTACAAAATAAAAACTCTTTATAAATAAAGTTTGATTTTATTTTTAAGCATTGGGTGATGATTTTACCTATTTTGATTAAAACAAAAGATTAGTTTTTAACAGATTAACATTAACCACAAAGTAATGCATCATTTAATAGAAAGAAATATATATATATATATATATATATATATATATATATAAATATATATAACTATATATATACTGTCAGCTTACTCACATCCTTCCGAGTTGCCTTTATTTTGGCCTCTAACCGTTGCTTCCATGGTGGGTACTGTTTTCTTCCATGGTTGCTCTTGTAGCCATGCATCTCAAGGATCACTGCTGCTGAAGTGTAAACCAGTTCATTGGTTTCTGTGATGGTTGTGGTAGGAATTGCCCTCAATGCTTCATTTACAGTTTCCAGTAGACTTTCAGGCGGTACATCACTTAACCGTTGTAGCTGGTGTCGGGGTTGCCTAGTGTTCATTGTAGACATGATCTTGTCTTTCAGGTCAGTTGCTGCCTCGCTCAGCGTAATTGTGGTTGTTGGGGCTGTGTACCCAATCTCAGGGTGGGAGTGTGGTATAACCTCCTCTCTGACCTGTTGTTCTGGCTCTCCCCTGGTATTGTATCGCTTCAATCTCAAGTTGTGATAGGAGTTGCTGTTTGTGGATGTTAGAGCACTGGGCTACCAGTTGTTTGGCAGTTAGCCTTGATTGTGTGTTTCGAAGCATCCATTCTTTCCACATTCTCTGCATGTAATCACTCTGGGTGGGATTCCTTGAATAGTAGCATTCTAACAGAACCTTATTCTCTCATCTAGTCCATTTCCGTCTTGTTCCAGTAGCCCACTTTCCATCAGGGTGCTCTGGTCCCTCAGCACCTGACGCAGACCTTGTTTGGCCGGGCGACGTCTGAACCGGCATTACATGTGGTTCATTGTCTCTCATGTTGTGAGGTAGGCATTAGCGTTAAGGGTCTTGCCCAAGGACCCTCACTGGGTGATGTTAATTACCCGTCATTGTTATGGTAATTGCCTCATTTCCTGCATGACAGTCCTGCACCTTACCAACCGAGCTACCCAGCCGGTACATGGATCAATTCAAGAGTAACACACAGAAGGGCATTGGTAGAGACTCCAGAGGAGCCAAACACCAACTCCTGGTCGACAGAACGGTCGCTCAAAACTGCAAGTCACGACACACCAACCTGTGCACAGCCTGGATTGATTACAAGAAGGCCTATGACTCAATGCCCCACACATGGATCACTGAATGCTTGGAGCTGTACAACATCAACAGGACTCTAAGAGCCTTCATAGGAAACTCAATGAAGCTGTGGAAAACCACCCTTGAAGCCAATGGGAAGCCACTTGCACAAGTGTGCATCAAATGTGGGATATACCAAGGTGATGCTCTGTCCCCACTGCTGTTCTGCATAGGTCTGAACCCCCTCAGCCAAATAATCAACAAGACTGGCTATGGATACCGACTCAGAAATGGGGCCAAGATAGATAGATAGATAGATAGATAGATAGATAGATAGATAGATAGATAGATAGATAGATAGATAGATAGATAGATAGATAGATAGATAGATAGATAGATAGATAGATAGATAGATAGATAGATAGATAGATAGATAGATAGATAGATAGATAGATGACTTTATTAATCCCACAATGGGGAAATTTCATTTATCTGTGGCAGCAACACGACATTCAGAAATAATCTATATAACATCAATAAAGGACATTACAAATGACAATTATGTTAAATAATTAAAAATATTACTAAAATTATTATGAAAAATTATTATCACAAATGAGATTCTTATTAAATAAAGAAATAAATATTAAATAAATACAGCTGCAAAAGTGTAAAAATACGACGGAGTATTAGGGCCACCAAAAAAAAAAATTAGAGCCACCAAAAAAAAAAAAAAAAAGTAAAATTACGAGATTTTATCTCGTAAATTTAGGAGATAAAAACTCGTAAATTTACGACTTTTTATCTCATAAATTTACGAGAAAAAAGTCGTAGATTAAGGAAAAAACACTGAAGTTGTCCGTTTATCGGAACCTAGCTTGAAGATGAAGTATGTGGAGCCTTTTGTGAAGCTTCATTTCCGGATTATTATAGGTTTAAAACAAAGAGATTCTGAACCTTTTGGCGACTCAAAATCAGATTATTTTCCGTGTAGCAGTCTTTCCAGGGTTCAGTGTCAGTAAAGCGGAGTTTAATATGTAAAATAAGGAGCTCAGAGACACGCTTGGGTGTAGACAATCGCTGCAGCCTTTATTCTCCTTTTCATTCACATTTTCTGAAGTTCATTTGTCTCATTACGTCATGAACCTGTCATCCCAACACCAATGCGGAAGTAAACAGTGTTACAAACGCCCCCTCCTGCAGATGAAATGTCCCGTTTCAGCATAAAACAATAAAGAGGAATGAAAATAGTGTTTTATATTAGCTTTGGAACGTTGAAAATGCCAAAAAAAGTGCTCCTCCTTTTGTGTGACGGAAGCGTCACACGGACGTAGAGTCTTGTCTTTGGTAGAGGAAGAAAGGATTCAAGCGAACAGCTGCAGGGACACCGACGACGGCTTCATCGGGCTGCAGAGATCCTGCAAACCAACCATCAATAAATAGAACGTTAATGAATCGTAAATCAAACAAATGACCTTCCAGACATTTGGAACGTTATCAATAAACATTCAGCTCACCTGTTCAACAAAGTTTAGTCGGTCTGCTCTGCTGCTGCACGGCGTTCACCTGCTGCTCTGCATGCTAACTTCCACTGTAATCTCCTAAAATTACGACTTTTTTTCTCCTAAATTTACGAGTTTTTATCTCCTAAATTTACGAGATAAAATCTCGTAATTTTACTTTTTTTTTTTTTGGTGGCTCTAATTTTTTTTTTTTTTTGGTGGCCCTAATACTCCGTCGTATAAAAAACATGCGGTCTGCAAAACTGTAAAAAAAAAAACACTACAATTTTTTTTCAAAATACAGAAATAACTAATGAAGTTCACACCAAAAACAAACAACTGTTCAGGAATAAAAAACAATTTAAAATTGAAAAACAACTACAACAAAAGAAAATAAATAAATGAGTGAATGAAAAAAACACCCTGGGACCGTGGAGTATCACTGTAACACAGTGTTGTACAGTCTGATGGCTGTGGGGAGGAATGACCTGCGGTAGCGCTCCTTCTTACACTGAGGGTGCAACAGTCTTGTGCTGAAGGAGCTGGTCAGCGCCTCTACAGTTTGGTGCAGGGGGTGGGAGGAGTTATCCATGATGGATGTTGCTTAGCCAACATCCTCCTGTCCGCCACCTCCTCGATGGACTCAAGTGTGCAGCCCAGGACAGAGCCGGCCTTCCTAACCAGTTTGTTAAGCCTCTTCAAGTCTCTGCCTGCACTGCCCCCCGCCCAGCACACAACTCCATAAAGGACCACTGAGGCCACCACAGTGTCGTAAAAGGTCCTCAGCAGCTGTCTGCACACGCCAAAGGACCTCAGTCTCCTCAGCAGGTGAAGGCGACTCTGGCCCCTCCTGTACAGAGCATCCGTGTTATTGGACCAGTCCAGTCTGTTGTTCAGGTGAACACCCAGATATTTAAATGTGTCCACGGCTTCAATGTCTGAACCCTGGATGGTCACCGGTGACTGTGATGGTGAGGACCTCTTGAAGTCCAGTATCAGCTCCTTTGTCTTGCTGGTGTTAAGCAGCAGGTGGTTAACTTCACACCAGCCAACAAAGTCAGAGATGACCCCCCTGTACTCGTGCTCATCCCCCCCGATACACAGCCCACAATGGCACTGTCATCTGATAACTTCTGCAGATGACAGTGGTGGGAGTCGTAGATGAAGTCTGATGTGTACAGGGTAAACAGGAATGGGGAGAGCACAGTCCCTTGAGGTGCCCCGTGCTGCAGACCACCACATCAGACACACAGTCACGCAGCCTCACAAACTGTGGCCTGTCTGTGAGGTAGTTGATGGTCTAAGCAGCCAGATGTTGGTCCACACCTGCAACCTCCAGCTTCCTCCTCAGCAGTGATGGCTGAATTGTGTTGAAAGCACTGGAGAAATCAAAAAACATGACTCTCACAGTGCTCCCAGAGGCCTCCTGGTGACACAAGGCCCGATGCTGCAGGTAGATGATGGCGTCATCCACCCCGATGCCTGTTTGATATGCAAACTGCAGCGGGTCCAGTGCTGAGCTCACCTGAGTGCGGAGATGACTGAGGATGATCCTCTCCATAGCCTTCATTAGGTGGGAAGTCAAGGCGACAGGTCTGAAGTGGTTCAGTTCCGTAGGACGAGGTACCTTTGGAACCGGAACCAGGCAGGAAGTCCTTCAGAGGACTGGTACCTTCTCCAGTCTGAGGCTCATATTAAATATGAACAGCATCACCACACAGAGCTGGTCTGCACACTCTCTGAGGAGCCTGGAGGTGATGTTGTCAGGGCCTGTTGCCTTCCTGCCTTGCCTTTGTTCTCCTTAACTCCATCCTAAACTGATTCAGGGTGAGGCAGAGGGGGGTTGGAGGGTGGGTGGGCGGTGGCTGGTCTGGTGCTGTGAGTTGTTGGGGGGGTCCTTTTGCTTCTGTTGGAAGAAGGGGAGAGTGGACTGCTTGGTGCTGAGGTGGTAACAGCTGGAGCTGGGAGGAGACGCCTGAGCTGGAAAGGTGTGAAGAGGGGGCCGTGTGGGTGGAGACTGGGGGCTGGGCAGAATCAAATCTGTTAAAGAACAGGTTCAGTTCATTTGCCCAGGCTTGGTCACCTGTGACCTGGCGACCATTTCCAGCCTCAGCATGTCCTGAGATGTGTTTCAGACCTCTCCATACATCACGGATGTTGTTCTGTTCCAGGCGCTGCTCCAGCTTCTTCCTGTAGCAGTCCTTGCACTTCCTGATGTTGTATTTCAGGTCCCTCTGTACTCTGCGTAGCTCCTCCTTGTCCCCAGAGAGAAAAGCCCTCTTCTTCTCATTTAGGAGGGTCTTCAGCTCAGGAGTGACCCAGGGCTTATTGTTGGAAAAACACTGCACTGATTTTGTTTGCACTGTGTTTTCCACACAAAAATTCACATAGTCCGTGATGCAGTCAGTAAGACTGTCAATATCCTCCCCGTGGAGGGGAGGATATTGACTGCAGAGAACGTCCCAGTCTGTGGTGCTAAAACAGTCCCTTAGTCACTCTGTTACCTCCTCAGTCCAGATCTTCACCATTTTAACCTGTGGTTTCTGCTGTTTCACCACTGGAGTGTAAGCAGAGGAGATATGGACCAGGTTGTGATCAGAGCGTCCTAAAGGGGGGAGGGGGGCAGAAGTATATGCATTCTTGACGTTAGCATAGAAAAGGTCCAGAGTTTTTCTGTGCCTCGTATGACAGTTCACATACTGGGTGAAGTTGGACAGGGTGGCGGAGAGGGGGGTGCAGGCATGGTTAAAGTCCCCAGAAATGAGGATCAGGGCCTGCGGGTGTTGTGTCTGCAGCTGGGACATGGTGCTGTGCACGCGCTCACAAGCGACAGCAGCGTCAGCCGACGGGGGGATGTAAACAGTCACCACCAGCACATGGGAGAACCAAGGTTATTATAGTTAACGAAAACAAACGAAAAAACTAAAACTAGAACTGAAAAAACATTTTAGTTAACTGAAATAAAAATAAAAACGAGAGTTTTAAAAAAAACGAAAATTAACTAAAACTGTTTGTTGTGTGTATAAAACGAACTGAAACTAAATAATATTAACCCCAAAAAATACTTTGTTTTCGTCTTTGTTAATACAGAAGTCTTTTGGGTTGAAATAAAATCTATTGACTTCACGCTGCTAGTTTTACTGTGTATTTGACCCCTACGGCATCAAGTTGTCTGTGAGGTCACATGAAGTCTGTCAGACACTGCCGCCTAGCGTGGTCATAGACATTTACATGAGCGTGATGGCTGCATTAAAAGTTGGGAGAAAGCGGGAGAGTCTTATTTGGGACTTTTTTGAATATAACAGCGTAGAAAACTAAAGTAAGTGCCTTGTAGTCGAAGCAGGAGACAAAATTTGTGGAACGCTCCTCAAAGGGAAAAAACCCTACGAAAAGTACATTTAAAAAGCGCACACAAAAACGCAAATCAACAGTGCCTAGACAAGCTAGCCTCTCGCCCGCCCTCCCCCGAAAAAGAAGCAAGAGCAGGTAACGTAATGCTGTTATCGGCTGTTGTATTTTAATTTAAGGATGGTTGTACTTGTGTCCTCTGAATAATAAGTGTTTCAAAATGTATCTTTGATTGATTTTTTATCATACAATACTTATTCTGGTGATTTTGAATCATGCACCTGACAAATTTACAAAAAAAAAAATGAAAAAACTAAAACTAACACTAAAACTAATAAAAACTAAACTAAAACGAAGCAATTTCAAAAAATAAAAACTAATAAAAACTAGTAAAGCTGCCTCTAAAAACTAATTAAAACTAAATAAATTTAAAAACAAAAATTCAAAACGAAATAAAAACTAAAACTAAAAAAAAATCCGAAAATATTATAACCTTGGGGAGAACTCCCGTGGAAGGTAGTACGGCCAAACGCTGACTGCCACCAGTTCAATGTCCTTGCTGCAGTGCTGTTCTTTCACAGTGATATGGTTCGGGTTACACCATCTGTCATTCACAAACACCACCAGACCACCGCATTTCTTCTTTCCGCTCTGCGCCGCGCTCCGGTCCGCCCGCACCAGCGTGAATCCATTAACTTTTGGAGCCATGTCTCGGTGAAACACAGCAGGCTGCTCTCCCGGTACACCCGCTGCAGACGCATGAGCGCTGTTAGCTCGTCCAGCTTGTTAGAGAGCGCGCAGACTTTTCCCATAGTAACGGATGGTAAACATGGCTTGTACCTCCGTCTTCTCTCCCGGCGTTTAACTCCAGCTCTGCAGCCTCGTCGTTTCCTCCGTATTTCAGCTGGAACATCTGGCTTTCCAGTGAGGAGAATCTCAGCTCGGCCAAGAGCTAACAGCTGATCTCGAGTGTAAACAATGGAGCTGCATCCTAACAGATCCCCCATGGCCGGTTCAAAAAGTTGAGAAAAAATAAAAAAAACAAAAAGCAAAAGTAATAATGTTCCTGTCCTTTGTCGCAAAACTTCGTAATCGTTGTTGAAAAATACAAAAAAACACAAACAAGGTGGAAGAAAATATTAAAAAACACAAAGTAAGGAACAAAAAAAGGTAGAGCTGCCCAGATAAGCTGCCACACACGCGGCGCCATATATCAGTCATCATCAGTCACCTCCTCTACATGGATGACATCAAGCTATATGCTGAGAGCGAGCGTGACATTGACTCCCTGATCCACACCACCAGGATCTACAGTACTGACATTGGGATGTCATTCGGGCTCGAGAAATGCAGCCAGATGGTGACAAAGAGAGGCAAGGTAGTCCACACAGGAGGGGTCTCACTCCCAGAAGGAACAAGCAGACATCGAGGACAGTTACAAGTACCTTGGAATTCTGCAGGCAAATGGCAACCTGGAGCAGGCAACAAGGAAAGCTGCAAAAGCTAAATACCTCCAACGAGTAAGGCAAGTCCTGAGAAGCCAGCTCAATGGCAAAAATAAGACCCAGGCAATAAACAGCTACGCACTGCCAGTTATCAGATACCCTGCAGGAATAATAAGATGGCCAAAGGAAGAGATACAGACCACGGATGTTAAAACACGAAAGCTCCTCACCATACATGGAGGGTTCCACCCCAAATCCAGCACCCTGAGACTGTATGCTAGCCGCAAGGAAGGAGGCAGAGGACTAGTGAGCATAGAAGCCACTATCCAGGATGAAACATCCAAGATGCATGAGTACATCAAGCTCAAGGCCCCATATGACAGTGTGCTCAGTGAATGTCTCAGGCAATGGAGAGCAGAGGATACAGTGCTGGAGGACAGATCTTCATGGGAGGACAAACCCCTGCATGGGATGTACCACCGGACCATAACTGAAGTGGCTGATATCAAGAAGTCCTACCAATGGCTAGAAAGGGCTGGCCTGCAGGACAGTACTGAAGCGCTCATCCTGGCAGCCCAGGAATAAGCCCTGAGCACCAGAGCAATAGAGGCTCAGATCTACCACACCAGACAAGACCCAAGGTGTAGGCTGTGCAAAGAGGCGCCTGAAACAATCCAGCACATAACTGCAGGGTGTAAGATGCTGGCAGGGAAAGCATACATGGAGCGCCACAATCAAGTGGCTGGAATAATATACAGGAACATGTGTGCAGAATATGAACTGGAAACCCCAAGGTCAAAATGGGAAACACCTCCGAAGGTGGTAGAGAATGAAAGGGCAAAGATCCTGTGGGACTTCCAGATCCAGACTGATAGGATGGTAATGGCGAACCAACCAGACATTGTAGTGGTGGATAAAGAACATGGAGGAGCTGGAGGAGTGGCTACAACAGATACCTGAAAAGACCTCAGACCTCTCAGTCCAGAAAAGCGCAGTGCTAGGAACAGCTAAGATACTGCGCAGGACCCTCAAGCTCCCAGGCCTCTGGTAGAGGACCCGAGCTTGTTTGAGAAACCACCCGCGGAGGGTGAGAGGGGCGTTTTATTTATATATATATATATATATATATATATATATATATATATATATATATATATATATATATATATACATATATATATATATATATATATATATATATATATATGTAATGCAATTATTAGTAAAGCATTTAAAATTGCAATGCTTTTTGCAGGTTTTATCATATACACAGATGAAGGCTTTTTTTAGCTTAAGGCATCATTGATGTGGGATATTTGTACACTTTATTGCTTGAAAAACCCACAGTAGACCATCTCTTTATGTTAGTATAGCTAAAACAAAAAGACACAAAGGATACACTTTTCTTTTTACTTAATGTATACACTTATTTTTGAGAGATTGAAGAATTGAGTGTTTTTGAAGTTCCTTCATATACTTTCTTCTTTTTATAACACATAAAATAAAATCAAACAACAATAATTTACTTGCATATTGGAAGAAAAATATTTACAGTTTCAATAATTATTTTGCATACTCTTTGTTGATGAACCTTCCAATCACTGCTCATAAGTAAGGATTTTTTACATATTTTACTTTTTAAACATTTTTAATAAAAATGTAATAATTGTAGTATTGTATTGTCTTAAATTATTCTTTAAACTGCTTTTTCTCTTTTAATGTTGTTAAACTTATGTTGTAGTTTGTACATGTTTGTATTTGTGATGCATCGTGAAAGAAAGAAAAATAAGGAAAGAAAAAGGAGAATTATCTGAAATAAAAATATTATAAAAAAGATGTCCTGAGCTATTTCAGTTTCACATTGACGGAGAGGCATAGAAGGTTGATTTTCTCTGATTTGCATAACAAAAGACCTTTCCTGGTCAGTGAATGCTCCTTCAACGGCGAAGATGGCCTGGCAGTACTTGTGCTCTCTGAGACTCCATAAAAATCACCTGGAGCAGCAGCTGGTGCTATCCTGCAACCAAACACCCATCCAGTGAGAGATGGCGCTCCACATCACTGTGTGGTGAACCAGCTGCTCCGTTGCTGATAGGAAAAGGCTGCAGAGAGTCAGAAGGACAGCAGAGAAGATCACAGACTGAGAGCTGCCCTTTCTCCAGGACATGTCCACCCCCTGAAGCCTCTAGTGAGCATGCGAAAATACTCTAATCATCCTTTCTGCCACCTGTTCACACTGTTGCCTTCTGGGAAGCGGCACAAGAATACAGACAAAAACAGAGACTTGGTTTTCTTTTGTGGGTAGGCTTTAAAGAACAGACTGCCCAGGAACACAGACTAAACTATATGTTTTAGCTATAACAAAACTTAAGTCATACCATGGTCCAGGTGGATACTTGACTCTGATTGGCTGCAGGGTTTTCATTAAAAAGTGATAATGGATAACAAAAAAGGAAGTTCTGGTCACATAGCATGAATGTTCTAAATTATTGCGCTGACCTAGATGGCAGTTGGTAACCTGAACAACAGAAACATAGGAGGACAGACGTTCTTCCACAGTGGATCACATCAAGACAGTAGGAAAGATCTCTGTCCTTCAAATGTATCTATAATGGACATGCCGGGATTTTGACCAAATGTCACCATCAACGGCAATGTTGACTTTATTTTAAATAGTTTGTTGCATGTCTTTCTGTCTTGCTGACCTTATTGCTTGATACAGAGTGGAGAGATTGATCTTTGTTTTTTTGTTCCTTCCTTTCTCTTCTTAAAGTAAGGATGACACGAATTTTGGACAACTAGCAAAGTCACCACATATAGTGAGAAAATCATACCGTCCATCTGTATTATTTTTTTAATTTAGGTTGTGTCCAAATCTCTTCACTACTCAGTACTTAGTGCACTACATAGTGCATTTGCCATTTCGGGGTGTCCAAATCTACAATTCGAAAATACAGTGCCACAGACATTTCCCAGAAGTCTCTATGCATCGATGCTCACTAAATGAATGTAGACCACATTGCATTGCGTTTTTGAATAATCTTTCATGTGAAAAAAAAAAATATATATTTTTCATAAATCATCCAAGTTTTTATCTTCAGAACAAAATGGATTCATAAATAGTGTTCCTGAATTCTTTTTAGTTTTTACAGTTTTCTTTGGGAAATTAGGTGACATCATATTTGCCGTTTGAAGAAAATAAAAAAGTGGTGATTATGGTGTCCAAGTAGCCTTTAAAATCTAGGGCACTACAGTAGTTAGTCCTGCACTCCATAGTTTTTTAGTAGTTAGGGAATAGGGAGGGAATTTGGATATAGCCAAAACATGAATGAGAAAAGATTTTCTTCTATAAATTACATAAGGGTTAATGGCCGACGAAGTGTGCATTATCAGAAATTAACGCACGCCGTGGAAGCCTGACTTATCCCATGCGAAGTGGAGGTTACCAGATTAGAAATTAGTTAAAAAATAAACAAAATTTTGCTCCATCGTCTGAAAAAAACCAAGTGGCACTTTGTAATGACGTTTAGCTTATGTACCACTTTCCTCTGGTGGTTAGTCCTCATACACAAGCTGAAGGGGGAACTAGTTGCAGGTTCTGTAGCCACGGCAACCCATAAAGCCGGGTCCACTTCTAGTAAAAAACGTAAAAAATAAGTTTAAAGTAGTATTAATTGATTTAATGTTTCTTTCTTTCGTAAGTGACCATGGTACAATTAGGATTATGCCCTTTGAGGTGTGCATTATCAGATAATGATGGACTTCTTTCATAATGGATGGTTCATCGCATCGTCCATTCATTTCTGATAATAAACACCTCATTTATAATCCTTTATATGTCCTATTTACAACCTGTACAGAGATTATATGTGTCCTTGCATTTATATTGTGTTTGTGAAATACATTTTTGTGCACTTTTAAATTTTCGTGTGCAGTTATTCTGTGGAGTATTTTATTTTATTTTTTTACGTGGCATTTTTTCAAACGTCTGTCTGTCTTTCTTTTTGGAATAAATGTGCCTTGAATGTATGAGTCAACAAATTCCTGCTGATTCACACTATCAAGAGATATTTATATCAATAGAAATGTATAGCTTCTCGAATTCTTAATGTAATATTCTTTCTTAATATGTTTTTTACAAAAGAGCAAAGGGGTGAAAAGCAGCCTGTATGCTTCCAGTCACCATGTCTCCTACAGTTTAGGATCTAAGCATATTTTTAAAATGTCACAGTGGGAGTGACAGCAAGGCTTTTGTCAAGGAGGTTTGAGCACTTGACCCATGGCTGTGCAGACTAAATAGACCTCTGAGTAGCTGCCATAGCAACAGGAAAACTCCTCATCGTCACAAACCCTATAGAACTGAGGCTGAAAAAAATGAGGAAGAAGAACAATTTGAGCATGGAGAGGGAAACTTTTAATTACTAAATATGTTTGGAAAAGAGGATTTTAGAGCAGTGATAAAAGAGAATATGCCTAAACATTGTGGCATTTGCATACATAGTTAATGGAATGAGAGGAGAAAATGGGGCTTACACAAAGACTGACAGAGCCTGTTAGGGAGACTATGAGGGGAGAAAAAAGCAGTAGGAGATAGGAATGGTAGTCGGGCATTGCGGCCGCTCTTCTTAGGAGATGATAACGAACCAGTCTGCTTTCTAATTATATCTTGCTTACTCAATCGATTTCAGCCAAAAACAACAGCAAGTGCAACAGGCGAGAAATCTATTCCCAGCTCAGAGTGCAACATGAAGGGATCACACAGCAAAATTGAAATCATCAATGACTGTCAAAAAGAGCGGATGGTACCTGGAGCTCCGAGGTGATCAGAGCTCTATCCACACATCTGATGAACATGATATTGACCAAAAAAGTTGGAAGCACTCCCAGATCCTTGGCCTGCGAGGATTTGGATGTGGTAGCAAGACAAAACTTCTGCTAATCCATTACCTAGCAGCTAGTGCCTACATTACTCACGTTCTTTGAAAATCTAGGAGAAAAATAAGAGATTTAGAGTTTTCTAAACTTTAAAGAATTAAGAAAGTTTTAATTTCTTTGAAAGAAAAATCAGTAGATGAAGCTTTGATTGATTTCCTATAAATTTCAGTGTTCATAAACAAAACATGGAACACTATTGAAACATGTTTTGTTTCAGAGAGATAAGCATCACTGCAGCCTAAATAAATTCAAAATTTCCAAAATGTTCATTTGCATGAATCGTAAAAACGTAGTTTTGCCCTCATGTGATGTGCCATGACGCCTCCTGTAGCTCCCTATGGCTTCACTCTGATGTTTCTTTCATTTTCTTCTTCAGCTGTTCATTTTTCTCAATCAAAGGTAAATGCAAACTGAGAAGTATGCAGCCGAGTAGCTTTTACACAACACCTTTGTTGCACCAAAGGTTCTTTGTGGGCAAATGTACTTCATGGGGTTTGTAGTGAGGAGTGGTCCCCAACCCCAGGACTGTGAAGCAGTACCAGTCATATGACAGACTTGTATGCAGTGTACAACATGCAAATTTTCATTGTAATTTCAATCTGTATGCCATCCCATCAGAAAATATAGTTGGGATAATAGAAGTAAAAAATTTGTGAAATCCCTGAAATTTAAGCTTAAATCCTATTTATCCGATAGGTACCAGTTTGTTAATGTAAATCAGTGCTTCTCAAATAGTGGGGCAAAAAACTCATCCATGCATTTGTTACGTCTAGACTGGATTACTGTAACTCTTTGTTAGCAGCGTGTCCTAAGAGTTCTTTAAAAAGTCTCCAGCTTGTTCAGAATGCAGCAGCAAGATTGTTAGCAGAAACTAGCAGAAGAGATCACATCACTCCTGTGTTGGTTTCACTGGCTCCCAGTTGATTCTAGAATGAAGTTTAAAATCCTCCTGCTTACCTATAAGGCCTTACATGGTATGGCCCAGTCCTATATTAAAGACCTCATAGTCCCTTACCAACCAAACAGAACACTTCGCTCCCAAAATGCAGGACTGCTTGTGGTTCCTGGAATTTCTAAAAGTACAGTTGGAGGTAGAGCCTTTAGTCATCAAGCTCCTGTTTAATGGAATAAGCTCCCAGCTCATGTAAGAGAGGCCGACACAGTTTCTACATTCAAAGTTAGACTGAAAACATTCCTCTTTGGACAGGCTTATTATCAGACTAGCTAGTGTTCAGAGAATATTATGCTTACTGTTAATTTTTTTAAATTAAACTTAACAATAACAATAAAGTTGTCGCTAGGCTGCTAGAAGTTGAAGCTGGGGTAACTATGGTACTCCGGGGTTCCGTCCTCTTTTCTCATCTACTTCTACCCTCCCTCTCTTCTCTATTCTTGATCATTATTCATCATTTAGTTCTCCATGCCTCTGTTTGGTGCAGTGCGAGTCATGTACCGTCCCTCTTTCCCTCTCCCCTCCTGGGGACTGGGAGTGCTACCTCGTCTCTGGCTTGCCTCTACTACTGCTTCTACACTTGGCTGTGGTTCCTGTCTCCGGCTCGTCTCGTGCTCCCAACCGTCCCCCAACCTAAACTTGATGAAGGTCATTTGCTGGACTTTAAATATGTAGTTGTAGAGTTAGATAAGTTAATTCTTCTCTAAGAGTTCTGGTAAATCGCCTGTCCATCCTGGGGGAGGATCCCTCCTTCATGTGGACACCCCTGAGGTTTCTTCGTTTTTTCCAGGTTTCCGGTTTTTTAGGAGTTTTTCCTTACCGTGAAGGAGGGTATAAGGACAGGGATGCCAGTTTAGTTTAGTCTGTTTAGTTAAAGTTTAAATGTTATCCTATTGAATTCCATGCATTTATTATCCTTTTTGATTGTATGTTTGCCTTACAAGACTTACAAACCCCACTGAGATGACTGTTGTTGTGAATGGGCTATTTAAATAAAACTGAATTGAATTAAATGGATTTGAAATCCACGTTAGGAAAGAGCCAAGCCGTGCTGGCTGGAGTAGTGGTAGGTGAAAAAAGTAAGTTTATGTCCACTTGGTTTGTGTATGTTTGCGTGTGCTACCTGAGTATTTAGCATTATTTATCTGTGAACATAGCATATCAAACGCTTATTTTTGATATAACTTACTCACAGATGCTTATCGTGTGATTGGGATGGCATACAAGTTTTTGTTAACTTTTTCTAGATCCCACGTTGCATGTTCAAGAAGGTTATTCCCTTTCAAATTTGTCAAAACCCAGCTGTGTAGTACACTCCACCAGGAGTACTTGACGGCATTCACACTCATGTAAGTTGAAAAAGAAATACTTATGTTGCTTGATAACGACACAGTGATAGACCATGTTGCAGTTACTGATGGTGCTGTTGTGGTGTGTTGGATTTTTGATGCAATTAAGGATTTTATTCCCTTTTCATATCAGAGGTATTTAAGTTCACATTTGTGTTTTCTGTTTTTATATGTATGCGTTCTTTTTTCCAAATAAAGCATGGGTAGGTCTAGTGATGGAAATTTCCAGGCTGTGAAGTGGTCACAGCATGTTCCCCCTGATGCAGAAGTTTCAGCAACTGGCTGTCCAATGTTATAGGGATGCTGCTTATAATGTTTGTTTGTTTATTTTTAGCTTTCTACTTTAATTTTATTTTACATTTTATTGATTCCTACAAAAATATAGGGTGCACATAACATTTTAACAAGCTGTAGATATTATATGGAGGATGAAGATAAACTTTTTTTCCTCAAAACTTAAGAAAAACTAAACACTATAAGAAAAAAAGTCTTGTACAGACCTGTCCATGAAAATATTGTCTGACATTAAAAGCAATCAATTGCTTTAATGAGCACTTTTAGAGCACTCTAAATTATGCAATCAATGCATGATCTATATCTACACACACATCTGAAAAGTATATTAATCAAGCACTCAGACATTCAGACTGTATACAAACATTTGTGAAAGAATGGGCTGCTCTCAGGAGCTCAGTGAATTCCAGCGTGAAACTTGTAGGATGCCACCTGCGCAACAAATGAAGTGGTGAAATGTCCTCGCTCCTGAATATTCCACAACTGTCAGCTTTATCATAACAAAATGGACGAGTTTGGGAACAAAAGCAACTCAACCATGAAGTGGTAGACCACGTAAACTGACAGAGAGGCATCAGCTGATGCTGAAGCGCATCGTGCAAAAAATTCACTGACTTTCTGCACAGTCAATCGCTACAGAGCTCCCAACTTCATGTGACCTTCACATTAGCCGAAGGAGAGTACACAGAGAGCGGAATGGAATGGGTTTCCATGGTTGAGCAGCTGCATCCAAGTTACACATCACAAAGTGCGATGGAAAGCGTTGGATGTTGGGGTAGAAAGCATGACGCCACTGGACTCTAGAGCAGTGGAGACGCCTACTCTGGAGGGATGAACCACGCTTTTCCATCTGCTAATCTGATGGACTAGTCTTTGGTTTGGAGGTTGCCAGTAAATTTTGGAACCCATTGTGCCGAGTGAGAAATTTGGTGGAGGAGGAATTATGGTGTGGGGTTGTTTTTCAGGACTTTGGCTTGGCCCCTGCGTTCCAGTGAGAGGAACCTTGAATGCTTCAGGATACCAAATGTTTTGGACAATTCCATGCTCTCAACCTTGTGGGAACAGTTTGGAGCAGGCCTATTTCTCGCCCAACATGACTGTGCACCAGTGCACAAAACAAAGTCCATAAAGATATGGATGACAGAGTCTGGTGTGGATGAACTTGACTGGCCTGCACAGAGTCCTGAAAGTTCCTGACCTGAACTGGAAAGAACACCTTTGGGATGAATGAGAGCAGAGACTGAGAACCAGGCCTTCTCCACCAACATCAGTGTGTGACCTCACCAATGCGCTTTTGGAAGAATGGTCAAACATTTCTAGAAACACACTACTCAATCTTATAGACAGCCTTCCCAGAAGAGTTGAAGCTGTAATAACTGCAAAAGGGGGATTGACATCATATGGGTTTGAAATAGGATGGCACTTCAGTTCATATATGAGTCAAGGTAGGTGAGTGAAAACCAATATAGTGTATATTTATACTGTATATGATATACCATGACTAATTATCTTTTAAAGTACTGTATTTTTTGCATGATTACCTGGTTCCTTTATAGTTAATTAGACTGCCTGCTCTAGCCTGACCTCTGCCAGTATGATACATTACTCTCCTTATCCACCTCCCACTCCCTCATACCACTACAGTCTTTTATTGCTTTTTTTTAAAGAATTCTTCATAAAGTTGCATTACTTTAAAAGTACAGATTTCACAAACATAGCTGAAAACGTGTAAAAGTCGGGAATAAAACAAAAAGGAGCATATTTTAACTCTCAGGCAAAATCTGACATTATTAAAACTTGCCTATAATAGTATGTCTTTCAACATTAGACAAAGGTTAACTGACTGAATTGGCTTTTTGTTTTACTTATTAAAGTCTCTCTTTTTCGAAACAATGAAAATGAAAATGCAATTTTAATCCAATTTTATAGAATCAGTAAGATATCCAATATTTTATTTGTAGAGCACACAATTGTGTCCTCTCAGAATTTTCTCATTTCTGTATAGACATTACAGAAAAGAATAAAAACCAAAGTGAATGTAATTTGTAAAATCTAGAATGATCTGGTAAATATGGATATAAATTTTCTTTATTCTGATTAATAAAGAAAATTGTCTCTATAATTCTGATGAAAGAAAGAAAATATAGATTTTCTTTATTCTAGCTCAAATGTACCTGTGTTGCCTGAAATATTTAAATCAGTGAGGAGGAAGAAACCCCCATAACATAAGCATATGGTCAGTCCATCAGTCTACTGGAAGGGTTGATGTGAACATTATCCCTCTTTCCCTTATCTTTCCTGTCTATACGTCCTGCCTTAATGGTTGCCTAATGTGAATCGAGTCAAATCAAAATGCTACATAGGCTAAACGTGCAATGGATTGCTCACAGGTATTGGTAATGGCTGTTTGACCCGGGCCCTTCTGTGAGAAGAAAAGAAAGGGGGAAAAAAAAGGTCTCCATGATAAGTGTGCACTTCAGGAGGTGGCCCACTGCCAGCATATATCCCACAGCTCACTGGCAAAGTTCCACTGTACCAGCATATTTCCCCTCCCCATCCAGGACAAATTTACCACACTCCAGAAATATATAACATAAATGACGCTTCAGATGTCACAGTGTGCCACACAGATGGGGAGAAATGATGACATATTGGAAGAATATGGAAAAACCCTTGATACCAACAATGAAGGCATCTGGTTGCATGCATAGCTTGTTTCCTCACAGGAGCTGACACAAATCAGTATTAAGTTCTTTTAAATGGCCATTATTATTTGTAATGGCTATTTTATTTCATCCAGTGTCAAAGTCATTAATAGGTCGCACGACTTTTAAAAATAGAGGTGGATAGGATGTCATTATACCAAGTATGAATAGTTATGTCTTACCAATACATTCTCACACGCTTTAGTCTGTGCCCCTGACTTCCCTACGCCTTCTCTTTGAAGATAATAAAATCAGTAGACATTGAGAGATCAGTTTATGTCAATTTTTTACTTTTTTAGTCCACTTCTGCAGAGATAAAGAACGTGCTTGTCTTTTATTTGCCACTTGTCCATTGACTTAAGCTGCCATTTTCACTCATCCTCAGAGCCAAAAGGCGTTGGAAAGAAAAACAGCTCTGACTACAGCCACAGCTCTGTGATTTTATCGCCTAAAAAGGGAGACTCCTCACTTTCACACTTCTCTGGAATAACAAAGTAAAAAGTAGGAAATTATAGACAGTTGAAAACTGAGAAAAGGGAAAAGACAAATGGGAGGTGAAAAAGGTCAGATAAAATAGAATTAAAACGATGGATGTTTTACCAAAAATAGATCAGAAAATCTCTTCCAGTGTGGGCTACAGTTACTTGTGGATTTGAATTAGCATTCTGTCCTCTGTATGTGAGTACAGTTACGGATGAGAGACAAGAAGACAAAAGACACTGAGAAAAATGGAAATTCCCTGCAGGTAGATATAACCATGAGGGAGTTTTGCCTGAAGGAGTGAGGATAAAAAAGAAAGTGATTGACATTCACTTTAATCCACAACTCTCCATCTGTCATTCATTTTTACAAGTGAAACACAGAGCTTTACAGTATGAGGCAAACAATGAAAGTGGACATTGGGGACCTGAGAGAAAGAGAAACAATAAAACATGGATGGAAAGCAACTAAGACATACAGTTTTTAGTCCAAAGAAACAAGAGAGTACATGTGTTTAAGAATGGCTCCTGATAAGACAAATGAAAAATACTGTGAATTAAAAAAAAAAAAAAAAAAAAAAAACGTCCAAAGAAAATGGTATTTTGGATGGAACTAAAGGTTGTTAGTAAGACCACTTCTAAACTTTCTGTACTCTGTAATTATTTAGTTGAAAACACCTTCAGAGCAACTCCAATGTTTTTACATCAGTTTAGTGTCACCTTCTGCTAAAGCTGTAGATGAACCATCTGGGAAAGAGAAAACTAAACCTGTTTCCACATGAGAAATGTAGCTCACATTGTGGTGAACAAAGTCCACTTAATGCAGGGGCAGAGCACAGGGGAGGTCAAAGTAGGGCAGCTGCCCCCTCCAGGCAAAAAAAAACGTTTTGCCCCACACCTACCCCCCTAATATTGGTGTCATCAACAACGATTAGGAAATCGTCAATACAAGCTTCATCTTAATTGAAATAAAAACAATTATAAAAATGCTAGAAAAATTATTGCATTTGTAAAAGCCTTCCACTCTTGCCACCCTCCCAAAGTCTTATGCCCCCTTCCTACAATACATTGGGTTTAAATGATTTGTCATTTGAAATGGGGGAAACAAGTCACAGTGCGGAGATCACCTATACATGTAATTCGGCAAATGGGTGACAATTCATATTTGGCAGTATAAAAACAAACACGCTAGTGAGCATGTGTCTGAATCGCATTAGGATCAAGAAAAATACATAGTCTTGACAAAGTGTTTGGGGGTTGGGGAGTAGTTGGTGAATTAAAAACCTCTTAATTATTTTCTTTAATCAGAGATTTTTGTACATTGATGAGGTGGGCGGAGCAAGCCCCAGGCACTTTAACTGCTCATTTTCAAGATTCATTTTCAGTTTACAGAATTCTTTTGGTAACGTCAGAGAAGATTGGTTCAGTTTGTGTCATGGTGGAGGGTGGCTCGAGAGCCGGGTGGACCCAGACGCAGAGGCGGAGGCATGAAGATCAGGGCTAGTGGGTTTTAATACACCAAAAGAACAAACAAAAAGCGCTGCAGAGAAGGATGACAGAACCCAAACGAAAACTCACTGTGGCGTGGCGAGGAACAAGGGACTTGACAGCAAGACATGAACACCATAACAGGGGTAATGGACCAACACAGGAGGAAGGCAGAGACAAGACTTATATACAGACAGGGCAGACAAGACACAGGTGGACACATCAGGGGTGATGGGGAGCAAAGGAAGTAAAACTCAAGAAAACAGACAAGACAGGAGACTTTCAAAATAAAACAGGAAACAGAAACAAGACAGAACAAGGACCAAAAACAAGACAACAAATTCAAATCATGACAGTACCCCCCCCAAGGAACCGCTCCGAGGTTCCAAAAGTCACATGAGGGGGGGGCCCCGGAGGATACACCTCGACGGGCACAAGAGTCCAGAGGACGGCCGGGGGTCCGCGCCGTCCGGCGAGGCAGGTCCGGAGGACGGCCGGGGGGCCGAGCGGTCCGGCGAGGCAGGTCCGGAGGACGGCCGAGCGGTCCGGCATAAGATCCGTGGAGTCGTCAGGCGTGGAGCCGAGCTCTGGCGGGTCAGGCGTGGAGCCGAGCTCTGGCGGGTCAGGCGTGGAGCCGAGCTCTGGCGGGTCAGGCGTGGAGCCGAGCTCTGGCGGGTCAGGCGTGGAGCCGAGCTCTGGCGGGTCAGGCGTGGCCTTGGCAGCGGGGGTCGGTCGGGGTTCAGGCGGCACCCCCCTGGGAGCCGGGACGGGTCGGGGCGCAGGCGGCACCGGGACCACCACTGGACGTGGACGGGGATGGTGGCGGCGACGACGACCCCCCCTCAGGGCAAGCCGGCTCCCAGTAAAGTCCAGGGAGCTCCCACTCCAGGCATATGAGGGAAACTGGGCCTGGTCAAACACCCAGTATTCCCTGGTCCGCTCTGCTTCTTGGCAGAAAGCCTCAAGCAGCTGCATGTCCCGCTCTGCTGGGTCCAGAAGATATGGTTGGTCCATTCTGTCATGGTGAGGGGTGGCTCGAGAGCCGGATTGACCCAGACGCAGAGGCGGAGGCATGAGGATCAGGGCTAGTGGGTTTTAATACACTAAAAGAACAAACAAAAAGCGCTGCAGAGCAGGATGACAGAACCCAAACGAAAACTCACTGTGGCGTGGCGAGGAACAAGGGACTTGACAGCAAGACATGAACACCATAACAGGGGTAATGGACCAACACAGGAGGAAGGCAGAGACAAGACTTATATACAGACAGGGCAGACAAGACACAGGTGGACACGATCAGGGCTGATGGGGAGCAAAGGAAGTAAAACTCAAGAAAACAGACAAGACAGGAGACTTTCAAAGTAAAACAGGAAACAGAAACAAGACAGAACAAGGACCAAAAACAAGACAACAAATTCAAATCATGACAGTTTGTTCCATTAGCAGACCCAACAAACCCAATGAGATTTACCTAAGGCTAAACATTAAATATGTTACATATCAATGAAAACATTACTTAATTACAGTGTTTTCTTGCTACATTGGGGTTCTCCATACTCTAAAGTGTCCCTAGAAGTACATCTGAATGTGGGTGTGTGATTGCATGCCCCTGCAACAGGCTGCCAACCTGTCCAGGGTTTACCCTTCCTTTGCCCAACAGTAGCCAGGTTTGGTTCTGGCAGCCCTGTGACCCTGAAAGGGATATAGTGGTTTAAGAAAATAGATGGATTGATTTGAACTTTAAAAGTTTAAACAAGAGAAAAAAGTGTAGAAATGTTGGAGTTTTTTTGAGAAAAGTGCATAAAATGTCTAATGAAAGGTTTTACACCCTTAAAACAACTTTAATCCTATTTAGCAATTTTTTACCTCACGAGTATGGCTCTACAGCCTCTTTAGGGTACTGGAGGGTTTATAGGAGTTCACTCATGCAATCCATATGTGCTTCGTGGATTTGGAGAAGGCGTTCAACCGCGTCCCCTGTGGTATCCTGTGAAGGGTGCTCTCTGAGTATTGGGTCCAGGGAGTCCAGTTGAAGGCTGTCTGTTCTCAGTATGACCGGAGCAGAAACTTGGTTCGCATGACTGGCAGTAAGTCAGACCTGTTCCTGGTATAGGTCCTGAGTACATGTGGCTGAAATGAGCTTCCTCTGTAGGATGGGTGGTCCCTCAAAGATATAGGGTGAAAAGCTTGGAGTAGAGCCGCTGCTCCATCACATCAAGAGGAGCCAGTTCCAAAGCAGGAGGTGGCTCGGGCATCTGGTCCAGATGCCTTACTAGGGAGGTGTTCCGGGCACGTCCCACTAGGTGGAGGCCCCGGGTAAGACCCTGGACACACTGGACAGACTGCATCTCTCGGCTGGCCTGGGAATGTCTCGGGGTTCCCCCAGAGGAGCTGAAGGAAGTGGCCGGAAAGAGGGATGTTTGGGCGTCTTTGCTTAAACTGCTGCTCCACAACCTGGTGTTGGATGAACGGAAAAAGATGGATGGATGGATGGATGGATGGATGGATGGATGGATGGATGGATGGATGGATGGATGGATGGATGGATGGATGGATGGATGGATGGATGGATGACTTATTTATGGGCTGCATCACCCGGGATGGAAAGAGGACATTATATTTAAATATGATGTTAATACAGAAAGAAATAAAATTGAGGAGTTTTTATAACTTTACAGATAACAACTACAGCTAAATTTTGGAACAAGATTTGCCTGTGTGACCTTAGTGGTCACTTAAAAAATAGACTTGGCTCCAGTTAGTTTAGGCTTTATACCTGTTTGAAAGAGGAAGTTTCATCTTTGTTGTTTTACTGTTTCTGCATTTATTTTTTAACCCTTGTGCTATCTTAGATGACCCCACCCTTACATTGACGTGTTCTCCCTACCATGACAAAGGTGGATAAAGGTGGAAAGATTTCATGTAATCCATGGACACCAGTGAAGATCACAAATTATTGAAGAAAAAAGGTTCAGAGCACTGTCTAGTGGGTCTAGATGACCCAACTCCCAACGTTAAAGTGCCTAGGATAGCACAAGGGTTAATACAACTTTTTTTAACCTTTATCTATTTGTACAGAGGCTGTGAATCTTTTAACAGGCTGTGCTCTTTGATTACATGTAAATGTGTGCAGAGAACTTGTACACAGCAAGGGGAAAATGAAAAACAAAGTCATACAACCTGAACTTTGTTTTTGTGTTGGTAGTGTTAGGGAGGTGGGGGTGGGAGGTACGCTATTAAATTGTCAATGTCTTCAAAATAAGGTAAAAAAAATCTCCCTTCTATTCCACAAAACTTCTTTCTCTCCTTTCCTCCCCCACTTCTTCAGTCATGACCCTTGTTGCGGATGCTTTTTCTCTAATTAAAAGAAAAGAGAAGCTGCCAAGCAACTGCAGACCACTGAGCCTTCCAAACACACACTCACACCGAGAGACAAGAGAGACCGAGATAGATGTGCAACAGATTGTAGACACTGACACCCCCAAACAAATCAGTTTCTAGGGTACGTTGTCCCTGACAAATCGCTTCATTCGACCTGTCTGCATACCCTCTGAGCACCATATTAGAGGGCTGCATTGGGATTGGGTCCCGCCGGGTCCCGCGGGACCCAACGCAAATCTCGCGGGATTGGGCGGTTTGAATTGTACTGCGGGCGGGAGCGGGCGGCAAAAAAAAACTCTGCGGGATCAGTTTTGCCATGAATATCTCATGAATAGTGGACTACGTTAGGCTGTGCGGCTGTTGGAGTCTTATGTACTGAAGCTCCGTGAAGGCACCAGGTAGAGACGCCCAATGGCCACTGTCATCTAACCTGTTGTTAGGGGTGTGCAGCACCCCGCCCTGCCTCTTAGAAATTGTGTTCTTTAAAGCCTGATACCGCGGTCGCGTATGGGCGGAGCTATCAGCTAAAGTTCTGGTCTGATCGCTGCATGGAGCGATGTGTGCATCAATGCATGGTAGACACGAAGAATGTGGAGAGATCAGGTTTATTATTTTAAAGAGTTCTGCTTGATAATCATGTTTCCATGTTTGAGTTCATAAAATCATCCCAGAGAAAGTCTCTGCTTCAACTCCCGCAGTGAAAGCTGCGTCTCAATCTGACGCCGTGTTTCCATCTCTCTGACAGAGTTTGAAGCCAAAGCCCCTCCCCCGCCTCTTTACCTGCTTTTCCTCTCTACCTGTTCACCTGTTCACATCCTCTGCAGCTTAGAGTTATTTTCCCCGCGCTCCCAGTGTGTTCTACACAGAGAGCGCAAAATACGGTCATAGCAGGTTAACGTTAGTCGGAACGCTCTAGCGCAACAGAAGGATGAAAGAGCTGTCAATCTATCTGGCAACACTGCGCGGGATAAGGAAGAAGCAGAGGTTTCCTGACAGGGACATGATGTCAGTTGATGAAGCAGAAAAGAACCTCAAACGAGGTTCATCGTGTTCAGATCTGCGTGCCAATGCCCCACTGAGGCGCAAAACAGCAAAAACGGGAAAAGGCTGAAGCTAAAAAAAAAAAAAAAGTATTTTTCCGTCAGGAAAAAATTAATTCATAGATTGTCAGCTCTGTTGAACCATTACAATGTTTTTCTTCCTGCAAATGACTTTGACCTGCATCTATCCCAGCTGGTTCAGCGCGCTTCAGGCCGTCTGTCGTGGACAAACAATGTCGCGGACACACGCACACTTTTTTTACCGAACAGGATTTGTGAAAATATATTTAATGATTATGTTGCACATTACACAAAAGAGGAATGCATGAAAAGATGAGACTGGAGGAGGGACATGAATCTCTTTAATAATATCAATAAAAATACGTGTTTTTTTCTGCGGGACGGGAGACGATACAAAATCAATGCATCTCTATTACTGTGCGGGACTAAATTCTATGAGTTTTGCGGGTGCGGGCGGGAGTGGACATACATATTGCGGGTGCGGGCGGGAGTGTAACGCATACGTTGCGGGAGCGGGCGGGATTGGTCAGAAATTTGGCGGGTGCGGGCGGGAGCGGGATGAAGAAAATAGTCCCGCGCAGGGCTCTACACCATATCTCCTATGGAGAGGAGAGATAAGATTTGAAGTCCATCACTCCTTCTAGCCTCAGGCAACAAAGCCATGGTGAATTTTGAGCTATTTTATCTTGTTAGCAAGCTAGCTGTAAAACCAATGCTGCAGAAGGTGGATGTCTGGTTCCAGGTGCATTCGCCTGCCACTGTGTCCCCGGCTTGAAATGTAGGCTCGTAGGCTGACATGTACTCTGACACAACGATTCGTCTTTAAAGGTGCTACGGGTTATAGAGTCTATTTTGAATGGTGGTTTATAACTGTCAGTGATAAAGTAGAAAACAAGAAAACTTTTAAAACCCTTCTCCAGCCCCTTTGTTTTACTGTAGGTTCATGTAAAGTTTATCGTCATTTTACTCGATTTTGTTTTGCAGTTTTTGTTTTAGATGTGGTTCAACCATTTGATGTGAGAGCCTTGTCAATTACATGATTAAACTTTGGAGAATAGAGTCATGACAGTGTTACATTTATTTTTTTATGTTTTTCTTCCAGTTTATCTTATTGTACCTTTGGAGGCAATTCTTTCGTATTCACATAGGTCACTTTTCCTGAGTAGTGAAAACTAAATTTGTTTTATTTTTGAGCAACTATATATTTGTTGGGTTAAAAGAACCCTGCCTCCATAAGAGGAGACATCTTGCTTTATGTTGTGCAAAAACATCATCGTTAATCAAACTCAGAAAAATTAAGGAAATGCTGTCCTGGATATTAAATAAATGAGGTTAAAAAATATCCCTTCTTCCTCTGCTTGATTAGGCGTAGCTGCATTTTTCATATGTATATTTTAACAAAATCTGTTAAACTGAGGTAATATTTTGAGCTTTGCCTTGGATTCATTTAGACCATTTAAACCAAATTGCCTACTTATTTTGCTTTGTGCTGATTTGATTCTAGCAAATTTAAATGGTAAGCTATTTTTTAAAAGTTGTTTAAAATGTAATAAATTAAAATAACAGATTTGACTCATATCTTCCTTTGGACACCCTATTGTTATTATTAAAGAGGTGCCTGAAACAATCCAGCTTATAACTGCAGGGTATAAGATGCCGGCAGGGAAAGTATACATGGAGCGGCACTTCCTAGTGGCTGGAATAGTATACAGCAGGGCTGCTCATTCCTGGTCCTCTAGATCTACCACCCTTCCTGTTTTCCAGCTCTCTCTGCACTGCTTGCTCTGCTTGCTGCTGATTAGCTGGACCAGGTGTGTTCATTCAGTCAAACTGTGGAAACATCTGATTGAGCTAATCAGCAGCTAGCAGGCCTCGGAGATCTTAAAAAAAGGCAGGGTGGTAGAGCTCGAAGACCAGGAATGAGCAGCCCTGGTATACAGGAACATGCGGAATATGGACTGTAAACCCCAAGGTCAAATTGGAACTTTCAGAGACAGTATAAACGGAAAAGATTGCAGTGGTGGATAAAGAACAGAGGAAAGCTGTTTTAGTGGATGTGGCAGGACCAAATGAAGGAAAATCAACAAAAAACTGGAGAAATACCAGGGACTCAGGGAAGATCTGGAGAAAGCTTGAAAAGTGACAGTGGTGATTAGAGCACTTGGGACAGTGACCCCCAAATTGGACGAGTGGAAGATCCCTGGAAAAACACCAAGACATCTCAGTCCAGAAAGACGCAGATATAGAAACAGCTACGATATCCTTAAAGACATCCTCAAACTCCCAGGTCTCTGGTAGTGGACCCGGGCTTGAGTTCCTACGTGGAGGATAAGAATAAACATTTTTATACTGTATATATTTTTATGACATCCTTATACAAACCGCAGCTCCTTGTTCCCTGTCACAGACTTTCTCTAGATCAGAAAAATCCAGATGCAGCTCCATCTGACCTTCTCTGTACTTCTCCCATATCCAGTGATCAAAATAAAAACTATGATTTGACAGCGCTGTAAATGCAGAAGGCATAACTGTACATTTATGTGTAGTTTGTTAAGACTTCATGTTATTTTTAGTTCTGTTGTTTTTAGCAGAAATCAAACGAATCTGAAGAACAATGATTTCATTTCGGAACTGACAAACAAATGCTGTGACTGAATTTTGCAATGGCATTATACCCCCGATATAGAACTTAATTCATTCATCCTTTGTAAAACCAGAAAACAGTCAATATATATTTAAATCACAGCAGTACAACACAGAAGAGGGGATTAGTAAATTTCTCTTTGAATATACTTTTGATCAACATTGGAACATTTTCTGTGGAATTAATCTTTTCTTGTGTAGCTTTACAATTCTGCACAACACTAAGGGTCTATTCAGACTGGACTGGACTGGAATTATTTATTCCAGATTGAGTCCACTTAATTTGTTCTGGATCAAGTCCCGAACCTTGCATTTGGTCTGTATTCAGACTGGCATTAAGTGGACTATTGTGTTACAGACCTAAGCTTGTAAACAAAACCATGTGACTAAAAATCCCTTCAGTCATTGGAATTAGTAGGCCAGGTCAAAACAACAAGAGAATGGACATGCTGCACTTTACAATTCTTATCGGGACAATTGACTTATTAGAACCTTATATTTCAATGACCAGTTTTGAGCGTCAGGAAAAACACTTTTTACTTGTTACTTTGGTACAGCGGAGGCATACTGCAAGGCGGTTACTGGCAAAGAGACATGTCGTGTGTGCTTCAACTCGGAGACTGCTAGTAACTGAAGTGGTGAGGAGACATCAGGTGTGAAGCAATGCTAAGTGTTGCTAATGTGTACCAAGATAAAAGTTGTTTTAATGAGCCTGGATTCATCTGACCACATTTCAATGAGTTGCTGTGTCTCATTATTGTAGTGTCATGGCATTGTTTTTCAGAGATTTCTGTTAAGGAACTACAAGATAGCTTTTAGGGTGACATCACAGCGGCGCCACACGTGTAACGAGAGACAGAAAAGCATGTAAGACGTGTTTTCAGTTGTGTTAAAATAAATGTTCTATACTGTTTGGTAATACAACAATCTTTGCTTTACATTTGTCCCCTGCTCAATTATTGCTTAATTTCTTCTCTGTTTACGTCAGCCACAGAGGCCGTTTTGGTTTAGTTATTTCGCTGCAGGAATGGATTGTATTCAGACTGAAGAAACTCAGAGTGAACCGATTGGATTGGTTTGCTTGGGTGTACTCATACTGAAAATTTGGTCCGGATTATCGGGAGAAACCGAACTCTGGTTCACTTAAAGCGGACCAAATGAGTCCAGTCTGAATACACTATTAAACTTCTGAAGTCCTTTTTAAATCACTGCATAATGAAAAGCACTGGTTTAAAACATATATAGATGCAAAAACATAACAAAAAAGAACGTAAATGTGAGGATAAAACAACTGTAATTACTCACAATCATTTTTTTTTTAATTTGAAATGGTTTATTTCAAGCAATTAGGTAGAAATAATACACAACAGCCATATAATCATCAGTTATACATTCATACAGTTACTAATCAAACTTAGGATAATTAAACATATTAATAAATATTGCTTGAAAGGGGGTGGAAGGAAGCGAACTTATATAATCCCACCCCGTTATACTATAACATTTTATTACATGATTTATCAATATCCGGTTCCTAGGTTTTATCAGACAGAATTAAAAATCATAAGATATCGATAAAGCACATGGCAAAGATGAATTACTTAAGTATTACGTCAAAAATAACTATTTTAGAAATCAACATGGCAAATGCAGATCAGTCATCTGAAATATATGCAGATTATGTTACTTATAAAAGCCATTCATATGAATAAAACATAATACTATATCAGTAAAGCAGACACAACACTGTTTCAGGAATTTCCATAGCAAAATTTCATCAAGTATCAAAAGTTAAAAACATGTGCAAAATTATGCTACATTAGGAAAGATTTTTGAATCAATTTATCAATTTTTGGAGAAAGTGAAGTAATATCATTAAAAGTCAATCAATTTAACAATTTTCAATAAGTGATTAATCATTTGTTTTACTTTTTTAATATTTTTTTTTTGTATTTTTATTTTTTTTATAATAAAGTAATGCTGTAGGGGAAAAGTAAAAAGGGTCCATAACTGTCGATTGTCCAAGGTTGGCATTTCTTCTTTTACTGATAACAGCCGTACTTCTGGGTTTAAACAGAGTTAATAGTTCTCTTCGATGTTATGTCTGCAGACATTAGATTCAGGTCCATATCCTTCTTCAGCTGATATCAGCGACGGTGAAAGTTGAGGTCAAGTTGTCTGCAGGTCAGAACTCTGCTGTTATTCAGGTTACGTAAAGTGATGAATCCACGTGTCATATTTCTTGAAATTATTTGGCTCTTTGGTTTATTACTCCATTTTGTTTCAGACGACCGTGATCAAACACTTTTCAAAGTCTTTCATGGTGTTCACAACCAGAACCTTGGACCGGTCCTCTGGACTGAGCGGTTTGACATAAATCCTGCAGCCTTTAACCCAAGTGTTCTCAATCTGCTTACGCTTCCTGAGAAGCCGTGCATGTTTTGAGATTTCAGCATTCCTTCTTGTCAGATGGTCGTTCAGATAAGCAGCTAACCTTTCAGTTGTTTCCTTTGGTTCATCAAAGCTAGCTTGTGTTTGTGATTCACAAACCTGATGAGGATCGCTGGTTTATCCGTCTCCTTTCTCCTGGGGAGCAGGTGGCAGGTCTCGATGGTATTGAGATCCGGGGAAATCCCTTTAGATATGAGAAATGAATGTATTTGCAGCTCCAGAGATTCTCCACCGATCTCCGTATTAGCACTGCTAGCTACGCTAGCGCTAGCATTAGCAGTGCTTGCTCCTGCTGTCAGCTTCGCTCCAGTTTTGATTGGTACTCCAGTTAGAATGACATTATTCATCCTTACTTGCTGTTCCACATCGTCCAGTCTTTTCTCCAGAATTTCGACCCGGTTTTCTCGCTGCTCGTTTTGAGCCCGAAATCTTCGGAACTCTTCCATCATTTCCCAAAGTGCCGTTAGCTTAGCCGACACTTGATCCATAAAACTTTTCAGCGTTTCTTGAATAATGTCAAGAGTCTTTTTGAGGTCTTCGTATTCCTGGGGTTTCTTCGGGAGCATGGTCAGCTCTCTTTTTGGAGAAAAATCAACTTTTTAAGTAATTTGAAGATAGTTGTATTCGCAGAGAGGCACGCCACGCGTCCTGCTGTGTAACCCGGAACTTCCGGTTCCGGGTTACACAGCTAAATAGAGATTTTTGAAATGGTGCATAAAATAAGCACTTGGCTCACATTACATTGATTAAATATAATTATTAACTAAAGTCAAGTAGAGTTTGATTTATTACTTGAAAAGAAGTGGGAAAAAGCAAGAAGAAGGAGCCACAAACTCTTATCCTATAAATAAAAAAATACTACTCTAAGTTTTATTTATGTTACTCTAACTTTTCTTTTACAGAATTTTATTTTTTAGAAATTTCTTTTTATTTTTGACAAAAAAGTCATATTAGTTAATCAGTCACCCTGTGCAAAATAGGAACACCCTGCTGCTTCATATGTACTCATGTGAAAAGGTTTACACAAAACAAGACAGAAATGCCATTTTTCAATTTTAAACCTTATGAGTATTTTGGTGTCCACTTTTCCCTTCTTACAACTATTGCTGCCTACATTTAAATATTGGTTTATTAGAAAAATACAAAGCGTATTTTGAGAAATCCCCTCTGGATAGCAACTAATCACTTTTTAGCAGTTTACTCACTAAACTTTTTCCAATCATAAAAAAAAACAAATACAATGTTTTACCAAAGTTTTGATCTAAGTATTTAAAAAATTTGCATTTAATGGCTGATTACGCAAAGTATTTTTTATTTAGTGTAAAGACAATGGTGGTTATAAAAACATCTTAGTTTAGTTGACTGCTTTGGAAGCACCTCTGCCATGAATTTACGACTGAAATTAGATTAATTATAAATAAGTAATGTCTTTTTTTATGTACTATTATTTATTTATTTATTTTTTATCTTGAGAGCCACAGTGGAGAGGTTAAAGAGCCAAATGTGGCTCCAGAGCCTCAGGTTACAGACCACCACTTTAGAGATTGTCAGGATGGAAACTATTCATATTCATGGGAAATTACTAGCAGGTTTCTTCTTGACTGAAAGGGCACAAACTTCGGTTTAGCCATTCAGGAACCAGTGAAACCAGCTGTTGCTCGCTGTGAAAAACCCTTTAGGAGTCGGCAAGGAAGCTGACGGGCCAGCATGCTCTTCATCTTCTCCTTCGGTTGTAAAAGTCTCAGATAACCGTCTTGAGTTGAGCTTTTGTGATGAACCCGAGGAGACTGAAAGAAAACAATACTTGAAACCACAAATATGATTGAAACGCAAATAAGTTGGGGCAACACTGAACAAGTGTCTCCCAGAGGGTAAAGAAACAGTGTGCAGAGGCATATATATAATACATATATATATAATACATATATATATATATATATATATATATATATATATATATATATATATATATATATATATATATATATATATATATATATATCAAGTTTAGCCTTAAGATGAGTCAAAACATTAGCATCACATACAAAATCTCGGTTTGGCATTGCTCACTTCTTAAGGGGTCAGTCAGAGAATTCATGTCATTTAAATTAGGTTAGAATTGCAGACATCGGTTACTCCAGATGCTACATGGCCAAAGATCCTGTGAACCAAAGAATAAAAGCATATGTAGTCGATGGAAATGTGCTTCTTTGCAAGGTGGTGGGACTGCAAAGCTCAGCAGTTCTGCAGTAGCTTGGGCTAGAGCCATTTCTCTTCCACATTATTAGGAGCCAGTGAAGTTGGTTCAGACATCTGTCGAGATTGCAATCCGAACATCTTTCTGATGAGGCGTCAGAGGTATGCCTAACAATAAAAAGAATGTGTTTTTAGACCCCAAAAAAGATGGAGAATTTCTATTTCTTGCCCGACATGGGATCACTTCATTATCCTGCGTTAAAGAGCTGAAAGAAGTGGCAGAGACGATGAGTTTTGGGAATCCTTTTTTAGACTTCTGCTGCTGGTTTTAAACAACAGATTGGAAGTTAAATGAAGTTACTTAAACCTATAAAGTATCTATGAATGCAAATTGAAACATTCATAAAAATGTAAGTCTTCTTTATGGACAGATCTTAGTAATGCCGGTGACGACACTGTGCCACACATTGGATGACCTCAGGCCATGACCCCCAGAGCCCAGACGCTGATGGTGGTTGAAACCAGACCATGCCAAAGAAGAGTCAGGAGGAGAATGGAATTGAGGATGGCCGGCAAAAACTTCTGGAATATGAATAAACAAAAATCCATGAATTTTAAGGCAAGGATTTGATTGTAACTGGCTGGGAAGGAGAGCTGAAACTTTAGCAACTGGTTCAGACTGAATTAATGAGGGACATATAGATTGAAGAAACCAGCAAACAGGAAATGATGTAGATCTCATAGAAATTGCACCAAAGTTTAATTTGAAGCTGGAATAGTGGGAATGTTGGCATTTACTTAAACATAAAGTTACCAAATCATTTAATTTTTTTAATTCATTTGTTGTTTGTCCTGGATAAATACCGTAACACTACACTCTAATCACGTCCCATTTTTGTCCTTAATACGGCAAACATAATAAAGGTATAAAAAAAGAATGTCCATTTGTATGTCATACCTCTTCCTTATTGACGGTGTTTCAATAATTTTGCCTGTAAATATTTAGATGACATTATGCTGACTTATCATGTCCCACACTGGCTGTGTGTTCTAACCACTATTTAAACTCATAGACTTTATAATGCATAAAAGATTAATGTAGCTTCTATAGCTGACAAGCTATTGCACAGAACCTTTATGGCGCTCTCTCTTGGATTAGTACCAAACTGAGGAGACCTTTGCTTGCAAAACGAGAGTAGACTGCAATCAAAGAGAAAAAGCCTTCTACTTATGCTGTTTTTTTGTCTTTTTTCATATTAGACTACAGTTTTTTACTGGAGTGCATCAGACTCAAGCTAACTTTTGAAACCTTTGGCAAATACCTATTGTATCAACCGGTTCTTCGATGGTAACCCAAGATGCCTACTTTGGTTTTGCAATGAGGAAAATAAAAATTGAATGACATTTACAAAACTCATACTATTTGAATGTTTGCTTTAGTTTGTGTCTTGTATCCACATTTGGTATGTAAAAGCAATATTGTCAAAAGACACTTTCATAGTAAGGACTGGTTCAATTGAGAACTAAAATGTTTCTCATCTTTTTTTTTTTTTTTCTCTAATTTGCATCCATGCTAAACCCTTGTAAAAACCAAACTGCCTAGATACATCAAGCTTTTTAAAAAAGGTTTAAAGACTCCCACCAGGATTTAAGCATAGCCCTCTCTTTCAGAAAGACTTGCATGGCCTCCACCAGTGTTCTGCTTTGATACTCACCACAAAAAGCACACAATTTAGGGAAAGAAACTTTGGAGCAGACCAGACAGCTGAGCATGACTCACACTGAAGCAGCAGCAGGTCTTAACAGCTCCCTCACATGTGAACTGCTTTCTGTTGTAATCATTTAAACAATTTACAGCGGGGACAGTCATACTCGCATCTCACAAACAACCCTTTTGCGATGAGTCAAATTAGATTGGAGTTATATTTTTCCAGCCTCACCGCGTTGACCTACCAAGTTACAGCAGGTGAAACACAGGCTCCAAGTGTAAATAAAACCAAGAACTTCAGTACGTTTCACCAAAGATGACCAACTGTTCTTTCTGAGGTAGAGAAACTTCATTTACTTTAAGAAACAAAACACCTATTTTGACAGGTCAATGTGAAGAAGTAGTTATGGCACTCAATAGTGATATTTTAGGAATGAAGTCAGCAAAACACAGAAAGAAGATCCACAGACACACCGGTCCAAACACAGCTCTGACGCCTTTGGTGTGAATTGACGCTTTTGAATAGATGCACGTTGAACAGCCAGCTGGTGCAACGCCCCCATGAGATTTTTGGCAAGAATTAAGGTTCAAATCACCTAAATAATTAATCAGCAAGTACATACTAAACCCTAAAACAGCAAGATACTCAAGATTGTAGTGTCTAAGCCATGCAGCCATCCAAAGTTTTGTGTAAATCATAAGAGTGTAACTATTCATTTTAACAATGATCCGATTCATATCATAATTACTGGTTGATGATACGTTTCATTGTCAATATGGGTACATTGGATCCGATTCACTAACCTAAGATCCATTCAGAACACCTTTATCCAAAACTTCAACCAGTGTGACTCAGAGATGAATATCTGGTACTGAAAAGTACAGGTGAAGTTTTCCAGATTCCTTGGATTTCTTCAAGATAATCAAGTGTAAAATAAATATGTGCACACACCAAACAAGTAAGCAAGTAAGAAATTCAAATCCATTCACATTTTAGTTTCCTAAAGTTCAGTCCACTGTTGTTTTTTCCACATCAAAAGAATCCAAAGGGAACATTATTACAACATTCTAGCACACTGTCTGGTCACATGTTCTTTGCTAAATTCAAAGTGTTTCCACACATTGGACTGTTATGATGGCTGATCAGTTTTTGCTGCATCACATGTGTGTTGTCCACTGTGTTGCACTTGGTATGTTTTTTGTTCTAGTAAAACAAACCTACTATGTCTCAATCCTAATGGTATTTTCCAACAGCAATTATAAGTGATTTATTTCATTTTGAATCAATTTTAACATGGTATTGGTTGATTCATTTAACAACCTGCCTCAGACAGATTTATCCGGTTGGATTGTAGAAATATAAATGGATTAATCTATTTTTTGGTACATCCCTAGGAAATTGAGAATGCTCAGCAGAAAAGTAAACTTCTTAAGACAATCTTGAGTTAAAAAAATATTTTTTAAACAAAGAATAATGCTTTTTAAAACTCATCCTTATTCAAGGATCTGGTCTAATAACAGAAATGGGTCTCACCGGAGAATCACAGTAAAATAGGAGGCATTAAATGTAGGTCCATGAGGTCAAAGCAGCTAATTGGCAGAAGTCACGTCTTGAAATATCTCGAGAGAACGCTGGAGAATTTCAGTAAACTAAAGACTTGCTGGCAAACATTTTTGAGAAACCCATGGCTTGATCTTCTGACTAATGGGGGACTAAAGTCTGGCTTTTTTAACTCCAATTAAATCCTCCACTTTGAGACAAATCAATGTAAGTTATCATTTTCTTGTCTGAGCTACCATCTGGCTCTAAACTGTACGGCTGGATACTGCCGATATTGTTTGCCGTTTTTTTGCTACGCTAACGTTAGCTTGGGCTTGAAAGGAACTTGTTGCTAGCGGGAGAGAATGTAAACAAATGCATGCTGGGAAATTAGCCAGGCTAACTTCCATGCCAACAGTCCACAACCCAAAAGCGAATTTCTGATGAGCTACTGGTGATGTGCAGAAAACAGGTTTTAAAAATATCACATATTTTTAGATTTTAACTGTAAACTGCATAATCATAGTAAAAAGACAACTGGGAACAATTTTACAATAGCAAAAAATAAAGTTGGAGTGGGACTTTAAATGCACTAGTGCTGATGAAGTCACTGATTTGTCCGCCTCACGGTCAGTCTTGGAGTAGAGGAGTGTTCTGTCATTCCACTACATTCTGCTTCACAGTGGTGATGTGCTTTACGTCACTTTTGGCCCTACACTTTCATGCATTTGCTTCCATACTCATCCACACAGACACCCGCCTTTTACAGATATTTATGCTTGCTTGTGAGCCAGCAAGAGGCTGGAACTCTTCACTTATAGAGTCAGCAGAGTGTTGGTGCTGCTTATGCATCATGTGCTTTCGCAGTCGTTGACCCCGTTCTGTGAGTTTTCTATTTTATGGTGGAGTTACTTTCGGCCCTAAAGACTATGACGCTCCAACAATATCACTTGCACTTCCAACAGGGATGAAATTTACCTTAATTCAAAGGAAACCTCCTCTTGCAGTGTTGCACTTGAAATCACTGAGCCCCTCCATACATCCTGTTTGGTTTGTTAATTACGGCTGCATATGGTGGATTACATAACTTCACACATCTGTGGCACCGGTTTGAGTTTTTCACCTGAATGCTATGATTGATATTACACAACTCAAAACAACTGTTTTTTTGATGAGTTTAGCTTGATTTACTGTCACTCAAAAAGTATTGTCATGTTTTCTCATTTGACAGGTATCCTAGACGAGAAAAAAATAAAAAAAAACATGGAGCTAAGAAGTAGATTAAGGGGGGTTCAGATTCGTTTTCTGCGGCAAATATAATGATGCTCGGTTTTCTATTCATCTTCTTGGCTCGCTGGGAGCACAGTAGGCAAAACGGGTTTTAGGATCTGGCCAGTGGGCAATGAGGAGGGCTATTAAAGGATCATTACCATCTCCTGCCATTACGGAGCTGTTCCTCCTAGAGGAATTACCTTGGTAATGAGACCAACCTGAAACTGACTGCTAGCGGCAAGCCTGATGTACAATACACGAGAACAGTTGGACACACGCACAGAGACACGCAGATGCACACTATTTGGATTGATAATTCTTGCAGCTTTCTGCCACATCAGAGTGAGTTCTTGTGCACGCACACATACACTTATTTCTGACAGTCTGCTCAAACGCCTGTGTGGGAGCCGAATTAATCCTTTTGACAGTTACTTGTTTGTGCGCTTGACATTAGCGGGATGGCACATGTTTTCTTTCGTTTCATTTACTCTCTCTTACTGTACTGTGTGCCTCATGCGTGCACTCTAGAGCTGGTTAGCTATGAGCAGTCATTAAGCTGATACACCATCAAAGAGACAAATACACTGTGTGACAGCAGCAAAATTATTTAACTGTTTTCAGTTCCACTGTGTAATGGAAGAACAAGCTGTGGTGTCTCATGAGGAAAAACTTACATAGTATATTAACTTTGTTGTGTTATACTGTATTTTGACACTAGTCTATTAATATTTGATGAAAAGCAGGATTGTGTAACCACAATTTCTAAACAAAGTGGGGTGACATGTTTCCAAATACTTATAAGGCTGTAAATTGTGTTTCTAAATTAAAAAAAAACAAAGATACGAACATGCACATTTAGGTTCAGAGTTGCCTTACACGACTCCACATTTTTACATCTTTTCAAGATTTGATTTAAATTCCATTCAAAGGCTCCCAGTGATTAAAAAACTACTTTAAGCTTCACGTAGAAAATGTCATGTTTTATTAGTGTTACCACATATCTGACAGTTTTTTTTTTCTTACAGTGATAGAGTATTTAGAAATGAATTTCTTTAAAGTGTAAAACTGTCAGTAGTGACAGTAGAACTCCACTGTAAATGTATCAATGACAGAATAGATGCTTACCTGTCTAAACAAGGAAAACTGATTCAGTTTATGGTCGATGGAGGCCTGGTTTATACTTTTAAGGAATATGTAATCACTCGGGTCTCATTAGTCACAAGAGCGGAATTGCCCCAGTCACCGGGACACCTGCTGATGACATCTTTTGCGACCGGAACTTTATGCCTGTAGTGCAATTGTGTGCAAATTGCATCATTTAACCTGAATTTATTTAGACCTATTTGACTACGTTGTCCAGACAAATGTCTTTTTAACACTACAGATGATGAAAAGCGGACAACTAGATGCAAAATGGAGCAAGTTACTGGATCTTATATTTCATATCTTGATGCACAAGAGAATGCAATTCCATCTGGTTTTTATTTTTAATTTCAATTATTTTCTTACGTCTGTATAGCCTGCTTCTGTTTTGGTGGACAAACACACCCTTTCCTCCTCTGCCTCATCGTTTACTTGGGTGTTTGACAAAGTAGTGAGTGCATGAATATGTCCTTCATGTTAAAAATAAACGGTGGAGCCAATCGCGTCGCTTGAAAAGCATAAATGCCATTAAGAACTTCATTGCAGTTGTCACAGACACAATCTCACAATCAAAAAAACATTAGTATGAACTAGACAACGTGATTGTGGATACGATTGACACGATGGCTGATCATTGTGAACTATAAACCGTGTTTATACTGACGTTGATTAATTTATCACCAGCAAGGGAAGTCTCTTTAATTGCAGATATTGTAACTCTGGAGCATTAGAATGAGTTTTAACACTGTAAAAATGGGCAAATATAAGCTTTAAGGAGAAATATTGGTAACACGTGTGAATCTGGATCAACTTGTTAGAGTGTATTCTAAACTTTGGAACCTTAAAGTGTAAAAAAAAGTGATCCAGAACTTGAAAGGCTGCCTCAGAACTGGCTGGTGGGGGGATGAGTCTCTCAACAGAGGGGGGAGGAAATCCTTGGATAAGATTAAGATAATTCTCCACAAATTTCTGAAGTACTCAGTCCTGTTCATTCAAAAACATCCAGGCCCAGAATCAGGATTAAAGATCCAAAATAGATGGTTTTACAAATCGAGGCAGATGTACCTAAAGGGGGTGACGCAAGACGCTTTTTTTAGCTGCGATTTTAGCTGCGATTTTAGTTGCGATTTGAACTCGCTGAAAGCACAACTGAGGTTGGTAAAAGCTTTTTCTGGAGCAAAACCTGTGTACCGATGAACTTAAACTTAGCTTTTTTTCTGTTAAATCATCATATTAAGAAAATACTAATGACTGGTTGATGGGCAGGGGGGGGGTGACATCACTTATTGGCTGGGATAAGACTGAGTCAGTACATTCTGACTTTTCTAAAATAAAATAATAATGTATATAGTGAGCTGAATAATAATAGTGCATAATAATAAAAATAAAAAATCCAAATAAGCAGTCTTGAGTGATAAATGTTGCACAAGCAAAGATTCAAACAGTAAGTGCAGGTGTTTCCTCTTAAAGAGGAAATGTCGATTTTATCTGAATTCACTCACTACTCCCTTGTTAATGCAATGTAAGGGGTTTTTGCCATTTTGTCAGGGGTCCAAATCTACAATTTTAAAATCCTGGAAATGTCCCAACGGTTTCTACAAATATCCAGTAAATCAATGCTCACTAAATTGGCATATATAGACCACATTGCATTGAGATTGAACAGTTTGTCATTTGAAAAAAAATGTACTGTATGTTAGTAAATTCTTTATAAATCAACCAACTTTTCATCTTCAGAACACAGTGGCTTAATTAACAGTCTTTGTAAAATGTTTGTATTTATTCGATTTTTACTTCGGCAAGTATGTGACATCATATTTGAGTATTTCTTTATTCAAATTGTTGTGAATGAGAAGCAGCCAAAAAAAATCTGTAGCAGTGCTGTAGATGCTACAATTCACGAGCAAAATGCTCCCTGCTGTGCTCCACTCTGATGTGTCCTCTTGTAGACAACTAGATCCATGTACATTTTAGTACATGAGTTGGAATCTGACTCAAAGCTGTAGGGCTAGATAGTTTCAACATTGTTTGCCATTTTTGTTGTAGCAGTATTGTAAGGTTAGGGTTGTGAGCTATTGGGAAAGTGTGTAAACAGATGTATGATAAACTCTTGCTGCTCTGCAGAAACTATGTCCTAGAAAATGACACAGGTTTGTTGATTTTGTCTAAAAAAGCATAATTATAATTAAAACAAATTGGAAACTCTTTAAAAATATAACGATGATTGGAGTGCAAAATTAGAAAAAAAAAGAAGCAATAAGCTTCTTTGTTTTTAAGTCCAGGACACTATCATTTATCAGGGGATGTAAGAAGTGAGTGAATTCAGAAATGACTTTAATATTTAAACAAAAGAACTTCTCATCCATTTTAAGCAGGACATGGTTGATGGCATTTATTAAATAACAGAAGAAGTATGTATTGCCCCTGTACAAAAGAGATATTTAAAAAAATATGCAACGTTCTTTGTATGTCTGCTGTTAAAATAAAACAAATTCATTACTGCATGTTTTGACTAAACTAATTTAAGGGGGACAAAAGTAAATCCTCATTATAGGAAAAGTAGGCAAGTGGGGCCCATGTGGTCTAAAAGTTGCCCACCCACTGAGTGACCACTTAAGTCAATGTGGGCATTGTGGGGCCACCATGGAAACTACGGACAGATCCCACATTTTCAGCCCACTTTTAACCATATGGGAGCTGCGTTAAATCATTCCCTGCATAGACCAGCCCTTTAATCATATCACTGTCGTCTAAAATGTTGCTAAAACTTAACTGAATTAGAAAAGAGCACTCTTTTATATAAATAACATGAGTTGCTTATGAGGCATCTGGTTTGATATGCAAGCAATGCTGCAGTCCAAATGGTTTTGTGTTTGCAGCTCTAAAATAGGTGCTAAAAACCTGAGCTCTTGTAACTATCAGCTTAACTGATGAAAGAAGGTGCACACACACATACTCACTCACAGTTATTTACAGCATCTCTCCAAGGGCAGAGCCTGTTCTAGCTTTATGGTAGACCTAAAGACACACTGTGGGCAGCGAGGGCTTTAGCCAAAAAGACTTTATAGCATCATAAACAGAGTTATACCCCATCTCACCGACAGAAATACGTGTTGGAAAGTTACCAAGAATACAGTTTTAAGTAACACCTGCTCTCTGAGGGGTCGTAGGACATCCCCAGGAGGAAGTTAGGAGAAGATGCTTCACTGTACTTTAATGATCTAGAAGAATGATACTTTTATTGCCCACAAAAATGTTTCAAACACGTTTCTGGTTTGGTTCCAATCAGTTGTTGCGTTTGTCTGAGATGCAGTGGTGCATAAAAACTGGTGGATAAATAAAGTGAATAAATGAAACCGAGTCAAGAGCTCAAACTGCAGATGCTTTAGTTTTTTGGTGTAGGACAGGTTTAATGTCTGTGGAGAAAGTGTGTGTGTGTGTGTGTGTGTTAGCCTAAGCGGTGCTGGCAGCGCAGACTCTTCCTGAAAGGGGCTGTTCCTCACTGATCTATGCCACTTGTTTTTCTGGATTGGGAGGGGCTGGTGCTCAGAGAGCCGGTTTTTAGAGGAATACTCAGAAATGCATGAATGGATCAAATACCTCTTTGGGGTTAGTTTTCATGAAGAATTACATTTTTAATACACTTAAAAGTTTAAAAACGTTAATTGTGCATGATATAGGCCATGATATAGGCCCTTTAAAGACCCACTCCAATTAAAATGGGCATTTTAACATGTTCTTGCCACATTTCTCTCATGATGGAGGACATATCCGAAATAATTTAAGCTTAAACATTTAATTTGTGAGAATTTCTTTATTCAAAATAACCTTAAGAGCAGATGAAAAAATGCCTTTAGAGAAAACTTGCAGTCATATTCCAACTACAGTCAGCGGGCCACAGTCTCGCTGCTCCGCTCCATTCTGATGCATCCACTTGCAGACAAATAGATCCATGTACGTCTTTGTTTTCCTTGTCCAAGCTGGCAGCCTCAAAACTGTACAGCTGGATTGCTCCAATATTGCTTGCAATTCTTGCTGAAGCACTGGAGTTTGGTTAGGTTGTTAGGTGCTGTAAGCTAGCGGGAGAGCACGTAAACAAAAGAGTAATGGGAAGTCAAAGCAAATTCACTCTGTGCCAACAGTCCTGGGGCCTCATTTATAAAACTTTGCGTAGGATCTGCGTCAGAAGTGGCGTACGGATGAAAAATAGGACGTGCGTACGCACAGAAATATTCGGATTTATAAAACTGTGCGCACGCACATCCTACGCATCTTTCCCTTAAGAAATCACAACCAATTCTAAATGCAGCGCAGCTTTTGCGGCCTCATGACACGCCCATAGTTGCCCATTTATAGTCCGTGAAACGCCCACAAATGAATATTCATTGATTGCGAAACCATGGCACACACCGAGAGGAAATGAAAAAAACGCAACTTCACTTAATGTGAAGCAGAATTTATCGTTGGCGAGGTGGAAAAGAGGAGAAAAGTGTTTGGAGGGCACAGTGTGGGCATTACTAATGGCAAAAAGGCACGTGAGTGGCAAGCGGTGGCAGACGCCTTAAATGCTGTAGCCTCCCAACCTCGGACCGTGGCCGAAATAAAAAAGAAATGGTTGAACATCAAAGTCGAGGCAAAAAAAAACGTCTAGCGCTGCATCGCCAGAGTGTGTCTGCCACGAGGGGGGGGGCACCGGAGCTGACCCCTCTTGATGAGAGACTGGCGGCAATAATTGGGGAATCCCTTTTAAGTGGAGTGGTGACTGACGCGCAGGGGGACATGAGGCGCCAGATGCACCGGGTGACACACCCCCAAAAGCTCCAACAGGACGGCTCGAGGAAGTCGGAACCGGCTCATAAGCCACTCGTCCTCGTTTGCCAGCAAATCTTCTTGCTGTCTAAAGATGTGTTCACTCCGAATTCTTCCATTTGCCACTGTCATGGTGCAGGGTGGCTCGAGAGCCGGTTGGACCCAGACGCAGAGGTGGAGGCATGAGGATCAGAGTCTAGAGGGTTTAATGAACAAACAAAAGGCGCTGCAGAGCAGGATGACAAAACTAAACAAAACTCACTGTGGCGTGGAACAAGAAACGAGGAACATGGCATGACAAGGACAACCAGGACAGGAATAACTAATGGACCAACACTGGAGGAAGGCAGAGACCAGACTTATATACAGACAGGGCAGACAAGACACAGGTGGACACGATCAGGGCTGATGGGGACCAAAGGAAGTAAAACTCAAGAAAACAGACAAGACAGGAGACTTTCAAAATAAAACAGGAAACAGAAACAAGACAGAACAAGGACCAAAAACAAGACAAGTTCAAATCATGACAGTACCCCCCCCCTCAAGGAACCGCTCCGAGGTTCCAAAAGTCACATGAGGGGGGGGCCCCCGGAGGATAAACTTCGACGGGCACAAGAGTCCAGAGGACGGCCGGGGGGGCCGAGCGGTCCGGCGAGGCAGGTCCGGAGGACGGCCGGGGGGCCGAGCGGTCCGGCGTGGCAGGTCCGGAGGACGGCCGGGGGGCCGAGCGGTCCGGCGTGGCAGGTCCGGAGGACGGCCGGGGGGCCGAGCGGTCCGGCGTGGCAGGTCCGGAGGACGGCCGGGGGGCCGAGCGGTCCGGCGTGGCAGGTCCGGCATGAGATGCGTGGAGGAGTCGTCAGGCGTGGAGTCGTCAGGCGTGGAGTCGTCAGGCGTGGAGTCGTCAGGCGTGGAGTCGTCAGGCGTGGAGTCGTCAGGCGTGGAGTCGTCAGGCGTGGAGTCGTCAGGCGTGGAGTCGTCAGGCGTGGAGTCGTCAGGCGTGGAGTCGTCAGGCGTGGAGTCGTCAGGCGTGGAGTCGTCAGGCGTGGAGTCGTCAGGCGTGGAGTCGTCAGGCGTGGAGTCGTCAGGCGTGGAGTCGTCAGGCGTGGAGTCGTCAGGCGTGGAGTCGTCAGGCGTGGAGTCGTCAGGCGTGGAGTCGTCAGGCTCTGGCGGGTCGGGCCAGCAGTCAGGCTCTGGCGGGTCGGGCCAGCAGTCAGGCTCTGGCGGGTCGGGCCAGCAGTCAGGCTCTGGCGGGTCGGGCCAGCAGTCAGGCTCTGGCGGGTCGGGCCAGCAGTCAGGCTCTGGCGGGTCGGGCCAGCAGTCAGGCTCTGGCGGGTCGGGCCAGCAGTCAGGCTCTGGCGGGTCGGGCCAGCAGTCAGGCTCTGGCGGGTCGGGCCAGCAGTCAGGCTCTGGCGGGTCGGGCCAGCAGTCAGGCTCTGGCGGGTCGGGCCAGCAGTCAGGCTCTGGCGGGTCGGGCCAGCAGTCAGGCTCTGGCGGGTCGGGCCAGCAGTCAGGCTCTGGCGGGTCGGGCCAGCAGTCAGGCTCTGGCGGGTCGGGCCAGCAGTCAGGCTCTGGCGGGTCGGGCCAGCAGTCAGGCTCTGGCGGGTCGGGCGTGGAGCCGAGCTCAGGCGGGTCAGGCGTGGAGCCGGAAGTGGGGACCGGTCGGGGTTCCGGCGGAACCCCCCTGGAAGCCGGGACGGGTCGGGGCGCAGGCGGCACCCCCCTGGAAGCCGGGACGGGTCGGGGCGCAGGCGGCAACCCCCTGGAAGCCGGGACGGGTCGGGGCGCAGGCGGCAACCCCCTGGAAGCCGGGACGGGTCGGGGCGCAGGCGGCAACCCCCTGGAAGCCGGGACGGGTCGGGGCGCAGGCGGCAACCCCCTGGAAGCCGGGACGGGTCGGGGCGCAGGCGGCAACCCCCTGGAAGCCGGGACGGGTCGGGGCGCAGGCGGCAACCCCCTGGAAGCCGGGACGGGTCGGGGTGCAGGCGGCAACCCCCTGGAAGCCGGGACGGGTCGGGGTGCAGGCGGCAACCCCCTGGGAGCCGGGACGGGTCGGGGTGCAGGCGGCAACCCCCTGGGAGCCGGGACGGGTCGGGGTGCAGGCGGCAACCCCCTGGGAGCCGGGACGGGTCGGGGTGCGTCCATAACCACCACTGGAGCGGGTTGTGGTGCGTCCGGGACCACCTCCGGAACATGAAGGGGCTGGAGGGCATCCGGGACCACCACTGGAAGGGGTTGTGGTGCGTGCCGGACCACATCCGGAACAGGAAGGGGAGGTTGAAGGGGACGGCGGGGACGACGGCGACGACGACCCCCCCCTCATGGCGAGACGTCTCCCTGTGAAGTCCAAGTGGCTCCCACTCCAGGCATACGAGGCAAACTGGGCCTGGTCAAAAACCCAGTAAGACCTCGTACGCTCTGCTTCCTGGCAGTAGGCCTCTAGTAGCTTCATGTCCCGCTCTGCTGGGTCCAGAAAGTATGGTTGGTCCATTCTGTCATGGGATGGAGGCTCGAGAGCCGGTAGGACCCAGGCGCAGAGACGGGAGGCAAACGGGTTCAATGGCAAGGGGTTTAATAATAAACAAAAGGCGCTGCAGAGCAGGATGACAACAACAAAACAAAACTCACTGTGGCGTGGAACAAGAAACGAGGAACATGGCATGACAAGGACAACCAGGACAGGAATAATGGACCAACACTGGAGGAAGGCAGAGACCAGACTTATATACAGACAGGGCAGACAAGACACAGGTGGACACGATCAGGGCTGATGGGGACCAAAGGAAGTAAAACTCAAGAAAACAGACAAGACAGGAGACTTTCAAAATAAAACAGGAAACAGAAACAAGACAGAACAAGGACCAAAAACAAGACAAGTTCAAATCATGACAGCCACATCTTCTAAGAGCGCAAGATCAGCCATTGTGCGTCATTACGCATTGTGATGGGGCATTTTATTTCCATCCATTTATTGCATCTGACAAGCTACAGATGTCGGTAATAATCAACGTGGAAATGGCAAATTGATCAGCGCAAATGTAATTTCTTGTTGCTTTCTGAATGGTTGAGACATACGCCATACATTGTTTTATCAAAAATAAAACAAACTAAAGGCATATGCATGAATACCATAATTCCGTAGCTTATGAAGAAATGTTTTACTATAAAAACAACTTTCCCCAGTGGACAATTAATGCATTTCTCTCTATCTATCCATCTGTCTGTCTAATTGCACCTATATCTGCTCCGCCAGACGGACACATTGACGAGAATATCAGTTTTGTACATTATTTCGTTCTGTTAACTATATTATTTATGAGGATGAATTGCACTGAATTGCACAACATGCCAATATTGCAGAACATATTTCACTTTTATTTTTGCAAATATGTGTTCATTTGAATTTCTGTTGTAATTTTCGTTTGATTCTTTTTGTTTGTCTCACTGCTGATCGATCAAACGGTTGTTCGTGTAGGCTGTTAATTGTGAGACTTGCTTTGTGTAGTCTTCATGTTTTTTCTGAGAGGCAGTATTGTCATTTTCACTTTCACGTGTTTCTTCCATCTGCCGACGGTGTCGCTGTTTCTCATTTCACCCGTTTTTGTGCGTACGCCTGGGTCAGAGCTTGCGTGAAGGACCGCACATTTTCCCGTCAAGTTTGCTTTTTATAAATCTCCACTATTGCGTAGAGAGTGGCGTGCGCCTTCTTTTGTGCGTATGCAACGTTTATAAATGAGGCCCCTGGCCACAACTCAGAGGTGAACTTCTACTGCTTCTCTATGTCCTACAAAACAACAAAGGATTTTTGATTTTGGCGAAAAATTGCATAATCATACTTAAAAGACCACGAGGAACACTTTCACAATAGATCAAAAGATGATTGGAGGGGAACTTTAAGAGATTATGATTTTATTTCTGCTATTTTCACTTATGTTTTCTACACTGTTACTAAAATCTTCAATGTCAAAAAACAAAGCAAACAAAATTTACATTAAAATCACTACAAATTGAAAAGTGCCAGCCAGACCTTTAACGCTTCATCTGCATACCCTCCATCCCCCAACACATGGAATCCAGCAGTCCTTCTATAGACATGGCAAACTTTTGTTCTGAACTAAATGGCGTTTACTTATAAAGTGCTTTTCTAACTACAAGGACAAAGTGCTTTACAGTCACAGACCCATTCACCCAGTCACACACACATTCACACACTGGTGGCGGCTCCGCTGCCAAACACAGGCGCCCGCCTACCACCAGAGGCAAGGTGGGGTTCAGTGTCTTGCCCAAGGACACTTCGACTCATGGGTGTGCAAGGCGGGAATTGAACCTTTAATCTTACGATCATGGGTCGACCGCCCTACCGCTGCACCACGGCCACCCTGACTAAATATGATTTCATCCTGCATTTCCTCGACTTTCCAATAGTTTTATCTGTGCTTTGTTCATGTGACACTTTTTTTCTTCATCCGATTCAAACGTCTGATTAGAATGTAATTAAGTGTCGATCAAGCAAACACAGGTTAAAAATACACACACTTGAGTAACCTTTTCTCTGTTGTAAAATGAATGCCAAATGAGCAGCTGTTCTCTCGCTGTCATTATCTTATCTCATTGCTACTAATGATCTTTTTTTCACAAGAATTTTCCAAGAATCGGGTTATTAATTTGCCTCAGCATTTACAGATAGATCAGATCCATGGCATATCTTTTTCACCTTTGGTGTTTGTCTATTTATTTCCAAACTGATTTTCATGGATCCATCCTACGTCACCTTAACCTAAAATCATGGTCAAGTCGGATACAATCCTGTCACCCATAATGAATCACAGCAAACCTAAATTTCCTTAAAGTCCCTCTCCGATCATCTTATGATCTATTTTAAAGGTGTTCCCAGTGTTTTTTTCAGTGGTGGGCCTTCTCTGAAGGCCTAGAAAACATCTGAATCATGTGTTAATTATAGTTTGCATACTCATTCTGTCCATTCTCTTTTATTGTGTTTATGATGGTTATGCTACTTCCAGACATGCGTATTTTCCCATTGGAGCATTTAACCAATCGCATTTCAGCTGTCCTTTGTTGCCAGGCAGGGTAAGGGGTATTCACCATAAATTGTTGAGGCCCCCTAATGCAAAATCAATGTTACCAATCAATATAGGACATTAATTTCCTTCAACCAATCATATTCTGAGTTGGCGTCAGCAGGGTCTTCTAGCAGGCTTAGGCAACGTCACATTATTCCGACCTTCTGATTGGACAGACGTTTCAGGAAGTCACATGCAGCCTTGCCCAGTTTGACACAGAGCCACGGAGCACTTTTTGATCTGTCTCAGTTAAAAACAGTGCTGACTGTAATGTACGCCATGGAGGATTTAGCAAGGAAAATCTCCCACTGACCTCCTGGACTTCCTTCATCAGGAAAATCTGAGTGAGATCGTTTGTGGCTCTGACCTGTATCATCTGGCTGCATCTGCCAAGCGGAAATTTTCTGCTCTAAAGCGGATTCAAACCTACGCAGCAACACAACTGGAGAGACTCGGCTCTCAGCATTGGCCTTGATGGAAAGGAAATGGACTTCTGGACGGAATTGAAGCGATCAAACTGTTTTTGAGGAAAGAGAGAAGGATGGATTTTGGCTTCAAATAATCCGATTTTTAGATGAATTAAATTATAAATATAATAAATAATATTCCAAATTTGTGTGGTTGTTTTCAATGTTTTGCATTTTAAATACCTCGGTTGTTTTAAATTTCTTTAATTTGCATACTGAGATTTGTTTACTGTTTTGTTTATTCAGTTCATTTAGAGGCAAAAAAGTGGTTAATGAGGGGTTGAGTGATTCAGACGTAGCACTACTGAAGGCCCAGGTGTGTATTGCACAGTCTGCTACTGGGTTTCTTAGTTATGATTATGTTTTTTTTAGCCAAAACCATAAAACCTTTGTTGTTTGTTGAGGCATAGTTTATAGTGGTGGTTGTAATTCATTGGAAATTTGTCTATGAGCTGTGGACATAAATCTTGGCATGGAGTAAGCCTCTTCTCATTTCCCATAATCCATCTCATTTCCCATAATCCATCTGTTAGCGTGATCTCCTGTTATCTTACAATGGAAAACAAAAACTTACATGGACGTATTTGTCCGCAAGTGGATGCATCACAATGGAATGTAATAAAGAAATACTCAGGAGTGCAATTTTGAGTTTAAATTTCTTTATCTACCGTATGTCCTCCAACTTTAGAAAAATGACACAAAAACATGTTAAAAACACAAATTTCTATTTGAGTGGGTCTTTTAATTCACTCTCCTTCTTCAAACCAACCCAATTTTACCTGTCAAGGGTTCCACCATTATTCCTGTAACTCCAGCTGTTTAGCTTCACAACCATGAATAGATTCAAAATTCCACTCAACTGAAAATGCAGTGAGTGTTTGCGTGGACCCTTTTGGCAAGAGCTTGTATGTAACAGATGTTAATTTATATTTAAAATTCACAATCTGCAGTTTAAGGAACATAAAAGAAATGCAGATACAATTACATGCAGATGCATGTCCGCACTTGCACAGTCAACCTTTTTGGAACAGAACAACCTTTTAGTTTAAAAAAATTTCACAGAAAACTTTTACTTTTCTTTTTTGTAGGCATCAGTTAATAGTAATGCTCACTTATTTTCAACAAAAATAAAATCACATTGAACATGATTTTTACAATAAAGCATGAGAAACTACAAAATATAAATTGCTCTAATAGGAATAATAAACTCTACATTTTATTTGAAATAAAAGTAAAAAATATATATCAGATGAGTTTACCACTTAGGTGTTCACCACTTAAATCTATACATGGCACAAGTGGGAATGTGCCAAATAATAAATCCACTGTCTGACCTGGTTTCTGCATCTTTTACATAATATTAATTTTCTCTTTCTCAGAGCCTGTCTGCCCGCACAGCCTTGCCTTGTGGGATAAACTCACACTTGGAGATTTCTATACACAGAGCGCTACAAAGGGATTGGCGTATGAGAGCAAGGCGGAAGGAGGTTGAGCGCTTTCGCAGGCAGACAAAGACAGAGATCACCAGCCTGTCAATGTGAAACCAGCCATTTAGTCTGAGAGGAATCAAGCGTGGCAATCCCAAAGGAGCACAAAGGTGTATGTGTGTGTGGATGAGGCGGCAAGCGTGCAATCTGGTCCACAGGGAGATTTAAACAATTATGTGAAAATATGCACGTGGTGAGCGTGTCAGCTTGTGTGTGAGGGCACATCGACACAGATCTGACTGCGTTTGTTCATAAATCTGGGTAGTATGGTTTGTTCTCAGTGATGTAAAGATAAAGGATGAATTCTGCGATGTGGTTTGTAAGAAATAAAGCTCTACTCAAAGCTGGGAACAGATCTCACAATGCTGGCCTAATCCAACAATTCTTCACTAGACTTTTAATGAACAATTTTTGAAGACCCACTCTGATGAATATTGTGTTTTTGATGTTTTCAACATGTTTTTTTGAGAATTTCTTGATGATGCAGGACATATAAAAAGTAAAGCTTAAAATCAAATTTCTGAGGATTTCTATTTAAAATTGTTATAAATCAAGAGCAAAAAATGCTGTTTAAAAAAGGTCGTGGCTATCATGTAGAAGCTACAATGGGGAAACTACAAAATCTATTCTGATGCATACTTGTGGAACGACCAGATCCATGTACATCTTAGTTTTCAGCTACATTCACATCGCCCTCAACAACGCACAATCAAGTGATCACTTTCAACGAATAGTATATGTAGGCACTCATTTCTCACGTTCATGTGTCACTATTCGAGTTTCTACGACCATTTTTGGCCACTACATACACAATTGAACGCACGTTGAAAGTTAAACCAGTTTAACTTTGACAAATCAGGGACTCTGATTTGGAAGTGACGCATAGTTAGCATCCTTTTCAATTCACGGTAGTACCAACCAGTTAAACAACAACCAACCAGTTAAAAATTGATCATAGAGGAAAAATGTATAATTGTGTTTTTTGCCCGAATGGAATTCTATGACCCCAAGTCTTTCTTATATCGTAATAGAGATGTGAAAGAGAAAGTCTGGAGCGAGTTTTGCACAGCTTCAACCTTTCACACCAAGACTCTTCTAACTGTAGGTGGTGGACATGCACCAGTAAACAGTAGAAAAAGAAGACAACGTCCCTTCCTGCTTGTCCAGTTCAAATACCATATGCTACCACGCATCACATGAGTAGTGTGAATGTAGCATTTCTCTTTCGAGCTGACATTTGGCACAAAGCTGTACGGCTGCTCGCCATATTGGTGCACCCATAATGTTAGGTTGGGGTTTTGAGGGGCTGTAAGCTAGAAGGACAGCGAGTAAACATGGGTGATGGGATGTGGGGGTGGGGTTGCTCAAAGGTGAATTTCTAAAAAATTACTTGCGGTCCACAGAAACTATGTTCTATATAATTTTTTTTTTGGGAGCTAAAAACAGCATAATTATAATCAAAAGACCAAATGTAGATCAGAGTGGAAATAGAAGTTATGCCCTAGTGGTATAGATCTAAAGGGATGTGAAATGGTTTTAAACAGTGTTTAGATGATCCCAACCATCTTATACATCTCCAAATGCCCTCCAGTGTGGCTGGTAGGTGTTTTTTTTTGCTAATAAAACACAAGTCACCTGGTTTGTTTGTAGATGTCCTTGTGTATATATCGCCTCTCTTGCTATTTATCTTTTTCGCGCCCCCGCAAGAGAGGAGCAGGTGTAGCGCTCAAACAGGAGAAAGCACCGAGGTGTGCATTGTTTGCTGTCTCCCTCACCTGCATGCCTTGCAGCCATGCAGATAGCGAATCCCCCTCGTTGTGAGGCAAACCAAAAGGTTGTATGTGACATTAGCAGTGATCCACACTGTCACCACCACCCCATCCTATCAGCCCCTCTGCTGATTTGGAAGGCTGATGTGTTATCTTAGAGCAGATGTTCAGTGTGCATCTGGGGACACATTTCCACATGTAATTAAGTTTGATAATAATAAGGTGAATTGTAATTTAATTTTTAACAATCAACAACACACCAACCTTCTCTTTGCCATTCGTTTCCTTTTAGATTTGTTTTGGGCTTGTGTTTCATGTAAAATGAACTCTGTGATGTGAATATTTTTTAGCCCCCTCCACTTTAATCTCATAATACTTAATCAAACATCTGCAAGAACACCTACTCACCAATATTTGATCAAGCCCTCTCTCAGTTTTCACATAAGATTTGCTTGGATGGAAAATGCAGCTTATGATAAGGCAGCCTTTTTGGACTACAATGATCCTCCTATTTGCCAAATTTGCTTTGCTTTGGGTGAGTGGGAACAGTGCCATCTAGTGTCACATTTGAACGTGCTGGGGGTTTAAAGGATCTCAACTTGCATTAGGTCTCAGGTTAAAGCATTGGAAGAGACTGGGCAAATAACTGGAGAAAATAGATGACCATTACTCACATGCCAAACTGCCAGACAGTGTGTTGTAAACACAGCCTCGACTACAGGAACGCAGCTAATGCTGCCCAGGAGCAAACCGTCCCAGTGAGCTGTTAAGCAGTAATAATATAGATAACATATTTGCTTGTAATCCAATTACCCCGCTAACCCAGATAACGCTCACCTTTACCTCGTTAAAACCTTCGCTTTTAGTTCATTGTCCACTAATCAAAGAAACTTATCATCTTGAACCATGACACCTCAACTACTGCTTTTGCATATACTTCTTTTTTTCACTTTATTTTATTTTATTTTTTATAGAAAGGCTGTCATCATGACAAAAGACAGAAAGACTTCCATTTCAGGGAAACTGTGCTCTTTTTAGGGATTGTTGTTGAATAGCTGAAGAAGGGATGAGTGGATAAAGTGATCAAGAGAGTGTGACCCAGGGTCAATGATTGATGCTTTCTTGTGTGCCAGCCAGAGTGTGGATAATGGCTTGTTAAAAAGTCAAGAATCATTTAATTTGTGCTCCCATTTCGCTGATTTATGACTTCCATTTAGATTTTGTCTTTTGGGTGTACTTGTGAAACTTCTCTTGGAATTCAAATGCAGCGTGGTGAATTAAAAACCCACCGCCGTGCTTTAAGACATTCCAGCCCATGTGCAATCTAAAATGTGAATACTTGTGAAGACAGAGGCATGTAAAAAGAGAGGTGATACTCTGGTCATGCAAACAAGATGTGAAATGGACAAAGATAATACTGTGTTTTGACTGTGATTCAGAAGGCATGACTGAACTGATTATTCATAAAACCTCCAAAAGCCCCAAATGAAATGATCGTCCCTAAGATTCATAAATCCATATAATATGAAAGCTAAATATCAGCGTGATTAAAGCAAGGAGGGGTTGTAAGATAAGATGAATATCTAAAGATTAAACAAAGGAAAATATGTCCTTTTGGCCGTTCTGCTATCAAATATCGGAGTATCAACTAAAACAAATCTTGTAATTAGCATAGCCCTTAACTGAATGATTACTTTGATGCTTTGAACCAGAGAAAATATACTTCAAGGCTTACACTTATGTTGACCCTTTTGTTGTCATTTAACTCCTGTATGACTCAACATATATATATATATTTACCCTAAGACTGACATGTTTCCTTTTTTTCTTTGTCTACTCTAATTGAGAGTTTGTCGTCAATTGAGTGATATTGACAGCAAAAAGATCTATGGCTTCAAAATAACCCCAAATTCTAAACATCCCAAATCTTTGCATTTGAATGGGCATTTCTTCTCTTATTGTGTTCAAATGCATACCTGAAAATGAAACTGTTGAGCAGTTTGATGTACCACTGCTCTGATAGCACAAAGCAAAAAGCCTGGTGTGTAAAATGAAAGCCACTTGACATCTCCAAGCCAGATGAATTGAAGTCTATGTTTGGTTCACAAGTGTGACTCTGGTAATTGCAGCCAAAACTGCAACAGTGTCTTCCCACAGAAGTGCTATTAGTCTTGGTTTTTTCGTGCTCTCAACAACCACCACTAATTGCATGACAAATTATTTGTTAATATGAAGGGCATGTCATTCCCAGTCTATGACTGTATGGGGAGGTGAGATACTTAACCATTTGCAGAAAAACACAATTGCTTTTTTGTTCAGGGTGATGTGGAAAGAAATATAAGAAGAGGTCTGTTTCTTAGCCAAGGCCTTATCTCTCTTACCCATTAATGCAACCAGAGAGGTTATGTTATGTGTGTTATCAGTTCTCTATCCACGATAAACTATCCTTAAGGGGTCTATATCATGTAAAATAAACTTTTTTGAGATTTTAAGTGTATTATAATGTTCATTCCTCACTTTAAATAACCGCCAAAGCAATGTTTTCATCTATTTATTTATTTATTATTTCTGAGTATTCCTCTAAAAACCTCCAGGCACCAGCTCCTCCCAATCCATGAAAAAAAGCGGGTTCTCACATTGTGACGTTACAAAGTGAGGAATAGCCCTTTCTAGGAAAAGTGTGCCAGCACCGCCCCCAGGCCAACAGACACACCCACTTTCTCCAGGGAGCTAGCAGTGATCGGCAAAACGCTTTTGTACGGCTCCACAATGTGCACATCCGTCTTTGCAAAAGTTCCAATGTTTTTTGTTTTCATAGGTGAAACACAGACACGCCGCTGACACCGGCTCTAGGATGACGTCATGAAATGGGCGGCACCCACACAGAGAAAAAGCTGGTGCCTCAAAGACCAAGACGTCTTACTTTCAGGTAGGAAAAAGGGCTACAAAACAAACTCATAACTCAGTCATTAAAAAAAAATCATTCTTTAGTGTACTAAAGGTGATATACTATCACATATATGGATAAAGTTGACTCTAGAAGGCTTAGGAAAAGCATGATAATGAGTGGTCTTAATGCATGATCTCTGCATGCAGCTGTCTGCGGGCAAGAAATGGAAAACCTGTAGGCAGGTGGCCCACCGGAAATACCAAAGCCGTAGAGCGCTCTGTGAGCCCGAAAATACTGAACAAAAATATTTGCATACATTATTTTCTCAGAGTATGTTGCAGACGACAGGTCAAAGCGAAGACTTGTAAACATGCAAGACTAAGTACATAGGTACATCATTTTTTTCAACTCCCCACAGGTTAACCTATCACCTGGGCACCCAGTGCCCAGACAGAAAGGAGACAGTGCCCGCACCTATGGCATAAATAAAGTGTGGACATATGACATGCATGTAACTTTATTATCCTTAAAAATTCTTCACGATACACTTACCACATGCACAACAATGGTGCGTACCATTTTTATGACATCCCTTGAGCTGGCCATACAAGCCTCAAAGGTACCGCAAGTCACACCTGCACTCCCCTCAAGATTCAACAACTCCTCCCTACGACCCTCCACAGGCCCAGACAAACTAAAAGTCTGCATCATGTGACTAGGGCTTAAATCTCATAACTGAAATGAATACATGTACTGAGGAGGCAAGGTTTTCTTTGGCTTACCAAATTATTAACCCTCCATCTCCGTGTACCTTCCCAATGTCTGCCAAAATGGTTTATTTGGTTAATCCTTGTGCTATCTTAGATGACCCCACCCTCACATTGTTCTCCCTACCATGACAAAGGTGGATAAAGATTTCATGTAATCCGTGGACACCAGTGAAGATCACAAATCATTGAATAAAAAAGGTTCAGTGCACTGTCTAGTGGGTCTAGATGACCTAACTCCCAATGTTAAAGTGCCTAGGATAGTACAAGGGTTACAGAGACGTTACAGCCAAAAAGATTACGAGAACGAGGAAAAAAAAGTGTCAATAACTGGAAAAAGCAAATCCAAAAAATGCTTTAAAGTTGCAGTCAAAAAGTAAAATTTTATGTATTACAAATATTTTCATCAAAAACTTTTAACACAAGATGTTGACAGCCTTATAGGTAAAGGAATATTCGAGGGTGCTATAGAAAGTATATTTAAACATTATTGTCGTTATTAATGAACAAACTGGGGAAATTATTTGCAAAATGCGAAACCAAATGGGAGAAAAAAATGATTTATTTCTGTTCCTGTCATTCTGTGCGAACAGGATGTCTGGCATCTTTTCATGGCTTCAAATTTATTCATGTTTGGTGATTCTGAGCTATCTTTGAAATCCATTCACTACCACCCCCTCATTACCAACCCACACATAGTGTGGACAGAAACTCCATCAGATGTTAGTCTTTTAGCCTTTTCCCAGGAGAGTTTTATTCACACCTTACATATATTTTTTTAAATATATCACACATGTTGCACATCTAAGCCTCGCAGAACTTTAAAAGCTAGTTTTTCGAGAGTGCTGTAAAGTGGCCAAGCAGTGAAAGGATTACTGACAGAACATTTCAGAAGCAGCATCTGACTTTCTGCTCTTCCCTAAAACGGTCTAACTGACAACTGTTGAGTAGGCAGAGGTCCCAACTCGAATGCTACGTTCACACCAGGCAAATACACAACGCAACGAACGAAAGTTAAAAAAATGGTGTTCACACTGGACTGTTACTACCCAATACTAGCGCATGTACTCACAGTTGTAAGAGACTTGGTGCAGAATGTGGAAGCGGTGCAAATCTGAAGAATCAATTCACATAATTGTGCAGACAAATAGATCCAAACTATAAAGCCAGGTAAATTTTGACCGAATATGAGTATACCCCTTTGTTTTAGCCCCTTACATTTTGTCTAGAGAAGCCTAATGCGATGTACACGTTGGGGATGTGTCTCGTGTTCGATAGCCTGCATTCAGCTCATTCTTTTAGCATATGATGTTCATATTGGACTGTCGCTACCAGATACTACTAGTGCATGTACCTATATTTGGAAGAGACTTGGTGGAAAATGTCATGGCAGTGCAAATCTTATAAATCTTGCTCGAGGCTTTGTCTTTCTCAGCCCCATTCAGATAGATGAAAAACTTGGCATTATTTAATTCGGCTTGGTACAAACTGCAATTATCAATTCATGGTCTCTTTTCAAATAGTTGCTACTTCCATAAATTGCAGGGGGCATCGTTCCAATATCACTGCAGAATTCAAGTCCCTGATTGGTCATAGTTTTACCTGGTTTAATTTTCAAAGTGGGTTTAATGGGTGCGCATTTTGTACGTAGAGCCAGAAAACAATACTAAAAATTACTGTAACAGTTTTGAATGTGCATTTCTGCAGACTTTGCATTTTAAGTGGTCCATTGAACTTGTGTTGCAGAGGGCGGTGTGAATGTAACATAACAGCACAAAGAAGGGAAGGCTGGAGAAGCTCCTGAACATCTCCAATATAGATGAATTAAAGTCTGTTTCATCACAAGTGTGACTCTGGGAGCCAAAACAGCAACAGTGGCTTCCCACAAAAGTGCTATTAGTCCTGGTTGTTTGTACTCTCAAGAACCACCAGTAATTGACATGACAAATTCTTTGGTGATAAAAAGTGCATGTCATTCCCGGTCTTTGACTGAATGGGGAGGTGAGATACTTAACCATCTGCAGAAAAACACAATTGCTCTTTAGTTCAGGCTGATGTGGCAGGAAATGAAAAAAGTGGGCATATTTCTTGGCCCAGGCCTTCACTCTCTTGCCCATCTAGATCAGTCTGCAACCAAAGTGTGACGAAATTACTCCATGGGGTATGAATATATCAGTTCTCAATCGACTAGAATTCGTCCATGGTGCGTGTCCTCTACACGTGCTCCACTCCGAGGATAAATGACGACACCGACTCCTCCGCTGACAACGTCTGACCCAGTTCACTGACATTGATGTTTCTTAATTATTGAGACAAAGGAGTGAGGAGTAAAACAAGCTAAGGAGGAAAAATACTAGCAAACCAGGGTAATTTGATGTTCATTGAATTACTGTGATGTCCTTAATTACAACCTGCTGGCAATGAGTAAATGAAAACTTAGAGAAAAAGAGGAGCTTTCTGCAGCTCCACATTTATATCCTTTCGGATGATTAAGCAAAAGTCAAAGTCTGGAATTTTTAAGATCTTAATTGTGATATATTCTGTTTTTAGAAGGAGAGAAAAAGTGCAAAAAATGGCCAAAAAAAGTCCTAAAAACCTGGGAAATGGTGAGGATAAATAGCATAAATTTTGGGATAAATTCCTAAATATGGTAAAGCATACAGATGGAAAACAGCAGTTAGGTGGGCTTTACTTAAAATAAGATGTAAAGCAATGAGTTAAAGGCCGTGCAGAGAAGTGCTTTTATTTGTTGGGACAGGGTGATAGGTGAACAGAGGTGAGGCAAATTTCCATGCTCTCCATTTCACCCTGACATCCCTCTTCCCATCTTCAGGGCCCATCCATCTTGGATGATGAATGGCATCCTCATTTGAATACCAAAAATGCTTCCCGACATGTGTCTTCCAAGTCATTTTGAGAGATTATAAATATCGACAATAATTGACAAAACCCAAAAGCGTCTCTAAAATCCCATCAGGAATATTGCATCCAGCATTTATTTCCCTCCTTCTTATGAGGGCACGTTATTGACTCAAAATCTGATTGCTGCTGCTGAGGCTTATGAGCAGAACCAGCGAGGGGAGCAGGGTAATGAGAGACTGTTTGTGCACTTTGGATTGGGTGTTGTATTATTGCTTGTTTGCGCACATTTTCCAATGACACAGACTTTAATTAAGATAATCATCACTGTAGTATCCAGCTTGGTTAAACAGTAGAGCCAAGGCAGATTAAGGCCATGTCTGTACAAAACCCTTGCGATCAGTTATTCTGCTTATGGGCAAACCTTGTGATTACAGTGATAAATGCATGACATACAAGGAAGGACAGGAATGAAATCGAGCGCACAAGAATTAAAGGGCTACAGAACAATTACTACGATATGAGGGAGCACCATCAAAGCCAAATCTCATGAAAAGAGGAGCAGGAAATGAATGCCAATAATTGAAAAAGACAGACATGAGAGAAGGCAGTTATTAAAAATCCAAAATGTCACAAGCCAAAAAGATGGTGTCAGGACATGGAAAAACCTGAGAGCAAAACTTCTTATTTATACGGTAAACAAGTTTAAAAGAAAGAGTTTCTGTGTGCAAAAACAATTCAATTCAGTTTTATTTATATAGCCCAATTTTACAACACAGTTGTCTGAACAGGCATCACTAATTGTACAAAACATTAAATTAGTTATAAAATGCAATAGCTGATTGTTATGCTAAATTGAATCAGGCATCAGTGAGGGAAAAAGTCCTAGAAAATACAGATTCCAGTAAAAAAAAAAAAAAAAAAACGTCAGGGATGTCCATAAGAAGGAGGGATCTTCCCCCAGGACGGACAGGTGATGTACCAAAACTCTTAGAGAAGAATTAGCTTATTTAACACACAAACAAACTAATAATTGTGGGCACAAACCGTAGTTATTAATTTTTCCTTCATGATTCATTTTCAAACGGTTGGTACCTCTGTGACTTCAAAGGGATGCCATCCATACGTCACTACCAAATTCGAGTCCCTGATTGGTCCAAGTCTAACTGGTTTAACATTTTGCACATAGGGGTTTTGTACACAATAAAGTGGTTGAACCCACATTGGGTGGTGTGACATTAGCATGATAAGGCTTTCCAGTAAACCCTGTGCTATAATTATCTAGCTGTAAAACGAACATTTCAGAATAAAAGTGCAGTTGAGTGAAAACCTGTACTGTCTGGTGTCCTGATGGTTGACCACACAAGCTGTCTTTTTATTCCTCCTCCTGCTCCATCTTTGTAAATTCTCTTTTGACTTGCTGCTCTTTTTCTAGCAGGCTGTTTGACAAGCTGCCAGTTCTAATGCCCTCAGTGCAATGTCCCTTGTCAACTCCCATAAACTCTTATATCTATCAGAGGTTTCTCAAAAGAAAAAAAAAAGTAGCTTCCATTATCAAAGTGATTAAAAATGATCTTTAATTTCAGGGACAGCCAAGGGTACGGTAAGTTTGGACCAAGAGCCAATAAAAATAAAGTTCCACATATGTCTGTAATCTTCTCTTAAAACCAGTGTCACTCCTGCAAGTCATCCTCTTCTCTTGCAGCAATGCTTCACACCATTTAAACATGACAGATGGTTTGCTGAAGGCTTTCAAAGCGTAAGCAGGATTTCTACTGTGTGATGAAGTCTGGTTTATTTCTTGTACTTTAATTTCTTGCTGTTTCCATCAGCAAATGTTTTAAAGGACACCAAAATAATTAGTAACACTATACAATGCTTTTTGGCACCAAGAGAATCGAGATTCAGACAGTTACATTTTAAATGGATCTTGATAATGCTTGACTAAAAAAAATATACTTTGGTGCATTATAAAAAGAAAACCAAGCTTGCCATAGTAAGATAAACATCTCCAAGCCTAAAAGTTTTGATTTTCTTTTATTTGCTTCATGAATAAAGTAAAAAAAAAGCACATATTGCTAAAGTTGTCTGTTTGTGGCTTGCTTAACCCTTGTGCTATCCTAGGCATTTTAACATTGGGAGTTGGGTCATCTAGACCCACTAAACAGTGCGCTGAACCTTTTTTCTTCAATGATTTGTGGTCTTCACTGGTGTCCATGGATTACATGAAATCTTTCCACCTTTATCTACCTTTGTCCTGGTAGGGAGAACACGTCAAAGTAAGGGTGGGGTCATCTTATAGTACAAGGGTTACAGCCTGTCTGTTTTGTTAAAATTACTGACCAGTGACGCAGTCCTGCTTGCTGAAAATAAGTGTTTAACACAAACTGAACTGTTCTGTTTAGAAGTTTTCTTTTTGAGAAGAACTAAGTTTAAACTTTTGTTATTCACCTAATTAATTATTCACCAGTTTAGATATAGAAAGTTGCTTATTTATGGTCGTTGATTCAAACGTCTCAAACACAGGATTAATAAATCAGAAGGAAATAACTTTTATGTGCAGCAACTGTATTCTCTATTATTTTGTTTACTGAAGGGACAAAGTTTGCCTGCAGTAAGATCAAGACCGCAGAAGCCCTTTGTAGATACAGACCTTCTTAGCAGACGATTTTGTGTAGGCTGATTTTCTGGATAATGATACGTGGACACTCTTTGAAAACTTCTGCAGGGTTGAATAAAGACGTTGCCTTTATATATAAAAGATGAAATCTGATATGAGGAAGGATTCTAAAGATGGCCGTATCTGCTGAAAAAGAAAAACATTATAGTTTTGTTTTGTCGCTATGATAACTTATCACAAAAAAACATTTTTTTTAATCTGTAATGAATTAATTAATATTACAGATTGTCATTGTCATGCCAAATAAGATTAAAACTGGGTTTCCAAGAAGCTCCCTGCTCTGCTCTATTCTGATGCATCCACTTGCAAACTAATGGATCCAGGTACGTCTTTGTTTTCCTCGTCTGGCCCAGAATCTGGATCTGAACTGTATGGCTAGAAAGCTCTGATATTGCTCACCATTTTTGTTGCCCTGCTAATGTTAACTTTGGAGTTGTGAGGGGCTTTAAGGTAGTGGGAGTGCATGTAAACAATGATGTGATGGGAAGGGGGTAGGCCTACTCCACGCTCACAACTCAGAGATGGCTTTCTACTGAATTTCTGCCACTCTCCAAAAGCACTGTTCTATTTTTTGCCTAAAAGTTGGATTACCATAATTAAGACACCACTGGGAACACTTTTAAAACAAATCCAAAGATGATCAGAGTGGGATTTTAAAGCTATATATTTAAAATAAAATCCATTTTAATTTGTTAACCATAATTCCCCTGAAAACTGTAAAAATTGTACCTCGGAGATGGTTGCAATGAGTGAATCAAAAGAATCAGCATGAACCTAGCACAGTTTGTCGATTATTTTTTTTTGTTTTTTTATGTCTCTCTGTTGACTTTGCACACTGGCAGTGGCCCCACCTGAAGGGTACCCCCGACTCACCTGTGGTTCTCAGTGGTCTCGTGCACAGCTGCCTCCACTAAGATGAATTGTTTAAGTAATATTTCAGTTTCACAGCTTTAAATCCTCTGTGTTGGGGTGCTCTGATTAATTCAGACCAGGCACGGCCGTTGCTTATAATGCACTGTGGACTCTGTGGTCTGTTTTCTTGTTTAGAGTGTTCTTTTTCTTTCCACGAGAGTGTGCTTTGTCATTAAAAAAAAAAAGTGTATACTTGAGCCTTGCCTGATCTCTCCTGAATCTGGGGTTACCCTGCAATTTGTGCAACAAAACCCAGTTGTCTGTTATTGGCTGATTTTATGGCACATTTTGAAGGCTGAGCTGAGATTAAGAGGGAGCAAAATCCAAGAAAAATTTGGTTGAAAATGTAAAGTGAGATTGCACAATATTTACCATTTTTTATGCAAAAAGAATTTTATGAAAACTTTAAAACTTAATATGTAATGAGCAATCATGCATTTTTTCATGACGAATTTATGGCTTAGTCACATGTGCCTGTATGACCGAATGTGGGCTGTCTGCGAGCATGTATGGGCAAACCTGTATGGAATGCACAGGTGGCCCGCAGTACATATCAAGCTTTTAGGATGACGTGACAGCTGCACCTGTCGGGTGCGTGCCGCATAAAGAGACACAGAAAAGCATGTGAGAAGTGTTTTTAGTGGTGTTAAAATATCACGTAACAAATAAACAGTTGGACCCTTTTTTCCTGTTTGATTACAAAACTATTGTTGTTACATGTTTTTTCTGCAGCTCATCTGTTGCCTTATTCTGACTGTGTTTACATCACGCGACAACCGGCTACAGAGGCGTTTTTGGCTCAGTTGTTCCGCTCCGAGGAGGGATTGTATTTAGACTGAGGAATGTCAGAGCGAACCGAAACTCAGTTCGATTGGAAACGAACTAAGACTACCTTAACCACCTCAGTTCCAGGTTATAAAACGGACGCCAGGATTCTTAATTCTGTCTGATAAAAAGTTATGAACCGGATAATGATAAATCATGTAATAAAATGGTTACGGTAGAACAGGGGTGGTATTATATAAGTTTGCTTCCTTCCACTCCCTTTCAAGCAATATTTAATTTTATGTCCAATTATCCTAAATTTGATACATCTTTGTGTGAATGTTTAACTGCTAATAGTATTGTTTTGTGCATTATTCTTATTTGATTGCCTAAACTAAACCATTTCCAATCAAATCAGATTTATGTAAAAAAAAGATGGGTCAGAGAGCGTATTCTGGTCCCAAACCAAGGTTCGCTTGGGTGTCTTCAGACTAAAAATTTGTCCCGGATTATATCAAACCAAATGTGTCCAGTCTGAAACCACCCTTAGTCTGAGGCTTCCTACTGTTTGAAAGGCATATAAATATGATATAGTGTAAAGAAGGAAAGCTGTGGTGATGGCAAACTTCTTTAGGATCATAGCTGCCATATTTCAAAGGAACAGTGTGTCTGACCTGTTCCTTTAATTGCCTGAGTTGTGCTGAGGATTTAATACGACTGGGGAGGCAGTTGGTCACTGTACTAGTGAAGGCCACTCCTGTGTCAAACAACTTTCCTCGTTCAATTTCTTGCTTCCTCCAAAGACACAATGACAGGCTTTTCAAAAGCACCACCTCAATTACATCAAGGTGCTGTTTATAAGGGTGGTACAGCCAAGAATGCCGTATTTCCAAAGAAAATGATTTTAAAATCATCAGTTGGGAAAAAAAAAAAAAAAAATTGGGGTTTTGGATGACAGACAGGAAAAACAATATTATTGATTAGGATTACTGAAGACGTTTCAGATTTTGAAGGTAATCTTTTAGTCACAGCAGGAAAAAAAATGACTGACAAAAATCCCCATATGAGTTTTAATGACACTAATGCCAAAGAAACATCAGACAAGATAGGACATGATAACAAAAATGTGAGGTTCCAGAGTGAGGCAAAGCCAAAACACAATGTTCCAATAGCCCTTCACATGGCTCAATGGATCCTCAGGACAAATGCTTGCCTCTTCCGAGGAAAAGATTAAGGAATGTAGGGAAAGAAATGGAGGGCAGAGAGCCGTTGTTTACTTTGAAGGTGAGTTAGAGAGATGAGAGTGCTGGAAAGAATGGAGGCGAGATGTGATGAATTCTCCTAAAAAGCGGCATCAGACATCAGACAGAAACCATGATGAGGCACAAAGGCCTCCCAGTGCATATCAAGCAGATGATTTAAGTCTGGTGATGTCAACTTGGCATTATCGACTAGTGTGAGACTGACGGAAAATACCAATGGCTGTGGAAGAGAAGTACCAGAACAACTGTACACCAAATGTGGAGCCAAGTGTTTTTGTTTTTTATGCTGTCCTGTAGTTTCATTCTCCTTTGTTTGCAGGAAAAAAACAGCAGTTTTGGTTTTGTTTCACTTGATCAGTTATTGGTTGGTCAAAAACAAATTTCATGTAAAAATGATCATTTTACTTTTCATATTGCTTCATTTTTAGACATCTAATACCATTACCCAAACCACTGATTTATCTCACAAAGAACATGACTGCAGCAGGGGTTTGGCTCAAATAGCCGGCAATACTCAGAATAGTCAGACCTGTTCCCGGTGCATGTTGGACTCCAGCAGGGCCGCCCTCTATCAATGTTTCTGTTCATAGTCTTTGTGGACAGAATTTCTAGGTGCAACAGGTGGTAGAAAGGTCTGGTTTGGGAACCAGATGATGTTGTCCTGTTGGCTTCATCAAGCCAGGACCTCCAGCATGCATTGGGGGGGGGGGGTTTGACCGAGTGTGAGGCGGCTGAGATGAGGGTCAGCATCGCCAAGTCTGAAGCCATGTTTGTTAGCGTGCCATATTCTCTCTCAATAGATGATGGTAAGCGTTGTGAATAAAATATATAGAGACCCTTTTTTTCTCTGGGGGCTCCGGCTTCCTCCCACATCCAAAAACATGCTTCATGGGTTAATTGGTTAATCTAAATTGTCCATATGGGTGTGTAATTGTGACCCTGCGACAGACTGGCGACCTGTGCCCACAAGTGGTGGGGATAGGCTCCGGCAGCCCTGTGACGCCGCAAAGGATACATGGATTAAAAAAAATGAATGAATAAATGAATACTTCTAATTTGACAGTAGATACAAAAAAGAGGTTTTGTTGTTTTCTCTAGGATTTTTTGTACTTTTTCACTCTCCTTAATAGAGGCTGTTAGAAGGTAATATTTGTGGTTGAGCTTTTTCATTTATAAAAGTCTAGGGTTGAGTCAAGGGATGTCAGCTAGACAGAGCCAAGCACGGCAGAGTGTGAAAGTGCAACATTTTCAGCTAATGTACCCATTACATGTTTTCTGTTGAAAGAGAGCTCCAGACTCTCATGCACTCAAACACAGGGGCTCACCTACCTTTCCTCCAGAGGTGCTCCGCGGAACACAAAAAGATCATTATTCTTTTCCACTCCTTTTATTGACTGTGCCAACAGTTTATGCCTGAGGCGCTGAGTCTGAATGACCTTTCTCGTGTTCATTTATTCAGCATTCCTCATTTAAGGAACTTATGTTTTATGTAGTCAGTTAAAAACTAATGTGGCTTCAGTTAATAAATTGGCGTCTGATGTTTCTACAGTAAAATCCGCTCCCAAGTATCGGTTATAAATAGTTTTGGAAAAAAAATGACAGATTTCTTACTAAAGAAACAAAGAATGTTACCTTTGAAGAACATTTTACTCTTGCCATAAGAACTTAAATCAGCATTTTTTTTAAATAAAGCATTTTCCAAACACTGCTAGCAAATTTAAAAATGTATCATGTTAAATTTTATTTCAGATTTATCAAAGACCTGTTAGAATATTATCCAAAGACAGCTTTAAAGAAGGGTGATAACATTTTGTTTCAAGGAGAAATAACCTTTATCAAATCTACTGATAAAATATTAAAATTATGTTTAACCATTTTTTATACTTTCCTTTAAAAAGTATTCAGTAAGGATCTGTATCAGTAGTTGTTTTTTAATTTAATTGGTCATGTCTGACCACTTGACATCCTGATCTCTCCTGGTGAAATATCTTTGAAGAGTATTGCATCACCAGCAGATAATTGGATGCTCTTTGCTTCACATGTCATGTTGGAAGTCTTCAGCACCAAGTTTCTACCCTTTGCTTCTTCTGAGACCTTGTAAATAATTTAACAAGGATATTTTCTGTAGTCACACCTTTACTTTGGTTGGCACCATTTGAATGGCAGCTAATTGTATATGTATCTGTACGTTTGTATGCCTTAAAATCCGCGCAAAGTGTATTTTGAGGGTTTAAAACCACACTCTTTTTGTAAATTGGCTGGGACCTATCACACAACTTCTTATAAATGTACTTTTTATAGGTAAGCACTTTAACCATCTGCTTTAAACGGACTTTTATGTGCCAAATTTGTACACTGAAGAAAGTTTCTGTTGGAGCTCCCCTTTTGTTGTGTCTTCAGTTAATAAAGTGCTGAGCCTAAAAGTCAAGTTGGTCTGTCTGTGTGATTGTCGAGGTGCAGCAAAGCTAAACTGAAGAAAGCTCAGCTTTGCTGCATTCAGCTTTTCTTCCTTGTTTTTAGGGTCATGTTGGACACTTTGAGCTGCAGGTGTCATGTGTCGTCAGTCTTATGTTTTTATCCTGAGTTGTGCACTTTTGGTCAATGTCTGTCACTTGTGTTGTCTCATGTTGCACTTCCTGTTTTATTTTGAAAAACTAACTCTCCTCTCGTTTTAGGCCCTGTTACATCCTGGCCTTGTGTGTTTCCTTACAGGTATGATTATCTAATATTGATTGTTTCCACCTCTGATTCGCTCCCTCATGTCCTAAATAGTCTAAGACACCCTTGTCCCGTGCCAGTGTGTTCGGTCATATGTAACGGGGTGATTTTCCTACCTGTACCACTTATGTTAATCTTTTTTATTGATCCTGGTTGTGCTCATTGTCTGATGGGATTTGCCAGAGAACTCTCATCTTTGGCCAGCAAGTGAACTCGCATGAGAAACTCTTTTCCTGACCGTTTTTTTCAAAATCAAAAATGAGATGTTTTGGCCTTCTTTTTGTGACAGCCAACAGCAACGCGTATGAACCATGACGGGATTTGGTGGCTACTTCGCCAGAGTCATTGATTTTACCAGTAGGCATGGCCGGCCCTCCCTATACGTTAATTACGCAGCTGCGTAGGGACCCGCCGTCACCACCAGGGCCCCAAAGTGGCAAGAAAAATAAATAAAAAAAGTCCCAAATCTGGCAACCCATTTCATAGCACTTCCGTATCAACGTACGCTTTAAATGTTGTGCAAAAGAATGTTGCCTGCACTTCAATTATCCCCCCTTTCAAAAAACCTGAACCAATCTGGCAACCCAAATAATGATGTTAAGCCACTCTTAGCAACGATTGGTCAACATCATTGCGTCTTAGCCTGGCATAGTGTGCATTTACGAGCGCATTTTCTCACATTGATCAAAGCGACCACAAGAGAACATCATGCCAAAGAGACTTTATCCACCGGGCGTTGAAAAAAGATAAAGAACTTAAACATCAATCACAAGGTAGTTTGGAGATTGTTGGGCCGTATTTTTACATTATCCTGCCTTTCTGTGCAGCTGCGCGATTTATGTAAATACTAATCGATTCGAGGTAAGGTTTGCACATAAACGACCCCGTTTGTCGTAATTTCCAATGGAAAACTCGAAAATAATTCTGGTCTGGTGAGGTCGGACATGAAACTCCAGAACAACGGAGAGCAGAGAAAAGTAGATAATGATAATGGTTTGGTGGCTGATAAATGCTTTAACTCACATTATCGTATTGTTTAATTGTTTTGCTAACACATATTTAGTGTGTTCTGCATTTTCCGGTTTATGTCAGTATAAAAACTGCTGTTTATCTGTTACAGCAAGTCAGGTCTGACTTTTTCAACAATGAGTGTGTCTTAAAATCTTGCATTAGCATGGAATATGGAGAATAAAAACTGCTAAATACAAATAGGAAATGTTTCCATTTATAAATGAAAAACACATTTTAAATTTAAATTTTAAAATTATGAACATACAAAATAATTGTATACAGGCTTATATTTCCACTTATACTTAAATTATTGTTCAGATTTACTATTTTTAAATGGGTACATTTATTTCTTATTTTTATTTTGCAGTTTTGGTTTTACATAATGATGATGTTTTGCACAGTTCCTTTCCAAAAATATCAAAAAGTATTGGAGGTGGTGCAGCATCCACATCCCAGGATGTTCCTGACATTACTGAAGATGTAATCTCAGTTAATACCTAGCTTAATAGCTTGTAAAGTAATTTAAAAGAACAGTGTCTGCATAACCCTTTTTTTCATAAACGGCAGCTGAATAGTATGGAGCCCCAAATTGTTTATGTACATAAACAAATATGGCCTTGTCTAAATACACAATCAACCAATAAATCTCCCATAAATATATAAAAAGATCATGAAATTGTGAAAAACCTGCACACAGATTTTAAATTAGCCATTATATTACTAGTAGTATTCTGCTATATTTATTTTATTAGCCTTATCAGTATTATTGTTTAATAATAATTCTTGTTTTTGTAGCTGCAGAAGAAACTCCTGTCACCACATCTTCTGTTGAAAGGAAAAACATTGATGCTGCTGCTGGTAAGTTCAAATCTAGCCAATATGGAACCTATATGAAACTTATTGTTTCTATCTTACTTGAAAAATAGTACATTTGTGCACACACACAAAAGTGAAGGCACTTCTTTCTAACATTCTGCTTCCAGCGTCACCACAGCAACTGTTATGTAGATTTGATTAGACTGTTTGACTTTTCACTGTTTGCTTTTGTTGTAGTTATGTATCTTGCGTTCCAGAGGCTCCAGAGGCGTGTATGGAAGAGGAGCCCACTGGTTCCAAAATTCCACCAACCTCAAATCCAATTGGTCCAGCTAAATGGCCAACCACACTCTCTGATCCAGTAAGAATGGATTTGGTGCAAAGAGGTCCTTTTCAAACTGATAAAGACTTTGACTTTCCAAAATCACCCTCAAAATCAACCTCATTGAGCTGTTGTGTTCTTTATTTTGAATTGTTTTATCGTTATTTGATTTGCTATTAAGTTGCTGTTTTTAATAAGTTGGAGTTTTGTGAATGTGATTGTTGAGTGCCCAATGTTAGAAAGAAAGAAGTTCCGGTCAGCATGTTTTTTATCATTGTGCCAGCTTCTTTAAAACAACCTTTTATCATATGGACAAAAACAAGCGGTAAGAGGTGATCTTTCTCTCTTAACTGATGCCTTATTAAACTATTGGAAAGATCAGCATATATATATGTATATATATATATATATATATATACATATATACATGCAGAGGTGGTGCATTATGCGCCGCATCATGTAACAAATAGTCCGCAGTGAGATAATGTGAGAAAAGCGATCTAAATCGGAAAAAAAACAAGAAATAATGATTTAAAACTGGTTAATACGTATTGCTTTTGTAAGTGACCATGGTATAAGCGGGTTAATGGCTTTCGAAGTGTGCGTTATTACTTTTTAACGCACGCCGTGGAAGCCTGAACCATTAACCCTTACATTACATGATAGATCCTCAATATTTCCTAGAACTGCTGTGTGGTGTTTTCTATTGCATGTCTTTTTTGCTTTTTTGAACCATGGTTAGATGTAAAGATTACATGCTATAGCATAAAAGTAACACAAGCCCTTCCCGCCATAGTGACTCTTGTCTGATTATTGTGACCTTCAAATCAGTAGACAAGACCAAACTTTATTTTATTTTTATCACACTTTTACAATTCATGCTATTCAAACTGCTTTACTTAAAAACTTAATCAAATTTTAAAAACAAATAGGACAAGACATTAAAAAAACATTTTGTTTAAAACCCACACAAAGCCCCCACACACACGTACACACACACACTGACAAGAAGAATGATAAAATGATGCAATGTAGAAATCTTTAGTAGAAAGCATTTTATTTTAAATCAGACGATTGTTTTGTGTAAAAACTTTTTTTTTATTATTATTGTTCTAAAATTTTCAACTTTTAATCGAGTTTATTCAGCTTCCTGAAAGAAAATAGGAAAACGAATGTGTCCCAAATAGAGTTGCATAATGTGTCAGTGGACAGGCTGATACCAGTGAAAGGATGGAAAGCTACCAAAAAAAGTGACAAAAATGTATGAAACAAGAGGACAGGGTGTAATAGGGCATGACACTCAAGGTGGGAGAAGAGGCACAGAAAAATGAGGGAATGAGCCGTCATTTAAAGGGAGGGGAGTGCTATTATGTAGAATAACAGTTTGAGCAACCCCCTTCTTAAAGAAATGTAATAAAGAGGGAAGAAGTAGGACTGAGGAAGACACATGGAGAGTCCATAAAGCAGTAGATCCCGGCACAAAGCTGCTATTATATTCTCACGTTAACAATAGCGATAGATTGAGTTGGACAGGGTTCATAGGCTTGAAAACTAGACAGCCAGACAAAGCCATTGAGTGGCTTGCTTGCTATCTGGCTTGCAGCTGAATACTCTGCCTCTGCATGAGCAGGGTCAGGTTGCACAGTTTACTGACGGGCTGTAGTCCATAACACTTCCCCTTTTGTGCACTTCTTAGCAATGATAACGCAAAAGTACTCAGAAAGCCAATGCTAACAGAGTTAAAGCAGCTCTAAAAAGATGAGACTGATTTCCCTCAAAATTCAGATGATGTGTTTCTTCAAACTGTGGCAACCTTGTTTTGCATGATTCTCTGATTCGTCCTGCTCTTTTTTATCACTGACCCATGCATTTTTCTAATCATCCAGTTCATAAAGAACATCATAGCAGCTCCCTGCAGTACATGATCCCCGTTATTTCTCCACGAGACATGTTTATAATTGGAAGCATCATCTCGTTGATCACAGCTGCTATTGTTCTCTCCATTATTACCCCAACACAGTCATTTAGATGATAATTTGGGCATTTCTTACCAAACGTCAAGCTATTCATCATGTTCATGGCATCCTGTGGAATTGGCTGTTGTCTTTTTCGATTAAAATAAGTTGCTGATGCTTTTGATACATAGTGCAGCCCTATATGAGTTGAAACTTTTTGAAAAAATAAAAATGTATACTAACTTGACCTTTTACCCAAGCTCTACCTTCGTTTTTATTTATTTATTTATTTTAACTGTACGTTTACCTTGCAAGGCACTTGACATGAAGAAGGCCTTATAAATATGGATGCCACCTGCTCAAGGCCGTGATGCTGTTTCATAAACAACTGTGGTATTTGTGTGTGTGTGTCTGTCTGTGTTTGTGGATGGGTGTGTGCGAGTGTGTGTGTGTGTGTGTGCAGAAACGTTTAGCAGGTTTGAGAAATTGGATCTGTGTAGCTTCAGCCAAGGTTTCGCTTCTTATTTATTTATTTTGCACCAAAGTTGGTGCCAATGCATTGCAAAGAACTGTAATCAATTAATTAAAGATATATATCCAAGAATAATCCAAGAAATGTATATGTTGTTACTCATTTCTTATGAGCTTTGGAATTGAAAAAAGCCATTATAGCTTTTAAAATGTTCAATTTACTGTATTTTGCTTGAACGAAGAGTTGCACGAAGAGTTGCTGCTAGTTCTTCTGGATGATAATTGGTCCATCTAATGCCTTATTTAGCCATTGTATTAAGATAAATATGTAGGCAGTTTGAAGGTCAATGGGGACGTGTCAGATGTGGAGAAAAATAATTCCACTTTGTCTTGGGTACATTATGTCGGTGTTTCGAGCCTCTTAAGTGCTCCTTTCTAATGTCAGTGCTGTTCTTCTGTCTGAACCAGATCTAACCTTAATTAATGAACATGCGTCTCTACACTACCATTATATAATGTCAACTAATTGAACTAATATATATTTCTTCTGTAACAAGCAGATAAACTTTGGCTAATGCAAGATATTGTTACAAATTCAATATTACAACACATATACACAGCTAGCTCTAAATGACAAAAAAAAACAACTTGCAAGTCAAAAGATCTTATGTCTAATGTCATGGATGTTTGATGCCTGAAGGGATTTTTACCTGAAGTGAAGAAGGAAAAGGACTCTTTCCACGATTCCCCTATACATAACGTCCCTTTTTCAGCAGTGGTCTTTTTACGGCTATTTAAAGGGGGTTATTGCTTTAAATTGCTACCATTTTAGTCGCATGTACCCAAAATGTAATCTGTGTAACTTCAAAATACTTGGGAGCAACAAATTACAGTGGCGTGTGAGCAAAACTCATGACATCAGCCTCTATGTAAGATCAGTATTAGTTCAATATGTTTTAATGTTTCTTGAAGGGTCAGGCAGACGTAGAGGCTGAGGGAGAAAAAGGTCAGACAAACTCAAGACAGAGAGAGGGAGGAGAGACAGGGGACCTGCAGCCGGTGGATCGAGAGGAAGATCTGAGTGTTAAAGAGAAAAGGATAGCAAACATGCTAATAGAGGGAAAATTATGAAGTTGCTGTAGCAGCTCATTCCACTACAAGATTTGATTTAGGTGACAATGATACAGGGCAAGGCTGAAGAGCTACCCACATGATACCTTTGATATAGAGAAGCTAGTGTTTCACCACAGCTGGTTTAACCCTTGTGCTATCTTAGATGACCCCACCCTTACATTGACGTGTTCTCCCTACCATGACAAAGGTGGATGAAGGTGGAAGGATTTCATGTAATCCATGGACACCAGAGAAGATCACAAATCATTGAAGAAAAAAGGTTCAGAGCACAATGGTTACAAAGCACAACTGATGAGAATATTCAGTCAACCAGAATACAGCTTTCTGTTTCCCATGTAGTGGGAAACAAGATGTTTCTACTGGGACTCCAACCTGCCAAAGTTTTTCATTAAGAAAGAAGTCTTTAACATTCTGTTAATCGCATGTAAAAAGACAATTACTTAGAGACTTGATTTACCAATGACCAGGCTCTGACCTAAAATATCTGGAAATAGCTGAACAGATACGCTGTGCAGAGAAAGTCAAATTGGCTCTTTTTCCAGCTGTAACTTATAGTTCCTCGTGTCATAGTTTTAAGCCCAGATCTGGTGCAGTTACAGTATTTTGTTTTACCCAGGAAGAACTCCTATAAAAGGACTATGGAAGGTAAAAGAAGAATTGTAGTAAAATTAGCTTCCTCTCTGCTAAGGAAGCTATAGGTTATCAAAGGCAGGAGCCTTGGGCAAGTGATTAACAAAGTAGCTGACAATGCAGCTGGCTACAGTGAGGTTCTGTGGAAAATAAGAAAGCAACGTGTTTGCGGAAAAGTCAAGTGAGAACAAGAAGAGAAAAATATATTGACAAGTTAAACCAGTAGCAGGGTTACCCTGCGACAGACAGTGATGAAAGTCAGGCAAGGAAAAAATCCCTGAACTTTTCTTTGAGCGATATGGCGGGCACAGAGCGAAATTTTGGAAAAATACGTGGTCTTAGATGCATTCTGGTGCATTCTGGCAGCTAGTTATTCACTTCTTTATCAAGAAACTAAGACTAATTGGAGCATCATGATTTGTCATTCAAATTAAAAATCTACGCTTTTCCTTAAAGCTGCAAAACATACAATTGCTAAAATATAGTAACATCAAAGCCCCAAATGGCAAAAAGAACACCGGTAACTATGATATTCTATGAAAATACCTCAGTTATTTATACATTATTTCTGCTTTAGAAATGACTGATGTACAACATCCACTTGCACTGTTTTCTCAAACTATAATTACATCAAAATATGGGATCTGCTTTAAACTATAATTCTATAACATAATACATCAATTCTTTAACACCAATACTAAGTAATCTGGGAAATATCAAAACAAACATACAAACTAAACTAAACATTGTAAACATTATTTTTTAAGGGAGTGCGGGTCCAAACCATCAAATACTTATAATTAATGTCAACTATACTGAACTAAATCATGGTAATTAGGAAATACAAATAAATTAGATAAAGAAATGTATTCAAAATAAAAACTGAAACTCAAAACTAAAATTGAAATTATTTCAAAATGTGGTTTTGAGATTATTTTACACAAAAAAGTATTTGACCTACACTACCTTAAAAATCTTTTTTTTTTTTCCAGCCAAGACCACTTCAATTTGTTTTTTATCGTCTTCTCACAACTGAGGTCGTGACCACGCTCAATAATGACGATGCCTGCCATTATTTTAACACAAATTTGATCGCAAACTCTTCAGGTGTGTTTGTGAAAGTTTAGCGTGGACCGCCAGTTTTGGTCTCTAGGGAAGCAAGTCACGCTGACCACGTGGTGCAGACAGAGCCAATCAGACCCGTCGACGCATCCGAAAGCAACTAAAACGTCCCGTCATTGGTCAATTAGGCCGGGAAGACGAGATATGGCCACGACCATAGAGGAAGCGATCTGCGGAGAAATATAGAAAATAAAGCTAAAATTAGCTGATTTCAGACCATTTTCTAATCCGGAAAGCGATTTGTCCGTAGAGATCAGGTCTTTATTTCCCGGAAAGTACGTTCGGTTTGCTCAAAAACCCGGATTTCCGGGAATTCCCGGAAGACTTTCATCACTGGACAGACTGACGACATGTCCAGGGTGTCCCCTGCCTTCGCCCACAAGTAGCCGGGATAGGCTCCGGCAGCCCCGTGACCCCGAAAGGGAAAAACGGGATGGAAAATGAATGAATGAAAAAAAAAAAAACAGTAGCAAAGGAGTATGCCAGAGGAAGCATATCAGGCAATATCGAGGTCTAAAAGCTGTGTTGCTTGGCCAGTTTTGGTTTTCCTTACTATAACTGTTTGTTTTTTTGTTTGTTTTTTATAATGTTGAATTTACTGGGGTTTCAACTGAGCAATTTGGAAAAAGGTGTAATATATTTTAATCTGCTTTATGAAATGTTAATCCATCAATTAATCAGCTGTATTAATTTAATAGGAAAATGCAATAAAACATAGATAAACAATAAGTGTAATGAATTGAAACAATGTCATCTTTATAAAAAAATAAATAAAAAAACAGGGCAAAGCATCAGTAGAAAAAAAAAATTAACAATGACTAAAACAGGAAAAAGATTAAACCTCTCATGATATCATTAGACTTGGCTGACCCAGATGCTGGAACCCAGAAGAAAACCCAGGAGAATGTAAGGTAAGTAAGATAATTTAATTTACAGCCAGAGAGGTTAGTGGCAAACTTGAAAGCAGAGTTCAGATGGTAACTAGTATGATGATCAAGAATCTTGGCTAGGAGGATGGCTGGAGGGTTCAGCAGTCGCAGATCAGGAGAGCTTGCTTAAACTGGATCCGAGGCAAAAACGAGGAGCATGGAATGGTGACGGTAACCAGGTGAGCACTCGTGGATTTATTTTCCTGTGAGGGTTAGATATAGGGTCAGGTGAGGCGTAAGGAGAAGATTAGCAAGACGAAAAAGGCACGAACAAGATTCATGAGGCGACCAGACTATGCACCGTAGAGGAACAACGAACTGGCGATGAATACTGGAACTGGAACTCCTTAAGAGGGCTGCAGGCTGATGAGGTGAGTGGAGACCGCTGGTCATGTCAGGAACAGAGCAGAGAGGCGAGGGGGAGGAGAGCTGCCAGAGGCACCATGACAATACCAACAAATATGTAGTAATAAAAAGCAGAGATCAAATATATGGATAAAACATTAAAGTTTTTAAAAACCTGCTAAAAAGAAGTAGGTTAAGTAAATTAATAGAAAAAATCGAATTCATTATTAAAGTTTCCACAGAAACAGAAGCTCTGAGGTCCTCAGCGAAACCATTTTACAGGAGAAGGCCATTATAGTGAAGTGCTCCCTCGCCATGAGCTTTAGTTCTTGCTGTAAGAGTTGTTAGCAAAAAAGGACCTGAGGACCTGACAGTTCTGGGGTTACGGTAAGTTGAAATATAAATAAATACAATAAAAGAGTTTTGTTTTTTTTACTTGTCCCGTCCAACAGCTGAGCAAACAGATGAGAGCTGAATGCCTCTTGTGTTGGACATATTTTACTGTTACAACAGGGGTTGTGAATCGTCTGACACAAAAGTTGTATTTTTGAACAAACCCCTTTTGTAATTTATACTAATCTTTATTCATATTATTTAGGCGCTATATAAGTATACGCCATTTACCATATAACAACAAGTTGCTGGAAGTTTATATTCATTACTGTCAGGTTTAGATGTAGAACAAATCTAAAAGGGGCGGGGCCTGTCCACACACACTCAAAACAGGTATGTTACAAACATACATGTTGGCTCCAAAAATCTGATAAACACATCAGACGAACACATGTGAAACATTTCATTCAGTCACGCAAACTATTCATGCAAAGGTGGAAAGATGGATTATCAAGAGATTCAAAAACTAATGAAAGAAATCAATCTGGGAGCCAATGGGAAGCCAGTGCAGAGACCCTCAAACCGAGGTGATGTGGTTCCAGTTGTAAGGCAGCTGAGTTCAACTAAAGTTTGCTCATAGACTCCTTAAGAAAACCAAAAAGGAGAGGGTTGGTGCTTTCAAGTCTACATTGGAATTGGTTTATTTTAAAGGAGGGCAACAATGAATATGGATAGATATATCAAACTTAAGTCATGTCACAAAAGTCATGATTAAGTTGGAAAATAAAAAGATTACATTAAAATTACACATGAAATGAAAACCTGAATTAAGATCTATACACTGGTCCCAGAGAGATACTGGCAATGTTTGCAGGATGATAAAAAGCTGTCTTATGAACTTTGTTGAATAATATTTCTCCTTTAATTTAATTTCTATTTTCGGCACACTCCTTTTCGCATTTCTTAGTTGTTGCAATTGTTCCTAATAGGTGAACAGCACAGCTGTTGCCGGTGATATCTGAACAACACACGCTCAGACATACAGTAAATCTTAGACTGTTCAAGCGATCACTGTGAATGAGCTTATTCTGATGTGGAGAAAAACAGCTTTTTTTATTCCAGCTTTGCACTTATGACGTTACAGCAAAAAGCAAATTTTCTCTGCTTTAGAATCCACTGGAATTACGTTCATAGCATAAACGATTGAAGAGTTACGGTAATTGAAAGGATGTAAACACCGGAACTGAGGCTAAAGGGTTAACCAATCAGATGAGACCTGACCCTAACATGAAATATATTCAGTGCTGCCTAACCTGCTCCTCAAAAGCTGTCATCCTGTCTTAAATCTTTGAGAAAAATATGTCAGACGTGTCTGAATCCACATCGCTCCAAGCCTCTTTCCTGCCCCTCACTCATCCCCCAGGTGAACATGCTCTCACACTTATACGCGCTTACAATGCAGATTGCATTCGCTGCGTGCAGTTTTAATAGTCTGACAGACAGAACAGATGCCATTATCGACATGCATAAAAAATCATTACTTTGACGGCTATACAAACACTGTAAGTGTGAAAGACAGACAACGAGATGCTGTCTCAACAAGCATGTTTTAGAAACTTGTTCTGCGCGGCGCTTATCTTCGGAAGGTTGCATTCGACCAGTTTTAGCAGTATCCTTCATGCAGTATGGAGCACGTCCTTGGTGGCAGCATTCAAGGGGTAAAGGAAGGAGGAAAATAGAAGCAGACCGAAAATAAGAAATGATGGCAGGCTGGTGGGGGAGATCTATGATTAGTAGAACCAAAGTGAAAGGATGATGAACTTCTAATAAACTGCACGTATATGCATCTCCGAGCAATATTTTAGCTCAAATTAACAGCAGCAATGTGGTTTGATTGCAATGTAATGATCATGTATGTTTAACTGTTTATTTGTATCAAAATACATGAAGTATCTTCATTATTGCAATTGCTTTGTTATAATTAGAGAAAACACAAATTCAATTTATTAGATAGTACTCTTAGGATGATATCTATGATGCTCTAATTAGTTGAATTGCATCAAGCAGGCAAACTATTGTTCGTGTCTAATTATTGGTATGATTGCATCTGGCAATATCCATTCATGTTGGAAGCATACTAAAGCTAATTTCGGCCATTTATATTACAAAATGTTCAATGCACCGCTCTCTTCAGAAATCTTTATGCAACTTAAGGATGTGGGATGTCTGCAGGTGTAAAATAAGGTTAACTTGCACGGAGCATGCAGGTGGTGAAAACAAAATATCAAGTTCGTAGACCACTCTGTAAACACGTAGAGAGTTCACCCACAATTATTTCTACGGGAATGCTGCGAGCGTTATGCCGTGGCTAACACTAATACATCACCCAAGGGTGATGGAGGAGGCATGTCATAGAGATTTTTGAGCCCCTGCTGACACTTTTGTCACCCATCACACCTGAAACCTTTATCCACCTGATCTAACCTGCTTGCTCTCGCCTCTTCGCTTTATTCCTTCTTACAGTATCTGTTGTTCTGGACTGTTGACCAAAGTACTTTAGTCCTTCACCTAGTCCTAGTCCTTCACCTTCTTCACCTCTGCTCCCTCTAACCTTAACATTCCATTTAAATTCCTCTCATTTACACACAGCTACTCTGTCTTGCTGCAGCTACCTCATCTTCCCCTTCTTTCCAGAGCAAATCTCCACCTCTGTACATGTTCCTCCACCTGCTTCCTCCTCTCACTACACAATCACAATGTCATGTGCAAACCCCATGGTCCGCAGAGATTCCTGTCTAAACCTAATCTGTCAGTCTGTCCATCCCCACAGCAAACTAGGATCTTAAACTTGACCCTTGGTGCAGTCCAACCTCCATTTTGAACTCCTCTGTCACACCTACAGAACATCTCACCTCTGTCTTCAAGCTCTCATACATGTTATGAACAACTCTGCCACTCCAGGCAGCCTCATCCAAACCAAAGCTAATGTCATAAAGCTTCTCTGGATCTACAAAGAAACAATCCAACTCCTCCTGACTTTTTCTGTTCTTCTCAAGAGATGTTAAACCCTTACCTCCATTCATCTTTTCTTACCCAAAACTTCATTGTGTGGCTCATCAGCTTTATTATAGTTTTTCCATAACTCTGGAAATCTCCATACTTCATAAAAATGGAACCATAATATCTTTCCATTCCTCAGACATCTTCTCACTCTTCAAGATCTTGTACAAACAGTCCAGTTGGGGTGGACGATACTAGGAGTTTGGGTATCGATCCAATGCCAAGTAATTAAAGGACTAGTATCACTGATACCGATACTTTTTTCTTGAAATGTTAATTATCGAGTAATTTGGAAATAAGCAATTTTTTTGTTAATTACGTGTATAATAAAACACAGGACATAGACTTTCGGCAAATACAAATGTTTGTTAACTATTTACAACAATCTGAACTGAACATGCACCAAATCTGCATCAAATATAGAGCAATAGAAGACAGTACATTAATAATAGCATACTACAATAATAATAAGGAAACAGTAACTGATACCAAATTTAAAAAAAACTACTGCAATGTAACAGAAATACACACAAAAAACCGCACCATAAATATATTTTCAAAATATGTGAGAAGGCAGTGACAAAAACAAAACAAAGTCCCTCGTATGAAAAGTAAACAAAAGAAACACTGAAATAAAATTAAGTGTAAAGTCCCTTAGTTGTCACACATATGAGAGTGAACGAGCTGCAGACACAGCTGCTTAGGAACCATTTGGTGGTTTAATTAAATCAAAAAATATGAACACAACAAAAAATCCTGCTATTGGTGCATATATGTGGCTCTGAAATGACTCTCTCCAATAAAGCAGGGAGGGGAGGAGAAAAGTATGAGCAGCCGGGTGGGGGGGTGGGGGGTGCACACTGTTTATACAGAGAGAGTGTTGCAATATTGGGCAGTTTACGTTCTAATCTGGCAGACTTTTACTCAAATTGGGCATTTCTGTACATATTAAAGAAAAACTCGAACGAAAGTATCAATTTCATCACACTAGTATCAATACTTCACCTTGGGATCGATACTATTGATACTCAGATCGATCTGCCCACCCTTACAATCCAGTCAGGAATATTCTACTGTAACCTCTCCTAAACTCTTCCATACCTCCACAGGTATGTTTTAAGAACCAACTGCCTTTCTACTGTACTCTTCATCCTCTGAAACGCCTTCCTCCCTTCATTCTTATTGATCGTTGCTACTTCCTGCTCCCCAACAATTCTTTCAACTTTCAACAAGATTTTTATCATTCATCAGCTCTTTAAAGTTCTCCTTCCATTTTCCCATCACACGTGTGGAACTGGTCATCACATTTCCAGCCCTGTCCTTGGTCATCTTAACCGGTTGCACATCCTTTTATCTCTGTTTCTGCTTCACCTGTACAGATCCACTTCTCCATCTTTTATATCACAATTGTCATACAAGTCCTTGTCCCCTCTTTGTTTGGCCTTTACCATCTCTACCTTCACCTTGTGCAGCATGTCCCTGTCTGTTTAGTTAACCTTTTCTTTTAAAGACACTCCTGAACAAGAGAAGACACATTCCTTCTGCACTCTATCCAAAGTTATCCATCTCCTGCATTTTGTTTCCACACACAGATGTGATATATCAAATATATTAGATCTTAGTGGATATATACCAGAGAATATTGTTGTTGTTGTTGTTTTGTTTGTTTTTGTAAACCAAGTGGACACCAGATTGTCCTGTTTGGAAAGTTAATAGAAAATCTAATAACTCGTAAAAAAATACCCATAAATCTTATCTGAAATATTTGTCTTAAAAAAACAAAGATGCGTATGGTAACAGACTCAATGTTATTTAAATTTCTGTAACCGTTTAACTGATCTTTTGTGAGGGTGATTCAATTTAGTTTTTTTTTTTTTTTTCTTGTCATGTTTTGATTTCAGATTTGGCGTTTTTCTGCCTTCACAGCTACACCAGGGTCAGCATTCTAACTTCCCACAACTGTTTCCATTTAAATGCATTATCCACAGTATATTAAAGGGTCTGGGTTTAATATCATGCTTGTCAGGTCATTTAATTTACCATCCTTATTGCCCCATTGTTACATGGTCTTTCGTTAGTGGCTCAGGTGGGCGGCAGTGGCTCAGGTGGTTGAGCAGGTCGGCCAGTGATTGAAGGAAGGGTTGGCGTTTCAATCCCCACTCCCCCCAGCCAACTGTAGTTGTGTCCTTGGGCAAGACACTTCAACCTCCCTGCCTCCAGTGTGTCTCCACTGATGTGTAAAAGCGAATGAATGTCCCAGTGATGGTCAGAGGGTATGTAGGTGCGTATATGGCAGCCACGCCCCTGTCAGTCTGCCCCAGGGCAGCTGTGGCTACAACAGTAGCTTACCACCACCAAGTATGAATGAGGAGTGAATGAATAATGGATGCACATTGTACCCCAGCTTCTAATGTCTAGCAGCCTATTTGCAACATATTATCATTGTTATAAATTAAATTCAAACATATTAATAGTAAGTTGCATGCATTATAGTGAATAGCAATTATAATAACAATAATAGAAAATCTACATCTTTAGGATATCAATATTAATACAATATAGTATTAATCTAAGAAGGGGGGATAGGCCTGGTCTGGTTTATGGTTTATGATTCTCTCTGTGGAGAAATATGTATAATACATAATGTCCTCTGTGTAATCGAAAATTGTAACTATTCCCCCAAACTTCATTACAGTAGATGAGGTGTGTGTGTGTGTGGGGGTGGGGGGCAATAAGTCTAATAATCTCTGATTACTAGATAGTCTGGCAATAAGCCTGTCCAAAGAGGAATGTTTTCAGTCTAACTTTGAATGTAAAAACTGTGTCGGCCTCTCTTACATGAGCTGGGAGTTTATTCCATAAAACAGGGGCTTAATGACTAAACGCTCTACCTCCAACTGTACTTTTACTAATTCTAGGAACCACAAGCAGTCCTACATTTTGGGAGCAAAGTGTTCTGTTTGGTTGGTAAGGCACTATGAGGTCTTTAATACAGGATTGGGTCATACCAAGGCCTTATAGGTAAACAGGAGGATTTTGAACTTGATTCTAGAATCAACTGTGAGCCAGTGAAACCAACACAGGAGTGATGTGATCTCTTCTGTTAGTTCCTGCTAACAATCTAGGTGCTGTATTCTGAACAAGCTGAAGACTTTTTAAGGTACTTTTATGGCATGCTGCTAACAAAGAGTTACAGTAATCCAGCCTAGTTGTGACAAATGCATGGATGAGTTTTTCATCATAACTTTTAGAGAGTATATGTCTGATCTTAGCTATATTGCGCAGGTGAAAAAAAAGTTCCTGACATCTTGGTTGTGTCTTTAGTATTGATATTTGAAAGTTTTTCCCAACTATTAATTGCTATAATCTTCATATTATTCATATTTGTATAATCTGGTATAAAGACCATTTTATGTAGAAAAAAAATACATCTTGTCCTTTAGTGTCAGTTACTGTAATAATATTTTGGCTTTTGCTAACATTACTGTATCAACAGTCATGCACTGTCCCTTATTTTTCTAGCCCAATAATAGGCTTTCAAACTAATGCAGGGAGCATGGCTCATGTGATTATGTTTGTGTTCATTTCTACCCCAAAAAAAAAATGCTTATCCCTTATCTTTATTATAATTGCATTTCTCCCATTTCAGGGGGAAATAATAGATATTCCCGTTTGTCTCTCTGTCTGTCTAAAGACATATGAAATCTTGTTTATTGTCTGTAGGGGATCCACACAAAAAAATTGCGAGTTGGGTTTGTAAAAAAACAAACTGTGAAATTATTTAGTTTTATTGGGTTTTCTGCATAAAAAGAGAATATTTATGTTTATTCATTTTTTTTCTTGTAGAATGAACCTGTTGGAATTTCAGAATGTCTAATTTAAACAAATGTTTTTATTTTTATTTAATTTTTTTAATAACAAAGATCTTTTTTGTATCATCTATCTTTAATAAGATAACTATTCATTACACTGTACCTTTTCTGTCTTTTTTCTTTTTTTTTTTTACATAGGATGTTAACTATGTTTAATCCAAAGTCCTTAACTTTTATGTGCATATTTTTCTCCTTTTAGTAACACATCAAATGAATGACGATTGGGATTCAAGATAATGTCTTCTGTTTTGGTTGTTTCAAACCTCTTCTTCCATTCTCCAACAAAGTATATATAACTGGAAATGCCAATTTATTTCCTACTTACTCCTCAGTTAGACTGTGCTATCACTTCTTGACTATGTGAGGAAGCCAGAGAAAACACGGACAGTCCACAAAAAAAAGAGCCCAGCCAGGGTTAAAACCAGAGCCTTCATATAAGGTAAGAAATCTAACCACCACAAATCTGCAAAGCCCCACCTACATCTTCCACAAGGTAAGAGTTTTTCAGTTTGATAGAAATAAATTCTATTCTTTCTGTCAGGGTGCTTTTGTTCATTTTCTCTTTAGTGCTGTTATCATCTTATGTAACTGAGCTACAAGTATTAATCCAGTTTATTGGTTATGTTATCAAAGCAATAGTTTATTTCAAATGGCTTTGGAACACAAAATCCAAAAACTGATGAAGAGCCATGAGTTATCCACAAATCTTTTGATCAGAACTTTATCAGGAATAATTTATAATACAAAGGGACCCTAAAATGTTCCAATTTAAAGCAGTTCATGCCAAGCTGTTAAGGCTATAACAACAGTTATTATCACCAATTTGATACTAAGTAGTAAACTTAAAGTAGACAAAAATTATAGAAATATTCTTCAATTTGTAACTAATACAAACGTATTGTTTTTGCATTCATTTTCTTACTCCTTTAGTTCTATATCAGCGGTCATCATATCTTTGTGTCTTTTGATTTGAATTGTTGTCATCTTTAAACAGTGTTAACCTGGTTAAAACCAACACATTTAAACATTTTGGTTTTCTTTCTTAACACTAAAACGGCAAGCTAAAGAAAAATCTCACTTTGTCTCCTCAGACTCCAAAAAGGACTCAAAGTAATGCATTTAACTGCTGTTTTGTCTATATTACAAATGTCAGCATTTTTTCCCTTTTCAGTCACCTGTTTTATTTAGACCCCGCGACAGACTGGCGAACTGTCCAGGGTGACCCCTGCCTTCGCCCACAAGTGGCCGGGATAGGCTCCGGCAGCCCCGGGACCCTGAAAGGGAAAAACGGATTAGAAGATGGATGAACGAATGAATGAATGTTTTAGTTAGTAAAAATAAAAAGAGCATGAAGTGAGCATTTTTTCCTATAGCTCTACAAGAGGTTTTTTTTTAAAAACTTTTTTTAAACTCTTGAGATTTTTATATTACTACATTTATATTTCTTTGCCAGCTGATCTATAAAAAGCTAGTAAATGCTTTGTGCAGAAACACCAGTTTACTGTGCTCATTATCAAAATTGAAAAATTGTTGCCATAATGCTTTCATCCCGACATAGATTTGGAACAGGGGAAATGGTCTACTGGCTGATTCTAAAGGGCTTTAGTGGTAGTTTGGGGCAATTTAATGAAGCCACCTAATGGTTTAGGAGGGCCAATTAAATTAGGCCTGAAATTAAACGAGGATGTATCAATACTAAAAAGGCTTAAGAAAAAATATAGAGCAAGAAAAAAACAAGTATAAATAAAGACAATCTGTTCCGATTTGAAGTAGAATCATGCAGTTTAAGTGTAGATCTTCTGCAAGCAGGGGCAGCATTAGTAAACTTTATTTTCTTTTTTGCAAGCAGATGCAAAGCAAAGACAAAAAATAATAAAACCAGACACTTGTTTAATTCAAAATTTTGTATAATGTATAATATACAATACATAATGATGCTGTTAAAGAACAGACTAAATTGTTTGCATTGAATAGTATTATTATACCAATTCCTTTCCATTTTCATAACAAAGTATATTTTTACACTACTTGTAGTGTTTTGCCAAAATCTGCAACATCTTCATTTGTGTTAGACATTTGTTACTACACCTAAACTTTCAAATACACCACTAAGATTCAATTTGAACTGGATTTTTAAAAAAAGCACCATATGTGGAACAGCTTTTAATTGTTGTATTTTGGTTTTCAACCTTTAAAAGTGGAGCTTTAGCTCTTTTTACTGTGGTAACTCTTCATCCATGTACGCTATCAACATAATTCCAGCAGATTCTGAAGCGGAAAAAAGCAGCTTTGCACTAATATGAAACACTTTGCAGAAGTAAAGTGTTTACGCAATCAGCTGATTCTCTTGTGTCTATGGGTAACACTTTACGTTGTGCTGCATATCGGTGCAAAGTCGATATGAAAAGCCGCTTTTCTCCACTTCAAAATCATCTGATTCACGCTGATTGCGTAAACTACATTTCAGAGTCATGGCCTGCCAGCCACATCTGGTCCACCATGTAATTACATCCGGCCCCTGAGATCATTTTATAATATTGTTATTAATGGTCCTGCTAAATGTAGCACTGATAACATATTTTGGCCTTAGTCTGGCCTTTGATGTTACGTTCACACCGGCCTCGGCAATGCGACCGCCTCCAAAGAAAAGTCCATGTAAATGCGTATTTATGCACACTTTGGGCTTCCACATTCAAAACTCTCATGTTTACTTGACGCTATAAATGTCCAGCTCAACACCTCCTTCTCAAGTCGGCATCAACTTTTTTAACCGAAAAAGTCGCTAAGTTGTTATTTGAGTAGACTGCAAATCATGCGACCGATGGAAAAGGGGGCCTCGTTACGTCACGTCACATGTCGAGCACAATGACAGTCGGTCAATGGTCAAGCTGTTTCACATGCGATTTAAACAGCATAGGTGCCATTGGAAAATTGATTGTAAAGGAGAAATTAATATTTGCCGATTTTGCTCGACGGGAATTCTATGACACCATGTCTTTCCTATATTGGATTAGAGCTGTGAAAGAAGAAGCCTGGAGCAAGATTCATGAGATTTGCACTGCTTCAATATTTCACACCAACTGTCAGTACATGCGCTAGTATCAAGTAGCGACAGTCCAGTGTGAACACCAAATGCTAAAAGCGCGTCTTGAATGCACATCACATGCCTGATGTGTATGTAGCATGAGAGTTTAATCGAAGAAAAAACTTCTCACATCAGAAATCTGCACATGGCTGAAATGTCAACCTCTATTGCCCTCTTCACTAAAACGGTCCTGTTGTCACACTCTGGGGGGCTCTTTCGTATGAGGTTCTTGTAACTCTGATCATGTTTGCATTTGCAGGACAGCAACAAGCAGCCATTAAAGGAAGAAAAAAAGTGTTTCTCTTGCTGCAAAACACACGCACACGCAAGCATTCGTCTCTTCTCTGGGGCTAAATAGGGACAAACTAAGGCACATGGCTGGGGTGATTAATTATCTATGTCACCAGATGGGAAGATGAGCAAAAAAGTCAGATTTTTCTTTCTTCCTTCTTTTTCCCCTAAATGATTTTCAGAGTGAGGATTCGATTGGAGTAATGACTGCTATGATGATGGATGACCAAAGGCTATTATTAATCAAAAGAACAGATATAGGATAATGCAGGGACAGACGACTGTATATGTGCATGCAATACAATATAGGGTCGTGAAAAAGTATAGACATCTGTTCATACACTATCAAATGTCATGCATTACAAGTACTGCCATGAATTTTGTGAGACTAGAACAGAAGATTTGAGTCTTTCCATTTGACCTTGATTGATTTTAATGTACTTATATAAATAAATACATTTACTTATAACCCTTGTGGTATCTTAGATGACCCCACGCTTAGATTGACGTGTTTTCCCTACCATGGAAAAGGTGGATAAAGGTGGAAAGATTTCATGTAATCCATGGACACCAGTGAGGTTCACAAATCATTGAAGAAAAAAGGTTCAGCGCACCGTCTAGTGGGTCTAGATGACCCAACTCCCAATGTTAAAGTGCCTATGATAGCACAAGTGATAAATGGAAAATAATCTTGATTTTTAGTACACATTCAAAAGAAAAGGGGAACATCCTACATTCATCTTGGACATCTGTTAAAATAATTTCATTGCGCTGATACAGTTAATACATTTAGAAAACCTGTAAAACTTTACAGGAATGTTACTCACTGCTTGGAGTGCATTCATCCATTGGCTTTCATTGCATTTTTCATCGGACCATGTTAGCTGGGTAAAAGCCACAGCACATTCCAGTAAGAGCCACTCTAGAGAAAAGCGTATTTGTCAATTCCTGCTACTTTTTAATGGGGATTCCTGTCAGGATAATGCTGTTGTTTCCAAAGTTACTTTCACTCCAAAACTTCTATCTCAGTTTGCACCCAGTTTTATTACTAGACAGAGGATTTTTTGAAAGTGGGCAGCACAAAGCTGGAGTGAGGTTGAAAGGCACTTGGAAGGCAGGCAAATATTGCATACAATAATTTTGTGTGTAACTGTGTGTACGCTATTGTGTATTCACATGCACACTTGAATATCAAAACCGTACAAATACAAAATTCAGTTCACGCACACACAATATGACCTTACAGCAGCTTAAAACTAACTATAAAATCTAAACGGCTCCACTTTTAATCTTTTGTCATTTCAAGTTGTGCATTTTAAAATAGATTATGCATTTCTACGTTTTTGATATTCAAGTGTGGCTGCGTATACACACTTATAAACAGTTACGCACAAAAAATAAGTTATTAGTTACAAATCAATATTTATGCACAAATAAATCATGTGAGTTTATTTTCTACATCATTTTTGGTCAGTTTTAGCCTTTTAGTTAGAAGAAATTTTTGAATACAATCAATACAAGTTTGGCTTAATGTTTGCGGCTGAAAACAAGCTGTGGTCTGAATGCAAAGATGTTGATGTACATCAAAGCTCAAATTAAATTCAGTTGGGGGGCATCAAGAGTGACCTTTTCACCTATCGATTCCTGTCTTTCTGTCCGAGTACTGGAACAGCAAATTGTTAGGGTGTGAGAAGCACATTGATGTGGACAAAGTCTGGAGTCGGTCAAGTTTTACTTAACTTTGTCTTGAAATTACAGCATGTTGAGATTACACTAATGCAAATTACAATCACTGGTTTTAAAGCTAATGGTGGATTATGACCACTAGTTTTTAAGAAAGGCATAAAAACATCTGATTAATCTACAACCTAAAACTAAATACTATATTGTTGGTATTAATTTACAATAACAAAGGTTATTTTCATTTTAAAAAGCAAGGTTAATAGCATCATAGTTTTGCTCCATGGTTTCCGGGTTTTTACTTAAATCCGGACTTTAAATCCAACTTTTAAAGTTGCAACCGATAAATACAAAAAAGGTCACTAAAACTGGTAATTATTAAGTATATCAATAAAAATTAATCCACTGTTTTAGCAAGTGGCATCCTTGTAACATCAGACATTGCTGAATATTCTGCATATTCTGACTTCACATACCTTGAGAACAAATTGGATGTGGTGGAGAGAGTTCATTCGTGCATTCATTCATCTTCTTCCGTTTGTCCCTTTTGTGGTCACAGGGCTGCCGGAGCCTATCCCGGCCACTTATGGGCGAAGGCAGGGGACAACCTGGACAGGTCGCCAGTCCGTCACAGGGAGAGAGTTCAGTTGATTTTAAAAATTAAACTTCCTTCAGAATCTGATTTTAATTATTACAGAAAAAATGTAGGTCAGAGTTGTTGTTTTTTCTGCTCTGGGCCAACTGTCCGACGGTACCAGTCCACGACTCGTGGTTGGGGTAGGGAGTAAGTACTCTGATGAAAAATGACCGTCAACCATGAAAATAAACTGAACACCACATTTGAAGATGTGGCACAGAACAACATGTTTTTTGTTTTTTTTGCTGTAGTTTGAAGTTTTTTGTTTATAGTTTTTATCCTGAGCTTAATAATTAACCCTTGTGCTCTTAGATGACCCCACCCTTACATTGACGTGTTCTCCCTACCATGACAAAGGTGGATAAAGGTGGAAAGATTTCATGTAATCCATGGACACCAGTGAAGATAACAAATCATTGAAGAAAAAAGGTTCAGAGCACTGTCTAGTGGGTCTAGATGACCCAACTCCCAATTTTAAAGTGCTTAGGATAGCACAAGGGTTAAATAAATAAAACAATTGAAAAAGCTTTTCTTTTTTGCAGTTTCTGGCATACCCAGACCAGAGTCAGAGGAACTACCACAGGGGCCCTTTAGTGCCAAAGAGCAGCCAGAGGCACAGAAAGTGCCAGCAGAGCCAGAGAAGCGTCCTCCCACCATGCCCTAGCTTTAGTGCAAGGGCCCAGCCGCCAAACTGAGCGGTTCCCTTTTATGGGCTAATTTGCTGGCCATGCTCAGGAAAGAAGCCACTTTAACCAAACAATAAAAAAAAATATACAACAAAAGACAGAAATGTCCTGGAAACCAAGCAGTTAATGTCCTGTAAACAAAGACAAACATAAATAAACAAACAACTCAAATCATTACAACCAAAAGATATCCAAAGAATCGGAAGGCCTAATCCAAATCCAAACCCTTTCCACTTTCTATGACAAATTTTCACTTCACAGGAAGTGTAGGTCTTGGTCACCATTTTGTTCTTTGGGCACCAGGAAGAGAAGGTGTGAAACATGACAAAATCAATAAGCAAGTCTAAACATTTGGTGGTTGTGTTTTCAAACATGATGTGTGAAAGTGATGAGCTATAATAGAAAGGTGACAAGTAGATACAACTACATTGTCACAGTAGATCAAATAAAACAATGAAGAAAAAAAAACAAGGTATTATTATTGGTATTCCACTTCTACACCCAAACTCAGACCGATTACTGAGAAAAACATGTGCACATATGTCTTAAAGTACTGTATGCTTGGCATAATAAAGGGGTAAAATCTGTAAACACACTTCATTACTAAAGTAATTTTTTACAGAAGTAAAAGGATTTTTTTTCTGATCGCCTTTTATTTTCATATACTTATTAACATGCTTAGTTATTTTTCAGCAAAAATAAAAAACAGTACGCAGCCACACACTGACATTTAAGTAGAGCTCTGGCAATGTGAAAAGATCCCATTAATGAGATTTTAGGAACAGAAGAGTTAGACATTTCCAATGTTCTGGCACCAGATGATAGCTGGCTCATAAGCTGCTGTAGGTTTCCAAGGTCTGTTTAAAAAAACACTGAACCATCAACCATCTGGATGCCTGTACATCTGTGGTTCCCTCCTGATTACTTCCATGTAGAACAGCATGCCTCAATATTCTTGCGTTCCTCCACGCTGAACAAATGAGATTAGTACTGTCCTTTTTATGAGCTACATAGCATTCAAGGAAATTGACCAGCAAGCCCACCCATTATGATTTTATTCTAGCTATATCAAAGAGAACTTTTTCATTTCCTGACATACAGAAATATCTGGCAGCACATAGCTGCATCTGTCACTATCCCAGTCAAAGTCTGATTTAAGGTGGGACAGGTCAAGATTAGCTGAAGTTCATCTGTCATAGTTTGGTGTTATAAGGGAATAAAAGCGATTTTAATTCTGGCTTTAGCAATGGGCCACTAACCAACATCCATTGGAAAGCAGCTAATTGGTTAATTGACTGGCATGCAAAAGCTACAAGGAAACTAGCAAACAGGGAAACATTGCACAAATGCGCCACATCTGTTAATGCTGTGTGCATCTCTTGAGGGCCAAGCCCCTGTGTTCTTAAAACCTAGTGGGGCCCCTGGTTAGTAGGTTTTTGGCTGAATAAAACATTACCAAAGCACCCCCAACCCACCTAAAAAGACAGATCCTTTCTAAACCGCAAAAGTGTGTTCCACTGGACATGTATGCCTTCTGTAGCATTAAAATATGTAGGGTTTCAGTTGCGCAGTTGGATAAACAACCATGAATTGGTTGGTTGTGGGTAAATCTCTGGCTTTTCCGTCATTGTGTCTTTGGCCAAGAGATTTTGACCCCACTTGGTCTTCAGTTGTGGGAAATCTGAAAGCGATTTAAGAACGAAGCATATGCTAAATGGTTGAATGCATCCATCGTCTGAACCTTTCCGGGTCACAGGGTAGTGGTAAAAGGTTTAGACATACAGTATTTAACACTTTTTTCTCCACTGCTTTTGGGTGTTTTCAGCATGTTCTTGTGGCATTTTGCTGATGATGGACATAGATGAAGAAAACAAAGCTTAAAATTGCCTTTCTGAGTATTTCTTTATTCAAGTTGTCAATCAGGGGACAACAGACAAAAGAAATATAATTTGAAAAAGATCATATTTTTGACATACAAAATACGCCGGGCAGGCCGCAAGCTCTCTGCTCTGCTCCATTCTGATGTATCCACTTGTAGACAAATAGATTCATGTACGTCTTTGTTTGTCTGTGCTCGTATCTGGATCAAAAGTGTACAACTGGATTGCTCCAATATTTCTCACCATGTTTATTGCTCCAGTAAGTGCAAATAGGTTCAAAGTGTTGGAGGTTGTAAGCTTGTGGGACAGCGTGTATTCAGAGAGCTTTCAATTGTCTGTGACGGAATGGGGGGCTGGGTCGCCCCGAACAAACAGTCCCAGTCACAACTAATTTCTAATGAACTACTGTCAACTGCTCCATTTGACTGCTTTTTACCCACTTCTTTGGGGGAATCAAACTGGATGCAGAAAAATCCAAACACAATGCAATGTTTTTGTAAGGCGCTAAAGTTTGTCAGGAGGCTTTTTCTTGCTTGGTCTTTGAAAATTACTAAAAAGGAAATGGAGACATACAAGAACTCAAAGAAGACCCACCGAGTCAGGATGTGTTGGTGCTGAGGAAGTGAATCAAACAGATAGCAGAGCCATTGGGGGACGGGGGCAGAGACAGAGAGCTGTGTCCAGTGAGATCATTGAGGCTGAAGAGTTGAATTAAGGCCTAACTGGTTGGCCTGGAGGGGAGCATCTGAAATGAAGGAAATATAATCCAAGGAAACCACACTGATTTGACTTGGGGAGCTTATTAGACAAACACACCAATTGTTTAAAAAGATTTCAAATGTTTTTGCGGTAATAAAACTTTTAAGACAAATTGACTTGCAGGCTGTCATGTCTGATTATATTCAGTGTTTAAAAACTGTAACACAATTCCGATTACGTGTTATGTAAGGGTTAATGGCCGATGAAGTGTGCATTATCAGAAATAAATGCACGCCGTGGAAGCAGTGGATGGTTTTTACGGTTAAGTGCGTCGATTCTCATAATGCGCACATCAAACTGTATATCAGTGATATAGAACATTAAATCTATTACCGGAACTTCTTTTATAAGTGTTCATTATCACTTTTTAATCCACACCCAGCAGCCAATCAGAATTGAGAATTCACCCAGACCATGGTATATTGGTATTTAAAAGTAATCCTTCACTTAATAAGATCTCTGTCTCAAAATTGTAATGCATTACACGACTTCTCTGTTACTATTTAGTGGCTTTCTTTGTATTACTTGCAGAGGTAGACATATAAAGTGACACTTTCAGCTTTTCAATGTTGGCCAAAATGACTATTATTAACATACTTTTTCTTTTGGTAAAGTAAAACAGCACCTATAAAGACACAACCCCTTGTCGGTTTAGTCCAGGGGTGTGCAACATTTAACACTTACAGAGTCATTTAGGTCAATTTCAATTTCTCACCGACTACAACCCCGTAAGGAGTCAAAAAGTTGTATTTCACATTTTCAGAAAAGTAAGACACTGCTTTGTGATTATGTTGGTATGATACATATGAATAAACTCTTGCTTTTTTGGCATCAATAAAACATAAACTTAAAAAGAAAATGGCCTCTTTTCAAAATATGAAACAGTTGATGTATGAGTAGGTAGGTATTTTTTTAAACCATGAGTCACACTTAAAATCCTTGAGTTTCTTCAAAACAAAAGAAATCTGCTTTGTTTTCCTTAATTGTAGTTGTGCTTACTGACATTTTTTGTGGTACAGGACGCACAAAATATGGCAAAATGTTTGAGAATGTTGAATAACGTTTGAATTTGTCTAAATTACCTGTTTTTTATGTCTTACTTTTTATTTTACATTTATTTTTTAAAATTTAAAACATTTTTTCTATTTTTTTCTAAATAAAGAGCTACAATGGAGGGGCAAAAGGGCACCATATGACTCTGGAGGTTATAGACCCTGGTTTAGTCCATTAAAATGAAAACATTGGGTATTTACTTTAGAAAAAGTAAAAAAATAGGCAATAATTAGAGAACCAGAGGCCTGTGTGCCTCAGAAAAACTTAAAAAGGTAATTAAAAGTATAACAGCAAACAACCAAATGTCACCATGTAAACATAAAAAATATGTATTTCATTCGTAAGAAATGTTTTATTTATAGAACAGATGTCTTGTAAATACAGTTTACATCAGACTGCTCTTTCATTGAAGGCCCTTTTCCAATATGTAAATACGCATCAGAGGGGTCAAAAACTAGAGTTTGAGATGTTTTTTCTCAGATCTCATCTGAAACCTTTTTTTTAAAGCAGCTACTGAAAACTTTGGCAACTTTTTCAACTTCATTTTATTTTAATTTTAAATCTTAGTGATAATTTAGTCATCAATTCTGCAAGTTTGCCACTTCAAACGATGAGGAGGGTATTGTTCATCACAGGTTCACTTCAACAAAATGACAGAATGAGACAGAATGTAAAAAAGAAATTATCCAGGTATTGTTAGAATACTTTGTAATTTTATTTTTGTTGCCAGCACTGACAGAAGTCAAAGATTTCCTCTAGATCTTCAGCAGAATTTCATACACTGCAGCTGCTATTTTGGTCCATTCTTCCATGCAGATCTTCTTAAGAGCTGTGATGTTATGATAGGGTTGTTGCTGGGGTTAACGGACCTTCAATTCGCTACACAGAATTTCTGTTGGACTGATGTCCAGGGCGTGGCTAAGCCAGTCCGGAATCTTCAAATGCTTTTCACGAAGTCAGTCCTTTGTTGCCCGGGTGATGTGCTTGGATCATCGTCATGCTGGAACATCCAGACATGTTTTATCATTAATCTTCTCACTGATGGAAGGAGGTTTTTGACCAAAATTTCTCCATACACGGCTCCATTTATCCTTCACTTAATACAGATCAGTCGTCCTGTTGCCTTTGCAGAAAAGCACCCCGAAAACATGATGTTCCCACCCTCATGCTTCACAATGGGTATGGTGTTTTTTGCATGCAATTCAGCATTCTTCTCCCTCCCTCTTTGTCTGAACCAAAGAGTTCTATTTTGGTCACATCTGATCACATGACCTCCCAATCCTCTTTTGGATCTCCGGGCTGGTCTATGGAGAACTCTTGCTCATAGCCAGGCAAGCAATACACAAGGACAAAGAAATAGAGATCGGTTCATTTAAAAGCTCAACATTTGTATAATACCATGGAAAAAAAATTGATCGAAGTAAAATTTCAACGCAAAGTAGAATACCACAACATATTAATGATTTTCTTGTAAACACCATCCAGCTGCAGTCAGCAGTCAGAAGGGGCCCTGCTAATTAATTCTTTGAGGGTAACACTAAGAGCAATCATGAAGCTTATTAGGATTTCAGTCAAGCAGCCTGAAGAATAGATAACCATCTGAAGGAGGGATGATGTGCTGTCCTGAATTTTTATCTGACAGCCATAACAGTAACGGGGTCTGGCCGTTCCATGTCATTTATTTCAGCTGACAAGTTTCAGAGCTAAACGTTTAACACTGCTCCTCACAATTAGCTGTTTTTTGCCTTCATACACGCTGTGTGTGTTTTTTATTCTTTTTAAAAGATGTCAATAAAGCTTTTTTTTTTACTCATTCAGCATTTAACCTGTTGTCATGTACGAAAGTAGGCTTGCACTGATTGCAAACAAACAGTTAGGTAGATTTCCCATTTTGTTTACTGGAAACTAGCACAAAGAAATAAACAACTCTTTTTGCAACATTTATTTTCTGAAAAATAAACTCCACCTACTATTTGATGGTTTACGACTATGTTATCCCCATTGGCTGCATATAAGAACTGGGCTGGTTGACTTTTTCCTGCACATTCCAAATGGGAAGTGCCTGCTGGTTCCAGGAAGCCAAAATCCAACAGAAAGAAAGAGCTATTACTCAGTCATTCTGTTTGTCAGAATAATCATAAGCTGCTCTGCTACCTGTTTCACCTTTTTCTTGCTAATCTTAACTTTTTTTTCCATTATATTTTTTCTTTATTATAAATTATTCAAGACACAAACTGATTGATCAGATGCCATAAAAGTATGTGGTGTCACATCAAATGTTTGATTCATTTGATTGAAAGATTCTCCCGAGCCCACTTTGAAGTGGTAGGGATGTGGACTTCCAACAAGCTCAATTGTGATTGACGAGAATGTTGACTCTGACTGACTGACTGCTTACTGACAATTTCTGGTTCCAACTTGGCAACATCTGGATTGTGAAAAAGTGGCAAATTTACTTAATTTGGTAGGAGCCAGATGGGAACCATTTTCTACAGGTGATGTCACGCTCACTCCATCCAGCTCTCATGTAGAGTCAACGGCTATCCCACATCCACAAATGTACTTTTTTTAACGCGATTTGATAAATTCTAGAAGGTTTTTATTTTCTACAGCACCAAAGAAGGCACAAAAGGAATTTCCCCTCTTGAGGTTTGCAACACAACTGTCATGTGTGCTGAACCTCCCATGTGGCCTGCTTGGCTTCCCACAAGATTAATTAAAAATAGGTGTTCAAAAATTATCCTCTAAAAAAACAAAACAAACATGCCAAATCCTAACCAAGTCATTTCAAGAGGTTGGAAGAACAAAGACTTAAAAGCAAGCCAACTCTGTTATTGGCTGGTGTTTTAGAACCCAAAATGCTGGAGACCAGGTTTCATGACAAGAACAAAACTTTCTTTAAAAAAACTCAAATTACAATTAAACCATTAGCAAAGGGAAACATAAAAAAAAGCTTAAAATATTAGAAAATCTAAACAAGCTAAACTGAAAAGCAGACACCTAAATAAACTCAGGGTGATTCAGTTAAATGAAGACAGCTGTCGGTAGTTAACTACTAGAATGTGGTAAAACTGTGACAGCCAAACATAAAACTTGAAGACAGAACGTAACATAAACCAAGTAAACATTTCATAAATAAACCAATCATGGACAGTCCTCTTAAAATCCAGATTAGAAAAGTAGACCATGCATGTAATAAACAATGACTTTATGGCAGAATATTAGCTTTTTGATAGTAGTTTTTCTTCCATTTAACCCTTGTGCTATCTTAGATGACCTCACCCTTACATTGACGTGTTATTCCTACCATGACAAAGGTGGATAAAGGTGGAAAGATTTCATGTAATCCATGGACATCAGTGAAGATCACAAATCATTGAAGAAAAAAGGTTCAGAGCACTGTCTAGTGGGTCTAGATGACCCAACTCCCAATGTTAAAGTGCCTAGGATAGCACAAGGGATAAAACAACAGGCCTGTTACATGGATCTCTGTCTCCCACAAAAAAAAAAAAAAAAAGAAAAGAAAAAAAAAACCTATATTGGGAATGTGAAAACACTTGTGCAGAGCTGGAGTGAGCAATGTGAGAACCGGAGCTGGGTCAATGTGGTATTTTTGTGCTAGGTGTGCACACCATTAGTTAGTACAAAAACATCTCTTTCCAACATTAACTTGCTCCTGGGGCCATTGGGTTTGGATAGCAAGGAGCATGGGGATTTAGCCCTTTGAGTATCATCTTTATGTGTGCACATTTGGACATCATAAGTGTTAATCTGCAGATTAAAAAAAATAGATTTAGTAAATCTTGCCACTTGGCTCATGCAGAGTTGTTGTTTCTTTAGCGTGTGCGCACCAGCAGCCACATGGACGAAACTGAGAGATTAGAGATGAGCTGTGACAGTGGCAGCTGTCAGCACTCGGCTGTGTATAATGTATGAGCTCATCTGTCAATGGAAACCGCCACCACCACCCTATGTGGAGGGGGTGGAGAAGTAATCTACTGCTGCCAGTTTGCTTTCAGGCCAGATCTTTTCTAAAATTATCTTAATTTTTTTATTTCTCCTCACTGACTTTAGTATGTATTAGTGCCATCATATAAGAGATAAAAATGAGAAAAAGTCTTAAAATGGTGGGAAAAAAGTCATTTGGTGAAAAAGTGGAAATTTTTACAAGATTAAAGCTGTACATTTGTTTTAAAAAATTAACATTATACTATTATTTCTTTTAAAAAGAAAAAAATCATGCTACTTTGAAAACAAAGTTTTAATTTCATGAAAATTAAGTTTTACATTTACAAAAAAAAATGTCTGCAACACAAATTAATCAGGTAATGCTCAATTGTCTTTGTGGACACATTGTACAAGTTAAATGTAACATTTTATTTTAAAAAAAACTTGACTTTTTACTCGTAAAATTACGCCTTTTAAAGCATATTTTTAAGAAATTAGTCTCAAGCGTTGAATTTTTTTTCAAATGACTTGAAGCTAATACATTTGTTCATTTTCTTCTTTTATGGTGGCCGTAATGCTTTGTTATACTTTAGCAGTTCTTGCCTTTCTTTTGGATTAAAATATGTTTCTTAACTTGTATTTATTTTTTTTTGTCTTTATAAGAATTGGCCTGGAGATGATCTGCAGAAACAAAATGCACAAATTTGCATCTTATTTTTCTGTTTTGCAGAATTTGCAATAAAATATTTAAAAAAAAAACATTTCCAGAAACTAAGTGAATACCTACAAAAGTACGTAAGGACTACAAACACCAAGAGGGTCAATAATGCCAGAGTCAATATGCTGCAAGTCAAAATGAAAAAAAAAAACAAAAAAAACGAAGATGATGCGACACAGCTGCAAAGCTTTAACACTACATGTCCACAGGACTTTTACAAAAACCTGCAAAAAAACCCCAGGGGACACAACATGAAAGAGAATGCTGACAAAATAAGAGCTTAAAAAATATTCTTCCTTAAAATAAAATTAAAAAAAACAATCCTCACAGACCACAGTTGCTGATGCACTGTGTATTTTTTGAAATGTGTGTATGATATTATTTAGAGCAGCTGATATATAAATACATGTATTAACATAAGTGTACTGTTCAAAAAAATCCTCATGGATCTCACTTCAGGAGCTCAGTGTTAGACTCCATGTTTTTCAGATAAAATCCAATAGCAAGACATGTGTTCCCTAAAAGCCATTTACTTTCTCTCCCTGAGGCCCACTGAACCCCACTGTGCAGGCATCACTAGGATTCCTTTTATGGCTGTCCATTCTGTCCTTGTAAATTACATTTCACATATTTCTCCACTTTGTTTATGCACAGTGATGCCAACAGGCCCACGACTGACATGAGCATAAATCAAAGAACAATTCACTGCCTGGATTAGGGCTGCTGAATACAAACCACCTTTGTGCAGTAAAGTCTGACCCTAAGCATGTTGTCATGCATTGCAAGTTTCAAAGTAAAGGCCCCTGAATGGCTTATATCTTTAGTTTAGTGCAGAGTTTCTTTTTTTTTATTTATTTATTTATTTATTTATTTTTTCAGAGTTAAAGGACGTGGACCACTCAGTGAGTCCGTGGGCCAAAAAATGTTCACTCAAATCTTTTCTACAGCTGCAGGCATGTGGCAAGTGTCAGGTCGTAGCAAACACTTATACAGAATATAACGGTGAAGTAGGTGGATTTTTTCATTTTTCAACCTCCCCTGCACACAGCTTGGCTGTTAGAGATGAGGAAATGAGATGATGAGAGTGTTTGTGTTGGCATCTAACTTACGTATCACCAACATTGCCCCCACGTGCAGCATTTGCACGCAGTCAGTGATGGTCCAGTGACCGCACCTTTCTGCAGTGCATTCAAAATTATTAAGCAAATTGTTTTTAAGAGTCAAAAAGATACAATTATGTGTTTGTTTTTTTTCAATTAAACTATAAAATATTGTGTCTCTGGCTTTTTGGATCAATTACATTAATCTTATACACCTGTGATAATTAGTTTGCCAGGTGAGTTCAATTAAAGGAAAAACTACTAAAAAGGATGTTCCACATTATTAAGCAGACGAACATTTTAAAGGAATATGGAAAAGAAAAAGGATCTTTTAGCAGCTGCAAAAACAACAACAAGCACATATTCGAAGCTGCTGGTGTCTCTGGAGTCCCTCGAACATCATGGTGTAGGATCATCCAGAGGCTTGCAGTTTTACGTAAACCTCTAAACAACACTCACAAGAAGAAACAGCTGCTGTGGGCCCAGACATACAGTACATGAAGATTCATGTTCAAAGTCAGTCTTGTTCGCTGGTGAGTGCCGTGTAACCTTGGAAGGTCCAGATGGATGGAGTAGTGGGTGGTTGGTGGATGGCCAGCATGTCCCAACAATGCAGAGACATCAGCAAGGAGATGGGGGAGTGGTGTTTTGGGCCGGAATCAAGGGGAGAGTGCATGTCGGCCCCTTTAGGGTCCCTGAAGGTGTGAAAATGACCTCTGAAACGGATGTGGAGTCTCTGACTGTCCACTTTCTTCCGTTGTACAATAAGAAGAAACGTGCTTTCTGTAACAAAATCATATTCATGCATGACAGAGTGCCATCTCATCTCCCATCCTCCCTTGACCTCAACCCTATTGAGAACCTTTGGAGAATTCTCAAGAATTCTCCAAAATGGAGAAATGGCAAACATGGCTGTGGTGTAGTCACCTGTCTTAGAGTCATGCTAGTGTGGTCACACCTGGCACAAATTTTGGCCAAAAGCAGCAATGTGTGCTTTATTCATCCTCAGTGGAGAAATGTTCATGGGGGTCTCAAAGATAGAGGTAGAAAACATGTATGAACGGGAAATCTCTGAGGTAAACACAGAGGGAATCTCCTTGACTTTATAAGACTTTAATGTTTTTTCCTACATTAGGTTAACACATGATCTTAAACTACTTAAACAGGATTTAGAGCATGTGAAACGTGCCTGGTGGTTGTGTTCCGCATGTTGCAATATGACAAGTGTGTCTAGAACTTTATTAGTTCCAAGTCCAAAATACAGGCATCCAAAGTGCTCTCTAGTATCTCATCTTTGTTTCTTTGTGACAAGGTGCTTTGTTTTTGTGTTGCATCCTAAAAGTCAAAAAGCTGTAGTGATTCTTCCAGTGAACACAGAAAAAATCAGAATATTTGCTTTCAAAATTCCAGTTATTCACTTTTTCTCTTTTCTTTTCTTTTCAGTCTCTTCTTTTCTCTGCAGAGAGAGATACAAACAGAGAAAACGATAAAAAGCAGGAGTCAGACTGATGACATGACGCTAAAAGCATTACCCAACTCTCAACGCGGTGAGACGACTTACAATGCACAACAGTCATCGTGCTTGCACAAAGAAATAGTTACTAGAGGTCAATATTTGTATTAGCTGCACAAAAGCTTGCAAGTTTTTCAGCATCCTGCCAAGCTGCTCCATAATTGACCAAATTCTTCTTGCAAATGTTATTTGCCTGTCAAACTCCAGCTTTCATATGTAGATCCAGCGTGATGCACAGCCTGGCCTTTTCTCCCAACTACTTTAATCATCGCAGTCAGATAATGATGCCGTCATTAGCAGCTCCCGCATGCAAAGGGGGAGAGAACGATTCTAAAATGGGAGTGAAATGGGAAGTGGCATAGGGTAATGTCACACAGATATCAATTGTTAAAATGACGAATTAACAAAAGGAAATGAAATAAAGTCCTAAAAACTGCACCAAAAATATCTCTGTATTTTCTGTCTGTTGTTCAAGGGTGGCTGAATGTGTACTTGTTTTTGGATCCTCCAGGCTTGTTGGTGTCTATCCGTTGGTCATATGTGAGGCTGATGGTTTTTGAGGGGATAAAGTTCTGTGTTAATGCTTCACTGCCACTTGTCAGGTGTGTTGGACTGTATTTTGAAGAGGATGAGGAAGGACATGAAGCTCGAGGAGATGAAGAACCCCAGGCCTTCACAAGGCAAAACTCTCTTCCTCTTGCAAGCATTTTTTTCCTTTTTGAGCATTTGTTAATATTAGATCACAAATGATGTAAGTGAGCAAGATGACATAGAATGGACTTTTCATCCTCTGCAGCTCAAATCATGGAATAAGCTGCCATTTAATGTCCATGAAGCCATTAGTATCTAAGTCAAAAACACAGAGAAACTGTGGAATTTGAAAATGTGTCATTTCCAGGAACAAAATTATCATTCAGTAATTTTTCATCTAGTTGCAGTGTTCACTTTTTAGGATTTTGTTTCTTGCTAAAACTGATTAAAAAGACAGTAAATAAAATAAACATTTTTTCATGATTGATAGCAGCTTTGCATTTAAAACTCTACTTGATTATGAGTGAGTGTATTTCCAGCTGTCGTTATACAGAATTATCTTGTACCTTTATTTTGATATATATATATATATACACACATATACATATACATATACATATATACATGTATTCAAACTTAACGCCCCTCTCACCCTCCGCGGGTGGTTTCTCCTCCAAGCTCGGATCCTCTACCAGAGGCCTGGGAGCTTGAGGGTCCTGCACAGTATCTTAGCTGTTCCTAGCACTGCGCCTTTCTGGACTGAGAGGTCTGAGGTCTTTCCAGGTATCTGTTGTAGCCACTCCTCCAGCTTGGGGGTTACTGCCCCGAGTGCTCCAATTACCACAGGCACCACTGTCACCTTCACTTTCCATGCTTTCTCCAGTTCTTCTCCGAGTCCCTGGTATTTCTCCAGTTTCTCATGTTCCTTCTTCCTGATGTTCCCATCGCTTGGCACTGCCACATCAACCACAACGGCTTTCTTCTATTCTTTATCCACCACTACAATGTCTGGTTGGTTCGCCATTGCCATCCTATCAGTCTGGATCTGGAAGTCCCACAGGATCTTTGCCCTCTCATTCTCTACCACCTTCGGAGGTGTTTCCCATTTTGACCTTGGGGTTTCCAGTTCATATTCTGCACACATGTTCCTGTATATTAATCCAGCCACTTGATTGTGGCGCTCCATGTATGCTTTCCCTGCCAGCATCTTACATCCTGCAGTTATGTGCTGGATTGTTTCAGGTGCCTCTTTGCACAGCCTACACCTTGGGTCTTGTCTGGTGTGGTAGATCTGAGCCTCTATCGCTCTGGTGCTCAGGGCTTGTTCCTGAGCTGCCAGGATGAGTGTTTCAGTGCTGTCCTGTAGGCCAGCCCTTTCTAGCCATTGGTAGGACTTCTTGATATCAGCTACTTCAGTTATGGTCCGGTGGTACATCCCATGCAGGGGTTTGTCCTCCCATGAGGATCTGTTCTCCAGCACTGTATCCTCTGCCCTCCATTGCCTGAGACATTCACTGAGCACGCTGTCAGTTGGGGCCTTGAGCTTGATGTACTCATGCATCTTGGATGTTTCATCCTGAATAGTGGCTTCTATGCTCACTAGTCCTCAGCCTCCTTCCTTGCGGCTAGCATACAGTCTCAGGGTGCTGGATTTGGGATGGAACCCTCCATGCATGGTGAGGAGCTTTCGTGTCTTATCATCCGTGGTCTGTATCTCTTCCTTTGGCCATCTTATTATTCCTGCAGGGTATCTGATAACTGGCAGTGCGTAGCTGTTTATTGCCCAGGTCTTATTTTTGCCTTTGAGCTGGCTTCTCAGGACTTGCCTTACTCGTTGGAGGTATTTAGCTGTTGAAGCTTTCCTTGTTGCCTGCTCTAGGTTTCCATTTGCCTGAGGAATTCCAAGATACTTGTAACTGTCCTCAATGTCTGCTATTGTTCCTTCTGGGAGTGAGACCCCTCCTGTGTGGACTACCTTGCCTCTCTTTGTCACCATCCGGTTGTATTTCTCGAGCCCGAATGACATCCCAATGTCAGTACTGTAGATCCTGGTGGTGTGGATCAGGGAGTCAATGTCACACTCACTCTTAGCATATAGCTTGATGTCATCCATGTAGAGGAGGTGACTGATGCTGGCCCCATTTCTGAGTCGGTATCCATAGCCAGTCTTGTTGATTATTTGGCTGAGGGGGTTCAGACCTATGCAGAACAGCAGTGGGGACAGAGCATCACCTTGGTATATCCCACATTTGATGTACACTTGTGCAAGTGGCTTGCCAATGGCTTCAAGGTTGATTTTCCACAGCTTCATTGAGTTTCCTATGAGGGCTCTTAGAGTCCTGTTCATGTTGTACAGCTTCAAGGATTCAGTGATCCATGTGTGTGGCATTGAGTCATAGGCTTTCTTGTAATCAATCCAGGCTGTGCACAGGTTGGTGTGTCGTGACCTGCAGCCTTGAGCAACTGTTCTGTCAACCAGGAGTTGGTATTTGGCTCCTCTGGAGTTTCTACCAATGCCCTTATGTGTGTTGCTCATGTATTGATCCATGTGCCTATTTATCTTGGTTGCAATGATGCCTGACATGAGCTTCCATGTTGTGGACAGACAGGTTACTGGCCGGTAGTTGGATGGGACTGCACCCTTTGAGGGATCCTTCTGGATTGGGATTGTTCGCCCTTCCGTTAGCCATTCGGGGTGAGTCCCATTTCTTAGCAGCTGGTTCATTTGTGCTGCCAGGCGCTCATGGAGTGCGGTAAGCTTCTCTAGCCAGTAGGCATGTATCATGTCAGGGCCCGGTGCTGTCCAGTTCTTCGTACCTGAGACTCTTTCTTGGATGTCTGGATACTGGATTCTGGTCAGGGAGGTTACCATGTTCTTTTCTCAGAGAGACCAGCAACTGGGTATTGCTGTTATGTGCTGCCTCTTTCTCCCTTATGCTTTTCCAGTACTCAGCTGTTTTGACCCTGCCACTGAGCGTACACTTTCGCTGGCTAAGTTGCGAACAGCCTGTTTATCCATCTGGCTTCATTGTCTCTTGTGTACCTCATTAGGCGGCTAGACATGATCTTTCCTTACAGGTCAGTTGCTCAGCATATTTTTAGTTGTTGGGGCTGTGTACCCAAGCTCAGGGTGGGAGTGTGGTATAGCCTCCTCTCTGACCTGCTGTTCTGGCTCCCCCGTGATGGTATTGCAATTATATTGTACAGCTTCAATCTCAAGTTGTGATAGGAATTGCCGTTTGTGGATGTTAGAGCATTGGGCCACATAGCAAAAATGTGTGAAACAACTAAAAATATGTCATATAGGTTCTTCAAAGTAGCCACCTTATGCTTTGATTACTGCTTTGCACACTCTTGGCATTCTCTTGATGAGCTTCAAGAGGTAGTCACCTGAAATGGTCTTCCAACAGTCTTGACACGTTGGTTGGAACTAAAAATCTCCAATTTGTATTCTTCAGACCAAAGAACAGATTTCCACTGGTCTAATGTCCATTCCTTGTGTCATGGTACCTCTGGGAGTCCTCTCCTCCCCCCTCCCTTCTCTGCTTCATTTACAGATTGGACCCAGCTGTCGGCACTTACCTCATCTCCTGCTCCTGTAATTAAGATGGCTGCAGGCCAGTATTCATCGCCAGTTCATTGCCCTCTATTGTGCATACATGGACAAACGTTCTCTCAAGCCTTGCAAGTTTTGCTCTTGTCTCATTCAAGTTTTCGATCTGTCTACAGGACATCATCTCACTAGTACCGACTTGGGTTCAGTCTCATGCTCCTCATCCTCTAGAACATCTACCTGCTCAAGCTTTCTTCCACACTTCGACTTCAGCCTCCTACTACGTCAAACCACGCTGAGCCCGGAACAAAACTCTACTACGCTTCGCCTCATCAACATCTCTTCCCAACATTACCACGGAAGAAAAACTCACCTTCGCCTCAACGCCTCGCAGATCCTCCCTCCATATTATCACACTTATTAAAACTGACAGCAGGTCAAATCAAAAGGTGGCTATTTTGAAGTATCTACAATATGACATATTTTCAGTTGTTTCATTCTTTTTTGTTATGTTTCTAATTCCACATGTGTTAATTCATAGTTTTGATGCCTTCAGTGTGAATCTACAATTTTCATAGTCATGAAAATAAAGAAATCTCTTTGAATGAAAAGGTGTATCCAAACATTTGGTCTGTACTGCATCCATTAATATTTAAAATCTGATATTTTTTCATCAAAGTTGTCAAAGTTCATCACCAGTTGTATTTATAAATAGATTAATTTTTTAGTCTGCCAGACTCAAGTGATGCAATTTAAGTATGTCCTTAGCCACTACACAAGAATATAGTACTCCAACCAGAGGGCTGCTACTTTAAACAATTTTATTAAAACATATTAAAGATAAAACAGCAGCTGTCTTATTAATGGCGTATGTTCTCTGTAATAAATGTCAGCACATGCACATGTGACTCCTAATGATTAAATTCTCTCCCACCTGACAGTCCCACCTTGTTGTGTGGATGATGGCAGGGACATCAGTAAAGTGCTAATTAGATGCTGCAGCGGAGCATAGGACAAAAGGGAGTGGACAATCACCACAGTGAGAGATCATTTCACACTCTCTGCCCTGATAAGTGTCTAACGACTGCTTGAAGCACAAATGGCAGTGAGGTCCTTCTGAGTAATCTCACTTAAATCTCAGCCAAAGTAAAACACTTACTGCACTGGCAGGAGACCAGGCGTTGGCAATCATTCTATCTGTCAGTAACACAACATCCACAAAGTCACAATCACTTTAGTGATTCAAAGACCCTCATCTTTACCAGCAAAACAGCACTGATATTTTTGGAGTCCTCCCATTTTGATATCTTAAGCTTTGAAAATGTGAAAGTTTAAATAGTTACTGTTATTAACAAATAAAAGAACGCCATGAAATGTCAGAGACTTTATATTTTTACATGTTAGATAAAATGCTTCCAATCTGACAAAATGTGAGGTTGATGATAGACAATATCATGAAACGCTCTGAGGCATCTTTAAAGCGCTAATGAGGATGTCAAAATTAAAAGCAAAATAACCCCTGGAGGAAATCTCTGGATTTGTTTATTTCTTGAGACATCAGAGTAGAAAGTGTGTTATCTGTCTTTGCCGAGGGTTGCAGGATGTAAAGATGGTTGATTCAAGCTCAAGCAGATATGGGAGGAAATGTGCCGTATGTGTGCATCTAAGCCAAGCGTGCACTTTTCACTTGGGATCAATCAATGACAGCCATGGCTTGATCTACTGTGACATCTTTCATCACTGAATGCCAAAACACCTACAAAAACAATGGGACTGTAAACTTTTGATATGAAAAAAATTCAGTTTTTGAAATAAAACTAAAAGATTTCAGCCGTGCATAGTGCCAGAACAATCTTCCTAGTCAAAAGAGGGCGACCATGACACGAGAGAGCAAAAAGGCCAAAAGAAAGCCAATAGGGGCAACCATTGACTGTATATGAGAACTGGACTGAGTCATTCCAAATTCCCATAGTCTTCTATAGAGAAAAAAAACAGCTATTACTCAGTCATTCTATTGGTCAGAGTAACCATTTTTTTAAAACATTTTTTAACACACCACCTTTTTTAACATTATCTTGTTAAAGGAGCAAAAAAGGTTTGTAAAATCCTTTAGATACATACTTAAGATCCTCTAAATGAAAAGTAGTAAATGTTTTTAATATTTTTTTTTTTTATGAAGTGCAGGTTATTCAAGTTATAAACGTACCTATCAGGTGCATCAATAAAAGTACTTGGTTCCCACTGGTAAACAATTAAAAGTTTTCCTTTACAGATTGAATGTAGCCCACTTTCAAGTGGTAGGGGTGTGGACTTCCAGCAAACTCACTCCTGACTATTGAGAGTGGTTACCATAGAAATTTTGACTCAAGCCTATTTGAACCAATCACTGATTACTGACGATGTCTGGCTCCAACATGGCAACATCCGTATCACGAAAAATTGGCTACTGAATTTACTTCATTTGGTTGGAGCCAGAAGTGTCTATGGGTGCCATCACCCTCAGTTGGTCCAGTTCTCTTATTCAGTTAATGGGGGCAACACTTCCACTACTCTAATAAGGCTGATTATAAAGACACATATGTATTCATTGGATTTAACATCTCTGACTTAATTTAAAAGACTTTGAGCAACAGAAGTTAGGCATGAAGTGGAGTGGCCATAATGACTGGCGTTGACTCCGCCCACCTCAACAACATTTTAAAAATTGGTGATTGGGCAGGACAAGGTGAGATTTATTAGGCAATTTGAAATCTAAATAAGTCAAAATGAAAGATTTTTTTTAAAAGAAATGAGCTCGCACAGTCGATATGAATAGAAAAAAAAGGATTATATTTGCTTAAAATAAACTTTTTGCCACAAAATTGCATGTTGTCTCTGACTTTTATTTAGAAATAGGAAAGAGCTTGTGGTTTTGCATCACCAGTCTCCTCAGATTATAACATTACTCATAGTTAGGATCTAGTTCAAACCAGCACTGAGACGATTTTGTTAAAAATAAGCTTTTCCAAATTGAGTCACGTTAGACAACGTAATAAATATTCAAAAAAATGCTTTTGGAAAGTTCTTTTGACATTTAAAATAACTGATAAGGTTCAGCAGAGCACAAATTCAATTAATAAGATGGTTGTTTTAATTATACTATTCATGTTTGAGGAATTTTCTTATGCATTTGTTTCCTGATAGTCCCAGTTCCTCATAAAAGTAAAAATTACACAATAATAATAATAATAATACATTTTATTTCAAGCGCCTTTCAGGTCACCCAAGGTCGCTGAGGTTAAAAAATAAGAAAAACAGAATAAAACATCAATAAGAAATTATCAAGTAAAACATGAGTAAACATAAAGACATAAAGACATAAAAACAGGATAGAAAAACAGACAAAGGAGGTTGTGTTAACTGAATGGATTAACTGTATGATTGTTTGAAGAGATGATACATGATACAATCTGCAGCAAGCATTAACAAAAGCTGTGAAATATTTCACACAAGCAAAAAAGGTTTGTAAAATTCTTAATTTGCATACTTAAGATCCTCTATATGACAGGTAGTAAATGTTGTCATTTTTGGACTTAAATTGCAAAAATCACCTGTTGTGTAGAACATGTTTTAATTTAATGGATTGTATTGAGAACTAAGGCTGAAAGTAAGCCAGTTCAGTCTAGTACTGCATACCAGTATGAGATCAGCTGTGTGGCTCTTTGCTGCTTTAACACTTATTCTAAAGCAGCTGCAGGCTGATGCTCCTAAAACTGTGAACCAGGCAGCACTTTATCTCATCGTTTTAGCGTTTCTGTGGTTTTTAGTGTCTTATCATCACTACTAAATTTGATCTACATCACTAGCCGGGGTTACATGTGCAAAATATCTTGATCGGATCAATGGTCGGATTAGAATTTAACCGTGCACATGGGCCCAGAAAAACGTTTTCCGATCAGAACGAATGTTCACATGGTCACACTTTCGGTCGGAATAAATCATTTGGGCATCCGCAGTAGTGTTGAAAATACCGTAAGAGGAAATTAGTTCCACTGTAAACAAAGTGAGCTGCCATGTACATTTATGCAGCAGCTCGGTAATATATGAGATGATCTTCTAAAAGTGCTTTTATTAATGTTATGTATATTAGGAAGCGCCTGTTCGCTCATCATTTTATTTTTAATCTGTGTGGTCAGTGCTTTTTTGTGGAAGAACAGAGCTGGAAGAACCCAGGGTTAGGAGTGGGCTAACACGCACTAACAAGATTAGCCTTGTTTGATGAACACAAAATCCATGCAGGAAATGCTGCAATCTGCATCTTGGCTGCACGTAAATATGTGGGAATGACATCAGAAACAAAAAATCCACGTGATTGTTTGAACGGTTTCTAAGGACTGAGCAACATTTCTGGTTTGTAAAGCTCACACACCGCCCCAAAGCCGCTGTGTGAGCTGACGGCTGCTCGGACACACAGTTCTCCTGAGGGCGGCAGCCGCTAACCCAGAGCGGCGGGACGGAAGCCTTCCCCCCCGGAGCACACAGGTAACAAAGCACCACCGCCCTGTCCGCAAACACAAAGCTATAACTCTGGCTGCTCTGCTCACAGACACAGTTCACTCGCGCGGAGCAGCCGGTCGGTCCTGTTTGAGCACAAAAGCTTTCTCTGTGGCACCGCACCTTCTATGCATGACCTTAAACCAGAGCAATAGTGACACACCATCAGAATGAATTGTTTACATGAACAACGATCGGATCAACAATCGGCATGACCCACCTATCTCGATCGGAAAGAATAATCGGGGCAGACCATTCCGAACGGCGTGTTTACATGACGCATTTTTCGTCCAATCAGGCGTTCTTTCCAATTACTTTTGTCCATGTAAACGCAGCTACTGTCTCACCTCACGTTAGCCACTAATTTTGTCGCATCCCTATACAATTTGACATTCTTTCAACCTCTCTTTTCAAGGCACACCTGACTGGCCAATACAGGTGCGTGCAGGAGTGCGCTGGGCGCGGGTTGTTACATGCACAGCAGCAACACATTATCCAAGGATGAGGGAGACATGACACTGGATAAATGACACTGAAAATACAACAAAATCTGGAAACATTTGACTTTAATTGAAAACACAAAGGGGGAGTTCACTGTAGAGTCTGCAGAAAACAAATCCACAACAAACCTTTACGGACAACAGAGAGAAACTTGTCCAGAACAGAGTAGATCAATACTGACAAAAGAAACCAGATCAGCTCCTCAAAGCTGAGACACGTGGTTTTCTGAATGTCAACCTTTAATGTGAATAAAGGACTGTTGTTGTTTCTTTTTAGTTTTTTTTTGCACTTTGTATTGTGGTTGCAGTGTTTTGTGTTGTATCGCCTCAAATTGTTTTAAAGGGAAAAGGCAAAAATGTTATATACCAATAGTTAAAAACTGATTTGTAATATAGCGGTTATTTGTTTTTATTATTTATTTGGAACGTTTCGTCTTTATAATAGCATACACATATACATATCGTACACTTTAACTTTGTTGTCCGTAGTCACTCAGTTCATTTACATTCAAGGAGGCATATTTTTATTAAAGTTGGAGGTTGGTTTGTTTTCAACGTGACAAGGAAAACAATAAATAATTTCTACAGTTTTCTAACACTATTGTGATTAACAGTTTACGATAAAACCTAATTCACTGGTAGGAGTGAAACATGCAGCAAAAAATGTATTCATATTTGAAACAGTCGTTGAAAAAAGAACTTTTCAGGAGGAAGATTGCAAGTGAGAATGAAATGTACAAGCTGACATTAGTAGACAGAAGAAAATGAGAAAGGAGGTGCATTTTCAGCGTTTATCATGTTCTTTAGTGCAATAATCAACTCAAATATGTTTCCACGAAGCTCCATTTAATTTACAATTAAGATTTATACTCAAATGCATGTATCTTTATTAGTGTTGTAACAATTCATTTTAACAACTATTTATATCATCATTTGTGGTCGCTGATCCAATTCATAACCCATGTTTGTTCATTTTGAACGATTCGATTCACTGACCTAAAATCGATCCAGGACATCTTTTGCCAAAACTTCAACCAGTTTGACTTTCTACTTTCAGTTTATCATGAAAAAGACGCTTCAAGGCTGAACTGAATCGTATAAAAGGTCTGGTCTGGTTTAGGTTTTTATTTCAAGTCAAACATACTGTTTTCCATTATGACTTTGGAGCGCCTTCATCCTTTTACTATTAAATATAGTAGGAAAAGCTACTGCCAGTTGTTTTTAGCCTGATAGCTACATGTAGCATTGTCTGCGCATATCATTGACTGTATTATATGACTGGACAGATCGCATGTGTCGTCACCCATAGAAAATGCATTGCTTCTGGCTCCAACGAAAAGAAGTCAGTTCAGTCGCCATTTTTCTGCAATATGTCCATCGCCGTGTTGGAACCAGACATCCTCAGTAAGCTGTGATTGGTCCGTGTCAGTCTGACTCTACATTTCTATTACAACTTTCTTCAATCAGGAGTGAGGTTGTTAGAAGGCCACATCCCTTCCACTTAAAGCAGGCTCAGGAAAATCTGTCAATCAAACAGTTTGAATGCCAGTCCCCCTACTTTTATTAGGGCATCTGATTGGCCAGTTTATAACTTGAATAACTTGTGTTGCTGCAAAAATATCATGAACAATTAGGATTAGCAAGAACATGTTGATAAAGGGTAATAGAGCAAGAATGGTTATTCTGACAAACATAATGACTGAGTAATAGCTGTTTATTTCTGTCTATGTGATTTCGGCTTTTTTAGACCAATGGGTACTTCCTATTTAGAACGCGAAGGGGGAGGGGTTTCTCAGTCCTGTTCTCATTTACTGTCAAGTGTTTATATCTCATTTACAATGCATGGAAGACACAGATGATGTTGAGAGATCAGGTGTATTTATTTTGAAGAGCTCTACAAAAATATCAGTAATCACGGCCTTTCTCCCAGTACGGTGAAGTTCACCCCTGCTGTGTCAGAATGTTGGCCACTTCCAACCGTTTTTCTATCTCTCTGTGACCCAGTTTAATGACCTGCTGTCCCAAATTAGTCCAATTAAGGAAGGAAAAAATAATAATAAAATGAGACAACCTTTTGTCATTGTCTAAATGGAAAAAACATCATAATGTTCTGGAGTAGAATCAGATGTAAGTGTGATTTGCACTTCAGGGCCACCGTAGGCAAAGCACACAAGACTCTTGGTTTTTTTTACCGTAACTCAGTCAAAAAATCTGAACGTAAAATACTGAACTCAAATAATGTTTTATTTGGTTAAAACATTAGCATTCTTCTTTAAAGCCAAAGAGCCACATTAGAGTGATAAAAGATCAGGCCATTACAACAATGTTGGAAGAAGTAAATTCCACAGTTCCTCAATTCTAATTCTAAAAAATTTGCCTTTCATTCAGCTTCGTTTATGTTTGCAAATGACAAAGCCTCCTCATTTATTAGGAAACAAATCGTTTTCACACAAGAACAAATTACTTTTACAGAAGCACAATATCTTTCTGCACTTCTTTACAAATTTCGTTTTCAGATGCAAAACTTGTTAACATGTGTGGACATCCTCTACAGCCATGAAAACACTCATGAAAGGAATATAACTCCACCGTCACAACAGTGATTAGTAGCATTACAAATGCACACAAATCTGTGAATGTGTCCATGCGAGCTGAAATGTCACATTTTGAGTTTAATATATTTCATTGGGTTTCCGTGCCTCTTTGATTACCCTGTCACTGTGTGCTTCTCCCCCCGCCTCCGCCCCTTCACTCTGTCTCTTTTGAACACCACTTGCACATCAACTTGCATGACTGGCAGAGCCCAAGCCTGCTCCCTGGGGCACTGCGGTACTTTTATTAGAAATGTATTCTATCAGTGCTTTTAATGTAAAAACGCAATAAAGTCATTTCACGCCATGTTGAGCAACTTTGGCACATTATTGTTCGGTCTCTGTGGCTTTTCACTGCAGAGCCAGGGGACCCACATCCACCCACACACATAGGGATACACAGATCAACCTCATTTACCTTTCTATGACAGGCTGAGGAATGGAAATGAACAGGTGATGTGCTCAGTAATTTATTTTGTACATGTGTGCCACCACGGTAAATGGATAGAAAAAAAACCTTGTTGAACGTGAAACAGGTCACAGGGAGTTAACTGAAAAGCTGCAACCAATACTATTCAATTTAAAGGCAGAATAAATGTTTCCTCATGATGTGGATTTCATCAAACAGACTTGTTGCTGTAAATTCATGTTGATATTGAGTGTTTTTGAATTGTTTTGTCATTATTTTTAACTTTCTAAAGCCCAGAATTGACAGAAAATTAAATTGTTTTGCAATCAATATGTTCTTTTAAATTTTTATTTTTTTTTATAAAATCCAAAAAAGGCCAAGTTTGTATGAGATATAGATATAAATTATAATAAATTTGGTAATTTGGTTTGTTATTAAACACGCTAGTTTAAGAATGCAAAAATACTGATCTGAGTGTTCAGGGGAGAAAAACACCCCCACATTTACCCACTGACTCAACTTTGATCCACACGTTTTTTTAGAATATTACAACTGTATAATAAAGAATTAATTATCAACCACTTTTGCATTCTTTTTGTACAGAAAGTAAAAAATCTTCTTCTTTCTCTTTCGACTTTTCCCATCAGGGGTCGCCACAGCGAATCATTCTTTTCCACCTCACTCTATCATGAAAGTAAAAAATGAAGTTTGAAAATTGGCAAAACTTCCCCATTAAAAGTATTTTTGAGATTTAATTGGAGCAGCCATTTTAAAATGACCAGGAAAATCCCTTCTACTGTCCCTAGTGGAATGATTACGAATTACGGGGCAGAAAACATGTTATTTCCAATGGGTTTTTAAGGATAGTTTGAGTCATGCTAATGATATGGGAGTCTCAAAAATGTTTGTATCAAGCATGATACAAATGGTTATGTAGGGTTAATAAACTATAGCTCCAATAAAACAGTTTTGTCTTCCAAATCTGCTCTGGTTGTCTGAAATGTAACCGTCAGCAGAGAGAAAATAACCAAACCTTTCCTTGAAACTTTTCACAGCAGGTACTCTAGGGAAAGAGTTAAAAGACAGTCATGAAAGCTGATGAGTTATGCAATCAGGCCAGTCGGGGGAATGCTCATTATTGTGTTTTTGGCAAGGGTGTTTATTTGTTTGGTCTTCTTTCCCTCTCTTCATTCTTTCTCTTCTATTTATCTCTCAATTGCAAACTCAGTTGTCTCATCTGAGGGCTGCTCTTCTCTCAGTAAGACTAAGCTCTCTTCATTTGTTTTGACACGACAACAAACGCATAAGGAATGAATTCACAGAGGCTCCATACTTTGCCCCAATCACTTCTGCTTTGTCAAGAAACCTCTGCTTTTGAGGATGTCACAATGGCTGCTAACACAGAACCAGTTGCGTGCAAAGCTTTAATGAAATAGAAATGTGACCCATGTTATGTTGTTGTTTACAGATGACTTTCAATTATCTTATCAAGACCTGATGGCAAGTTGTATTTCTCTATTTCTCTGAAAGTCATTTCTTCCAATCAGAAAGACCATTAATTTCTTATTTATTTAATGTAAACCCTTTTCACCTGTAAACAAACTTCTTATCTCCTTCAAAACAAGTTGTTCCATTAACTCAATATTACCTCTTCTTCTGTTGTATGATTTTTGATACTTTTTTGGCATTTTAATAGACAAAGCAACAAGTTAACTGGTTGGAATTAGTGTTTCACCTATCTATTTTTTTTGGCATAGAAAAGGGAAAACATTTTTTTTTGTATGGAATTGAGGGTGTATATTGAATTGGTTTGTTTAAAGTTAACCACAGTTTGTTTCCCCAGATAATCAAGAACCAATTTTCAATCTGAATACACCCAACGAATCCTGGTCCTGGATAGGAACAGTGACTCATTTGGTAGGATGAATGCAGGCTCATTAAAACAACTTTTGCCATGATACACTTTGATTTTCACTGTTTTCCCAACAACAGTAAATGTCATAACACTTAATAGTGTCCTTCTTAGGCTCTAAAAAGCGTATTAAGGCTTTAGTTGTAAAGATGAACTTTTTTACATTGATCTAAATTAATTATTTGCTTTGGTGATGACAAATGATTTTTTTGAGTTCAATCACCTTAAAAATAACTGGTAGTTATTATTTTACTTTCATTCAGATTAATCCAAATAAGTAGGTGTGGCTTTGGTGTGAAGCCGTCAATGCGTCATGACGTCATAATGTAAGGACGTACTTGGAAAGGGCGCCTAGCACAGTAGTGAGCGCAGACTCTCGAGACTCCTGCTGCTATCAGGAGTATTGATCCAGGACATTTGTGAGTTATATTCATAATAGTATTGATAAAAAGTGTTTTGTAAAACATGAATTCCTCCGAGTTTGTTTATTTGCCTGAATTTTGCACTTGCAATGTGAAATATGTTAAAATATATGATTGGGCTTGCTGTCAGTTTCGGCAGCACAAGGAATTGTGGGATACCATTCCCTTTGCCTGTCTGGACGGATTAGGGTTTAGGTGTGGGTTTTTTTCAATGTGTTTTGTTGGCTATTTTACAATGTTTGGCTCTTAGGTATTTTATCCTGTTATGTTTATTTCTTTCAGCACCATGAGTTAGAAGAAGGGAGAGGATGAGAACCAGGGAGAGGATGAGAACCAACCCCCCTTGTGAATGATAATGATTAGTTAGTCTACAATCAAATTCAGAGTTAATATTAATTGAACTTCAGCTCCTGAAATATTGCTGGGTTGTTCTTTCAACACAATAAAAATTATATGGAGTTCAATGTTCAAGTATAGTGACACAAATTGTTGAGAATGAAACTTCTTGTACTGACGGTCAGAAAGGGTGACAGGGAGGTCATGATGTTCAAAATTAAAACTCTGGTTAGATAAAAATAAAAAGGATGAAAATTCTATGCTTTTGTAATGTGGACTGGTATTTTGATGCCTTAACTTAAAAGAGTCAGTCTTCATTAACTGTGTAGATTTGGAAGACTTTCACCATGCAACTCAGAATATTATCTGGGAGTTTCTCTGTAAATAGGGGGTCCAGGGGCCACTTTTAAGGAGTACCCCATGTAAACAAGAGCTTGGTCAATAGTCAATTTGTATTATGTCAGGGTTAAATTCTGTTTTGCCTTGTGTAGTCAAAATTTCAGGGCAAACCCAAATAAAGAGGAACAATTTCATTTCTAGAATAACCAATTACTGTTTTCATGGTGATTTGTCTGTCATGACACAAACACGAGACGGACCCAGATGCTGTAACCCGGAAGGAGGAGGCAGGTAAGTGGTTAGGTAAGTAAGATGTTTATTTTTGCTGTTCCAAGCGGTATTGGAGATTAGCGTGGCAGGAGGTCTCTGCGAGGCCGAGGTCGAGGCGAGGATGGAGGTCGAGGCGAGGAAGGAGGTCCAGACGCGGTTCTGTGACGAACCGGACTTGGTGTGGCTGGAGATCTTGATGAGTGGCGTGGCTGGAGTTCTTGAGAAGCGATGAGGCTTAAGATCTTGAAGACAGGGAGGCTTCAGCGTAAACAGGAGGACAGCTGCTGCTTGAGGTGGTGTAAGACTCAGGTGACTCTCGTGGCATGAGATTCCTGAGGCACAAAAAGACAAGGTTAGCCGAGGTGGGAGACAAGAGGGCCAGAAGTAGAGCTCAGAGAGACTAAGCACCATCAGGGTTAATGAACTGGCGAAGAATGCTGGAGCTGGGTCTCCTTATGTAGAGCAGGTGGCTGATGAGATGAGTAGTCACAGTTGGTGAGTCTGGAGCAGAGCAGAGCTGGGAGGGGGAGGAGAACTGACAGAGGCACCATGACATTGCCAGTGTATGCCACAGGTATACCATGCAGATTGTGGTGTAGGATCATCTCTTACCTCTTAACGTCTTTAAACTACTTTAACTCTGACCGTTTACGTAATTAATTCTTATGGATTTTGAAACAGAGAAAAGCAGCTTTGCGCTAATAATCAACAAAATAATCAACACTTCAATACAGTATTTTTGATTTTTTAATTTGAAATGGTTTATTTCAAGCAATCAAATAAAAATGATACACAAAAGCAATACAATCATCAGTTATATATACATACAGTAACTAATCAAACTTAGGTTAAATAGGCATATTAATAAGTATTGCTTGAAAGGGAGTGGAAGGAAGCAAACTTATATAATCCCACCCTGTTATACTGTAACCATTTTATTACATGATTTATCAATATCCGGTTCCTAGCTTTTATCAGACAGAATTAAGAATCGTAAAGTATCAATAAAGCACATGACAAAGATTAATTACTTAATTATTATGTAAAAATAATCATCATGTTGGTTATCACTGCAAAGCAGCTTTTTAGCTTTGGAATATCCAGAATTACGTTGATTACATAAACGGTTAGAGTTATAGTTATTCAAAGAAGCTCCTCGGTTAAAGGATCAAATATTGACATTTTTTATGACGACCAATTTCAAAATAGTTTCATGAGCATCAACAAAACAAACATTTTGCTGACAAATCAACTAAAAAACTCAATTCAAACTGAATTTCTTTCATGGGAGATGCATTACAACTAATAAAATCTAAAAAAGAAGAGGCTCAAATCAGACAAACTATTTTTTTGAAATGGAGAGTTTAAATGAATGCTTTCACTAATTCTTTACTGTTTAGTTTATTTTTTGGGTGTTCGTTTGTTTTCTTGTTTGACATGTGTTTATTATCTTTATATTACTTTTTTTTCAGGTCTTGTTTTTTCACACACAATCACATCAGGTTTGATTTATCAATTATTCACAGCTGTTGTCTGGTTGTCAATCAACCATCAGTCTATTTAAGAGTCGGGATTTCAGTTTGTGCTTCACCACCTTATTGTTCTTGTCACTGGTGAATGTTTATCTCTAGTGTTTAAGGCCATGTTAGATTTGTTTTTGTTTGTTTTTTGTTTTTTTAAATGTTATAGCTTTCACACGTGGGTCCTCACCAGCATTTAAAAGTAATCCACCTTTTGTATTTCATTTTAACAAGCTGCTGGTGGCCTGAAAAGTCCTGCTACTTCACAGCAGACCTGAATAATGGATATTAAATACACATGTGTGATTTAAGCTTGAAATTGTATCAATTTGTTTTCAAACCAGCACTTTAAATTTAGTAATGCAAGCCTTATTATTTAAATATTAAGTACAACCCCATTAATGCTATTTAAATAAATCTCACTGCTGCTGCTAAGAATTATGGACATCTCAGAAAACAAAATGACAATCTATTACCCAGTCTGTTTGCATAAAAACTTCTTTGCGTGTACTTACACTGCGTCTGCATGCGACTTATGCTGCAGCGTTGCAATCACCCTGACCTAGAAAAGCAGCGAGACAGAGAGCTGAGACTCTGTTTCTTGACGTAAGGAAACGGAATATGAGCACTGGTGCTCTGCTTCACTAAGCCAGGCGGCAGTCTCACTCTGTCAGAATCAACATTTCCTAAACCGCCAAGCAAGTGGTGCTGTGGCTTGCTGCGGTTTGCTGCAGCTTCGGGATAAAGATTGGCATTGATCAAAAGTTTATCGCACCCCTCTGAAAAACAACTGATGAAAAATGTGAACACTTGCAAAACATTTGTCTGCAGCTATTAAATATGATGGCTGTTGCTCAGCTCACCAAGATTCAAATTGCAAAAAAAAATTATGCTGTTTATAATTTCATTTGTGTTCATAAATCCTATCAGCAACACACAGCTCAATATCTGTTTCACTAATAAATCATTTCTTTTGCAGTCAAGTAGATAATTTTAGCATCTTAACATCAGCACTTGAGATTCAGGTTTTTAATTTCATAACTGATGGATTATGGTGCCCTAATAAGGATGCACAAAAACACGTGAAAAAAATCTGTATCAGCAGATGTTGGTAAAATCTCAACCAACTACATTGCACAAAAATAATCACGCTGTAAGAAACCCTTTAGAAATCAATCTTCATCTGACTCTACCTCAATCCATCCATCTATCTTCTTCCACTATAACCCTGCTAGGGTTGCCGAAGGCTATCTCAGCTACTTTCGGGGAAAGGTGGGTGCACCCTCGACAGGTCACCAGTCTGTTACAGGGCCCTCGACTTCTGCCCAAAATGTAACAATAACTAAGATCTAAAACCTGGAATGGATTCTGGTAAACAGACCAAACTCCTTAAGAGTAAAATGCTCAGGTACAAAAAATCTCCCAAATGTCAGATGTTACCCATCAAGCTGACATTTGTTCCCAATTCTCAGTTTAACACTTTCTGTCTAGCAAGAGTATAGTACCCCTTTAGCAATAGCACACACAGGTAATGTAAAGTTCTCATTTAAGCCTTAGTCACATGCAGGGGGGCCTTTGACCTGTGTGGGTGGGTTTTTGTTTTGTCTGGGTCCAGGGAGGGTCAGAGAGAGGAGCAGACACATCTAAAGGAAGCACAGGTGTGTCTTGCAGTTCTATTAAAGTCACACGGCCACCTTAATTAACGTCATGAAAAAGGAACTTAGAATTGTCATGTGTGTAGGAAGTGTATCATGAAGTGTTTGTAAGTTGCAAAAAACTTATGACACATGGTGAGGATTCTACGCCTTAGTTTGGTTTTTCAGTTGTGTACTTGCTTCTTGCTTTGCCACCTTTTAGATTCCCCCTTTTTTTTCCACATTTCAGTTTATTTATTAAATGTTTCAGTTTCTGCCACCAAGCCGGGTTTCCTGCATATTCAATGAGAACGTCTCACACCCAAAATGTCTTATATGGACCCATGGGTAGGGACCCCCTCTTCATCACAATGATTTTTTAGTTTATGTTTAGCCATGTTGAAAAAAAAAGCTACATTTAGGCCTTGAGTGGATTAATCTTAGTGTATTTAGGACTAAGTGACCTTGTCTTCCTCAATGCTGATTCAGTGTTTGGTAAATTCCCAAATTAAACCCTGAGTTAGGAAAAAATTGTTTAAAAATGGGATGTTGGCATTGGCCAATATAGTTTGAAAACATCATTTTTTTAGGAAATCCACACAAATATAATAGATTATCCCAAAAGCATGTTAGTTACAACACCACGAATGAACCACACATCCCCACAGAATCCTGAAACCTCCATCAAGACAAAACGCAAAGCTATTCTCTGCACAACCTCCCCCTGGTGAAGAGTCTACTTTAAGAACACTCAAGCTTCCCCCACTCAGCAAAAACTGGCCTGTCCCACAAGCATCGTCTGCTGACATTATTTACAGACTGATAATGACCCCTGAGTTACTTTCAGTAAGAGTAATACAATCAGATGGGTTTTTTTATGAAGGAGCATCCTATCAAACGTGGCAGTAAAACCTAACAGCATTCTTATGCATTTGTTTGAGTCTAAGCTCAAACAAATTTCTCCTTTTTTTAAATTACTGCTATAGACACCGGCTTGTGTGTCTTTAAGAACTAAATTTTAGCTGGAATCAAACACTAGTGAAGCTTCAGGTTCCAGATCAACCTGCTAGGTTGAGCTGTATCTCTGTCCTGCACCAGGAAATAAAATTTTGTGTCGTAGTTGTGTTTGGTTTGGAGCAAGTGGGTAGACTTTTTAGCCCACTTATAGACCATACAGCCTGGCTACCATGAACAACTTTCAAGCAGAGTTCAAGCAGAATTACTCAAAAACTGTTTTTCAGAGACACCGAAGGCCAAATTGTATATACTTTTTAATTCATTCTAGCCCTGCAACAAACCAGCAACCTGTTCGGGGTGTGCCCGCCTTTATCCAACTCTAGCAACCCCGTTACCCCGAAAGGGATTCAGCAGGTTCTGAAGATGAATGGATGGATGGATTAACCCACTCTCTTTGAAAAAAAAATCCAGAAAGTTATGGATTTTACATTAAGAGTCTTCCTTGAATCCATAATAAATGAAGCTTGATAGGCCCACTTTTGACTTGAAAGGGTAAGCATGCGTTAATTGAATGTTCGGTGCAAAGGTAATATGACTACAAAAAAGCCCAAAGAGGGACTAATCCATTATGCTTGACAGTAAATAAGATTTTTATTCTTGAACTGCAAATCCCAGGGTCCTTAGGTGTTTAATACGCCAAAAAATGCTCATAAGTAATGAAGAATTGCTTTAAAAGCTTGCAGTGAGTTCAAATTTATCTTTTTTTAAGTACTGTACTTAATAGTTCCGAAAATTAATTTTGCATGATATAGGCCCTTTAATTGATTTACTGTTCAGATGTTGAAGCTAACATGCACAGAAGTACAGACAGGGGGAGTAGATTTATAGGATCTCCAGAATGTGAAGGCTATGCACTTTCATGTGTTTTGCAGCTCCCAATCAATACATATGACTTTGATTATTTAAGTATTTTTCATTCTCAAGTATGGGTGGTCCAGTAATACAACAAAACACTTCTTGAAAGTCTGACCAGATTGAATTAAATAAAAATCCCACTTTACAGCTTTAAAGAGACACCATGGTCTACTGAGACAAAACCCCTGCTGTACCACATCCCTAAAGTTTTCTGACATCCAGAGTTTAGCATGTCCTCCACAAACCAGCTGGTGGGGTCAGATCCATGATCTGATCATACCAAAGAATGAAAAAGGGACCCAATATCTCGCCATGATGCATTTGGTGTCATGAAATGCCTAATGTTGTGGTTTTATGTTTTGATTAGTCTTGCAGGCTTTGACTTCTCCTGGATGCCCTCCCTACCTCTGAGGTCTGTGTGAGAGTCTCAGCTCCAATCTATTTCGTATTAATCTTCTTTATAAGGTGTGGCTTTCTTGTGTTTTAGTGTCTGAGCCTCTTTGAACCTTCTCTGTTTTTGTTTCTGTTCATTCTGAATATTAAAACCTTTGCTAATTTAAGGAACTGTGTCATGTCTTTTCTGCTCCTGGGTTTCGTTGGCTAATCCGTCACATTAAGGGGGTTAATCCACCAAATGGCAACCAAGCACGGCTGTGACTACAATCCCCAGGGATTGGGTCAAGTGTGGAGAACAGATAAATCCAGGTGTTTAATGGGACTTTAACTTTAAAATATTGCCAGATTATAACAAAGTAAATTTAGATGGATGAGGATGAAGAAATGAGCGACCTTGAGAGCCTTTCAGGCAGACTACTCTAGCAGTATTTTACTCGGTTACTCTCCTAGGGTGTTTCAGTTCATCAACTCACCTGTTCAGCGTCCCATTTAAGTCCAGGTGTGTAAATTGTTAATTCCTCTTACCGCTGCGTTCTTCGCCCCACTCTCCTCCCCGACTTCCACCTGTGAGCTCCATTAGGGGTAGTTATTACCCAAAAGTTTTATGGAAATCTTGTCTCATGGAATTGTACGGAGCCTTATGCCAAACTTAAAGTATGTGAAAATAAATATTTTACTGCATAAGTTGTCTGACTGAAATAGTCCAAAATACTTTTAATAAACAAGGCACGCTTTGAGTGGTATTTTTTTACTAATAATTTAATAATCTTATAAAACAAAAGTCATGATCTTTTGTACAACGCTCAATAACACATCTGTTCCAGATTGAGGTGCACCTGCATATCTAAAATTAATACTTATTTTAGGTAAACAACTGAGTACCCATCAGAAAGAAATCTTTCTAAGCCCCACAAAAGCAGTAAAGCTTTTTTTCTACTTCATAACTGTACAAGTAAGACATATTATGAACTTGATGAAAGACTTCCCCACTGTAGTTTCTATAAATTACAGAAATAAGTTTCACAGAGGGTTATTTGCTTCTTTTTGTCTTGATTAAAGCAGAAAATAAATTTAAGGATCAAAGAATGCTCCTCATACTGTGAGCCAAACTGGGATGAATTGTTCCAAATGCCATTTTTTTCTACGAATATCCAGCAGCATGCTACGGCTCATCGGTCATGCAGCGTGGAACAATTAACTTTGCTATATTAAATCCAATATTTTATGGCTTGAAGCCATTGTTGGGATGTTCTGTGTCACTGATAAACATCTGTATACGAATATAAGCTTAAGGTTGGAAGAGTGCAGCTGAGTGTAGCAGCTTTCTAAAGTGTAGAAGAGGAGCTCAAGTTCAGATGTAATTAAGATATGAAAAATAGTAGAGCACGCTCACACATAGGCCTGTTGGTTCGAGATTAAATGTCACTTTTAAGGTCTACATTAACTAAACATAGCAAGAGTCTTAAAGTATGAGAATAGAGTTTAAATCAAAATACAATTAAATCTTCTTTTCAGTTAAACAAACAAAAAATTCACAAAATAAAGACAAGTTAAAAGACAAAACAGTAATACTACAGAGAAATACGAGGAGCGTGTAAATATTCATATTGCGCTCACTCACAAATTAGGTTTAGTAACTTAAAAGCAAAACCCTTTTTTCAAGAAAAACAAATAAGCTCATGTACATTTTGAATTCAAGGGTAAACAACAACAACTGGCTGCAACAAAGGTTAGAAGACAGCAAGAACTATTATATAAGAAAAACATCAAGGACATAAAGAACCAGCGCATCAATTTAATCCCCTTGAAACACATTAAGAAACTCAATCATATCACAGAAAGAGACTCTTATGAGAAACATGTCACTAAATATTTGATTTTTCTCTGGAAAGTTGAAGTACTGCTTCAGTCATCTATTGATCTATTGTAAAATTCTTCCCAGTGTTCTTTTAATTATGCAGTTTTGAGCCAAAATCTAAAAACCTGTGTTTTATTGGACATAGTTTCTGCAGAGCGCCAGGATTTCATCAGAAATTCGCCTCTGAGTGTGGGGGGGACTGATGGCGCGGAGTAACCCCAAACTCCCTTCCCCTCTCTGTTGCAGAGCGGAAGGGAGCTTATGGCCCGCCCAGAATTTCCTACTTGTCAGATAAGCTCTTTTTCAAATGCCGCTTAAAGCTTCATGTTACATTGGTGTGATTTTAGCTAATTTTGAGCTATAAGGCTGTATTTCAGGATGTTTTTACTGTTGGATATGTGTTGTCCTATGAGTTATCAGGGTGGGTTTCTAGTTGTAATTAGGCTAAACAATAGGCACTCCAGTGTTGTGTGAAAACGGGCGCCCTGAAAGACAGAAGGCAACAAAGATAATGATGAAAAAATTCAAACTGTATTGAATGCAAAGGTACTTGTCTTCTCCCTGCTTTACTGTTAACTCTGACTGAATATAAACACAGTTTTTATTCATGTTTATATTGCATGTTACTGTGTAACATGCAGACGATCCTGTACTTCTTTGCTAGGGGTTTAAAAAATAGCTTGACTATAATTAGGGGTGTAGCGATTTATTAACTTGAATCGATTTATATTATTATTATATAAAGTATACTATCCAAACATATTGATCTGTGAGAGGCAAGTTGTTAATTGAATTGACCTATACATTACAAAAGTTTTCAAAATGAAACAAATAATTAACATTGCAAAACACCATTTAGATTAAGACATGTTGGGTTTATTTAGTATTATGTAAAAATGTGCTAGAATGTTCTAATAATGTTCCCTTTGGAATATTTGGATGTGGAAAAACAACAGTAGAGTGAACTTTGGGAAACTAAAATGTGAATGGATTTTCATTCATTCTTGTTTGCACACATTTAGTTTACACTTGAGTTACACAATTCTGGCTATAGATGAAATCATAGCCAGAATTTTAGGTCAGCGAATCGGATCAAATTGGATCGTACAGAATGATCTAATATCATCCATGAATCCTATCCGATTCCACAAATTTAGATATGAATCGAATTGTGGATAGACACAACAGAAGCCAAAACATGACCGCCATCATTAAGTAGAGAATTATTTTACCCTGGAGAAAAGATTAGGCATCAATGGGACGACACCTACTTCACTTTGTACAGAAAGGACAAAGGGGTAGGTCAAACAGAGTCGGTTTTTTATACATCTGAAAATAGTTTAACTAGTTAAAAATGTACTCTACATGAAGGAAGAAGCACGAGGACTTAAGGCTGATTTTATGTTGTTTGTCTTTCTTTCTCTAGCCTTTAAAAGAACACCAAACATCACAAACCTTACTGCAGTGGGGCCCTTCACTTAAAGGGTAAGACTGAGAAGTTCAGAGAGGTAAAGAAAAAGAAAAAAAAAAGCTTCTGATAATGAGTCTATGGAACAGAATGACAAATGATCGCAATGAAATCAGAATCACTTCAATGACAGCATAATGAAGATGGGTGAAATTAAGAGTGCAAGGATAGAATTAGAGAACATGAAAGTCAAAGCAGAAAAGCAGGCAGCAGATGTAATGTAAGTGGTTGCTGGGAAAATCTATAGAAGACAAAGTGAGGGGATGTCAGCGCTCTGCATTAGGCATCCAGCAGTGAGGGTAAGAGGCAGAGAAACCAGCGTTCCTGACAGGGGCCTTATCTCCTCTTCAGCCCAGAATAAAACCCATTTTCCAGCCCCGAGACAATATAGCACAAGGTTAGCAAACCTCACAGCGTGACACCCCTATTTAGAAAAGGCCTCGGCCTGACGTGAAAATGCATAACACCATTACAGCACTGGTAGTGCATGACACCAGGTCTGTGCTTTCTGTATCTGTGACTACATGTGTGCTCAGAAATTCCAGCTGAGGGTAAAAGTTTGATGCGTTTCATAGCGAGGCAATTGAGAAAACATTGACACTGGATCATGTTTTCATCTCATTCTTTCATTTTAATCATGTAGTCAGACAAAAGAATAAAAGGTTTGAACTGTGCAAGAATTTATGCAAACAATAACACAGTTGGGCACATGCCTCTCGCCTGAGATTCCTCTTTTACCCCCAACACAGCCAAGCGAGGGTAATAATTTAATCCTCATCACCAATAAGTGCATTCGGCAGTGTGACATGACAATCAGGCACCTTCAGGAAAATTGTTATAGAAACTATACAGACATTTAAGTCCTCTTTTGTATTAAGTGGCAGTTCTTTTCTTCTTTCTGTCAATCTTCAAGGAAAAAGCCTTGGTTATCTGCGTCTCAAAAAAAGATAAATAAGTAAGAAAAATCAACAAAAAAACAACCCAAGGCTTTTTTTTATTCCCTAAAGTGTTAGGATGCCCACAAGTCTTTTTTTTTTCTTTTCTCATAGTTTTAATGAAAAGGGGGGGAAAGTGAAATATCGGATGTGACAGAGGAATACTCTCTGGCGAAAGGAGATGCAAACGCAACCATGTACACATCACCATATTTAAAAAAAAAATCCCAGCTGTCTGAATGTAGGAGTGCTATAGGGGACCACAGATTTGCCTACTAGCAGGGGAATAAAACAGGAGAAAAGTTGAAAGACATGCACACTTTCACTGCATTTTTTTGTTTACTTAATTCAATGCATCTTTTTCCAACTTTTAAAATGCAGCAAGGGTTATACTCCCACCTATGTTCTGCATCTGAGATGATGTTCCACGCACCCATGAGAGGGCACGACAAAATACACCTTCACACTTTCCTATACTGCCGTCCATTACACGCAGGTGAAGGATTGATTGTGGAAGTGGAAAGTTTTGCACAGTTTGTGTTTTCTTTCCTTCTTTCGCACTACTCTGTTATTCGATGTCAGATGTTAACCTGAAACTCTTTCAGCGGTTTCGGTGTTGAGCAACAAAGGCTCAGTGTGGTAAAAGCAGAAGGTCTGTCAAGTACGAATGAGCTACATTTTTTCTTTAACTTCACAAGGTCAATTTCAGACTCTGCAAGGCACATTTAAGGACCCACTGCCATGAAAATCATGCTTTTTGTGTTTTTTAAAGTGTTCCAGTGGAATTTTCCCATGACGGAGGGCATCTATTAGGAAAATTACGCCTAAAATTGCATTTCTGAGAATTTCTTTATTCAAATTGTTGTGTATCAGGAGCTAATGAAAAACTGCCATTGGAAAAAGTTTGTAGCAGTGCCGTAGGAGCTATAATCCGTGGGCCACAAGCCCACGGATTATAGCAACTAGCAACTAGATCCATGAACGTCTTTGTTTTCCTCGTTTGAGCTGGAAACCGGGTTGAGACATTTTGTTGCATTTACTAATTAGATCAATTAATCCAAAACATACTGCCACATGAGCATTTGGCGATATTTATAGAACAGTATGTGAACAGCTTGCACATCTGTATTAAATGTCTTTTTTGACCTTGTGATTTGGCTCAGATATGGCAAAGCTCAATCTCATGCATTGCAAACTACCTTTTTTATTTCCAACTCGGCCCAGAACCAGCAACCGCTGACCTAATGGAGAGGCTTCTTTAGCTTGCTCATTTAAATGACATAGCTGTAGCTGTCGTGAGCCAGGCCCTGGCATTCACCAACTCCCTTAATTGCTTGGAACGCAATGAAGCAAAGGACAGAAAGCGATTTGTCTGGAAAGAAAGCTTATCTAATCTTTCTTTAACTGTTTTACTTTGAAGTATAGCTTTGGGAAATTCAAGACAATTAGCACCTTTTAGAACATATTAAGATAGATCTGAGGCAGATTTCAAAAAGTAGTAGGGTATGATGAGATCGTCTGACACGTTTGCATTAGATCATGGCAGTGCTGTTACCCAAAGTGGGCTCTTCTCCTATCATTTTGGATAGGAGTAAAATCGGGGACTTCCTTCATCCTATGAAGCCTTTTGAATATCATAGAACAGCAGATGTAAAGCTCAGCTCTTTTTATGAAATAAAGCCCTTAAGGCCAGATGATACATTAACACAGATATTTTTCAAGGGTAGTTTTTTTCTTTTCTTTTTTGTATAAGAGTTGCCTTGATAAGAGTATATACATACATACTTTTTTTTTTCATCAAGAGAAAAAAAGATGGAAAGCCTACAAATGTTCTAGGTTTTGTCCAGGATCAAAGGATGCCAGCATCACTGTCTCACATTGGAAGCTAAATCATCCTCTTTTAATGATTTTGAAAGGGCCACCCTGACTTTTTTAGCTTCAATACCTTTAGAAAAATCTGTCACAGCCAAACCTGCTGATTGCCAGGAGCCTTGAAAACCCCGTTGAAGGTTTGAGCCAGAATCAGGAGCCAGTTTTCAGGAATTCTCATTCCTTCAGCCGTTTTTATCCGAAGACTTTTTCATAACATCTGCTCTGAGAAACAGTTCTCATTTAAAGTGCTGATGTTATCAAAGCAGTTTAAAAATCCAACAAAGCTCAGCCTTGAGCTAAAATCAACAACTGACAGCAGCGGCATCCTGTAACCATGACAACAAGCCACAAAGACAGTTCTGTAATGATTTTTAACTTAAATTTAAAACGTTATGAAGAAAATTGTGTGAATATTTCGCAGCTCTGCAGAAATGTTTAATTCAATATCTTATTAGGAAATCCTTCTAAAGGGTTTACTCCTATGAAGGGTCCCTACTATACTTTTAGGTTTACTATCTGCACGGTGGTGCAGTGGTTAGCGCTCTTGCCTCACAGCAAGAAGGCCCCTGGTTCAAGTCCCAGCTGGGGGACCTGAAAACAGAACATCAATGTGTGGAGTTTGCATGTTCTTCCTGTGCATTCGTGGGTTTTTTCCAGGGACTCCGGCTTCCTCCCACTGTCCAAAAAATGCTTCATAGGTTAATTGGCAACTCTAAATTGTGAATGTGAATGGGTGTGTGATTGTGGCCCTACAACCAACTGGCAAATTGCCAGGGGGTCCCCTGCCTTCGCCCACAAGTGGGCTCTGAAAGGGATAAAATGGCAGATGAAGCTATGCTGATGATACACAGCTTTACATCGGCGTGTCCCCTGATGACCTTGAACCTTACGCTCTTTTAAATTGTATTTTAGATACAAAGTCATGGATGGCAGAAAGCTTCCTACAGCTCAACCAGGACAAAACTGAAGTTTTAATAATTGGTTCTGAAGACAAGAGAGAGAGGATTTTACCACATCTTCAGAACTTTAAACCATCTCACTGGGCATACTTTTTGACTCTGAGGTAAATTTTATGCCACACATTAAAAGTGTCGTTAAGACAGGATTGTATCATCTCAAAAACATTGCCAGAGTTCGCCCATTCCTCTCTCTTGCCAGCACAGAGGTGCTGATGCTTGCTTTTATTTTTAGTCATTTAGATGTTGTAATGCCCTGCTCTCTGGTTGCTCTCAAGGTGCGGGCCTTTTCCTTGTCCCTAAGGTGAGGACCAAAACTTACAGTGAGGCTTCGTTCTGCCATTATGATCCTCGCCTCTGGAACAGCCTGCTGGAGAACCTCAGGGCCGCAGAGACTGTAAAGGTTTTTAAGGAGAGGCTCAAGACCCATCTCTTTTATTTCGCTTTTAGTTGATCTTATTTATTCTATTAGTTTTAGTATAAATTATTTTATGTTTTTAATTTTATTTTATGCACTTAATCTCATTCTCAATTTTATGTTTTTACATAGATCTTAAATATTTCAATTTTGGCATCTTATCATGATTTAAGCCCCAGTGTTTCTTGTGGGGATCCTTTCTGCCAGGACTTGCTGGCTTGGTCGGTGGTTGTTGCAGCAGTTGTCACCCTTGCTGGGGCAGCTGGAGTTTTACGTTGCAACCTCACGGCTGTAAAGTGGACCCCTTTCCTGTCCCGGTCTGGGTGGGCACTGTGGCGATGTTCTTACGGCCGAGCTGGCTCCTGGTATGAAGAGATTCCTAAAATACTGTTTCCTCACAGCAGAGCCAAGCCATGAATCGCTTTTAGTTGTTACTTTTATCAGTATTCATTGTGTGCGGGGTCATGGGTCATATGTTTTATCGGAGGGGAGTGGGAAGGGTGGGTTGGGTTTTTATTGTAATATTGTGTTTTTTTTTTTTGTTTTTTCTAAATGTTAAAGTGCTTCGAGTTGCGCAATGTATGAAAAGCACTGTTTTTCATCATTAGACAAATCAACACTTATCCTATCATCTGATCGAAAACTCCAATCTTTGACTAAATGATTGGGACATGTCAATAAATATATCCGAACAAGTTTTTAAAATCCAGTTTCTTTTAACAAATGTTCATGACTTTTCTAATATCCTTATAAGCACAGCAAGCCAGAACACCGCCTTTGTAAAATCACATCTGTGCAGGCTTTCTGGTTATTTTGCATCTTTCTTTCTTAGACTTTTCTCCTCATTTTAAGGAAACTACATCAAAAACAATTTTTTTAGATTTAGTATACTCATGGATTTTTCTTGGTTTATGAGATGATAGTTCCCACTGCTAATCCTTCGCTTACCACATTGTAAGGTTGCAATGTTTTTTCATCCATATTTATGATGCCCCCCACAGCTGCATTTACTAACAGCTGTTCAAACCCCTGCAATTTTGTGAAAATCTCAAACATACCGCACCATTTTTTAATGGCTTTTTGTGACAGTATATATTTATCATTACGTTTAAAGCTTAATTATGAACCATACTATAGGGCAATATACTAAAGCACTGACTTCTAGGTGTTTCCCATTATGGATAATGCTGACGGTCACTCGGCATAATTCAGCTCCTCCTGAAATGCCCAAAGAAGAGCAGCCACCAGAGTTGCTGTAAATCTTCTGCTTTGCTGTGCAGTCATCTTCCTTGCATCCTCTCATTGTGGTGCACAACTAATTTATCATTATTTTAGATCAATACTGTCCTTATCTTTACAGTCTTTAAAGTCCCCTTCCGATGAAAATCATGTTTTTGTACTTTCTGACAAGTGCTTGTGCCATTTTTCTTATGAAGGAGACCAAACGTAATATTAAAAAATATTTTATCAATCAAACTGTTGCAAAGACGCTCAGTTTGAATTAATGAGCTGTTTTGATGTCACAACGGCCCAAGAGCGCATGTGCATTGCGCAAGCTCCCTGATCTGCCCCGCCCAGCGTGCACATCAGCTCAGGTGCGAGAGAAGTGAAAATGGCATTTTGCTGCATTCCCCGCACATGTTTTAAGTGCGTCCAAGGCTGAATTTTGTTGTTGGCTGTACATATTTAAAATTAAGCCGAATCTTTTGGATCAGTTCATTTCAAAGAACCATTCAAAACTAGCTCTTTTGGCCCTTGAATATGAAATGGGAAAAAGTTAACTAAATAATGCAACAACCCACAATGCAAAACTGTGAAAGGCTGCATTGTAAAAATATTGAAAAGTGTCAGAAAAGGATGAAAGACAGATGACTTTGTAATATAAATCTTTTTCCTTATTTCCCCATTTTGGAAGGCAAACAGCGCCTCCATGTGAGCAGCAGTTAAAAGTGTAGTTTGTTTTTCCAGGCAGATTGGTCTGCTTCAGCCATAGGATTACCTCTGATTTCCATGTGTGAAAGCAAATCAAAGATTTGAACTTTGCATTTCCATTCTATTTGTATTGAATTAACTGCCCTTGTGTGAAAATGACCTGTTTTATGCATAGTTACTTTGAACACAGGTTCTGGTCAGCAGAGAAGAGTGTTACGTTTAATTAACAAAGCTGTAGAAGATGAAATTAAATTGATTATTTTTTACAAAGTGTTTAAAATATAACAAAATATGTTTGTAATCCGGCCTTTGTGATGGAGCAGCCAGTACAGATGAGTCGTGGCGTTGCACATAAACAACACACACACAAAATAAAAATGTAAATCCATGATAGACTTCTGTTTTCGTTAACTGTATTCCGAAGTCTGAACTTGCTAAGAGTACTTGAAGGCAACGCAACCACAAGGCAATTTGCACTGTGAAAAATAGCTACACTTAGTCGGCATTCTTTGACAATAATGAAATGTGAATTCTGCATTTTCCTTGAGGTGCTTGAGACAGTGCAGAAAACTCTAAAAGGGGGTGAAGGAGAATCACATCATGGAATTAGGGTCTAGTAGGCTTGTGTTTTTATCTGCTAGTGCACATGAGTAAGTCTTTCTGCGAGTGTGTGCATTATGTGTGTGTGTGTGTGCACAGAAACCCTTTATCAGATGTTGGCAGACTGGAGCGCAGGGGGATCGATAAAGCTTTGGCCTGAAACCGGGAGACAGTACCTGGATTTCGGTCGGCCTCCACCTCTCCTATCATTGATCTTCATTACCTCAAAAGACTGGTGTTTGAGCAAGAAGGAGCTGGTCACAGTTCCCAGTACACACGAGAGTATAAACTGTGCTCAACACAAGTGGGCACATGCACTCAGACACTCCAAGTCAGCCTACTTTTGTTCCTCACTTTATAAGGACACAAAATCTTTTAGAGAAAAATCTACCTTTTGTCACAACTGAAAAAGAGAAATGTAGGCAAAGCAATGTAGAAAGAGAAATACATGTGCAGGTTTGTATGAGTTTAAAGGGTATTTTGTTGGGAATATGTACACAAAATCATTTTCTTTCATCCTAGCCCATAGAATGCACACAACTTATCTTCACAGGAGCCTCAAAAACTGAATGTTTGAAAGCTCAGGATAAATGAAGCATAAAAAATATAGATTTAAATGTATTTGTAGAATACTTATTCACAGCTCAGTTAAGGAAGATGAAAGATTCTAAATGTTGTTCTGTCAGAAAATCCCTTTTTTTCTTTTCAAGACCATATTTTGTTTGTCTTGTGTGTTTAATCCAACTGGGTGTGTTTTTTCTCCCGAATGTTTATTTACAGTGACTGTATTGTTTTTTTTTAGTTTTTTTTTGCTGCCTGTTTCCACAATGCACTTTTTTATATCTTTAAGATAAACAAATCAAATGTCAAAAGATATACTTAAGCTATAGAAAATTATTAAATAGTTATTTTGGTGTTTTATAGAAGGTATTTTCGTTTGTCTTGAAAATAGATCAACAGCAACACACAAATGCATTACCAACACATCACAATTGAACAACTGTGTAACCACACCTTATAACTTTGGATGTTTCATTCAGTCCTAATCATTTATGAATAAAAGCTCCGTTCCTAACAATGAGCGATTTTTCTTTACAGTTTTGCTTAAATTTGACAGGTATAGCTTTTTTTCTGCCCCTGCAGGTCATCAGTAGGGGCAGTTATTTCTATACTCGTTCTTTTTTTCCCTATATTCTTCTCTTTATTTAGTGATGCTCCTGAGATCAGTGCCATATTGAATGATTCAACTGAGACATTGGTCTAAAACAGTTCCACATCATCACACTTCCACTCCCATGTAGTATTATTGTGGTTTCTTTGTTGTTTTGTCTTTTACGGACACCTGGGCCTTTTATTTTATTAAAATCTATGCCACTTTAGGTTAGTAAAGGTGCATTTTTAGTTCCACAGGTTTGCATTGTGATCTGTTTGTGTGTGACAAATGACACTTACTGTCAAGGAAGGTGGTGAAGGACCCAGTACGCACTAGACCAGGCTATGTGGTGAAAATGGAAACATTTCATAACTTAAACCCGCCCAAAACCCATGTACTAAGTAAGGGAGCAACAAAAAGGTGACAAAACAGATAAGCTGATAATGAAGAACGGACATTTAATTCCACTGAAGAGCGTTAACACAAATAAAGACAACAACCTAAACCTGAAAACAAAATATGACCAGAACCATGGAAATATCACCAAAATCCAAACTAGACTGCACCGTCCTCAAACTTACATGATTTATTGTAATTGAATCAGTTAGTTCAAAAGGGGCCCAAGTCCAAGAGGTTTGTTTTTCCAGGAAAGGATTTTAATTGCATACCTTAAAGGGAGGCTACACCAAATGATTAATACTTTACCCAGATTTAGCACCAGTTCATAGCTTACAAATGCTATAATATGAAGCACCTCACTTTTATCATTTCAGAGGACTAGCAAACAAAAGACTCTGGACTTGGGCCCTTCTTGAATTAAACAGGGGCGCTGCCATGTTGGATAACTAGTGCTGCCATCTATGGGATAAAGCAAAACCCATGCAAGAGAGGCCCAAGTCCAGGAATATTGCACTTAATGCATTTTAAATGTCAAGCATAGTCAATACATTACAACGGACTTGGAACTTTTTTGCACATAATCAGATAACTTTTCCCTTGAAGACCACAGAACATATAATATCTCTATTTTGGAAAATTGTGGACTTGGGCCCCTTTTGTACTAACCGATTCAATTGGGTTGATAATGCTCTGCATGTGCTAAAGTTCCTTTCCAGGTGAACCACAACTCATGTATTCAGGTGGACCTTTTGGTCAACCAGAGATCATGAGCTTTGTTGCCTGCTGGATGAAGCGGACTATAAAACTCTGGTGTGGGTTAAAAAAGGACTAAACCCTTATAAGCAGCTTTTGGTGTGATTTGTGTGATGTAATTTGTGCCATGTCTGATTTGCTTTCACACATGGCACAAGTGTAAAAAAAAAAAGTGTTTGGCATTCATCTGTTGTGTCTAATCAATCAGGAGTCAGTCATGACAAACTTAAGACAAAAGATACCCTTTTGTTTTATTGACTGAGTCAGTTTTAATGTTATTGACCTTTAAAAGTAATCTTCTGATGTCTAGAATATGTAAACCACATATCAAAGAGTTTCATAGAGCTTTTTCAAATTCCATTGAGTGTTCAGCTACTATTTAAAGAAAGCACAATTATTTCACTTAATTTAATTACTAAACAAAAAGTTCTTGACAATTGAGGCAACAAATAGGCAAGACAGTGCTTTTGACTCAAAAAATATCACTTTAAATACCCTGTAATCCTGTAAAAAAGATTCCTAAAAACACTTGCAAGTGAAGACACTACACAATAAACAGCAGCTCTGCCTCATAGATTAGAGACTTTATGCATTGCTGCTGTGTTTTTTCTCACCTTGTCTCCAAGAAGCCAGGCATTTAATGCTCATCAAGAGGAGCGAGTTAAAAAGTAAAGGGAAATGCGAGGGAAGGCCGCAAGTGAATAAAAGGTGGTTTATTGAATAAGCAAAGCTTTCAGGTGCCATTCTCCCTGTGTGACTTAAGGTAATTTAATTTTAACTCTGTCCCATCAAGCCTTGTCTGGAAGCCAGGAGCATCAGAGACAAGCCGGAAAGCATTAAATGATTGTAACTCAATTGTTGCGAGACCATCATTGATTGTTTGTCCGGAAAGATGTTGGAAAGGAGACAAGACACTTATTTTCTCCACTTTTCCTATGCTTAGTAATCACTTTGGGGATAGATGTGTGTGTATGTAAATGTCTATGTCTATTGAGGTGAAGAGACCTCGCAGCATAGAGCTACAAACTGTACTAAATGCAAACAAAGTACTGATGGCAATCAGTTTAGACTAGGGGATAAAGTTACATAAAAATAAATCTACACATTAACAGATGGCTGTTTAACTGAGTGCCTAAAGCATGCTTTTCCACATGTTCTCACGTACACGGTCAACATGGTGTGACTGATGTAGAAAATAAATATGTTCTCTTATTCTTGAGTGTTCTAGTCAGGTTTTTTAAACACTAAAATGTATTGCTATCTGTGAAAAAGTAACTCATCAAACCAAAATGGGAAAGTGTTGTTATATGAAGGTAAAAATGTGACAAAATGGACGAGCTTGTAGATTTGATATAAGAACGTGTCAAATACAATACAATGCACACTAAAAAGCTGCATCTGTGTCTAAAAATCTTCTGCTGTAAAGAACTAATATACACGTAAAAATTTATGTCAAGTCAAAGAAGAGGATAGTTTAACATTAAAGAGATGGACACAAAACAATTTCTACAAATGTCTAGATTTATGTTTATGTTAATAAAATCAGGACTGACAAACTACCATTTGCATGTGTTTATTTGTGTTAGAACCTCAAATCGGCGATTACAGCTGCTCAATCTGCTGCTGCGTGTGCGCGAATATGCTGCTGTGAATCCCAGGTCGCTACAACTGCACTCTGACTTTTGACACATTCCTTGCAAGATATTTGTGTCAAAACTGATCCGTGTCAGATAATGGAACGGGTCTGGGAAGGGGGAGGGCCAGCCAATCAGAGTGCAGGACTCAGAAGACCAACGCGCCTTTAAGTTTGGTAAAGTTAGAAAAAGATTCACAGATTTGGACTTCTGGCCTCAATTACTCTCCAGATGAACCTTCAAATGTGTCAACAAGTATCTCAATCATTTTGTACTAACACAGAGAGTGAACTACAAATGCATTTCAAAAGAAAAAAATATCTTTTTACTGCATTTTAATGAGAATTGTTCTCCTCGAGCTGTACATGAAGTCACGGCAGCGAGATGGCTGCCAAGGGACCGTCTACAAAGTGCAAGAAAAGACCATCCTGTTAAAATCAACAATCTCTCAAAAATGACTGATACATTTATATAAACTGGTAATGAAGACTGGTCAGCATATTCATGCTACAATAACTATTTTGTGAGAAAGTCCAACTTTACTTTATTTTATTGTATATATTTTTTCAAATTTTAACGGACATATGAATCATAATAAAGGCGCTCAATATCTCTGAAGATCAAATAAATTCCTAAATTTCGACTGAAAGTTAGATTAAAAAGGTAGGTCTAACTAAAAGGCTTGCATCAGAGGACCTCAGCGTTCGCGAGGGCTCATGCTTTAAAATCATATCAGACAAATATGAAGACCCAAGACCATGAAAACATTTACAAACCAACAAAAGAACTTTAAAATCAATCCTGAATTTTACAGGGACCCAATGCATTGATTTTAAAATCAGTGTAATGTGTTCCCACCCCCTGGTCCTCGCCAGCATGCATGCGGCAGAATTCTGCAGAGGTTGAAGGTTCGATATCCTAGACCATAGAGGAGGGCATTACAATAATCAAATGTCAATAATCTTGTCTTCAGAACCGATCACTGAAACTTCTGTTTTGTCCTGGTTGAGCTGTAGGAAGTTCTCTGCCATCCATGACTTAATGTCTAAAAGGTATTTTAAGAGTATATTGATTGACTCTTCATCATTAGGGGACAAAGCGATGTGGAGTTGAGTGTCGTTGGTGTAGTTATGAAACCAATACCATGCCTCTTGATGATGTCCCCAAGTGGCAGCATGTATAGATTGAAAATTAGTTGGCCTAAAATTGAACCTTCCGTTCAACCTGCAGCACGATTTGAGCGTCGGGCTCGGGACGTCAGTCCGGCAGCAGCGTGTTTTTGAGCATTCTTTCTTCCAGAAGAGGCTGATTTCATTCAGCAATTTGACAAAAGTTTTTAGCTGAAAGTAAAGTTGTGACATTCCACCCCCATTATCGCTGAACTACAAAAGCCAGTTTTTTGGGGTCTTTATACTTCCTTAATTGTGCAAGGTAATCCATGACAGATGAATGTGTTCACTGGGACCTCGAGAATTTGTGTAACCTCCACAACAAAGCCTCTCATTGATTCACTCTTAGCAATTATTTTCACGGCTGCTTTCAAAATGTGTTCATGTAGAACAGAGCTTATGCTGCCAGCTCCACTTGCAAAGTAAGAGCTGTGACTCATGCGCACCCTGCAATTTTCCTTAAATTATTACAAACTGTTTAGAAATTGTGTAATTGCAAAAAGCAAAGTTGAAGAGAAGCAAAAGCTTTTTTTCCCGTGTTCCTTGTTTTTGATCTTTCAACTTGTTATTCTCTTATCCCACAGAAGTAACCGTTTTTAAATTTAGCTTTTATATTTTGTTTGAAACTCTGAGATTGTGATGTCAGGAAATCAATGATAGGCTGCAAAGTTTTTTTGCACCAATAAGCAATGGATGCAATTTATCTCTTTAAACAAAACAAAATGTGCTTACATTTCTTCACAGTTAAATTTATATAAATTATAATATGTCTGGAAGTGTTTACTGTGGTTAGCACTCTCACCTCACAGCAAGAAGGTCCTGATTCAAATCCCAACTGGGACCTTTCTGTGTGGACTTTGCATGTACTCCTTATGCATGTGTGGGTTTTCTCCAGGCAATCTTGTGTTTTAACCCCCGGTCCAAAAATATGCTTTGCAAATTATTTGATGATTGTCAAATTGCCCCTAGGAGTGCATTTGACTGTGTGTGCCTGTTGTGTGGCCCTGTGATGGGCTGGTGACCGGTCTAAAGTGAACCCAACAGTAGTTGGGATAGGTTCCAGCACCCCATCACCCTTAAAAAGGATCCAGTGGGTTCAAATAATGGATGGATAGTTTTTTTACCGGCCAGAAGTCTGCCGAAAAAACTGGTCTACATCTATTCTGTCTAAAACTGTACCAAGCACTGTTTGTACAGTTTTGTGAGTTAAGACAATATGCTAAGGATAGGTAAAGGAACTGCTTTAACACTACACATGCTATAGATTAAAAAAAAAAACTCAACAACAGAAAAATCTTCGTTTTTTCCAGAGAAATCTGAAATTTTTTAGTCGTTTGTACTTCTTTTCACAAAATGACTGTAGTCTCGCCTCTTAACAGTGAGCATTTTGAAAAAGTCATCTCAAAATGCTTTAAGGAGTTAACATATCAGGTAAGGCCCTAAGTCAAGAAGAATTACTTAAATTGTTTTGTCATGGAGGGTTAAATGAGAGAAAAGCAATTAAGATATGTGTTATCTGTGCTTAGAAAAACAGCTAAAAAAAGAAAATTGCACAGCATAACCTCTGAAGTACCTTTAAGTAAAATACTCTATTTCTTGTCATTCCAAAAATGCATACATGCTTGCAGTTCTTGAAATTTTTGCATAAATACAAAATGAAAATGCAATGTTTTATGATTTTAGCAAATAAAACTGTTTTTGGAGGTGTAACTTTTTAAGTTGGAGCAGAGCATTTTTAGTTTTTTTTTTTTTTTCTTACGTTTAAAGATGGTGCATTAAAGGTCTGTTCTCAAGGGAAAGAAAAGATAAAGCTATTAGGTTACGTCTCACCTTTGCCAGTTCCAGTTTGATAACAGCCCGATTATCATTGACACTTAGTCATTTGATGATAAGGAGTTTAAAAAAAAATCAACTCAAAGCTATCCTATTCTGGCTGAGAATAGACAAAATAAAGTTGCTTGAGTACAAAGTATATCCTGCCTTCACCCAAAAAAGATGAATAACCTCTATGACCCTGTCTGGAGAAGAGTGAGGACAGAAAATGGATGAATGAATGGTTTAGGAATGGCAGGCAATGGAAAAAGCAATGACTTGCTAGGCCTGTTTTGACAAGTGTCAATGTATTATTTATTAAAAACAGTTCTTGTTTCTTTCTGTCCCGAAGTTCTTTGGTTTACTTCAATCTGGATTTGAAAGTTCTAGTCATTGCTTGCGTCTACTCCCTGCTGTGTTCTTCTCATGCCATTTCATTGCATGCATGGCATCTCGCTTAGTCATGTAGAACCAAAAAGAATCACAGCTGAAAAGCCATAACAGAAAAGAAAAAAACTGGAGAGAAAAAATGGAGACGCTGTCAAAAGTTTTGAAGAGACATGCAGCTTTTATGAGCAGCAGCACTGCTTAAAAGTCAACGCAAAGTTTTATCGGAAAAGGAAGGAAATGTCTTCCTCAGAACATTTCGTAGGATGCCTTTGCAGCACAAAAGACATTTTCCCTCCGATCATTTCACATCTGTGGTGGTAAAAGACTTTTATTAAGCTGAGAGACGTGTTGCTGCCCCTATTCTGTTCCCAGCATCAAAGTTCCCAACACCCACGATGGATTCCTGTTTTTTTTAAAGCCTCCTCTTTTGAGTTACATTTATCTCGTTACACACAGTGAAAAGGTCAGTCTCGTGACTCAAGCCACTACCAGATTAAATAGTCCCCTGAATATGCAGCTGTGAGTCAGGCAGAGATCCATCCGAAACTCACTAGAAACATGGACCATGGATGCACTCCTGACTGCAGTTGCGAGCCACTTTTGACAGAAGAGCTCTCTTTGGGTTTAATCACATAAACCTGGAGAGTTTTGCTGAAGCTGTGCTTCATTCTTGCCCATCAGTTCGATTTTCACAGCTCAGTGCATGGTGAGGCTCAACCACACATGTGGACACAATGATTCATGCAATCGTATGTAGAAGGCGGAACAAACAACTCCACGTTGTTCCCAATGTAGTGGTATTACAGAGTAGTGCCAGGGGCTGTGGGTAACACTATTTGGCTAAACATGCTGGACAAATGCATGGTTGCATTCTGCTTTCAGCCTGTTGTTCAAGGTGCTGTTTTGTGAAGCACCTTGAATTACTTTGTGTACGAATTGTGCTATACAAATAAAATTGCCTTGCCTTGCCTTGCCTTGCCTTTGTTTTGGAAAATTAAACATCCACAGCTATGTTCATACCGGGCATGTGAATGAGCTAAACAAGCATTCTTAAATGCATGTTTGGCCTACAGTGTTCACATTGGACAAGCAGGGAGGGGCTACCTCTTCTTTTGTTTTGCTACTGCTCACATGTGCAGCACCTATAGTTGGTAGAGGCTTGGTGCAAAATCTGATGCATATCTCATGACCGCTGTATGACCGGTTCAGCCGTCGTCGCCGTCACACGCCTACGGCACGAACAAACAATTTACTATTCTTTTTAAAGAAATTATTTCTTGTTTTTTGCTTTTTCCTTCTCTGTTCCGAAATATCGGTGACTTGGTGTCATGGAATTCTGGCCGGGCACAAAAGGCTAATGTTAATTTCTCCTTCCATGATCAATTTTCCAACGGTTCATACTTCTGTGAATAAAAAAGGACACCATCTAAACATCACTACGAAATTGGAGTCCCTGATTAGTCAAAGTTCAACGTAGTTTAACTTTCAATGCATAAAACCTTCGTAGTGACAAATGAATGTGAAAGTTTTCAAAGTGGATCTTCACTGGTGTCCATGGATTACATGAAATCTTTCCACCTTTATCATGGTAAGGAAAACACGTCAATGTAGGGATGGGGTCATCTAAGATAGTGCAGGGGGTTAAAATGTGTGTTTATACACATTTACATAGATTTTCATTGGAAGTGGTGGCTTGAATGCACATCACCAAGGGCAACGATAATGTAGCTTAACCTCTTTTAAGACCCAGGTCCATATTTGAGCTAACCCTCTACTCACAGGGCCCTAATCAAGCAGAATTAACCAATGTGATATTATAACCCATAATGTGATGTAAACACATGTGGATACCAGGTCTTAAGAGGTTAAAACTTTTCTTGGGGAGTCCTGACTGGATAAACAAGAGTCAGTCGAAATCCCAAACTGTCTGAGATGAGAGACCACACTTTTTTTTCCAGAATGCAAAAAAATGAAATTATAGATCTCAAAAACAAAAGCCAGACAGAAACATTTAGATTTTTATCTACACATATGTCCATAAAAGTCTCAGAAAACAAAGTCAAAACATAGTTGATTAAGAAACCCTGTGTCTGTTTTATTTAATGCTTGAGTCAGAGCACCCGTTGCCATGGGACCAGACACTTTCCACGTAGGGTTGAATCTGTAGCTGTCTCAACTGAACACATGCTCCGAATGTTAGTAGAAAGTTACAGTGACTTGTAACTGCAGCTTTCAGGTAAAATCTCATCCAGTGAAATTCTCCTAAAATCCTATACATGCATTTATTAAGAAAAATTTTCTATCATATTAGGGTAGCAGTTTAGCTCAGGCGGTAGAGCAGGTCGTCCAACAACCAAAGGGTTGGCGGATCGATCCCCACTCCCCCCAGCCAGCTGTTGAGCTACTCAACAGTTCTGAGGAAATTAAAGAACACCTTGCTGATTACATGAAAGATGTAGTGCTTTGCATAGCAAAGGAAGGAGGGAGAGTGCCCAGTCATCCCCACGGCAAGTCCCCCACTGCAGCAGCAGCAGCCAGGAACCCCACCACACCCACACCGCAGCAGATAGAGAAAAACCACCCGCCGGGCGATCCCCAATGCCAGAGAGCAGGGAAGCATAGGGGGACAGAGAGTGCAAGCTCCAGCCCAATCAGAAGAGCAGACCCCAACCCCGTACCCGGGGGGCCAAACGTGGGGCCCCGCCCCAGGAGAGCACCCCCAGCCCCAGATGAGCAGCCCATCACCACCCAGGAGTTCTGAGCATCCAACAACCCCAGGCAAAAGCCAGGGCCCCCCAAGGGAGACCTGCCTCACACTCCAGGCAGCCACCCACACAGCCCACGGTTGGTCCGGGAGAGAGCGGAGGAGGACGCCCAACAGAGGTGGGGTTCCCCAAGGAGTGTTTGAAATTGAAGTTTTCAATGCTGTTAAGCCCTGAAAAAAAACTTTTTTTTTAATAATCTTTCCCTCTATGTCCCTTAAATGCTGACACAAAACCTTTTTATAACTGCAATACTTTGAGGTTAATGAATAAGCTTAACTATGTTGGTTGTTGACACACAATGATAAATGGATCCACCAGAAAACTGTGAGAAGACCCAATTATTTTGACAGTTTGCTTAGTATTCCCAGCTCCCATTTTACATAGCATTTCAAATATGGTGACATGTTGCTTCAGGAAGATATGAGTGTTAGTAATCATAAAACACTGATCAAAAGAGGTTTTTTTTGTTTATTTCTGTTCAATTTTGTCATAAACTGACCATACTTCTCCTGTTAACAGCACTAAACACTAAAATGGCTCAAATGTTTCTAAAATGTTTGGAAAATTCACAAGGTCACCCGCACACAACTCTGGGATTTCAATAATTTCCAAATGACTCCTTTTCAGTGTTTGATTTAGGGATAATTAATGATCATTTGATAGACAGCAATTAGTGATCTGTGGCATAAACAAGCAAAGTACCCGTGTTGTGTTTTCCCGTTTAACCTTTACTCTGCCTGACATTTTGAAAACTTCTCCCCTCCCCACGCAGACACACCATAGAGACAATGTAATCAACAGAGAAGGAGGGGGAAAGAATATGTTGCCTTCTTTAAGGGGGCATCTTGATATCATCCACAGTGACGGGGCAGACACTGTGCTGTCATAACACACTGCCAACGGGAAGGGGGGGGATCCATCCTAATGTCATCAGCTCTGACACTCTGGGGGCTGATCCAAGCCGGAGCCACTGCAGTGACAGTAATGAAACGGATCTCCGAGAAGAGATTGGGGAGGGAAAGATCTTTTCACCGAGGGAGGGTTACTGTGTGTGATCACAGAGAAGAGACATGCGGTTAGACGGAATAACTGGGGAGGGAAAAGTTCCGATCTGACAGGTGAAAAGAAACGTGTCACACATGTTGCATCATTTTATTGCCCCTAAAACTATTTCTGAAGGAAACTGATGGCTTCAATACATTTTCTTTACATGCACCCCATCCATTCCTTTGGTTTGACAGTCAGACCTCTTATTGATGATGATACGAGTTCAATTATTTACACGGATGTCCCAAGCAGGGATTCTTTTTGGCCCCGATCTGATTCCGAGTCGTTTGATTTTGAGTATGTGCCGACACCAAATCCCAGTCTGATTCTTTTGTAGCACATTTATTAAAATGACAAATATAAAATAAACAGATCCAGATTGTTCCTTATGTTATTAACCTGTTTTATCGTGTAGCACTCTAACAGAACACTTATGTGAAGTAGCTCAAGTAAAAATAGAGCAAATATCAACTAAAGAAGTAGGTAACTACTGTATTAACTAGTAAAAATGTATGATAATTAGGAATGAGAGACAGTTTAGTGAATTTTGCACTATATGTGAATTTTTTTTATCATGTGTGATTCATGTCTCCATTAAAAATTCTTAGAATGACTTTTTTTGGTTTTGATAGATTATGTTTTTTTGTTTTTTTCTTGTGGAGCTTGCACTTTCAGATGGTCCCTTAGCAGCCGGCTCTCCTCTGACAGCACAGGGAGAGCTGTTCTCCTTAAAAAGAAACAAAAACTTGATCGTTTTTCTTTTGAAATACCTTTTGAAAATCATTGCTTCAGTAAAGACAAAACAGGATCAGGATGCCACAGCTGACTCGGAGATATGGTCGCCTCCGATTTCCAATCAGATTGGGACATTGCTCATTTTTAAACAGTTAAATGCTATCAGTTCAGTTTCGGAATGATCTCAGTCTATCTTATTTTTTTTCCATCGTTATATTGTTAGAATATTCATACTCATGCGCAGCCGGTCATTTTGAGCACATTTAACCTTCTCAGTCAGACAGCAGGAAGGCTCATCTGTGCATCTCTGACTGCCTGCATACATTTTGCAGACTCACCAGACTGAGCTGGTTGATCCTCAGAAACTCATAGTGTAGAAGAATAGAGGGCTTTAGCCTGATACCTTTTCATTTGTCCCCCCCCCACACACATATTCATCTGCACCTCTATGAAGACTTTCAGCAGGAGCTTCCTCTCAGCAGCTCTCACCAAAGCTGTTTAGAGGAAAAACATTGTCTTTTAACGCGCTCTGAGAATTTAGCTTTTGAGAACAAATGTGAAGCAACATTTTTGGAAAAGTCTCTCTTAGAAGGTTTTGTCGAAGTCTACCCTACTGATTCACAGCAGAGAGCGACTTGTTTACTGCAGCTTTTGATCTCCCCCCAAAAATACTCACTTACAGCCAATTTCAGGGCGATCCCATTTGCACAAATCTTTTTACAGTCTTTCTAAAAACTTTTGATCCTGAAAGGGGAGTTTCATCTCTTTTGTTGCTGTTATGTTCTTACACAATTGTTGAAGGATAGAATAATGTTCCCTAAAAAACAAAATTATGTATTTCGTTAACGGAAAAAGCAAGCTGAGCTGTTCACGTTGCAGATTTTAGTATGTGCATCACATTAGGACAAAAACAGATCAACGCTTCTGGGTTTTTTGCTGTGGATTCCTCCATCATCCCTTCAACCCCTTCAAACCTGCTGTTCTGTGCAAAGTTCCTTACCCAAAGAGTCAAACAGTACGTCCACAATGTTAATAATATTAGTTGTTACTGATAAAAGGAATTCTACCACAACTTCCCTCCAATCAACCTTTCTTGTTTTCACCTTTTCCTTGTTTTTTCTGTTTTTTTTGAGACATGAACTCTTCAACAGTAGGTGTCGCTGCTGACAGCAATATAACACATGCTCTTTGACCATGAATGCTTCTAATGAAATTCCATTTAACTCTGAGAAAGACAGAAGGGGATTTTCACCAGATAAGCCGGTTTTGATTGTGTAAACATCTCACTACTGTAAAGTGTTGAAACTCAGTGTAAAGCCACTTTTCTCTACTTCCGAATCCGTAAAGATGTCAACACAGAAGCTAAAGTTCCTGTGTTAAACGGTTCAACAGTGTCAGAGCAGAAAAATGGTTGATTAGTCTTTCAATGTTGAAAAACAATTTTAAAAAAATTACAAAGCACTTATAAAGTGCTGTACAAGTAAGTAAAATGTAGCAGTAAATATAAAAAAAAAATGTGAAAATAAAAGCAATGAAAGTAAAAAGTAAAAAAAGGTAACAGGCTGACCTACTGCATCTGCTCACCGGAGTTGTTGGAGCAAAAAGATGAGTTTCAAAAGGGATTTAAAATCATTGAGGATCCAGCAGCCCTCACAAAGAGGAGTGGAGCATTTAGGAGGAAAGCTGTGTTCATAATGTACGCGATTTGCACGAATTCTCTGCTTGCCGCCTGTCCAGAAATGTGCTGCTAAGCTTGACATGGCCACGAGTGGGATGAGCTACCAGTTGGTAAATAGTAAATGGCGTATACTTGTATAGCACTTTTCCACCTACAAGGCCCAAAGCACTTTACAATCACAGTCCCATTCACCCAGTCACACACACATTCACACACTGGTGGCGGCTCCACTGCCAAACACAGGCGCCTGCCTACCACCAGAGGCAAGGTAGGGTTCAGTGTCTTGCCCAAGGACACTTTGACTTAAGGGCGTGCAAGGCGGGAATTGAACCTGCAATCGTACGACCATCGGTCGACCGCCTTACCGCTACACCGGGACGTTTGGTATTATTGTCTCAATCAAAATGAGAAAAAAAAATCCCAAAGTTCATGTGAGATCGTGGAGGGACTGTTCGTCAATCCAAACTATAAAGTTTCCCTTTTTTTGTTGTTGTTGTTGTTGCTGGTGTGTCGCAGGCATTTTGTCAAGTAAAAATTGTTCCTTGGCTCAAAAAAGATTGTAAAACGCTGCACTAACAGCATCTGACCATCAGATCTTAGTGCATGACAAGGATGATGAGTATGCAGGACTGCAGAAGGATAAGAGGTGCCAGACCACTTAAGCATTTAAGAAAACAGTAGTAAAATCCAAAGAGCAAATCTAAAGGATACTGGGAGCAAGTGAAGATAGTTTAGTTAGTATTGGTGTGATCTTTGATGGTTCAGTTGTCTTAACTAAAAAAAGCAGTTAGGAGTGCTACAGCTACAGGCTGATTTCATCAACTGCTCTTGTGAGGCCAAAAGTTTTTAAAGTCCCACTTTGGTCGTCTTTTGATCTATTTTCAAATAATTCCCAGCGGTCTTTTAATCATGATTATGCCGTTTTAGCTATCCAGCCGTACATTACTGATCCAGATACCAGCAGATGAGGAAAGCAAAGATGTGGATCTATTTGTCTGATTAAATGGATGCATTAGAATAGAGCGAAGCAGATGGCCCGTGGCCTGGGGCCTCATTTATAAAACTTTGCGTAGGATTTGCGTCAGAAGTGGCGTACGGATGAAACATAGGATGTGGGTACGCACAGAAATATTCGGATTTATAAAACCGTGCGCACGCACATCCTACGCATCTTTCCATTAATAAATCACAACCAATTCTAAATGCAGCGCAGCTTTTGCGGCTTCATGACACGCCCATAGTTGCCCATAAATAGTCCGTGAAACGCCCACAAATTAATATTCATTGATTGCGAAACCATGGCAAACACCGAGAGGAAATCAAAAAAACGTAACTTCACTCAATGTGAAGTAGAAGTTATCGTTGGCGAGGTGGAAAAGAGGAGAAAAGTGTTGTTTGGAGGGCACAGTGTGGGCATTACTAATGCAAAAAAGGCACTTGAGTGGCAAACGGTGGCAGACGCCGTAAATTCTGTAGCCTCACAACCTCGGACCGTGGCCGAAATAAAAAAGAAATGGTCGGACATCAAAGTCGAGGCAAAAAAACGTCTGGCGATGCAGCGCCAGAGTGTGTCTGCCATGGAGGGGAGGGGGGAAGACACCGGAGCTGACCCCTCTTGATGAGAGACTGGCGGCAATAATTGGGGAATCCCTTTTAAGTGGAGTGGTGCCTGAGGCGCAGGGGGACATGAGGCGCCAGATGCACCGGGTGACACACCCCCAAAAGCCCGCAGAGGTCCAACAGGACGGCTCGAGGAAGTCGGAACCGGCTCATAAGCCACTCGTCCTCGTTTGCCAGCAAGTCTTCTTGCTGCCTAAAGATGCGTTCACTCCGAATTTTTCCATTTGCCACATCTTCTAAGAGTGCAAGATCAGCCATTGTGCGTCATTACGCATTGTGATGGGGCATTTTATTTCCATCCCTTTAATTACATCTGACAAGCTACAGATGTCGGTAATAATCAACGTGGAAATGGCAAATTGATCAGCGCAAATGTAATTTCTTGTTGCTTTCTGAATGGTTTAGACATCCGCCATACATTGTTTTATCAAAAATAAAACAAACTAAAGGCATATGTATGAATACCATAATTCCGTAGCTTATGAAGAAATGTTTTACTATGAAAACAACTTTCCCCAGTGGACAATTAATGCATTTCTCTCTATCTATCCATCTGTCTGTCTAATTGCACCTATATCTGCTCCGCCAGACGGACACATTGACGAGAATATCAGTTTGGTACATTATTTTGTTCTGTTAACTATATTATTTATGAGGATGAATTGTACACCATGCCAATATTGCAGAACATATTTCACTTTTCTTTTTGCAAATATGTGTTCATTTGAATTTCTGTTGTAATTTTCGTTTGATTTTTTTTGTTTGTTTCACTGCTGATCGATCAAACGGTTGTTCGTGTAGGCTGTTAATTGTAAGACTTGCTTTGTGTAGTCTTCATGTTATTTCTGAGAGGCAGTATTGTCATTTTCACTTTCACGTGTTTCTTCCATCTGCCGACGGTGTCGCCGTTTCTCATTTCACCCGTTTTTGTGCGTACGCCTGGGTCAGAGCTTGCGTGAAGGACCGCACATTTTCCCGTCAAGTTTGCTTTTTATAAATCTCAAATATTGCGTAGAGAGTGGCGTACGCCTTCTTTTGTGTGTACGCAACGTTTATAAATGAGGCCCCTGGTGATTGTGTTTTTATACGTAAAATGATTCACAACAATTAGAATAAAGAAATTCTAAGAAATGCAATTTGAATCTTAATTTTCGTTATATATGTTCTGCATCATCAGAAAAAATATCACAAAAACCTGTTAAAAAAAACATAACTTTTATCCAAGTGGGTCTTTAAATTCCATTAAAATATACTAAAACAAACTGAACAACAAAACAAACTCTATTCATGACTGGTCAAAAGTTTTAGATCCACCACATCAATTTTATGTTTTCAGTACAGGGTGATAAAGATCAAAGAACAGCTTGAAATTGCACAAAAGTAACTTGTGAACTGAAGTTTAAAAGATTTACACAAAAAGTTTATTTCCCAGGAACAGGAAATAGATTAACAATTTCAAGCTTTTTCTGTGCAATGGAGGTTGAGGAAGTCTTAAAAGTTGTTCCTACGGGGCTCCAACTTTTTTGATTCTTACAACCTTCACTGTCTGCATGAATACAAGCTGGAAAGAACTGTAGTACTAAACCAGTATTCTATAGCTCAAAGTAGTGTGTTGTTTAACCCTTGCGCTATCCTAGGCACTTTAACATTGGGGGTTGGGTCATCTAGACCCACTAGACAGTGCACTGAACCTTTTTTCTTCAATGATTTGTGATCTTCACTGGTGTCCATGGATTACATGAAATCTTTCCACCTTTATCCACCTTTGTCATGGTAGGGAGAACATGTCAATGTAAGGGTGGAGTCATCTAAGATGGCACAAGGGTTACACATTGCAAGAAAAAAGGGTAACTTACAATTGAAGAAAGACAGACCATCATAACTTTGAAAAATCTTCTTATAGAAAAATTGCAAAGAAAGTCAAAGTGTCAGTGAGTACAGTTTCTTGAACCATCAAAAGGCGTCCACAAACTGGAGGAAACTCTGACAGGAACAGTTCTGACAGCCCCAAAGTCACAATTGAATCAGAGAAAAAGTTTTTGAAAGTTGATTCTAAACCCTGGATGGCATAAGTACAGCCTCCAATTCCACAGTTAGAAACCTAGGGCTTTTATTTGACCAGGATTTATCATTTAATGCTCACAAATAACAGGCTTGTAAAGCTGCACATTTTCATATAGCTAAGATCAGAAATGTATTATCTAAAAGTGATGCTGAAAAACTCATCCATGCATTTGTCACATCCAGACTGGATTACTGTAACTCTTTGTTAGCAGTGTGTCTTAGGAGTTCCTTAAAAAGTTTTCAGCTTGTTTAGAATACAGCAACTAGATTGTTAGCAGGAACTCCTGTGTTAGTTTCACTTCACTGGCTCCCAGTTGCATCTGAAATCAAGTTCAGAATCATCCTGCTGACCTATAAGGCATTAAATGGTATGACCCAATCCTATATTTAAGATATCTTAGTGCCTTACCAACCAATCAGAACACTTTGCTCCCAAAATGCAGGACTGCTTGTGGTTCCTAGAATTAGTAAAAGTACAGTTGGAGGTAGAGCATTTAGTCATCAAGCTCCTGTTTTATGAAATAAGCTCCCAGCTCATGTAAGAGAAGCCGACACAGTTTCTCCATTCAAAGTTAGACTTAAAACATTCCTCTTTGGACAGGCATATTGCCAAACTATCTAGTAATCAGAGATTATCTAACTTATTTGCCCCCCCCCCCCCCCCCCCAACCTCACCTAATGAAATGAAGTTTGGGGGAATAATTACAATTGTCATGACATGCATTACACATATTTCTCTACAAAGGGGTCAAAAGCAGAGAGCTGCTAAAACATAGGAAAACGATTGACTACTGCTTCTCTGACAATTGGAGCTTCAGCAACAACAGTGTTTTGAACATCAAAAGGGTATCTGTGAAGATCAGTTCAACCTGTGTCCCCTACTAAAGAAAGATAAAGCTTAAAACTTTGGTCAAACTAACAAAACCTTTTATTTCGCACAGCAGACTTCTCAGGATAGCAAGCAATCATTTTCGTTAACTGTATTTTTTGCTACTTTAACTGCTTTTAGGGCAAATCAAAGTAACAAATCAAAAGCTTTTGTGTAAAAGTTCTTTTTTATTGTAAGTAATAACTAACTAAAATGAATCTTAGCCTTCAGAAAATTGACATTTTGTGCCAAAATTAAAACACACCTCTGGGTTTTGGTGCTCCTGATGTATGTACAGTATTTTAGATGTTTTCCAAGAAACAGCGCAACAGGAACATTTTTAACCGCAGGAACTTCGGAAAAGATCATCATCCTGTCTCTAGGTTGCACTGAAAAATCACAGCAACACTTTTTTGGACTTCTGCAGCCAAAATACATCTTTTATCAATTAGTGGAAAGTGTCTTTCACTAGAAAACTGACCATATTGCTAAGCCTGCAATCTCCTGCATCTTGCCGGATGACATAAGTCTGACGTGCACGCTGTGCTATGTCTCAGTTCCACTGCAGGTCAAGCACCAGGCTCCAGCAGGGGCATTGGGAGTGTGGAGAGCCTGCTTCTTAAAATGTGCTATAACTACTCTGCAAAAACTGAAATCTAAGTGAGATCAAATATCTTGAAACAAGCATATACATGCTAATTTTTTAATGATAAGATAATTCTTCTCATACAGTAGCTTTCATAGAGAATTTTCCTTATTTTAAGAGTTATGGTACTTGAATATCTCAATAAGATATCAAATCTTGTTACTAAGATTTCATCACCAAATATGAGTAAAGACACACTTGAAACTGGAATTTCAATAGCGACAAAGTAACATTATGGTACAAAACTGTATTTTCAAAGTATTATTTTCTTGTTTCAAGCAAAATAAGTAAGAAATTCTGACATGACAAAACTGTCTCTTTCAAAAATTAATGAAAATAAATGACATATTTTTTCCAATGTTTTACTGTCAACAACATAAAATATGAACTTGTACAAGACAGTTTATAATTTTGGATCAAAATGTGAGTTTTTTCAGCCTGAAGAGCAAAGAAATGGTTCCCCCTATTTGTGCTTATGTAATTTTACTAATGTTTTTAAAACTGATCCAATTTAAAATGAACACTGTTTCTTTTTAAAACTTAAGTTGTGGGAAAAAAAAATGTTAATATGTTTTTGTTTGTGTATTAGGCACCACTTAATTTTTTTATTTTTTTACAAGTTGATCTTTTATAATATTTAAAAGCCACAAACAAGCCAAATAATTCTTTGTTACAATGTTTGTTCTTTTTTTTATAAATAAATAAATGTAAAAAATAATTATTAATATTTGATGCCGTTTCATGTGGTTTCTTTGCAGGGTTACTGTATACAAAGAAACGCAAATACCTAAAACATATTAAAATGAGATTCATAGTCATTAAGCTATAGTGGCAGACATTTTTATGCATTTAAGTATGTTGCATAATACACGCTGGCCATCAGCAGCCACATCCCTGTCTTGCTAGACTAATTAGAAAGCCAAGTATATTAAAAGTAGATGGAAAAAACTGAAATAAATATGTTATTGCATAATTCTGTTCGCCTGGAAATGTTCTGAACTTTGTTGCAGCGTTTCCTGGCAACAATATCTAACACCTGCGCCGTGAGAAAGACGAGATACAGCTATGCAAGCATCCCACACAGTGGAAAACACAGTGGTGAAGGCAGAGCGCCAGGGTTAGAGGAGTGGTGAACCGTCAAGCTGAAGTTCGCACTCGAGCAAACCAGGCGTAAAAACAACCTGAGGTGCTCCGGCGCCGCTGTGACCATCCAAGAATCAGTCCACACTCACCTGTCAGACACCTTTGGGGATTGTTCCTTCCAAGCTTTCATGAACTGATGGAGGATAGCTGAATCCCTATAAGCAGCTCTCTTAAATGATCTTTGATTGTTTTAAAATGAGCATGTATACTCAGTGTACTGCAAATCAACTTAATTGAAATACTTTGAAAGAAGTGAGTGGCTGTGAGGCTTTTCAAAGATCCCACATAGCCTTTTTTTTCCCCTTAAAAATACAGCTGCAGATCTGTGGCTCCCTGTCTTTCTGCTTCTTTGCCAGTTTCCTTGTGTGCATTAAAAAAAAGTGATGGAACAATGAAGCATCAGCATTCTCTAGAGGCCAAAGGAGGGAATGGCATTATTTTCTCAGGATTTTTAGTCTTCCTCTGTCTGGTTTATCTCCTCTCACTATAGTGTCAAAGCAAGAAAGAATAATCCCTCTGTGGACTGTTTTTGTTTAAGGCGGGTGCTTTCGTACGTTTATGAAACCGACTGGATTATATTATGTCAAAACCAAATGAGACAGCCCGCCTAGAGGCTTCCAACGAAAAGCCAGGAGAGGTTAGCCAACATTCTGTTGACAAGCTCGGTAACATCATTTCCACAAGGCAACTCTTGCTCTTTCTGTGTTTCTTTTATGTGCTTAAACAGTGGCACCAACCTACTGAACTTTCAACAAGTTAGAAGTCCTACCCTTCTTTCATGTGTGAAAAACCTGTGTAACAACCCTGAGAGGGGGAACTTAGTCTATGAAAACCTATGTTTGGGACATGGCGCATGCATGACAAACCCTGAATGTAGGTGTGTCAGCCGGCCGCTTAGAAACCAAAGACAAAAGCAGACAAAGAATAAAAAGAAAAACTACTGAGATAAATCTGTCTGTCTCTCCTGAGGAATGCATGAGTTTTTTGTGCTGCCAAGATGCATCTATTATTTGTTTTCCTGCAGGATCCTGCTGTGTGATTGCCTTGACTAAGTGTGTAAATGCTGAGCGGAAGAAAATGCATTTTATGGAATTTTAATATGGTGTCAATGGGGATCTGCATGTTTTTGTTTATACTATATTTACATTGACATCCTTAGTTTTAAAAGTTACTGAAGACATTTTAACTGCAATTCTCTGGTGATTTTTTTCCCCCTCACTTTTACTTTGAACTACTAAAAAACTTTCCTTATAGGAGGATGATTGCAGGATGTTGCCTGTGGTAGACGTTCATTTAGTGTACCGAATTTTTCGGACTATATTCACTACCACATTGGTGCTTATTTAGCTTCATGAAACATGGGAGAAACCTAATATGTACAATTATTAAATTAATCTTAGCATGAAACACAAGCTAACAAGTTCAACTATCGTATTTTCACGACCATAGGGCCCACTGGCACTTGATGAACCATAAAAGGACTTGATTTGATTATTAAATACAAATTAAAACAAGGCATAGATACATATAAATTGTACTGGGAAAAATGGGCCCCGGTGTCAAAGAGGTTAAGAACCTCCGTTTCAAATCACTAAATATGTTTAATACTTCATCCTCTGTGTCGCTTTGAAACAATTTCACCAAGTCAGATGGGATGTTATGTTCACACTAGCCTCAACAACGTATGTTCAAGTGACCACTTCTAATTAAAAGTCTACGTAAACACGCTTTTCGGGTTTCCACTGTCAAAACTCTTGTGTTAAGTGTTTCTGAGGAATTCTTCAAGTCTGTTTTTTAGTTCAAGACGTTAGTTCAATCAGTTGAACTTTGACTAATCAGAGGCTTGGATTTGGTAGTGACACATGGCTACCATCTTTTTTTATTCCAGAAAGAGCCAACCTTTTGAAAAGTGACAATGGAGGAAAAATGAATAATTGTAGTTTGTGACCTGCCGGAATTATTAAACACCAAGGCTATGTCCGAATTCCCACCCTAACCCCAATATAGTCCACTATATTGTGCGGTCACCATTTCGTAGTGCTGTCCCAATCTACAATTCCATAATCCAGTGCCCTAAAAATTTCCCAGAAGTCTCTGCGAAAAACCAGTGTTCATCGATGCTCACTAGATCGGCGAATATAGACCACAATGCAATGCGTCTAAACGATTTTTCCCAAAAAAATGTATTTAAATGTATTTTTTAATGAACCATCAGCATTTTTATCTTCAGAAGACAGTGGATTTATAATTGCCACAAAACGATCATGTCAATTAGATTTTAACTTGGTGAAATCGATGACGTCATTTCCGCCGTTCCAAAAAAAAAAAAAAAAAAGTAGTGGGCATGGTGTCCAAATTGTTTTTAAAATTCAGGGCACTACATTGTGCCGCGCGTAGTTGGGGTTTGGGGTGGGAATTCGGACACAGCCCAAGTCTTTCATGCATGCCTGGACCAAGACTGGTGAGATTTGCACTGCTTCGATGATGCACATCACATCCCCAGTTTGTTCGTAGTATAGGACTGAGCTTCTTCTTCTGCATTGGTGTCAGTAGCAAATACTCTAAAGGCCCGTACACACCGGGACGAATATTCGCCAGGCGTTATTCGCCAGCGTTTTTCGCCACGTTTTTTGTGTTCACACCCAGGCGATTTTCGCTGACGATGAGTGGAGTGAACATGCAATTTCATTCCCTGACATTAGATGGCGCTTAATGTAAAACAGAAATACTCCTGTACACAAGGTGGCGCTGCGCAACTTTACGCTTCTTAAAGTCGCTTTTCACTCAGAAGAAGAGAGCAAGTATTTACGCGCTTGTCAGAATCAAACAAAGAAAACATGAATATTTCAAGCACCAGTAGCTCCAACTGGTGCTTGGTTCGGGGATATTTTAGAATGTCCGTCATTATTGCTTCGCGGCTGTGTAGACGCTACTTGGCGTCTATCTTCTTCGCTGGTATGTGTGCTCAGCAAGGCAGTTTTGTGTTTGAGCGCCCCCAAGTTGTGTTTTACTGTAACTTCAGAAGCTCCAGACACGTGAGCAAAAGCGCCATTCTCATTGGTCGAGTAGATTTCGACGCGACGCGTCGAAAAAAAAAAACGAACCTGAGGCGTTTTTTTTTTTTGACGCTTTAACGCCTGGCGTTTTTTCGCGTCGGTGTGCACACTCTCATTGGTGCTCTTTGTTTAGTCACGAGGCGTTAAACGTCGGCGAAAATCGCCGGCGAAATTCGTCCCGGTGTGAACAGGCCTTAACACACATACACTGCCCTCTAGCAGTTGTTGCTACTTATGTCTTAAAATTCACCCACTTGAGGAGAAGTCGCCCCCCTGGCCAAAATATGCACACAAAAAAACATGTTCACTGTGACAGCCTCACAGATTTACAATCAGGTTGATAACTTTGACAAAAGCACAGAATTTAATGTTTAGCCCTTTAACTGCCCGCTCAACCAAATGGTTGAGCAAACTTTGAGGATTTACCAAAGTTTTTGAGGATTTACCAGAAGGACAGATCAGAATTCCCTTTCTTATGACAAAGTTTGCATACCAGTAAACTGATTTGCATCAGCGTCGACGTCATATCAACATTCTGTCGAGGTTTTTAACTGACAAATGCGTCCTCATGGCATGTCTCATTGTTGCACCGTTCCTTAGCACAAGGTTTCGGTTACATTTCTCTGAAACCTTCCTTCATATTCCTTTCACAATGCCCGCAGGCATGTTGTTCTGTGCCTGAGCTACCTCATCTGGAAAAACCCATGCATTAGTTAGCATGCAATGAGGCCCCACCCATCCCCCGGATTCTCACATTTCCTATGAGTCCACACCTCAGATTCAGCTCCTCTGAACTCACCTGGTGAAACCAAGCTGCTTCATGTCAGCACTAGAGCAGCTCTACACCTCTTAAGATAATGTTTTTTACAGGGATTTCCTCGGTCTAGGTAAGGAGTTTGAGTTTTTCCTTTATTCACATAACTCAATGTCTTAAAACAATCATTGTCATGGGGGATGAATTGTTTCAGCTGAGCATTAGACAATAATCCATGAAGACAGAAGACAATATAAGATAAAGATCTTTTTTTTTTTCCTTCTGCTTCGTTTTCGTCAAACCACTAGAGCAGGGGTCGGGAACCTTTTTGGCCAAGAGAGCCATAAATGCCACATATTTTGAAATGTAATTTCGAAAGAGCCATACAATAATGTAGTGTCCCTTCCCCACACTGAGGCACGGAGACTTAACCTCTTTTAAAGTTCTTTATTCCGATTACTGCAGACCGCAACAAACGTCGTACAATTAATTCAGCAACTCCTGAATCTCTCCCGCCGAGACGAGAGCGCTTCTCCCAACTTTATATTCCCCTGCTCCCGCTGCAGCCCTCCCATTTCCCTGATTCGGCCCACAGCTGAACCCCATTGGTCCAAACTACCTAACAACAGGCTGAGCGACAGAACTGAGGGCCAATCAGATCTCTGCTTGACGCGTTCAATGAACTCCAGAACTTTTAACGCGGCCCAACAGCCATCCAACTCAGTCCGCGACAATTTGTTTAAAACTAAATATACAAATGAATGTGTGCATTTGATTTAATTTCAACATTTTTAAAGTACAATAAGTCTGTGGATTCTTTTTTAATAACATTGTTATGCTGTTGCTAATAAATGATGAGTATTTCTAGTGGTAGTTTTGCTGATGGTCTAGTCTGGTTGATCCGTGGTGAGTTTCTGCTTCATGCAGGCGTTGAGACTTTAAACGTGATCGTAGGTCTGAATGTTCTGTAGATGTGAGACAGACTGCTCACATGCAGACATGGAGCAAAACACACACTCACACGCTGCAGTGGATGACAGGCAGCGGGTTTTACGTTTTTATAATCCCTGCGCGATTCACCTGCTGTCCCCACAACCCCTCACCCCCACCCTCTGCTTTCTCCCTCACACATCCCGTCCCCGCATCTGCGCGCTCTTTCTCAGAGACGGGAGCGCGCAGTTTTAGGCACGTCAATTCACAAGTTTCCAGCTGGTACAAACTCTGTGAAATAATAGATAATAGTAACTGATAGCGCTGGCGCAGATTTCTCTCTCTAAGCACCGCTACTACTGCGCGCCTCTGGCATCGCATAGCGCCCGAGAAGGACTGGTCTAATGAAAAAAAAAAACTATAATTAAAGATTTGTCTGCGAGCCACATGTGACCATCAAAAGAGCCATATATGGCTCGCGAGCCATGGGTTCCCGACCCCTGCACTAGAGGATTGCTTTAAGGATATTTAAATTTAGCTCCAGTGAAAGAATTAGGTTGCAGCTGTTGGCAGTTTTATTGAGGCTGCTTGTTCGTCTTGTGCTTTACTCCTGATGGTTGGTTGAAAAGATAAGATTTAAACTTAAAAGTTTAAAACATTTTATACAAATATACAAAGCTGAACTACAAGGCAAAACAGCCTTAATTACAGCTGCACAGAAGAAACTCAAGCCTTTCTTTTACTATCACCAACTTGAGAATTTCAACTAGTTGAACCTGCAGAGCAGGTTATGATCATCAAACGTACCTTATCAGACCAACATCGAACCGTCTCATGACGAGACCCATGCTTATTAGTTTAGTCAACGTGCAGTACAGTTTGAGGATTTAGAGGCTTTATTGGCTGCAGACTGAGTTTGGACACTAGTCATGGGTTCAGAAAGTGATGTGTGTTCTCAGGCGACAGCAGAGACATCAGCTGCTGCCAGCTGGGAAGATCAGGTTACAATTAAGAGCAAATAAAGAAACAAATGCCGTACATCCCCCTCAGAAATTCATTTTTGCTATTTTCTAGACTGACTATTTTCTAGACTTTCATTAGAATTCACGGTCCAACTTTAATCGGTATAAATGATATGATCACAAAGTGGTTTTGTGTTCTGCAATGTATTAAGCCTTTATGCGTATAAAAACGTCTGAGGATTCCCAGAGGTCAAACCATCTTTGAGGCACAAGTCAGACTGTAAGATTAATGCCAGACGCTGCATTAAAATACAGGTAACAGCCGCAGTGACTGAACGCGCCTGCCGTTAAATAGCCTTAGCTTTGAAATTGAAGGCTTTCATGATGCCAGTAGCTTTTATGCTCAGGATTTCTGGAAGAGAGGAAAAAGAGACTGATTTGACAGCTCAAAATGTCCATGGTGATGCTGAAACAGCGACAGAGGGCATTTCTGCATGCAAATACCCAGGTTTGCATCACACAGAGCTGAAATGAAGTAGTGGGCAGTGGGGCTTCCTCTTTGTCTGAGTGAGAGCATACAAAGTAAGATAACAAATGTGTAGAGGAGTGCTTTTTTCAATATCGAATATTTTTAATAAACCGCATCCTTCATAAAAATTCACCTTAAAATAATTTATAGATTTTAAAGCTTTCAAAAGGGGGGAAAAATAACTCCACGGTTGCTACAGAACTGCCTTTTAACTCATTTTCTATCCCTTTTCAGCAGATCTCTCACATTTTGTATCTATTTATAGAGTGCTATTACATTTTCCAAAACAGCCTGTGAGATCCTCAAAGGCATCTGCTTGTTCCACCACATTGTTGCTTAAAGCACTGACTAATAGTCGCAAACATTTGCCTGTTCATTTCCTTTTAAGTTAATATAGGTGTGTCAAACACAGTATATGTAACCTGTATGAACAGAAAAGTCCTGCGATGGACTGGTGACCAATCTACCGTGTACCTCGCCTTTGCCCAACAGTGTCTGCTATAGGCTCTAGCTTGTTGTAATAGTCATGTGTCCATCAAACGTTTAACATGTTCGACATGAGATCACATGCTCTTATTGAGGCATGTGATTGGCCAGTTTATAACTTATAGACTCTTATACTGTGGAGCAGCCACAGCTAACTTGTAATGCCTGTTCCAGTACATGTCACAAAGTTCAGAGTGATCTTTTAAGCCTGTGGAATTTAAATCTGTTATCGGGTTTCATTAAATAAATATGCTGCTCGTTTTCTTATAATTAGCTCTGCTTTTGTCTCTTACTACCATAAATAAAGGTTCACGCACTGTAATCATTTCCTTTTGGTGTGCCTTGAATCAGTGGCAGTTTATAAGAGAACTGGACTGAGTGATCCCTCCCTCCTGGCGTTCCAAACCGGAAGTACCCGCTGGTTACAAGAAACCAAAATCCTATAGTCTTCTATTGAGAAACAAACAGCTAATACTTGTTCTATATGTCAGAAGAACTATTCTTGCTCTCATACTTTTTTAACATGTTAATTTGTTGTTCAGTTTTTTCACGATATTTATTTCCGTAGTGCGAGTTTGTTAAGTTATAAACTGGCTGATCAGATGCTTCATTATGAGTAGGTGGTGCCAGCTCCCTCCTAGACCAAACGTTTGAAACATTATACAGATTTGCAGGTTGCTTTCACGTGATAGAGGTGTTGCCTTCCAAGCTTACTCCTGATCTGCGAGAGTGGTTGCCATAGAAATTTTGACTCAGACTGACTTGGACCATTCACCGCTTACTGACGTTGTCTGGCACTGACATGGCAGCATCTGTCTTGCAAAAAATGGCGACCGAACTGACTTAATTTGGTTGAAGCCGGAAGTATGCCTGAAGTATTTCTATGGTTAATGTCACACTCACTCACTGCGGTTCTCAGATAAAGTCATAGTACAGCTTTGGAGACCAAAACTTGTGAAATCTCATCAATAATCTTTCTTGTAAAATGGAGGCTAATTCAAGTCAGGCGGTTGTACGGTGTGTGTGTTTTTAAATGAAGCTATAGCTGAAATCCCATTTGAAAAAGATTGCAATTATTTCTGAAAATGATCTGCTTAAAACTCTAATTTTTTTTGTTAAGCATCTTCTTTTTATTATTAAAGTACTTGTATCCTTTGATACATCACATTTATTATATATATGCATTCAGTATTTTCCTTTTAATTAAGTTCACGTCTTTGGTTTTTCAGGTTCAAAACATAAAGAACCCACCCCAGGCAGACTCTAGACCCTTTTCTTTCATTTGCTTGAACTTCTGTCACCTTCAAGGCAGCAGCCATGAACTGGGCTGCCCTACAGGCCCTCCTCAGCGGAGTTAACCAATACTCCACCGCCTTCGGCCGGGTCTGGCTCTCCATGGTCTTCGTCTTCCGGGTGATGGTGTTTGTCGTGGCGGCTCAGAAGGTGTGGGGGGATGAAAGCAAGGACTTTGTGTGCAACACCCAGCAGCCAGGCTGTGAGAACGTGTGCTACGACCAGGTCTTCCCCATCTCTCACATCCGCCTGTGGGCCCTGCAGCTCATTTTTGTCACCTGCCCATCACTGATGGTCGTTGGACATGTGAAGTATCGAGAGAAGAAGAACGCGCAGTCCACTGCCACAAACCAGGGCAAACATCCGTACCAAAACCCAGGAAAGAAACAAGGAGGTCTCTGGTGGACATACCTGGTAAGAACAAAGAATTTATCAAATCAAATGTTTACTTCCTGTAGATTTACCCGTTAATCAGTATTTACTTCACCTTCGCTGAATAAAAGAATAGACGGAAGAGATTAGTAACAAGCTGTTTCATCCCTTTAAATGCTCTGAGGTCTGATGAGTCACGACTGAAATGAGTCTATTCATTTCCCTGGATGAATTGTTTAACCTGCATTCACCCTCTCCCACAGGTGAGTCTTATCTTCAAAGCAAGCTTCGATGCAGGCTTTCTCTACATCCTCTACTACATCTATGACGGCTACGACTTACCTCGCTTGACCAAGTGCTCCCTGGAACCTTGCCCTAACACAGTGGACTGCTACATATCCCGTCCAACAGAGAAAAAGATCTTCACACTGTTCATGGTGGTTTCCTCTGCCATCTGCATCTTCATGTGCATCTGTGAGATGACTTACCTCATCTGCAAACGGGGCAAAAGATTTGTTAAACAGAAAGTATTTGGGAGCGGACGGATGTATCCGATGTCCCACGAAATGGACAAACTGTCACCCTCAAACTCAAACCTCAGATCCAAATCTTCACATAAAATTGATCCCACAGTCTCAAACCAAAACCTCACCAACATCAAGACTGAGAGAGTCCCAGAGAAAAATGAGGAAAGTTAACCTGAAAAGGACCGAAAGTGTGTGGAACTAAGGTCTTGGAAGAAAACAAAGAAGTCAGTTACACCTATAGGCTACTTAAGTTATTCGTAGAGATTTCTTTTTGAAATATTAGATAGTAATCAAAACTTAGATTACAATGCACGTCTGTAAAATTTCTGTCATTTTTGTATTTGATGTGAGTTGAGAGCCTATCTGGATGTAAAGTTTGCTAGCTGTTTAGTCATTTTGAAGAATAGAAAGTAAAACTTTGTTTTAATTTCTTTCAAACACACATTCTGCCCTCTGGGAGTAAAAGACGAAAATAAAATATTTCCTATAGAGCAGTTCAGATAAGAATCCTTTGAAGTTAGTTTCCTCTTGTTCAAAAAAAAATCACAACTTTCATTTTTGTTTTTGTAATATATTGTACTTAAGGTTTAAAATCATCAATACTTGCTTTATCAGTTATCATCACATCTAAAGAGTAAATGTTTTTAAAAAAAATAGAATATATTTTGATGTGTTTTATTTTGTATTTATTTTTGTAACCTATAAAGATGTATCCAAACATAGTGTGTCAATATTTTTGTATTCCACAAATACTTCATAATTATAAAATACCGTAGTATAATTACTATGTTCTTTGTCACCACAGAACAAAAAAAATAGTAAATAAACTAAACTAATCCTGACGTTTGGGGCTGTGAAACTACTGAATTGCGCAAGAGAGGAATTTTTATTTATTTATTTATTTTTTATTGAACAATTGCAACACACAGAACAAATATGCACATATAATGTACATTACAATTCTAAATACAGAATAAACGTGTTACATCCTTAGGGAGATTTTAATTAATAGTAATAATCACAAAATGGAATAAAAATTAAAAATACATAAAGAAAAAAGAAATACACATAGAAAAAAAGAGAAAATGCAAGAGTAAACTTATGTCAGTAGTCCAAAAGATTTACAAATGTTTTTTGAGCTTTTATATTTTTTGAAGCGGAAATTAAGTTTAAATATTGCTGCAGTTCCAATTTAAACACAAAGAAATCAGGTTTTTTTATTGGAAAATTTGCTTTTGTGAATATGAAATTTAGCCATAAATAGCAACATGTTTATACAAAAGAAAGCATCACGGTCTTTGAGTTCAAAACTATGAAAACCAAATAGTATGTTTTTATAATAAAGTTGTATATCAACAAAAATAGAGTCTGTGATAAATTTGTGAATGTTTTTCCAAAATTTGTATGTGAATTCACAAGACCAGAATAAATGAGAGCAGGTTTCAGGTTGTTTCTGGCAGAAAGTACAGCTGGTGTTTATGTCAGCATTAAATCTAATTAAATAATGTTTTGCTGGATAAAATCTGTGTAGGAGTTTAAAAGACATTTCTTTGATTTTATTTGTTAAGCAGTATTTTTATGGTAAAGACCAGACTTTTTTCCATTCAATGTTAGAAGGGAAATTAGCCCAATAAAAGGTAGCTAATGGAACAGAAACCAAATGATCTTGGAACAAAGCTCTGATTTTTGAGTTCCTCTGTTTAGCAGAAGTGAAGCAGAAACTACCCAGAGGAGATTTAAATGCATCAGGAGGATTTAGAGGAGGAGCGCTGTAGAAATCCCTCAATGACATGCAAAGCCCAGACGGTACGGCATCAAACACTACTGCAAATTTTTGGGGGGTTATTGGTATTTTATACTGCATTGTGAATTCTGAGTGGTTATGTAATAATCCTGGTTCTTTGAATAATTGATTGAGGAAAATTATACCATTATTAAACCAGTTACTTAAAAACAGAGTTTTGTATTTATAGACAATATTACAGGTATTGCAAATAATACAACTCTGTGGAAAAAGTTGTGTTTGCAGATCAGTGCCCAGGCTAAGAGAACCTGTTGATGAAAATTTGACAGTTTCAAAGGGATTTTTGGAATACTGTAGTTACAGCCTAGCAGGTCTCCTAACTTTCAGGCGCAATAGATGAGTTTTTTTTTTTTAACTTTATTGAAGATATACAAGATACAAATTCAAGTCAATTTTAAGTACACAGACAAAACAAAGAGTAACAAAATGTGCCAGGGGAGCATAAAGAACAAAAGAGAAAAAAAAAAATATAAATAAGAGCAGAAAAAGCAGCAAGTTGCTATTCTGTACATTTAAAAAATTCCAGGGTTTCAAACGTTCTTATAGCTTTGGGGTTGGAAGAATATTTTATTGCTTTGATATATTGGTTTAACTCAATCATAAAAAGTTTGAATAAGGGCTTTTTTTCAGAAAATTTGCATTTATGTATGTGGAATTTGGCTAGTATTATCAAAAGGTTAATTAAATAGTATTCCCTTCTTAGTGAATTATTAACACTATAAAAACCAAATAATACATCCTTGTATACCAAATCAAATTTTTCATAAACTTTACATCGAACGAAGGAGGTGAAGTCTTTCCAAAAAATTGCTGTTGGGGGGCATTTCCAGAAAAGATGTATAATTGTTTCAGTGTCTAATTTACAGAAGGAGCAGTTTTTATCAATGTCTATGTGGAGTGAGGATTTGGCTGGGTAGCATCTGTGAAGAAGTTTAAAACAAACATCCCGGGGTTTATTTGAAATAAAATATTTAGAGGACAAAGTCCAAACTTTCTTCCATTCAATATCTGGGGCAAATTTTCTCCAATAGTGGGTCACATATGGTACAACTGCAATATCTTTCTGAAACAGTGATCTTATTTTTTTATTTCTTGTAGATGTTCTTGTAAAGCAGGTCTTACCAATATTTGTTTCAAATAAAGAGACTGAATGTGAGGGCAAAGGGTGAACAATACCTTTAAATAACATTATAACGCCTTTAGGAATAGCATCCATGACTATTGCAAACTCTTTGGGGGTAACTGGAATATTATAAGTGGTCAAAAATTGATTATATGACATTAAACACCCTCCTGAGTCTCTTCAAATTAACAACAAAATTGAAACAGATCATAAAATTCTTGGCTCATTTTGCTCTGACTTTTACAACAAACTTTACTCTTCTAATTACTCAGAAATTAAAACGCGTGAGCTACTAGATTCTATTAAACATTGTAAGATTATCAGTGAAACACATAAAAAACTCTGTGATGCCAGTATAACCTTAGAGGAAGTGCAAGATGCTATAATGATTCTAAAAAAGAACAAATCTCCCGGTAATGATGGATTGTCAAGTGAATTTTACAAAAACTTTTCAACAGAACTTAGTCCCTTTATCCTGGAGACGCTCACTGAAAGTATTAATCTGGGAAAACTACCCCCTACTCTAACACAAGGTGTTATATCACTAATACCCAAACCTAATAAAAATAAACTACAAATTGATAACTGGAGACCTATCTCGTTACTTAATAATGACTACAAAATATTAGCTCTAATTTTAGCCAAACGAATTAAACAAACCTTAACATCTATTATAGACGAATCCCAATCAGGATTCATGTCTAATAGACACATTACTAATAACATCAGATTAGTTTTGGATTTATTGGATTATTCCGAACTAATAAATGAGAATAGTTTTATTCTGTTTTTGGACTTTTATAAAGCCTTTGATTGCCTAGAACATGAATTCATTTATCGATCTCTAGAAAAATTTGGGTTTGGACCATTTTTTATAAAAGCTATTAAAACTCTCTACAATAATTCTAACAGTACAATAAAACTTAAATATGGTACGTCTCCAAGATTTCAGGTGGGTAGGGGGGTACGCCAAGGCTGTCCAGTGAGCCCTTATTTATTCCTGCTAGCAGCACAAATGCTTGCAGCTTTCATCCAGGAAAATAACATCCATGGCATTTCAGTCGCTGATAAATACATTCTTATGAGTCAAGTTGCTGACGACCCCACTCTTTTTCTGAAAAATTCAGATCAAATTCCCGTTGTTATCAACCTTATTCATAAATTCTCAGAAGCTTCTGGCCTTAAACTTAATATAAATAAATGTGAACTTTTACCTATTTCAGAATGCGATCACTCAGTTTTACATGGTATACCTGTAAAATCACAAATTACTTATCTTGGAATTATGATTTCTAAAAACACAGAGGATAGATGAAACCTAAATTTTAATCCCATAATTGAAAAGACCAAAAAGAGATTTAACCGCTGGCTTCAGAGAGATATCACTTTAAGAGGAAGAACTTTATTATCCAAAGCTGAAGGAATCTCCAGATTAACATATCCAGCACTTGCCCTCAATGTTAACGCATCCACATGTAAAACCGTTGATAAAATGCTTTACAAATTTATTTGGAAAAATAAAACTCACTACATTAAAGATAAAGTGCTTTTGAACACAATATAGACGCAGAGGACTTAATGTCTTAGATTTCACCACCTTAAACTACACCTTTAAAATCAATTGGATTAAGAAATTTCTTAGCAACCCAGATTCCTTATGGAATTTTATTCCAAACTATATATTTTCTAAACTCGGTGGACTCCCTTTTCTTCTCCAATCTAACTATAACATTCAAAAGTTGCCCATTAAATTAGCAAATTTTCACAAAAAAAAAGCTTCTGGCCTGGTCTCTAATCTATAAACATTCATTTTCTCCTCACAGCTATTATATCTGGAATAATACTAATATTTTGTACAAAAATAAAATCTTTATTCTTCCCTTACTGGTTTCAAAATAATATACTCTATGTAAATCAACTTTTTAGCGCAATAGATGAGTGACTCATTGTTGAAGTATCACCCTGACGTCAAAAAATGGGAGGGTAAAACAAACGCTTTCTGTCTCGCTGTGGCCAAAGGGTTTTTATTTTTTAACCAATCAGCAGCCGCGCTAAACAATGTGGGGTTGATTGACATAGATATTACCCAATAGGAGCCCTACCCTGGCTTGAGACCCGTTGGTCCTCGCGGAAGTGGAGTCATTCAACGGAAAAAATTAAATCATGAGTTTCCATTACGGTCAGGTACAGAAATTGTAACTTTTTTGATTGTTTTTGTTTCTTTCATCTTCATGTATTTTAATGGTATCGTTTGTGGTAGACTTTTTAAATCTTTGTAGCATTTCGCTTCATTAGCAGGGCGTTACCTTGTCAGCATTCGTCACACAGTAGTACGCTTGCTAGCTTCGAGTTCGAAGAAGTGTCGTTTTTATTTTTAAGAAAACATATTTCACTCATAAATGCAAATCATTGTAACAATAGAATCGAGTGTATTTGAAGATATGTCATCTGTTAATCCAAGTCTTTGACCGAATCATTTTTAGCATGGACACTTCTGTTCTGGACTTTGATAAGTTTCCTGCTGTTTTTCAGTTTTTGTTTTATATTATAGTAAAACCTAACTTTGCAGTTGATTGATTATCCAAAAAAGCAATTTATTTAGTTGTTTTCCCATTGGGAAAAAATGAGCTTGTGTTCTATTTATTTAGGTTATCCTTTTGTTAATTTATAGTCGTTTATTTTGTGGATTTAGTAAAACGAGTCAAGAATAATTATTTTTCATAATGTGTGGAATCATAATGTGCTCTTCTGTATTTTCAAATATTGAAATAAAACGTGTAACAGAAACATAAATTGAACCAGCTTGTTTACAGTTTCATATCAACAAAGATGCTTTTATTTTGGAATACATTTTAACCTTTATAATCGTCGTATTGATTCACGTTCTCATTTACTGCTTCTTTTCATCTCCTTTGCCTTCCAGGGCTATCCAGGAGGGAGTAATCCCCCACCTGGAGCTCCGTACAATGGAAGTAGCAGCCCCTATGGGTCCCGACCCTCTGGTCCTTATGGAGGTGCTGCGGGGCCACCAGGAGGTCCCTATGGTGGCTATGGAGCCCCAAGTCAGGGTGGGCATTATGGACCTGGTGCTCCTGGCGGCCCTTACGGCGGCTACAGGGCTCCTGCAGGTGAGAATGAACTGCAACTAAAGAGTTTTTTCCAGAGTGATGCAGGAATCGACTCAACGGGAATTTCTGGGATTCAATAACGAACACTCTGTCTCTCATTCGTCTTTTTTTGCTACCTGGCAGAAAGAATAGATAGAAAAAGCTTTGGGTTCCCAGACAGTTTTTGTCCCTCAGCAGGACTTCATAGCTGGACTGATGACTGGTAATCTGGAGTGAGGGATGAACAGGGCGACAGACAGATGGGCAGATCGTGCGGGTTGCTTATGTGTAATTACAGTTTCCATTGGCAACTAAGCCCAAGTCTGAAGCCGGTAGCGTGTGTTACCGCCGCTCCCCGCGGGGACAGAATCCATCACGATCTGGCCTCAAGTGTCATCTCACCATCTCTGCCCATTTATTTTTCTGACAATCAGCCATCGCTCTTTTGTGCAGCATATTTTTGAAGGGCTCCTTTCATTTCTTACCGTCTGCTCAGGTAACAATGACTCGTTTTTTTCCCGGGCTGATCTTTCAAAAACCTTTAATTACATGTTTCCCTTAATTTCAGAGGCACTGAGTGTGGATATTAGAAACTCTTTACATCTGTTTTGTACTTTTAATCAGACGTTAACAAAGTAAAACTCAGATTTTATTTTTTGTATGTGGAGAAAATTGTTATTTTCCACTTTTTTTCTAGGACTTTTTAATCTTAAAGGCTGCGCCCTCTTCAGTTTACAAAACACAGCCTTTCTTGTCTATATGGATCATCATTTCAGCTGTCACTCCAAGGCTTTTTCTTCGTCTGAAAGATAATAATTGTTTAGCAGTGTGGCATGATTGCATCTTCTCTGCTGGAGTGTTTTTTTTTGCCCCTTTTTTTTTAAAAATCTACACAAATATAAAGAGTCTGTGATGTGAATTTATTATTATTATTATTATTATTATTCATCTGTCACTCGTGTTCCCCTCCGTGTAGCTAACACGCCCCCTGGGGTTAACCCCGAGGCATTCCAGTGGTTCCAGAGTGTTGATACAGACCGCAGCGGCTTCATCAACCACAGCGAGCTGAAGCAGGCGCTTGTCAACTCCAACTGGTCCACCTTCAATGACGAGACCTGCCTCATGATGATCAGTAAGTCCCACCGCTGCATGAAATTCAATGAAAATGACTTGAAGGGATGCAATGAAAGGAGGGGGCAGGTCTTAATGGTGGTGGGAAACGGACAGTGAGCAAGATTGACACTGTTTCAGCAGTTTTATGAATGATATTCAAAGTTCCTTTCTGATTATCGTTTGATCCATTTTCAAAGCGTTCTGTGGTCTTTTAGGTATGATGATGCCGTTTTTAGGCAAAAATCTTTTTCTAGGACATAGTTTCTGCAGAGGAGCAGGAGTTTGTCAGAAATTTGCAACTGAGTTGTGGGCGTGACGATTGGCGCAGAGCAAGCACACCTCCCCCCCCCTTCCCTTCACTGTTGTAAAGACCTTGGAGCAGGGAGTTTATTTCTGTCTTCCATCATTAGAAAAATGCAGCAAGAACATTTTAAAATCGACATTTTCATCAGAGCGGGTCTTTAAAGCAAGCATTTGTTTGGACTCTCTTAAATGCTTTTTAAAAAGCCTAAAGTTCTTGTTTTTCTCAATCTCTCTCTCTCTCCGCTTCCTTCCTGTGCTACTGTTTACCGTCAGACATGTTCGACAGGACGCGGTCCGGGCGGATAGACTTGTACGGCTTCTCGGCTCTGTGGGACTACATGCAGAGATGGCGAGCTTTGTTTCAGCAGTACGACCGAGACGGCTCAGGGTCCATCAGCGGCACTGAGCTCCACCAAGGTATCCCCACTTTCTGCAAAGCATGCCCTGCATTTTGCCTTCTAAATCCTCGTTTTGATTTTTTTTTTTTTCCTCCACAGCTTTAGTGCAAATGGGTTACAACCTCAGCCCCCAGTTTTCTGAGGCTGTGGTGCAGCGCTTCACCATTAGAGGCGTGCGTCCTGGTATCCAGCTGGACCGCTTCATCCAGGTGTGCACCCAGCTTCAGACCATGACGCAGCAGTTCAGAGAAAAAGACACAAGCATGACGGGCAACGTCCGGCTCAGCTACGAGGACTTCCTGTCTGGTGCCATGACGAGGCTCATGTGAAACCAGTCTTTGTCCCAATGTCGGGGAGCAACCCTCAAGTCACGTCAGATACGGTTTTTCTGTTTTGCCAAAAGTGCCTGCTGCACTGACTATGTTTAAGCACAGCCAACCCACACCCCACAAAGCCCTTCCTGCAGAAAGATGAGCGTGAAATTCATCATAGACAGGTTGTTATTACTTTCTAATATTCATCACCTGAAGGTGTTAAGTAAGAGTTAATGGCCGACGAAGTGTGCATCATCACTTTTTAACGCACGCCATGGAAGCCTGAACCGCGGAGGACGCTTGCTTCTGCGAAGTGCGTTAAAAAGTGATGATGCACACTTCGTCGGCCATTAACCCGCTTATACCATGGCCGCTTACAAAACAATAAAAATATTGACCAGTTTTTAGTCCTTAATTCTCGTTTTTTTCCGATTTGGATCGCTTTTCTCACAAAAAGTAACAAATAGTCTGCGTTGCGCCGCACCACCGCTGCAGTCAAGATTCGGCTATATATTTATGCTGATCATCACGATGAGTTGAATAAAGCATCAGTTCAGAGAGAAAGTTCACCTCTTACCGCTTGTTTTTGTCCAGATGATGAAGCTAAGCTAAAATTTTAAAGAAGCCAGCGCAGTGATAAAGAACGTTTAAACTATGTGATCGGAACTTCTTTTTTCACCGTGCGGTTATCCTGTGGTATATCACTTTTTAATGCACACCCAGCACCCAATCAGAATCGAGTATTCACCCGGACCATGGGATAACCTGGGGATGATGATCAATAACAGGCTGTTATTAGCTAATATTCGCTGTTAAAAATGGTTAGACTAATAGCAATTGTACATAAATTTCTGTGGTTATATGATGCCTCTTTCAGAGTAAAACTGACCAAATACCAGTGTCTCACACACTGTAGAGGACAGGAGACTAAACTCCTGCTGCAATGAACTCTGGGTAGTTTCGATTTTTTTTTTTTTTTAATCCAAATTTTTTTAATCCAATTTTTACTCTTATTTTCAACATGTATACTTTAAATTTAAATCCACTCTAAAATAAAGTCAAATTACATATTTTCAGAATTTACATCTTCTTTTTTTAAACTGTTTTTTTTAATTTAATCTCTTTTTGAAGTAACATTTCAGGGACATATCATCTTATTAGTAAGACGTAGTATTAGTGCCACTGTGAAAGAAAAATAATATTAATATACGAGAATAAAGTTGTAAAATTATGAAGAAAAAAGAAAACTAGAAGGAGCTGCATTTCCAGAAGAAAATGCAGGGTTGAATGCTGTACTGCTGAATGAAAGCTGAATTAGCTGAAGAAATGGCTGAACTGTACTGGAAAAACCTTGAAAAGTTAAAGGTGCAAAAGTCCTAGCAGGAATAAGCTGAAAAAGTTGAACATTGTAATAGTAGAATGGCTAAAATAGGTCAAAGTTTGTAGAAGGAGTTAAGCATGAAAGCTGAAAATGTTGGAAAAATGGCTGAACTGTCCTGGAAATCCTGGAATATTTTGAAAAGTTAAAGGACCAAAAGTCAAAGGTGAACATTGTAAAAGTAGAATGACCAAAACAGGTCAAAATTTGTAGACGGGAGTTAAGCATGAAAGCTGAAATTGTTGAAAAAAATGGATGTACTGTTGAAAATTTGAAGATGATGCTAAAATGGCTAAAAGTGCTAGCATCAGCATCATCAACTGACTCAAAAAACACATTGTTTGAGAGTATCATATTGGTAAAAGCTACATGTTCTAAGTTGATAGAAAATCCACTTTTTTCAAAATGGCGGCTTTTCTATTGATTTTATCTCCATAGCAACCATGTTATGTTTGGGTCGCCTGGGGATGACGAACAAATCGACGTCATTTTCAGACAAATCGGAAAAAGTAAACTTTTGGATGTCCTTAGCAACGAAGTTTGTTTGCTAACCACACCCACATTCCTTATATGTGCAGATCCAGTGAATTTCAATATGTTCAGTTCCAGCCATGGAAGAAGTTTATTGCAATGGTCACCTCAGAACTTGTCAAAAAATGGCCACCAAACAGGAGGTTGTGTCGACATCCCATAATTATTTCTAAACTTATTTTGTATTCCAAAGGCTTGTGATCATTTTAATGTTTGAACGGTGTCTCTAGGTGAAAATTTGAAGGAGTTTGAAATCGCCTCACATTTTTGCACAAAATGGCCGCCAAACTGTATGTGTGTTGCCATCCCATGATAATGTTGAACCTTATGTTGAAGTTTATAGCCTTGTGAGCATTTTAATGTTGGAACGGTGTCTCTAGCTAAAAGAATGTTAAAGTTACAATGGTTTAAAGAAGCAAAGGTGTGGCCAATGGAGCAAAAATCTTGGAAAATCCGGGAATAACCGGGAATATCTGGAAAAGTTCAAGGATTTGAAGGACAGAATGTCATAGCTGGAATAAGATGAAAGAGCTCAACATTTTAATAGTTGAATTTTTAAAACAGGTGAAAAATTGTAGAAGAAGTTTAACTGTGAACTTCTGCACAAAAAATTCCCCATGTATTTTAATGGAGCAAAAATTCCTGGAAAATCCTGGAATATCTTAAAAAGTTGAAGGATTTGAAAAACCAAAAGTCATAGCAGGAATAAGCTGAAAGAGCTGAACATTTTAATAGTTGAATGGTTAAAATAGGTTGAAAATTGTAGAAGGAGTTAAGTGCCAAAAACGGCGGAAGATAGCAGAAGAGGAAAACAAAGGGGTGAATGCTTTACAGCATTCAACCAATGAATGCTTTACAGCATTCAACCAATTATTTTCGATGATGCCCTAAAGCTGCGTCATATATAATTTTTCAGGCTTTTACATAAAAAAAAGGAAATTCTTTTTAAAAACAAATTTTCTTGTGATGAAATTCCACGTTTTCTTAGAGCAGAGCTGTTGTTTGCCCTTCTGACAATTTCTGTTGAGCCAAACTGCACAAACGTTTACCCGGCAACAGCAATGGCAGGAACAAATGGAGGCTCACTGGAAGGATGTACATCTGCTGACCTGCAGCTCTGAAACATTCCTCTGCTAACAAAAGGATTTAACTTGAATAAAACATGAACACAAAAAAATAGAGCTACTTAATGTCTCCTGAAGGCACTTTGATGCTCACAAAGGGCATTTTGTCATCCAAATATTACACAACGAAAGGTCACATGATGCATTTTACTGTCATATAGTTTTGCTTTTTAATTCTGGAGGAGGACATAAGAAAAGTTTCAAATGGCAGAAAGATGAAAGGAAAATAATGTTTTATTTCCCTTCTTTTGTAAACAAAATCTTCATGAACAAATTTCAACAAATCTTTTTTTGTTTTGATGTCATAGAAATGCACGGCTGTTTGCAATAAAAAAATGTAAATAATTTGTGTTTTTTTATTTTTTATTTAAAATATATTGATAGTTTTTCTATGCTTGATTGCTCTACGAATCATGATCCTGAGTGTTAAAGAGTTTAAGGTTTAATCACATCCTCTGATCTCCATCCATCCATCCATCCATCCATCTTCCTCCGCTCATCCGGGACCGGGTCGCGGGGGAAGCAGTCTATGCAGAGATGCCCAGACTTCCCTCGCCCTGGCCACTTCCTCCAGCTCCTCTGGGGGGACCCCGAGGCGTTCCCAGGCCAGCCGAGAGATGCAGTCTCTCCAGCGTGTCCTGGGTCTTCCCCGGGGCCTCCGCCCTGTGGGACATGCCCGGAACACCTCTCCAGGGAGGCGTCCAGGAGGCATCCGGACTAGATGCCCGAGCCACCTTAACTGGTTCCTTTCAATGTGGAGGAGAAGTGGTTCTACTCCGAGCTCTCCGCGGGTGACCGAGCTTCTCACCCTATCTCTAAGGGAGCGCCCAGCCACCCTATGGAGGAAGCTCATTTCAGCCGCTTGTATTCCGGACCTCGTTCCTTTGGTCATGACCCATAGCTCATGACCATAGGTGAGTGTTGAAACGAAGATCGACCGGTAAATTGAGAGCTTTGCTTTTTGGCTCAGCTCTCTCTTCACCACAATGGACCGATGCAGCGACCGCATAACTACGGACGCCGCTCCGATCCGCCTGTCAATCTCACGCTCCGGTCTTCCCTCACTCGTGAACAAGACCCCAAGGTATTTAAACTCCTCCACCTGGGGCAGGGACACTCCACCCACCGAGAGATGGCAAACTACCTTTCTCCGGTCAAGAACCATGGCCTCAGACTTAGCGACGCTGACCCTCATCCCAGTCGCTTCACACTCTGCCGCAAACTGCACCAATGCACACTGGAGGTCCTGGCCCGATGAAGCCACCAGGACAATATCATCTGCAAAAAGCAGAGAGGAAATCCTGTGGTCCCCAAACCAGACCCCTCCGGCCCCTGGCTGCGCCTAGAAATTCTGTCCATAAAAACTATGAACAGAACCGGTGATAAAGGGCAGCCCTGCCGGAGTCCAACGTGGACCGGGAACAGGTCTGACTTACTGCCGGCTATGCGAACCAAGCTCCTACTCCGGTCATACAGAGACCGGACAGCCCTCAGTAAGGCTCCCCGGACCCCATACTCCCAGATCAGCCCCCACAGGATACAACGGGGGACGCAGTCGAACGCCTTCTCCAAATCCACAAAACACATGTGGTCTGGTTAAGCGAACTTGTGAAGAATAGTTAGAAACTGCCTTTAACTTTTATTACACTAATGGTTTAAACTTAATTTGCTGAGCATGTATTGTTATCTCAAAATTATATTACATTTGAAGAAAGCACAGCCAAGCTATTGTTCTAACAGTTTATTCTCATACTCCCTTTTTCTGTGCATGTTTTCTGCTGAGCAGGCCTCAGAATTATCTTCACTTTAGCCTTGGAGCTCCTCTCCACCAGTAACCTGTGGGCGTGTTTTTCACACGAGGTCCATCGGACGATCTTCTGAATATGCAAATGCAGGGTTTTTATACCAAGCCCATCCCTGAGCTCGTTGGTTCGGACTTTGAATGTACCATGTTCATATGTCTGTCCCCTTCGTGTTTGTGCGAAGTAAAACCTCCACAAAAGATAAGTAACTGTCTCTGAGTCGTTATTCATTATTTCTGTGTGTAAGAAACTGACGGGGTTACGAACTAAAATTTAATACAGTCCTTTCTAGAAAATCCAGTTTCTTCACATTTGGTCCTTCTGAGCCGGCCGACTGACGCCCTGGACATCGCTGGAACCCCTGGGGGGGGTTGCCTGAAAACCGCATGCGGTCTGAGATCACAGCCTCAGCATTGACACATCCGCCTTCAGGATCAGCGGCCCTCGCCCCGGATCCAGTTTTGCCCTCGGCCACGTCGGACCCTCATCGTATAGCGAGGTTCATTGCTTGAAGTGAGTACGCCACACAGAAAGTCTGTCCTCTCTTTCCTTGTTAGGGCCTTACTTTGAATGTGTCTGTGTCTTTGTGTGTGCGTGCATCAACTTTGGGGGAAGAATAGAGACTCGGCTGCAGCCTGACTGCTGCGCGGGCACGCTGAACAGAGCGGCGCTTGCAGTCAGGGTGCTGCGCGTGCCCGAGTCTGAAGTGTAGGTACCGCCGCGTGTACCGACTAATAGCCTTCAGTAGGTTAAAAACGTCCTGTGTGGACGAAGAAAGGACTGTGTGTCCAAAGAAAGGACTGTGTGTCCAACGACAGGACTGTGTGTCCAAAGAAAGGACTGTGTGTCCAACGAAAGGACTGTGTGTCCGAAAAAAAGGACTGTGTGTCCAACGAAAGGACTGTATGTCCAAAATTTAGTGCTGAAGGTCCTGTGTGGGCCGCACATGGAATAAGCGGAGCTCCGGGGAAAATATGTGTGTGATGCTTCTTAGGTCTCTCTGTCTGTGTCTGAGTGTGCTCTCTTCGACAGCTCCTGTGGTGTGTGCTCACTTTGATTAAAGCCTCTTTCTAAAACAAAATAGTGACTCAGTTGACAAATAATTAGGCTTCTTTTCTGATTCTCCAAGCTTTTTCTGCTGATTAGATTCAGCGCTGGAGAATCCATAAAAAGGGTTATTTGGGTGGGAACTCTGGTTTCTGATTGAAACTGAGAACGTTGTGGCTGATCGTCAATCACATACCTTAACAAAAAGACGGGTGGGACTCATTCGCAAAATCTAACAAAGACAGTAAGAAAGCACATTGATCAGGTCCAGAAAGCTTTTCATAAAGTTTGGAAGTATGTGGAAAGTCAGGATCAGACATTAATCAAGTATTTGGATAAATGGGTTAAAGATTATGGATTTCATAGAAAGTTAAGCAGCCTCAGAGTGCAGGACAGAGTAGAAGGAGGGGGAACAGCTTCTCAGATCAGAGTGCGCGTGCCCGAGCCTGCAGACAGGCTGATGAGAACTCGCAGAAAGGAGGGGTGATTTCTCTGTTGTAAGCAGATATAACAGCTTTCTATGCTCTCCGAATAATGATAGGACGTGTTTTAGTGTGTATTTTGGTGTTTAGGACATGGACAAGGGTAGATGTTCAGAAAAAGCTATAGAAATTATCATTTCTTACAAAGTAGATGTGGATCTGTTTGTGCAGGACACACCTCCCACTTGTATAAACATGATCAGACTCGGATGGCTGGTGCAGCCTTCCCTTTTTTTAGTTCACTTTCCCCTGCTCATAAAAAAGTTTGATTGCAGCCTTCTGACCCCACTTATCAGGTCCCTGCATTTCTGCTTGTAAATCAGGATTGACCCCTTAAAAGCATTCCTGAGGATCTCTGGTTCACTAACTCGTCCTTACATTTTTTTTTTTTTTTGGACATGTCTGCTAATCTTTCTAAGTTTTAACTCTCAGGGCAATAAGTGTGGTAAAACTAAACTCCAGCTGGCCCAAGCACAGGTTAAATTTTTTGGGACATTTAGTTTCTGTTTCTAGCAAAAATTATTTCTCTCCCTGGACCTCACCACCTTATCTGATCAGCCCCCCACCTTTACTCACTCGCTGTAAGCTGCAGCTGCTTGTGCGGCTGATAGTTGAAACAATGTCACCTGTGATTCTCTTGTGCGAATTCTCCAGAATCACATGCAGTGTGCTCTACTCCCTTCCGTTCAAACTTTCCCATTAGTCAACGTGCCTGTTTTTACCGTTTTACTGTGTCCGTGTATGATTTATTTATTTACGACCTAACGCTCATGGTGCTGTTGAAATGAGACGCAGTTCTTGTCTGTTTCAGTTTCAATGTGTTTTTTCACAATTTTTATTTTTTAATTTTTATTTATTTTATTTTTTTTCCTGATTTTTTTTTTTTTTACTCTCATGCCTGACTCTACTGACACCATTGATGATTTACATGATTGTTTGAAGAAAGCTGTGAGAACAAAGGAAACATTGAGTCTGCCTCCAGCTCTCTCCTCCCCACAGACTCTGCATCCCGACCAGAAGGCCCCTGTCGGTGACCTGGTTTACCCTGAAGACCATTTAACGGACTGATTGGTCACACCCGAGGTGGACGGGACCCTTCAAGGTTCTCCTCACCATGCCAACCGCAGTACACATTGCTGAACGACCCTCCTGGATTCACGTAAGCCACTGTAAATTGCTGAGAGCCTACGAGACTGACATTTTGAGACACATCCCTGGTTGAAGTCCAACTACGAAGCCGCCCCAGTGTGACACTGCTCCTGGCGAGAGGAGCGTTCCCTGGTGTGTTTCCTCTAGCGCTGCTCTCTTCCAGCTACAGTGAGCTTCGAACCAGCTAACATGGGTCCAGCTGTTCCTCGTGGTTTCATCTTGTACTTTTATTCCTTTTTCCTCTGGAAATCTCACTCACATCATCAGTGAGGTCAAGGCCCTTAAATCACACATTTCTTCTCAGATGACTGACACCTACTGGTCTGGGTCCCCACTTTATTGGTTTACTTCTGGTGGAGTGTACTGATAAAACTAGTCACTCCGGTTCTCTGTGTGTTGTTTTTCTTTTTTTCTTTTCGTCACCTGTTTGATTCCATGTGTCAAATGAATGATCGCTGTCAGGCCAACTCTATCAGCATTATGCCTACAATTAACCTAATTCGCATCCGCTCGCGGTTGAAACTGGTCTTTACAGATTTATTTTATTGTTTTTCTTTTGTTTGATTTTATTATTTTTTTTTTTATATTCCTAATTTTTTAATTTGTTTCTTGTTCTATGTAACTTTCATTAATGAAATTGTGCCGAGGTTTGGACTGGTGATGCATGCGTATACTTAGTGGTGGCTGCTGAGGGGCACAGAGCCGTTGATGAGTTTTGCCCTCCCTGACTGCTCAATGAATGTTTCACACAGATGGTATAAGTTTAGCCCTGGAGGTTTTCACATCAACACTCATGTATCACCTACCACCTCTGATATGCTCATTTATTCACGTTGATTTTATGTTTTCTTTTGTATTTACATGTACCTCTACACTTTTGTTTTCGATGCAGAGCCAATATGCTGCCTATACTGAAAATCTTTGTGAAATGGTATATGGTTGATGATGACAGGAGTTCTGCTGACTTTCCATATATAATTTTGATATGACAAACAGGGGGGTATGTGAAGAATAGTTAGAAACTGCCTTTAACTTTTATTACACTAATGGTTTAAACTTAATTCGCTGAGCATGTATTGTTATCTCAAAATTATATTACATTTGAAGAAAGCACAGCCAAGCTATTGTTCTAACAGTTTATTCTCATACTCCCTTTTTCTGTGCATGTTTTCTGCTGAGCAGGCCTCAGACTTAACTTCACTTTAGCCTTGGAGCTCCTCTCCACCAGTAACCTGTGGGCGTGTTTTTCACACGAGGTCCATCGGACGATCTTCTGAATATGCAAATGCAGGGTTTTTATACCAAGCCCATCCCTGAGCTCGTTGGTTCGGACTTTGAATGTACCATGTTCATATGTCTGTCCCCTTCGTGTTTGTGCGAAGTAAAACCTCCACAAAAGATAAGTAACTGTCTCTGAGTCGTTATTCATTATTTCTGTGTGTAAGAAACTGACGGGGTTACGAACTAAAATTTAATACAGTCCTTTCTAGAAAATCCAGTTTCTTCACAGAACTCCCACAATCCCTCCAGTTCCCCTAGATAGGGTGTAGATCTGGTCCACTGTTCCAAGACCAGGATGGAAACCGCACTGTTGTTCCTGAATCCGAGGTTCGACTATCGATCTGATCCGCTTTCATTTAACTGGAATATTTTATGTGAAAAAACAAGATTTTTTAATCAATTTAAGAGGAATTAAAAAACTATCTACAAGCACATTAAAAATATAGATCTCTTGATGTTTTAGGCTTTTATACTAACTTTTATATTACATGTTGATTACAGATTTATTTCTTTTGACTGTCAGTTGTCCGACTGTTTTAACCCAAAGCACCTCTTTTTTCGTTTCTCATCTGGGCTACCGCCATGAATCTCAATGTTTAAAATAAATAGATAAAGATTTTAAGTGATTTGTTTTCATCGTGTCATTTTTTCTTTGACTATCGTGCATGTTTGCGTGTGTTTTTGAAATGTGCACAGTCTGTGCCAGAGTTGCAGCTGGAGGTAAGCTGCAGTCCTTTTTCCCTGTATGAGATCAAACAGTGGTGCCACTTCCTGTCACTTTTGGTGTGATGATTAAACATCCCACTGCTGGCCATGCCTGACAGCAGTAATTAACTCTGACAAACGGAGCAGGGCGACAGAGCTTCAGGGTTAGGCTGTTGCCCCAGACAGAGCTGGTGATTTGGATTGATAAGATGGCTTTATTTCCACGTTTAAAACATTGGCAGGGCCAGCTCCAAATCTCATTTGCAAATAAATTCTAACTTATTAAATAATGTCCATGTTGCCAAGTTCTCCCATAAAGCAGGACTGGCATAAGTGATGTTGTTAGCCTGTGGGGGATAAGCACATTTCTCTATTTTAGTCGGGACTGATCACACGCCAGTCCTGGCATCCACCAGATGGACCGCACAGAGGGAGGAAGTGCTTTAAAGAATTATTTCCCAACTCAAAATTCATGTTCATCACATCAATGTCAGCAATTTGGAGCCAAGGATCACAAATTTGGATGTAACATGCTTTCGTTTTGTTTTCAGTAATTTTTTTTGTGGTTTGTTTTGCTTTTTTAATTAGCTCTCATCACTCACAGGGCCGTGTGGTCTTAGCTGGTCATTATTCTGAACACATTTTAAACTATTATGCTTGAAATACTGTGAAGAATAGTTAGAAACTGCCTTTAACTTTTATTACACTAATGGTTTAAACTTAATTCACTGAGCATGTATTGTCATCTCAAAATTATATTACATTTGAAGAAAGCACAGCCAAACTATTGTTCTAACAGTTTCTTCCCATACTCCCTCTTTTCTGTGCATGTTTTCTGCTGAGCAGGCCTCAGACTTATCTTCACTTTAGCCTTGGAAGTTCTCTCCAGCAGTAACCTGTGGGCGTGTTTTTCACACGAGGTCCATCGGACGATCTTCTGAATATGCAAATGCAGGGTTTTTATACCAAAGCCCATCCCTGAACTCTTTGGTTCGGACTTTGAATGTACCATGTTCATATGTCTGTCCCCTTCGTGTTTGTGCGAAGTAAAACCTCCACAAAAGCTAAGTTTTGTCTCTGAGTCATTATTCATTATTCATTATTTCTGTGTGTAAGAAACTGACGGGGTAACGAACTAAAATCTAATACAGTCCTTTCTAGAGAATCCAGTTTCTTCACAAATACTTTTGTTATTTTTGAAAAAGTTCTGTTTTACCTCTAATGTTTACTCTTCAACATTAAATGTAGCACAGAAGTTTTCCAAAGAGGAGATATATGGATGTCTTAACAGAGGACATGAAGTTGGCTAATGTTAGGGTAGAAGATGTCCATGATAGAGTGAAGTGGAAAACGATGATTCGCTGTGGCGACCCCTGATGGGAAAAGCCGAAAGAGAAAGAAGAAGACACATAACACAGTTTAAAATAAAAGAAAACCTCTAATATATCATGTGTTGTCATATTGTGATCCATTTCTTTTTATGAAAAGTACTTTTTGTTGGTCATGTTGTAAAAAAAATTACCAGGTAAAAGTGATGGTGTGACTTTTAAAAGCAAAAGTGTTCAAGGGTCAAATGCCAGAATTATCGTCTTAACTTGGTGTAGTTTGATGTTCCTGCCGCTAGGTGATGCTAGAACCCCAAGAACATAAGATTTTCACCTGAAGCCAGTTTCATTTATTTGTTTATTTATTTTTACTTTAACTATTGAATATAAACACATCTACACAACATATGAACAAATGCATTCAAAACAAAGCAGTACAAGCCGTTACAACACGGGACATGTGAATAGCATCACATAAGTTAACAAATGGGTTAACAGTGACGTTGAACCAGGAAGAACACACGAGACTGACGGAAATTGCGTCACTTCGGCACCTAACGTGCTAATGCTAATGGTAAAGGTGAGTGAACGCTTACAAAAATCAGCTAATGTCACGATGACCGTATTGATATTATATTATAGATCTATTCAGCAGATTTCCTATTGATGGTTAGTGATTTTGTAATTCATTCCGCTGCTTAGATCCGTTTGTGTACAGTTGTTTCCCCCTATTTTGTTCCGTTCGGCGATAAACTCCAGCTAAGTTCATTTGGGTAATCTAATGACTTTCACATGATATATAATGAACCTTATGCTAGCGGGTTTTTTTTTTTTTTTTTTACTTGCGTTTCTTCTTTTATCTTAATTTCTTTGAGGATTTGTTGTATCTGTTCGTTTGTAATTTCTAGACTTGTTATTTAATATACATAGTGGACTGGCAGAGAGACGGAACTGTCCATAGCAGATTTGACCTTTTTACGTTCTTATGGACGTGCAGAACAAAACCAAAGGGTTTTCAACGCGACTTTGGTGATTTCTGAACCTTAAAGGTTATTATTTTATTCGGCTAACAGGAAAAAACACAATATTATATTATATCAGTTTGATTTTTACATGAAAAAAACTTGTCTAACATGCTCACCTGTTAACTTTTACTTTAATAAAAGTATCTTATTCACATTTCATTAAAAAAAAATCTTCTAGATTTTGCCCGATTTTAAAAAGTAAACTAAAGGGTTTGTAATGTGAGTATTTTTCAATCTGAAAACAAAGCGATTTCTATATAAATTAGCCACATGGGTTTAGTTTTCAACTGCTAGAGCAGGGGTGGGTAAACTGCGGCCCACCATGGCCTGTTATTAATTTATATATTCCCTAATCTAATGATGCTTTATTTTCCCTGTCATTCCACTGTCTCTCTATATATGGTGCACAACAAGTACTGTACATCGACCTTTTTCTTGGTTCATAAAGTGTTTGTGCTTTCATGTGGTGTTGGAAGGTTTGTTGGATTTTTGACCTAAAAGTGTGTTTTTCAAGTCAGACAGGCATGTTTCAGATCATTCCAACACCACCTGAACACAGCATTTTTGTTTCCCTGATTGACATCAACCCCTTGGTGCAAGTGGTTCTACTATGCGAAAAGTCCATTTTGAATTAAAAGCTTCAAAATTTTCAATCAACATTAAAACATGTTTTCATGCAAAATCTGTATTGTCTCTCTCTCTTATTACCAAAACACTCCATGCATATTCTCCTGGTCCAGCCCTTCTGATAATTTTTTGAACCCAGGAGTGAAAAAGTTTGCCCACATCTGCGCTAAGGGGTGATAGTACAGGTTTTGTGTTTGGAGCTTTCTTTTTAATCATTTTATTTAAAGCAGGAATGCTCATTACGTTGATGATCGCAAAGGGTGTCACGGTAGATCACGGGACATCAAAGAGAAAATAAACAAAAAAGATAAAAATATACTGTCCGCGCTTTCCGTCAGAGCTTTTTGTTTTCAGAATAAAACACCTAATGTATTCTAATTATTTATGACTACAAAAATACTATTAAGGACCACGACAAAGCTATCTCCTGACAAAGGTGTGTGTGTGTGTACTCGTATTGTGTAGTTTTTGAGTTATTAGTACATAAACATAGTATTTTTGACTGAAGATATAGTAGAAGTTGTCAACTTTAAAGTTGAATAGCGACTTTGCTGCATAAGTCCAGGCGATGATTAGTCTGGCATTTTATTCTAAAAATGTTACATAAGTTGTCAACTTTGAAGTTGAATTTAAAGTGACTATGTTGTGCATGTGTGTGTGTGTGCATATATGTGTATATATACATACATATAGGTACGTATGGGTAGATCTTTTGGATTTACATGCCAAAAAAAGTGTTGGCACCCCAGGTTTAAATTAATGTTTGTTGCACAATTCATTTTTATTTTATGTATTATTTTTTTAAAACATTTTATTCTCTCCTCTTCTGCATTTAGGAGCCGTATTGATGTCCAGCTATGTGGCCTTTGCTGTGGACTGCGCTGCGGACTTACGCGCCGTATGTCACCTTCCCTGTGGCTTTTGTAGTGGGAGCAGTGGGCTACAACCTGGAATGGTTCATTAGGGGGACTCCTAAACCACAAGAGGAAGAAAAGAGCATATTTGAACAGAGAGAGGAGAGGAAGCTGCAGGAACAAGCGGGGACCGACGGCACCCAGGTGCTCAGCCTGAAAGAGAAACTGGAGTTCACACCTAAAGCGGCTCTGAACAGGAACCGACCTGAGAAGAGCTAACTCGCGTCAGAGTGACAGACTTGGTTTTGCAGTTTCTCAGAAGGGCGAAAGTGCACTTTAAGCAGAGGGGAGGCGATTCGCAGGACAATGTCACCTCTCTTTGTGATCACCTCAGCTGCTTTCCCCCTAAAGACAGAACCCTACCTGGATAAGCTGAGGACATTTCTGTAGGAATTGAAAAAAGTGTTTAAAATGACATTAACCTTAAATGAGATTCCACCGTTAGTGGTGCCCATCTGTGTTCTGTACAGGGTTCTAGTACATTGCACATCAAGGATGCCACTGTTCATCGTGCTTTTGGATTATAAAGTGTGGGCCCGATTACAAAGTTTCTTTCGGTTCTCCGTTTCTCTCCTGTGTCATCAGAAATCACCTGTCTGTATCATTTTAAACTTGACTCAAACCAATGCTGTCATTTCTGTATGTTCAGACAGTTAATGGTGAAAGTTAAGACTCAGCTTCAGGTTTGATTTTTTTTTTTTTTTTTTTATTGTAATGGATTTTTTGTTCTGATGGAAAATGATGTTGGTGGTTTCTTCTGAAATACAAGCTGCTTTAAAAAATTTCCCAGACTTTTATTTTGAAAGCTTTATTGTTAGGATGCACAAATAAATGCAAACCACATCTGTTGTGAAATTTTCTAAAGAATAAAGAAAAAATTAATTTCATGTACTACTATAATGGGCAGTCATTTTTATGTATTTCATCCATGTGTATTTGTTAGCAATGGACCAAAATCCCTGTCAAAGTTTAAGGATGAAACATCAAAGCGATTATGGATGTGGCTTTGATTATAGAACAGACTATCAGAGGTTTTATTTCATGTCAAAAGTTTTGATTTGGGGGGCAAAAATCTAACTTGGTGGGTGGAGCTTAAGTATTGTCCATCACCATAGAAACAAGAAGGAGCTCAAAGCAGATACTTAGTGCAGTCGCACATCCACCTTGAGCTCCTTTGTCACACCTTCAGAACATCTCACCCCTGTCCTTCAGCTATCTGAGCAATTCTCTGTCACTTCAGACTTCCTCATTTAATACACAACTTTTTCTGTCATAGACTAGTTTTCTAAGGACCAGCTGCGGCTCCCTACCTAACTTTAGTGGTGCAACAAAAATGGCGAGCAATATTTGAGCTATCCAGCTGTTCAGTTTTGATCCAGATTCCAGCTCAGAGGAGGAAAAGAAAGACGTACATAAATCTATTCTGTCTGCCAGTGGATGCATCAGGAGGGGGGAGAGCAAGGAGCATGAGGCCCGCCCAGCATATTTGCTACGTCATAAATACGCTTTTTTTTCAAACTGCCTTTTTTCCGTCTGCCCCTGGTTCACAATGATTTGAATAAAGAAAAACAAATTTGAGCTTAATTTTCTGCATAAAGGTCCACCATTATCTGGAAAAGGCCACAAAAACATGTTAAAAACACCAAAAATACCATCATCCAAGTGGGTCTCAAGAACCTCAACAGCATCCAGTCTTTACTCACTAGACAGGATGTCTATTAATATACCTAATACACCTAATATACCTTTAGTGTAGATGTCTACAGGACGTTGCTCAATTGTGTTACTCTATTAGATGTCTAGTGATAGATATCTGCATATAATGGTCTCCTACACGTCTACCTGTAGACATCTAATCTTGTGATACTTTTAGATGTCTATTAGAGAACTTTTTAAAAACATTCACTTGTTAAAAAAAAAAAAAGAATTACAGCTATTTTACTTCCATGTGTTTGTCTTCAGAACCCACTGAATCCATTTTGGGGTCACAGGTTTGTTGGTTCCAACCCAGGTACTGTTGGGTAATCAAGTCACCAGTTTGTCACAGGGCATCACAAACACACAGGAAGAATTTTTCATCAGTTAATCTGTCATTGAACTGTGGGAGGAAGCAGGAGAAGATCCACACCAGATGACGTAATCAGAACTGCTGATGTTCTTTCTAAGTGAAAGGTCTTCTGCATCACCAGAGATGTATCCTACACTTTTCCACAGTCGGATGTTGTGGTGGGCTCTGTGAACTTCTGAACCTTTTGTTACCTTATTTGTTTGTTTGTTTGTTTTTTTGCCACATCTCAGTCAGTTTTTTTTTCTATCCTTGGGAGGAAGGCGTTATGTGAAGACAGGTGAAAGAGAAACGAGTATTCACACCTTTAGAAACTCTGACCAGGACCTGACCCAAACAGATCAACCTCACAACAGAAATAAACCTGACGCTTTTTCTGAGGATGCACACTTTGAGAAACCAGGGTGACCTCAAATATAAAAAAAATTATAAACAAACAATAATTAAAGAAAACATTATATTTTAGAATTTAAAAAAAATATGAAACAAAAGACTAATTAAACATTTTGGAATTCAAAAGTGATTCAAAATGAAATGTTAACCCTTGTGCTGTCTTAGATGACCCCACCCTTACATTGACGTGTTCTCCCTACCATGACAAAGGTGGATAAAGGTGGAAGGATTTCATGTAATCCATGGACATCAGTGAAGATCACAAATCATTGAAGGAAAAAGGTTCAGAGCACTGTCTAGTGGGTCTAGATGACCCATCTCCCAATGGTAAAGTGCCTAGGATGACACAAGGGTTACAAAACAAAACATTGATGATGTTTATACATCTCTTTAATTGAAAGTTATTTGTCATGAAGCCATACAGGATCTGCTCCGTACTAACCATGAAACTTTTATGAGTACGCGGACATTTAAAACGCATTTGAAAAACCTTTCATTCATTTTTTTTTCATTCATTTTCTATTCCATTTTTCCCTTTCGGGGTCACGGGGCTGCTGGAGCCTATACCGGCCACTTGTGGGCGAAGGCATGAGACGCCCTGGACAGGTCGCCAGTCTGTCGCAGGGTACAATGTCCACAATCACACACCCATTCACTCACTCTCACACTCACACCTTTGGACAATTTTAGAGCTGTCAATTAACCTAAGAAGCATGTTTTTGGACGGTGGGAGGAAGCCGGAGGTTTGAAAAACCTTAAGCATCAAAATCAAACATCATTATCCCATCAGTGATGTCCCATAGTACCTACATTGTCTGGGTTCTTATTCTGTTTCATTTTCATTTCTGGAAATTACTTTCGTTTTCTCTAACGTTTCATTTTTATTACGTATTTCATTTCAGTTTTGAAATGTGATGTGTTTTTGCGTTGAGTGATTCGTTGTTGTGATTTAGACTTCAGGGCCACTGTATAAAAGGTTTTAAGAAGCAAAACTTCTGTCCTGTTTTGTGGCCAATCATAAAAGACAAAGCAGTTCACTCTGTTTTCTGGACAGCAGATTAAAAAAAATAACAAGGTTGCCAGTGACACTGCCATTCTGCTGCAGAAGGTTTGTCATTGTTGCATTGCCAACCCCCCCCCCCCCAATCTAGTTGAACTTGGAAGTCAAAGACAGACTCACCTCCAGGTGGACATTTCCTGTTGAAAAATGGAAGCCGTGCGGAGGATTTAGGTGTGGGAAAGGTGTGCGTCTATTCTGGGAAACAATGAGAGGACGGGTCGGTGGCGTCCCAAAGGCCCGGCTCCTAAAACCTTGACAGTACTGTGGGAACTGCAGCTCCGGGGAACCCAGAGGGGATGCTGGGAGGTGCTGCATTGTTCTGGTTGGATGATGGGGAGGATGGGTGATGCAGGCTTTTCTTTCTGTCAAGGAACTCTGATTTGACATCCTGACTGGATTGGCTGCAAACAGTCCCCCCCACCCTGTAAACAATAGAGCCTTCTGCTTTACTGGAAGGCCAACATGTCCCTTCTTCTTTCAATGAAAGGGTGTTGGCCTTGACCGAACCTGACTTGGTCCAATTCCTGTTTCAAAATATACATTTGTGTAAAATCCAGAAATGACAAAATCTAGCAACACCTGCTTAGATACTAACTGTTTACACTGAAATAAGTCAAATAACAACAAAAAAAAAAGATTCAAACTAAAAAGTGTGGTTTAGACAAATCTTAAGGATTGTGGTCAAAAACTGTTTCAAACGCATGGGAGTATGAAATGATGTGGTCTGGTATTATTTTCTAAAAATACAAGTGCAGTTTCTAGACAGAAGAGAAAGTAATATGACGCTAACAATAATTATTTGAATTTCACCAAAGCTTCACCTATTTTTTATATATTGCTCATTACAAAGCAGTGAAAATAAACTCACACATCAGGGCATATTGAAGCATCAAAACTATTTATACAACTTCAGCTATATAGGTAATTAAAAGCTGAAGGATGACCTACTAATGAACCTAAGCGACACCCCTCCCATACAAACACACACACACGCACACACCCACGCACACACACACACACACAGTTGCTTCTTTACATCTGCCTTTACATCTGCCTGTTTCCTTCCATCCGCCACTGGTCTTTGATGGAGCAGTCATGAAACCAGGCCAACAATACAGCACTGCCCGCCATAGCGCCATTGTCAGAAAAAAACAATCCCTATCATTCAGTCCCAAGGGCCTAACAACACAGAAACAGGAAAAAGAAGGAAACTCACTTCCCGTATACTTTTTAAATTTAGGAAGTTTCAAAGTTTCCGCTGTGTTGTTTAGCCGAGCAGAATAAATAGTCAAATTTGGAGCACGGCGTGGGAGGAAGACATTGTTATGAACATGCCAGCTAGACCACATGTGCGTGTTGTTTGAGCAGATGTCAAAAGAAACAAAGACAGTCAGCACGTATTTGTCTTTTCCTCAAACAAACCAGACTCAACGTAAACACCAAGACATAAAAAGTGGAGTTTGGTAGAGAAAGTCATATGATTCCTTCCATCCTTCAGATTGCAGATAATTGTGGAGATGTTATCTCACTTCCAGGAACTTATCCGCCTGGCAGTTGCTATTTTAGGACCTGCTGGTGACTTTTTCCTCAGTGTGAATGTGAAATCAAGAGTTTTATGAGGTGAACTTTGTAGCCTGACATTCTTAAAATATCTGTGCAGGTGATTTAGTTATTTTTGAAGATACCAAAAGGAAAGGCAACATAGACCATTTGGTAATAAAAATGCTTAAAGTCCTCGTTCCCATGCAGAACACAGACATGTCTGGGCTGAAAATAAATTCTTCTAGTTGCATGATTTGTGAGTACACAGACAAATGTCTGGCTCTCTATCAGGGAAAGGAAATGCATCAGCAATGACTTTGACAATGTCAGGAAGTAGAGTCACAGCGGCATCTGATCCCTGACATTCCCACTAAACCGCTGGAGATGACTTATAGACTCCTTCAGAAGAGCTCATTCCAGGCACTTTACTCTTTACTCAAATTTCCCACGTGTGGGAGGATTAAAGTGCTTTAGATTCGGATTTTGTTCACTTCATTTTCGAAAAAAAAATTCCTCCAGATTTACTGATGCCTCTCTTCATCTATGTGAGCTTTTTAAAAAATGAATAGCAGATTTTTAACCAATGAGTGTTGGAATATGAATTTTTCCCATAAAGTCTCACTCCGATCATCTTTTGATCTATCGTCAAAGTGCTCCCCGTGGTCCAATAATTATGATTCTGCAATTTTAGCCTAAACAAAAAAAAACTGTCGTTTTCTAGGCCATAGTTTCTGCAAAGCAGCAGTAGTTCATTAGAAATTCACCTCTTAGTTATGGGCTGGACTGTTAGAGTAAAGTAAGGCCAGCCCCCTTTCCCATCATCATTCTGTTTGCTGCATGCTCTCCCGCTAGCTAACGGCTCCACACAACCCCAACCTAACATTAGCAGTGCAACAGAAATGGTGAGCAATATTGTTGCTGTATGGCCGTACAGATTTGATCCAGATGCCAGCTTAGACGAGGAAAACAAAGACGTTCATGGATCTATTTGTCTGCAAGAAGATGCATCAGAGTGTAGTGGAGCAGGGAGCTTGTGGCTTGCCGTACTAACCTGTACATCACACTTTCTTCTGTCTGCACCTAATTCACAACAATTTGATTAAAGAAACACGGAGAAATGCAATTTCAAGCTTGAAATATGTCCTCCATTGTAAGAAAATGCCACAAGAACATGTTAAAATCACCTACAACATAATTTTCCTCTCAGGACTTTCATCCCACAGGGCAGCAAATGTCCTGTACTTTTTAGTTGTAGTTTCTGGCTGATAAGGAGATGAGAGTTCAATCTGTGAGGAAGGATCAGCTAGAAGTTCTGTTAGTGGGCTGGCAGCAAATGGGCCCGTACGGGTCAGCAGCATGTGCCATCTGTTCCCTGACCTCTTGGCTTTTTGTGAACACATTCGCACGGACTCATGCACACGTAGACTGAGATAACAGAGCTGCACATGGCTGCCAGTGGAGAGCTGGTGTTGGACTGGGCAGCTGTTTGGACAGATTTCCTAAACAGAACTCGCCAACATTTCCCTGACGTGGGTTGGAAATAAAAAAAAAAGATTCCTTTCTAAGGACTGAGGTTTTCTATAATCATCCAGTTGTGTAAGAGTTTGGTAGACCGCAGGAAAATCAAGCCCAACATCAGTTTTCATATTTTAGTTTTCGGTTGACCTCATGCTCATCCCCAGCTGTTTGTTCTGGAAGTTCGCTTACTTTTTCCTGCTATAGATTACTGCTCATCGTCACTGGGACAGTTCTGGGTAGTACTTGAGCTTCTGCCGTTACATCTCTGAATAAACGTATGGCTCCACACATTGTTCAGGAGGAAAACCTTTGTCAGAGGAAAGGTCTGGGTTTTATCAGCTTCTCCATATGGTAAAAGTCAGAGCACACCAAACAAAATATGAAATACTGCACCAACTTGTCTGAATTTTACACAAGTATCTTAAGTTTAACCAAAACATTGTAAACATTTTCCCTTCATTTATGACCTGAAGACATCCAAATATACTGTATATTCGTTTCTCACATTGGTTTGGCTTTGTTTATATTCTAACAATATGTTGATAGTTGGAACTGAAGCACAGAAAATCACTTTCCTTCAACAAAAATGAGGAAAATAGAGCAAACAAAGGAGTAGATTATGTCATATGACAATCTGTCATAAACCATATAAACTTCATTTTTCTCTTTAATAAATACTAAAAGTTTCTGAACAGTTAACAAATGCAGTTTCTTTTCTTTCACAATGCACATTTCTGTACCGCTTTCAGTCCACTTAATGTGCAATCAATAGTAGCAACAAGTTCTCTGTTTATCCCATTGACTGTGTCTGAGAACTGAATGGAGAGAGTGTGATGTCAACCGTAGAAAATCACTTGCTTATTTTTTTGTGATAAGGACACCGCCATGTTGGGGCCGGACATTACGGTAAGCAGTGATTGGTCCTGGTCAATCTGAATCATCATTTCGATGACAACCATTGTCAAAAGGACCTGGCTGCAGACATCAATGGACAGAACCGGAGGTCCTCCACTGGAACTGAAAGCCCCCCCAGATCGCTTAAAAAACCTCTATTTTAACTTGCGACCCTAACAGCTACTGTTTCTTACTGTTTTAAGCTTTAATGTTTATCTTTTTTTTTTGTTTTTAGCATTCTGAACACTTTTGGGTTAGAGTTAGGGTAAGTTGTGTCATTTCCGCTTTAGCCAATGATGTCAGACGCCATCTTGTCTGGAGCCAGGTCCCTCCCACCACTTTATGCAATCAGAAGTGAGCTTGTTGGAAGTCCACACCCCTATCATTTGAAAGTGGGCTCTGGAGAATCTGTCAATCAGACATTTGGAATGTTCAACTTTAAATCGCCTGCTTTTATTGAGACATCTGATTGGCCAGTTCATAGCTTGAATAACTTTCACTTTCAGAAAAAATGTGGATAAAATGAGGATCATCAAGAACATTTTGAAAAAAGTTATCAGATCAAGAATGATTATACTGGACAACAGAATGACTGAGTGACAGCTGTTTGTGTCTCTATAGAAGTCTATGGGATTTTGGCGTCTTTGAGCCATCAGCTACTTTACCTCCTGTTTAAAAAGCCAGGGGGAGGAGTCACTCAATCCAGTTCTCATATACAGTCAATGGTTTATCTATAAGATTCTGGTTTCAAACCTGGACGTTTCCATAGTGTTGTTTAGTGAGTCTCTTTCCCTTATGCTCCACTCATAGCTGAAATATTTAGGTCACAAATCCCACACTGGGTTTTTTTCCCCCCACATTTTCAGTTTAACTGACCTGAACTTTCTGGGTGTAAAGGAAAGACAGATATTGTGTGTGTCCATGCATGCGTGCCTGCATCCATGCAGCAATTATCCTCCCGGGAGCTGAGCATGATCAGAGAGCAGCACATTCCCTGGTGAGGACAGAGCCATCGGGAAGGAAGGGAGGGTTCACAAAACTCTGTGGTCACACAAAAAAACTCTGAGCTTGAATTTTCTTGCAGAAACACTTAAACAGTAGAAATCTCCCCTGAGCATTATGTGAACAAAAAAAAGGCAACTTAATCCAAATACGTCCCTGTTTTTTTTTTAAATGCTCATTTTCTTTTAGCTTGAATAGAGGACTTTTCCATAAACACCTTTGAGGCTTTGAGTTCACAGTGCAACATTTAAAACAGAAACAAAAGTGCTAAAATTCAGATACAACAAAGGCTTTGTTTGCATGAAACACATTTTCTCAGACATAATGTTTCTGTTCTGAGGGGCTCCTATTTGCACTTTTTTGGTTTTGCCCGTTTCGCGGAGAATGTTTCTTATAATGACATCTGTATTGACGCGGTTTCCTCATAGGCTTGATGCAGTTAGCATAGCTGGGGAGCAGGTCGCTTCCAGCCTCCGCCGGCTCCCAGTTCATTTCCACTGTCATGTCAGTGCAACTTCCACAAGGGTCACTTTGTACCTCCCCCTCCCCCTGTATGGGGAGGCTGATATGACTTCCTGTGCTGTTGGCCTGTGACGCCCCCACTGGGAGTCCAGCAGTCCTCAGTCTGGATGGTACCTGCTCAAATCGAGGTAGGAAGTCCTGGTGTTGGGCACGGCAGCGTTTCTCCAGCCGATGCGAAATGGCCAGCACCAGCAGGTGCAGAAGCTCTATGAGGTTGAGGAGCAGGGATATGGCGGCGATCAGCTGAGTGTAGAAGGTGAAGATCGTCTTCTCTGTTGGGCGAGAGACGAAACAATCCACCGTATGGGGACACGGTGAGCGTGTGCACACAAACTTTGGCGCAATGAAAAAGCCATCGTAAAGAAACCAAAGTCCAACAATGAATCCCGCCTCCAGGAGGATTTTTAGCAGGATGCTGAATGCATAAGCTCCCAGAAGCCGGCCTTTTAGTTTAGGAGTCTCCGAACAAGCCTTTGGCTTCGGTTTTTGACATTTCTCGCCATCCCCCTCCATCTTATCTTTTCCAGACTTGCTGTTATCATTGCATTCTACCACCGTTTTAACCGTCTTTCTCCCACTATGGCCTTTGTCTGCCTGATTTTCCTCCTTCCCCTTGTTTTTTTGGTCATTTTCCTTCACTTTTATAGCCACATATGCAAAGTAGAAGATTGTGGGAGTGGAGACAAGGATGACCTGAAGGACGAAGTAGCGGAAGTGGGATATGGGGAAGGCTTTATCATAGCAAACAGAGGTGCATCCAGGCTGCTTGGTGTTGCAAACAAAGTCTTCTTGCTCGTCATCCCATGCAGACTCCGCAGCGGTTCCCAGCACCAACATGCGAAGTAGGAACAGTATGGTGAGCCACACACGACCAATAGCTGTCGAGTACTCTTGGCCCTCCTCCAGCAGACTCTCCAGAAAGGACCAGTCAGCTCTGGGCATCCTCTGCTCCCTACAGGAAGAAAAAGATGAAATTGATATCCATCAAACCAACCTGGGAGAAAAAAAAGAGACAAGTGCACAGGTACATTTTGGGACACACTCCGTACTTTCTGCACTACAAGGCGGACCGTCAAAAAATGGCACACAACACAGCAACACACCTATTTTTCTTTCCTGATATATTATTTGGGCCATGTTTTATTTACACCACAAAGGCTTTTTAATGTTTTTGCAATGATAATGATTTACTTTTGTAAATGATGTAGTTTGCAGATGTAGGATGTTAAGGCCCTTTCCACTGAAGCATCCATTTTAACCTGTTGAGACCCGAGCTAATATTTGAGCAAACCCTCCTCACATATAATTGCTGTTATTTATGAATGTTGTTTTTGCTGCCACAGATACGTGAATTTCTCCATCGTGGGATAAATAAAGTCATTATCTATCTATCTAATCAAAGATCCCCAGTTGAACCCTTGTGCTATCCTAGGCCCTTTAACATTGGGAGTTGGGTCATCTAGACCCACTAGACAGTGCGGTGAACCTTTTTTCTTCAATGATTTGTGATCTTCACTGGTGTCCATGGGTTACATGGAATCCTCTCCACCTTTGTCATGGGAGGGATAACATGTCAATGTAAGGATCGGGTCATCTGGACCCCTTGGGATAGCACAAAAAAAAAATCGTATTTACGTGTTCATGAAGTCCCCTTGTGAATTTTATAGATGTGCTCCATCCTGTATTTATCTGTGGTTCTAAACATGCCCTAATAAACTTGAATAAACAGATTATAACTACAGAGAATGTCTATCAGACTTTGTCTAAAAGTTACTTCCAAAAGATGATGGGTACAGAGATTACCAACACAGATTTAGTCACTAAAATAGTGTGGAAAATGCACAAAAGGTTAGGTTGGAAGAAAATGAGCTCCAGTAAAGTAAATAATATTATTTTTATAAATGGAATGTTCAGAAGGAACCACAATTAGCATACCTTCACACTCTTATACTCTACTATTAAGGAGCCACTCTGATGAAAATAATGTTTTTTTGTGTTTTTTTTATTTTGTTCTTGTGGCAATTTTTTGGATGACAGCGGACAAATATAAAAAAAATTTAACTTAAAAATGCATTTCTGAGTATTTCATTTCCTCAAATAGCTGTGAATCCGGAGCAGATGAAAAAATGCAGTTTGAAAAAGATTGTATTTGTGACATAGAAAATACACTTGGCGGGCCACAAGCTCCCTGCTCTGCTCTGCAACAAGGAGGGGAAGTGGGGCGGGCTTACGTCATGCCAATAGTCCTGCCCATACCTCGGAGGTGAATTTTTGATGGACGCCCACCGTTCTGCAGAAACACTGGCATTTCGCAAAGTCTGGATGCACCTCAGTGGCTAAATTTGATACCTGTGTCAAATTTCCTGCTAGTACATTTTTATGGTTTACAGTGTTCCTTTGATTATCGCAGAGATTAGGCTCTAAAAATAACCAGTGATATATGAAATCCACAAAGTACAATTGTAGATGTTTTAAGGCTGTAAAACCTCTCAAAGTCAAACCTTTAAAGTAAAATAAGTCTAATATTATGAAAACAAAGAGCTGCTCCCGATCAAAGATTTATGTAAATGCAGCAAACTGAATGTGTTCTGCACAGAGGATTGATTGACAATGTCAACAGCCAATCAGGACCGAGAACACAATGCGGTGTTAAAAGAGACAAGGAAACACAAAAAATATGCAAAATTGCTCAGATAAATATCAGTGGATAAGCAAGACTGCAAAAGTTGAACCGTGATAAAACAAGGTACCATTGAATGTACAACATTTTACTTAAACAGTATTATATCATTGTCCGGGTGAATACTGTATTATGATTGGCTGCTGGGTGTGGATTAAAAAGTTATAATGCACACCTCTAAAAGAAGTTCAGATCTTATAGCTGAAATGTTCTATATCACTGCGATGGCTTCTTTAAACTTTTTGCTTCATCATCTGGACGAAAACAAGTTGTAAGATGTGAAATTTCTCTGAACTGGTGCTTTATTTAACCCACTGTGATGATCAGCATAGATATATCGCTTTCCTTTGCCGCTGCAGTTGAGGTTGGTGCCAGCTCAGCCATTAACATGATAACGCGACGCCGTCCACTTTTTGTATAAATGCGATTTAAACAAAAAAAAAACAAGAATAGAGTCCTAAAAGTTGATCAAATATGTATTTCTTTTGTAAGTGACCATGGTATAAGGACGATAATGCCCTTCAACCTTTCAGTCCATTATCAGAAATTAATGGACTTCACGAAAGCAACCATCCTTCACTTCTCGTTGGACGGTTCAGGCTTCTGTATCATTTGTTGATTTCTGATAATGGACACTTGGTCAGGCATTGACCCTTACATAGCACTCGAAATGGAGTGTGGCTTCTTTTCAAGTGAGCATCAAATCCTCAGCTCTACAACAATCTTCCAACAACTCCCAGGATCACCTGTCCTCATATTTAGCCTTTAAGTCAGGCTTCAGTGAGGTCACTTCCAGACAAGACGGTGACGACGGCGATTCAGCGAAACGAAAGTCAGCCCAATTCAGACTAAAAGTTGGTGTTGTCCGCCTGTTGTACATCTTTACGGACAACAATGGAGCGTGCTGATGGCAAGAAAAGAATCACTCTGTGGGAACAGTTCTTTTGGGACAGGCTGACCATGGTCCAAAGGCAGAAAGGCAATCCTTTCCCAGAAAGCTTTGCAGAGAAATCATTGTCTGAATCATTTATCTTTACTTAATTTTACATCAACAACCCAATAATATCAGTTTTGGGGCAAACTGGAATATATTAAAGTTCTAATCAACACAGGAATTCTTAAAAGAACTGCAATTTGGCAAGTTGTTCTTGATTTTTAGTTAGCGTGACTAAAACCCATGTTGCACACTTCCCAAAACAAATAAAGTTTTACAAGCTCATTTCAGACAGAAGGAGAACTGTTCAAACCAAAGCTATTAGGCAGAGGAGGTAAAATCTCCTTTTACATCTCTAAACTAAACAGCATTTTTGTGGTTGTTGTGCGAGCCTTGAACAGTTGTTTCCTTTGTACTGCACAACAGGCTGGCCCAGTGCACCACTTCACACCCAAGAGTCAAAGTTTTCTTTCCATTGAAAGCCTCTTTAAGGGTTTTCTAAACCACAACGTTAATATGCCTTTTTTTTTTTTTTTTTTACAAATGAGTGTTTTTCCTTTTTTCCTTCATCTTTCTCCCAAAAAATAGTTGTTGTTTTTTTTCTTATAGTTCTTCCATGAGCTCATGGCGTAGTTAGGGTGGGCTCCAACTCTGCATCATAAAGATATCAGAAGAAATGCCTCCATGCACAGAAGCAGAGCAAGAACACATGTTATTATAGTTAGCATTAGAAGAGAACAGAAATAACGAGTGTTGATGGCAAAAGAGGCCTTTTTTGACTATCAGGAGATGCTGGTGTTGACCCAGACGTGCAGTAGACTGGGCTTAATGGCAGGAACATAAAGATTTTTAAACATTTAAGGTGAGACGTGGTAAAAACAAGGGAGAAATTAGAAGTGTGACACAGTAGATGACCAGATAATCACCAAAATCATGGATTGATATGTGAAAACCCCATCTGTGAAAACAGAGCATGACAAAAACCAAGAAAACAGAGTGGAAAAAAGGAGGCAAAGACTTTTACAGCAAAGCGCCACATCCTTTCAAGCTAACAATCATTCAGCTGATTTCATGTGATAACCTTTTTTTTTTTTGGATTAAAGGAAAACAGGCGCTGGAAGTCATCAATAATGCACAACAAAGCAAACAGTTGGAGGTTTCACAGCCACAAACAAACATCCTGTGTGTAGAGTTTGCCGTTTTCGCTGACACTTATTTATTTGTTTATTCTTCTGCTGTTTTTTTTTTTTTCCTGTGATTTTTCCTCCTCAGAGGAAAAAGCTCCTCTTCAGCAGCTTCTCTGACAGGATGAGACAGACAATAGACTGTCAGCGAAGGATGTGATAACAATGACGGAGCTGCATTGATCCTCTTTGGGGAACTACTGCTGTGTCTTTAAAGTATGCCACAAAACCTCAAACGCCGCAAAAGCAGATGAAAAAGTGAAGTCCAAGCAGCTTCAATTGTTCAGACCCTAAACAAAAGTAAGTTTTGACAATTTTACTTCCGTTTTGTGAATTTAAACATACACATTTTTAGGTAAAACTTACTCAAGTCTAAAGAGAAAAACAAATAATGAAAAAATTAAAATATATACATTTAATAGCTAAAGAAAACTGAGTTTTGAGTTAAATATACCCAATCTGACCTTTCTCAGCCTTGAAGCGGCTTTTTCCTTCACCCGGTTCCCTCAGAGTCTCTCCTCTCCCCGGCTGCGGACACACTGCAGCTTTGCCGGCCTGCTTTCCTTAAAAAGATCCAGAGTAATCGGAAAAAGTGGGGAGAACTTTCCCATGGCTGCTCCTAACCGGCCCTCCCTCAGGAACTTGCTCCAGGAAACGTGACGGATGAACTCAGAGTGGCTCTGCATGCGCGGACATTAGGCCTCTAATTTGGTTGGAAAGAAACTTTAATTGCATGGGAATGCTGCTCGCCTCCGGCTGTTTAAAAGTTACAGGCGTTAGGGAAAGAGAAGGAGGTGGAAAATTATGCAAAGATAAAAAAGAAAAAGGTAGTCCTGTTTAAGCTGCTCATTTTTGTGAACAATTAAGCTTTTATAAATTCTAAGGAAACTTTTTTACACAGAAATGCAATGCAAATTGTCTTTGTTACCATTTAAAAGTATATTTAATGTCTGCAAGCTGCAAAATTTCACTTTATCTGAAGATGTTATCTTCCTTTATGCCACAGGGTGGCGCCAGTCCCCTGTTTTCAACCCACCAGCTGAATCAGCAAGTTGTAAACTTTAAGTTTATTTTATTAAGTATACTAATACTTAATAACTAATAATTTTTGCTAATATAAAGCTCATATAACATTCAAAAAAGCTTAGTCTAATTAAATTGAAAACATTAGTCTTGCCAAAAAAGATGTGAGGTTTGGCTATACCATCCTAAAATTTTACTATTGGGCAGTTCAGTTGACAGCGATCGTGACCTGGATTAGAGAGGACGAGGAAGTAAAATGTATTAAAGTGGAACAAGGTGAAACTAAAGGGGTGCAGCTGTCTACTCTTCCATTTACTGACCTAAAATCTGTCAACAAAATCAGAATCAGAAACAATTGGATCAAACATACTTGTAAGACTTGGACAGTATTTAAAAAAATGTTACTTGATACAGGGTCAATTTCCAGAGCAATGCCTATTGTTGGTAATATAGATTTCCGCCTTCAACGTGGGATCCCACCTTTGATAACCCTTGTGCTACCTTAGATGACCCCACCCTCACATTGACGTGTTCTCCCTACCATGACAAAGGTGGATAAAGGTGGAAAGATGTCATGTAATCCATGGACACCAGTGAGCTTCACAAATCATTGAAGAAAAAAGGTTCAGCGCACTGTCTAGTGGGTCTAGATGACCCAACTCCCAATATAAGTCCTTTTCACAGCTTCAAGGACAATTTGGTCTTCTGCCGAATGATTTTTTATTAATATCCACAAATCAGGCATTACATCATGAAGCACAAAGAGCGAGACAGAATCAATAAAACACCAAACTGCATGGAACAATATTTTACTACAATCGCAGAAAAAAACCTTCCAACGCATAAAGATGTTTCCAACTTGTATAAGAGACTCTCAACTGCCACCAGACAGAATACATATAATATCAAAGAAAATGGGGATTGGAATTTAACTGCATAATAGAAGATGAACAATGGGATACATTGTGTGAGGACAGCCATATAGGAATTAATAGCCAACTATGAAAAGAGTTTGACTGGAAAATCAAAATGAGTTTTTTTCATACACCCCTGTTGATCTCTAATTTTGCCAGGGGCTCATCCACAGCCTTATGCTGGAGGCAATGTGGAAAAATTGGTGATCATACACATATTTTCTTTGACTGCCCAGTTATCTGTGAATTTTGGAAAGATATTAAGAAGGAGATTGAAACTATTGTAAAACATGACATTCTTTTAAGTACTCTGTCGTATCTGCTTGGTGTATTTCCCAAAAACTTTGATGCTGATCAAATATATATAATGCGCATTTTACTACTGGTCGGAAAAAAAACCATAACAGGAAATTGGACAAATGTAAAATCACCTTCTGTAACTGAATGGAAACAAAGGATCAAACACGTTTATTTGATGGAAAAAATGACAGCATTGCTACAACTAAAATTAGATGTCTTTGAACGTCGATGGGACGCGGTTAAATTTTATTTGTGGTTGTGACTGTTCTTTGTACCTTTGATTGTGGTTGTATGAATATACGTTTAACTGAACTGCTTGTCACATCTTGCACCAATGCATTTTTTTCTTTTACCTGCTTTACACTATATTAAATGTGGACTTATGGTCAAACTTGTTTCAGGGAATTGTTATGTTCGTTTTGTGTTGTGATGAGAAAAAAATAAAGTTCAAAAGAAAAAAAAAGCTTAGTCTGGTTATTCCAGATTCAAAGAATATATAAACATTATAATGCATAGAGACAGATGGTTTTAAAGAATGGGAAGTGCCGCACATGCTCAGTAGAGTCTCTCTGGAAGTGCTTAATTACGTGCAGAGAAGACATCAAATGTCGACCAGTGTGTCGACATGGAGAAACGACATGATGTGACAACAAGAGAAGCAACAGATGAGACATAGATCAAAGATCTACAAAAGACATCACTTTTTTTTGGCACAAATGGAACTTCTGCCTCCCTGCTTGACACTCAGCATCAAGGGGTTTGGATTGGAGGTTTAAACCACTGTTCCCCCAGGGGATGGTCAAATGCAGAGAAAAAATTGCACACACCCATAGGCACCGTATTTTCCAGACTATAAGTCGCTGCGGATTATAAGTCGCACCAGCCCAAAAATGCATTATAAAGTAGAAAAAAAAGCAGATAAGTCGCACTGGACTATAAGTCGCATTTTGACGGGAAATTTATTTGACAAAATCTGAGACCAAGATATAATGACTTGCACAAACTCACATGACACAATCATAGCAGACTGTTTATCTCATAATTTCACAGTAATTATTTCTCATACTTATTTATTTATTGCCTTTCATGAAGCATCATTGGCCAGCTAATACTCTGTTTTCATCCTGTATTTGTAGAAACAGTTGTCATTTTTATTGCATTTCTGAATCTATGAAATCATTGGAAAATAGAATATTATGTTTTTAGCCTTCAAGATCTTACTGTAAAAAAAGGTTTGCTGATTCTCTGAGTCACTTGACATACTCTTAACACTTAACATACCTCATACATCAAATTGACCCAGGAACATCATCTCTGTTCCTGAAAATAACAGGAGGGTTAACAATGTATTCATTTCAATTTATTTCTAATATAAGTCGCTGCGGAGTATAAGTCGCACCCCTTGCCAAACTATGAAAAAAAGGGCGACTTATAGTCCGGAAAATACGGTATTTGACAACTAATGGGACTTTAAATGAGGTTTGTGAATGGAAGGTATTTTAAAAAGTAAACAAATTTAACAAGAATGTAGTGTAAACAGTATAATCATTTATTGAAACATGATCTTTTACTTTTTGACCAAAAATATCTTCAAATAATTGTTGACTCCTGAAACACAATAATGTGTTTCCTGACTTTTCAGTTTTTTCAGATGCAGAAACATGGAGATGCAGTGACTGAGGCTGTCATAATACAAATGAATGGTGTCAATCCAAAAGAGTTCCATTTAAGTTTCATCTGATCACTTGACATTTTCCCAATCCTCCACTGGATCATCCAGTTTCTGGAGAACTTAAGACGAGCGTGGGTGCTGGTTTAAGCAGGGGGATCTTTGGACAGCTGGAGAGTTGGAATCCATGTCTCCACCATTTGTACTCCACCAGGTGAGAATTTTCATGAATGGAGGGAGGTTGTCAATGTTTTTATATTTCTTCCATTTGCTCCTAAAGTTTATCTCTTTTCTTTAAGCTGCTTGTTTGTTGTAGATTGGTCCATTCTAGTCTGGTTCAGGTGTACAATCTTGTCCCTGGTGTCCTTTGACAACTCTTTGGTCATGGCGAAGAGCTGCAGTCTGACTGTTTTAGGATGAAGAAGTAATAGGTCTGTGAGGGACATAATCTTTGCCTTTTTGTTGGAGCTGAATACTAATTTTCTGCTCCATTATAGAAATGAATTCCTTAGAAATCAAACAATAGGTTCTCCTGGATTTTTTGATCTCATCACATTTTTTTAAGTGGGTAGCAGAACCAGTGACTAAAATAGACTTTTTTTGCACTATGATCGATATCATTAAGATCCACATATCCTTTCTGTCTATATTATGAAATTCAAAAACCACTAGAAAACAAGAAGTTTTACCAGGTCACTGTGATTGATTTCTTTTGCTCCATGACAACACCAATTTTGGGGCAGTTTTTCTCCTCATTACACTCAGATGACAGATCAGAACGGCTCTTTGCCAGGCTAGCTGCTTGTTGGCTGGCCGCCAGTCGCCACAATCTGATGTCACACCCAGTAAATGTGCAGTTTGGACTGAAGTCATGTCTCCCCCGGTTGTGTCATTATCATGTGTCAGGATGCAAAGCAAAAGAGCCGGCCAGGTCAGCGTACAGGCCTGATGCACAGCGCCACTCTCAAATGCTGGGTAAATTGAAAGTGAATCATCCTGACGGATCGGCGTCTTGCTCTTTTCTTTGCTCATTACGTCTGCAGATGAATGGCTAAGAGGGAGGGGAGGACAGCGGACAGAAACTAATGGAACTGCTTCTATCCAGGAGATGTGTTACGCCTTCCTGTGTTCTGTAGGTGGGAAGCAAGATAGAGAGGCCCCCACCATCCCTAACTTTGCCCGCTTCAATCAATTTCTCTCTGTTGGGCACATTTTATTATTCTCCTTTGTATTTCATGACAGATTTGGCCCTGAGTGTGCATCTGCGAACTCAATAACGTGGGCATGAATGCGGATTTGCAATGCTTTTCTGCTAGATGAGCCACAACATCAAACCGTGAGATTGCAGATCAGAGATGTGTGGAGGATTTTTGTCTGTTTGTGGGAAACCCAGCTGAGGAAAAAAGGAAAACCTGAACAGGTGTGTCCTCAAAGTCAAACCAATAAACACATGATCTGCTTACTTGATAGATTTTAGTTGCCTGAGAAAACAGGCAGTCCTGGCAGGCTACAAATTTTTTCCATGTTGTTGTTTTTTTTTTTTTTTTTAACATTAATAAGTAATGGAAAGAGTGTTAAATCACCCCAGCTACACTAAATGATGAAGTGCTGCATCCCTCTGCCGCATTTTCTCTGCACATTTAAACAGGATCTTGCTCGGAGAAGCTGGAAAAATGAATAATCTCAAAATATATTTTTTTTAGCCACACCAACTGCTGGATAATCACTCATTATCTCGTCTGAAAATGCTATGCAATCCAGCAGAATGTCACAGCATTTATTAATTCAGCTGTCGTCTCCTGAGGATTTACTCTGGCAGAATGTCTGGCCTCCTGCTGTGGATCACCCACTCTTTGTTTTTCTATTCATAACTCATGTCCATCTAAACATTTAAACGTCCAATTAGCACATAACCAAAAAAGTCACCAAACAAAAAGTTTGCATTCATGTCAAGTTTTCCATAAAATTTGGAAAATCTGTAAAGAAAATCTTTACTTTTAATCTTTTCTCATGCCTTATTATGATGAAACTTTGTTATTACCACAATGGGAAATGGTCACAGCAGCAAAAAATAGGAAACAAGTACAAAGAAAAGGCAAAAATAGTGAGATTTTAAAACTATTTTACAAAAATGAATATTCCTGTGTGACTTTGCTCTGCTCTATTTTAAAACAGTTAATCACACTGCAAAAGGAGGTAGTCTATAACTAGGAAAAGAATTCTATATTAAGAAGAAAATCAGTAGAAAGTAGTAAAAACTATTATTTGTGCAGCAAGTCATTTTTACTTACAAAAAATGTTATAAAAATCTTATCTTAACAAATCTTATAACAAAATCCCAAAACAAGGAGTTCCATACAAACATTAAAAGAGGGGAAAAAAGTTTAAAAAGCTGTTAAAATTACTTTAAACTGAATGTTAAACAGCCCAATAATAATATGTCTTTTTGGTTTGCTAATTCTAAACAAATGGTTTGTATTGATCATTTTTTTGTTCAAAATTGATGATTTCGTAACCATCTCAACAAAGTTACCATTAACCCTTGTGCTATCCTATGACCCCACCCTTACTTCGACGTGTTATTCCTACCATGACAAAGGTGGATAAAGGTGGAGAAGATTTCATGTAATCCATGGACCCCAGTAAAGATCACAAATCATTGAAGAAAAAAGGTTCAGCGACTTTTACATGACCTTTTACATGTATGTTGAGAATGTTGAACTGTTATCTCAGAACATAGCAGTGTAGCAGACCAAACGTCTAATACGGATTACTCAGCTTAGCAGTTCTTGTTTTGCACATATGAAATTTCAAACAAAACTCTATGTGTTGAAGAAAATATTTTTCATTGTTTTAAGAAAAAAAAATGTTTCCTGGATTTCCCAGACCGAACGGTACCACGGCTACCTCTTGAAGCTCATCAAAAAATTGCAAAGCGTGTGCAAAGCAGTAATCAAATCAAAAGGTGGCTACTATGAAGAACCTACAATACTACGACATATTTTCAGTTGTTTCACACTTTTTTAATGTGTATATAATTCCACATGTGTTAATTCATAGTTTTGATGCCTTCAGTGGGAATCTACAATTTTCAAAGTCATGAAAATAAAGAAAACTCTTTGAAAGAGAAGGTGTGTCCAAACCTTTGGTCTGTACTGTATATATGTGAGTGCGTGTGTATTTATACGTATGTTAGTAGATCTTTTCGACTGTTAGAGAAAAGCAGATTTTTAAGGTAATTCAAAATAAAATTCTGATTTAAATTGATAAATTTAAATGGAATATAGTTATTATGATAAAAACCTCCTCTGTCATTTTCCCTCAACAGCTTGTTAAATTGGACCCATGTGTTTATAGTTGTCATGCCAACAGCATCACATAGCATAGCGTACCAACCACAGAAACCCTCCATGAGTGTTCTGTTAGAGGTTTATTTACAGTGACTGACCAGTCTCGGACCAGTCAAGGAAAAATAAACCACATTAGCAGCTACATCCACGGTTAGGAGTCTGACGCTGAGCACTCACATCTTTCTGAAGAATAGGAGAAAGAAAAATGCCAGGGCTATGTCCAAATTCCTTCCCTAACTGCTAAATATTATATAGCACGGGACTGTCTAATGCCCTAGCTTTTACTAGCACTTCAGACATCATGCTCACTATTTTTATCTTCTTAAACGGCAAATATGACATCACAGATTTCACAAAGTGAAAATCTAATCAATATGAGTGTTTTTTACGCTAGTTTATTTTTAAAAAACTGCATTAAACAAATTTTTCTCCACAAAAATTATTCAAACGTAATGCATTGCAGTCTATATTCGCCAATCTAGTGTCACGGTGCCCCCGGCTGACTCCTCCTCCTCATCAGCTACACCTGTTGCCTCCAGCTGCACCTCCTCATCCTCGTCTGGCCGCAGGCTCTTAAGGAGACCACGGACCTGCAATCAACGCTAGTTCGTTGTACTTCCACGGATTACATCTCCGTTTGGACCCTTCTGGTGACTGCTCTCGTCTCGCTGTTCACGTTCCGGTCGCTCCTCTGGATATCCACTTTGGATTCACCGGTTGACGCCGCCAAGACCCTCCAACCACCTCCGTTACCTACCACAGGAAACCTGGGACTCAGCTTCATCCCCGCTGCCACATTAAAACCAGTTACACTTACCTATCTGCTTGTCTTGCGTCCTTCCGGGTTCCAGCACTTGAGTCTGCCTTAGCCTGCTAGCCATGACATCTAGTGATCGATGCACACTGGTTTTTCGCAGAGGCTGCTGGGAAATTTCTGGGGCACTCGGTTTTTTGTAGACTCAGACAACACAAAAAAATGGCGAACGCTCTATCTAGTACACTATGTAGGGAGTAGTGAAAGAATTTGGACCCAGCCCATATCTGTGGCCTTTAGTTTAGTGGGAACAAGCATGTACAGAAACTTTTGTATCAGAGGATATTTGATTGACCGTTCTGCATGTCAATCAAGTGACATACTTCATGGAAAGGATGATGACTGACTGATGGCAATTATTTTATACTTAGTTTTTGTTGATTTATTTTTGATGGTCCCTCACTTTGGGAACCCCTGGATTAAGGAAATGTAATCTGTTGGTATATGGTTGGAAGGAAAACTGTTGGCTTTTGGGGAACAGCAACGTGGTATCTGATCTCACACAGCGCAAAAAGGGGGGGGGGGGGGGTCGTCCAATCTCTGTGCCCACAGTGTGGGTTCAGCTCCTTTTGTCATGGACAATGATTTTTTATACATTTTCTTTTTTCTGTTCTGCGGGTTCACTTAATTCCACTGTTATTGTGTACCCTTTACTAATTCCATTAAGTTTGGCTTCCTGTCTTCACACCAGGTTCCTTTCGCTGATTGCAGTGTGACAAGCAATGAAAATAAATGAGATTTTGTTGATAGAAATGCCATCATCCATCACGGACATCAACCTTTTCTTTATTGATTCTGTTAATGATTCTTGACCCTGTTTTCTCTGACAGGACACACACACAAACACACAGAGGCTTTCATCAACACTGACAATAATAATACTTGACCCTTTTCTAATTGATCAACCTCCCTGACATGAAGAAACGTGGTTCAGCAAGACTCTATGGAGTCCTGTTTGTGCCAAATCTTTTAAGCAGCACCTTTTGTTAATTATTAAAAAAGGAAAAACTTGCAAGGGAAACATTTCTATTAATAGGGCGAATTAATGTTTCTACAAATGCAAACATAAATTTTATATCATTGCTTTAAGTTCCAACCATGTTTTGTTTCATTCCAACATTGTTTTGTTGTTTGTTTTCAGCTTCACTGCTGTCCGCTTACTGTATGAAAAACTTTCTCTGTAGGACCCAAAATTCCAGAGACCAGACTTGCGATGGAAACTCTAAAGGTTGGTCCGTCCGTGGTGCGTCTCTGTTCCATTGACGCAAAGAAATAGAATGTCCCTTAATCAAAGTGTTTACATCGCCTCTGTCATTTCTGCAGTCCACATCTGTCTCTCTGCACTGCAGTGCAAGCTTTACCCAGAAGTTCTTGTTCCAGACCGATTACGTGTTAATTTTGCATACTTTCAAAAGGAACGACCTTGGGAGAATTAAAGGCAGGCAGTTCAGCAGTGTGTTTACATGTTTACACCTTCCTTGTGGACAGTTCAGCCCAATTAACTCACCTGTTCCGTGACCTACGAAAAGAACCAGGTGTGTGCTCTACGTCCTCTTCATCCATTTCCATTTGTCGCCACACCCTAACTACGTTAGGGGTAGTTTTATACCCGAAGATTTTATGGAAGATCTTGTTTTATTGTATCTGAATGGAGCTTTATGCCAAACTAAAAGAAAAATCTTAAATAAAATCTTAAATAAAGCTTTCTCACTGCACAAGTTATCTGACTGAAATGGACTTATTGCTAAAAATGATGCCAGGACTCCAGCTCTAACAAAATGGACAAAAGAGCAAAAAAAACTGAACAATTTGCCTTTTTATTTCTTCTTTTTTAATATTCCCAGGCTACGTTTGTTTTGTTCTGCAGCATTTTCATATTTATATAATTTTAAAAGAATATATTTTTTTGGAGAGCAAAACATTAAACAGTATTTTATAAGGTTTACCTTGACTTATTCTGGATTTACATTGCTGTTCTTAATTCATGTTTAATTTTTAAATGGAAAGGTTGAAAAGTTTAAAAGTTTAAAAAGTTTAGCTTTAGCATTTTTAATAAGTATTTATCTTGTTCAGCCCGCAACCAAAAGTGTGTTTTGGATTTAGACCCACTGTGTTTAGAAAATTCATGCATTTTTGTGTAAAATGGCTAGATAAAAGTAGGGAACACAAAAGGATGTCGTCAAATGGTGTGTGTGCTCCGCCTTTTGCTCCTTGTGGGTGCCGCCCATTTCATGAAGGCATCCTAGAACCGATCTCGTGGCGCGTGTGCGTTTCGCCCACGAAGTTGGGAACGTGGATGTGTATATGAAAAAAAGCCCTTTGCCTGATCACCGCTAGCTCTCTGGAGAAAGTGGGTGTGTTTGTGTTAGCCTGGGGTGGTGCTGGTGGTGCAGAATCTTCCTGGAAGGGGCTGTTCCTCACTTTGTGACATTACTTGAGAACCCACTTGTTTTCATGGGTTGGGAGGAGCTTGTGCTCAGGGAGCTGAGTTTTAGTGGAATGCTCAGAAATGTGTGAACAGATCAAAATACCACTTTTTTCGTGAGGAATTAACATTAAAACAAACTCAGAAGCTCAAAAAGTTGGTTTTGCATGTAATATAGGCACTTTAAGTAGATGGAAGGGACAGTTTTAATGTCTGTCCTTTTCTGAACATCGTCAGGTTGGATGGAGTAAATGCCAATCATTGTGTCCATTGCACTTCAACCTTCAGTTTGATCCAGTTGCAAATTTTTTTCCACAAGTTATTTTCCTTAGTTGTGTCTCTTTTACACTGAAGTTTATCTTTTAATTTATTATGAGTTATTTTTTTTTAAATTTATGTATTTTTTAAGAGCCATTAACATTTAGAAAACTTGGATCTTCAGTTGGAGATCTTGACCAAGTAGCCTAAAGCTGAACCGAATAAGTTCTCTATGTTTGTCATTGGAAACTTGTATGATCCCAGTTTCTTCTTAATTATTTTATTAAAATTTAGCTCCACACATAATAATGCATCTCCGACCCTTCTTAGGCCTGTGGACTGCTTCTTATTAGAACCCCATTGATCTGCATCTTGGAGCAATGCCTCAAAAGTGCATGCTGGCAGATGATGACAGCTTTATTAGAGCAACAAGGTGAATCAGCTGCTCTGCTGCATCCTGAGACCCATGAGAGCTGAACCTCAGATTGAGCTCATCACAGTTAGCTGGGGATCAATTTAAGAGCCCAGTTTTAAAGGTGATTGATTTGTTTTGAGCAGTGGGGATAATGCTCACAGATAAATATGAGCTGAGGGATTGCCGTTTGTGGAGTGTTTACGCTCTTGACATCAAACTTATGGCAGGCCTAGAAACATTTAATATCCCAACTTCTGGTCTTTTTTGATAAATGTATATTATGGCTGTGTATAGGCAAGAGTTTGAGTTTGGGTAAAGGAGAGCGCTTTAATGTGGCTAAGAAGCTTAATTTCCATGACAGCCTGCACTGCAGCTGCAGCTCCGCTTTCTCACACGCAAAAGTAAACTGGTATTTCACCGCTCAGCGCCACGGCGTTGGCCTTTTTTCACACTGTTGTACACATCACTCTGATCCATCAGGTTGCTGAACTAGAATCTAGTGGTGTGAGGTTCTGCAGAACTTTGGCCCGCTTTGCCGACAGCCTTTTGACCGATGCTCCGTGCATTATCCGCTGCACATCTGCGGTGCTTCACTCGTTCTTATCTGAGCTGCTACAAAGCGCCGCAATCTGTGTTTTTATATGATACTGGCAGCAACATGGCCCAGAGTGTTGGTTCGGTACTCATCCTTAGTAAAAACTAAATAGTACATGTCTTATAACAACAAAACAAGCTGCTTCCTTCTGAGATCTTGGAGTTGTTTTGTGTAGAGCTGCTCAGTGTGCTCTACTGCAAACTAGCGGTCAGAGGTTTAAGTGGAAAACAAGAGTCAGACACTGAAGGACGCTTATAAATAATGAAATAAATATCGTTCTGGAAGCATTTTGAATCGATACAAAAATCGCTAAATGAAATATCACCATATATCAACAAATCGATTTTTTCAAACACCCAAAATGTGTATCATAAAAAATAATGTTTGCTTTCAATAAACGTGGAATCCAAATAGTCATGGAAGTTGTAGGAAACTAGTCACCAACAGACCTTGACCCCAGTCATTGCAGTAATCCATCCATCATTACACTAATGTATTAATATTTTAGAACAATTTGTTATGGCCTGCATCAGTCGTGGATTGCAAACACCAGATTTTTTTCACAATGATCCGAAAACAACAACTGCAAAAGGTCCCTAAAGGAAAAAGCCCAATCAGACATTTAAAGTGAGTAGCACCAGGAAAAAACAGACACACTAGACATGGCTGCAAAATCTTCTATATTGTTACTGGTATGATATTCTGGACTGCATTTTTTTCCCCAATTCTTAGTTCCTGCTGCACGTTCAAGCAAAGTTTTGACCCCCACATCATTCTCAAACACTGTAAAACAAAATTGTGTGCATAGTGAATCCCCCTCCTACCCTCCCGTAGAAAAAAAAGATGACATCACCACAGGAGAATCCATCAAAAAAACAATGAGGTCATCATCTCTTTCTTTAATTCTACTAATGGAACTAAAACACTTTAATACAGGACTTGTTGGCTCATGCTGAATGAAACCATATAACTTACGATATGAACCTATTAGAAATACAAAAGGCTTTCAGCTCTCATCTGTCAGCTCAGCTGTTGGACAGGACAAGTTAAAAGTAAAAAGATTTAAAAAAAAAGAAATGTGGGTGTGGTTTGCAAAAAACCTCAGTTACCAAGAAAATCCCAAAAATGTACTTCTGTCGATTTAAAAAAAAATTACAACCAAGCAGACTCGTGAACATAATAGACTATGCCACCATTAAAAACCAGGAAATGACCATACTATCGTTGGATGGTGAAAAAGCTTTTGACAGAGTCAACTGGAAGTTCCTTATTACTGCCCTCCATAAATTTGGGCTTGGAGAATCATTCATCAATTGGAGTAACCCTTGTGCTATCCTAGGCACTTTAACATTGGGAGTTGGGTCATCTAGACCCACGCTGAACCTTTTTTCTTCAATGATTTGTGAACCTCACTGGTTTCCATGGGTCACATGTAAACTTTCCACCTTTATCCATCTGTGTCATGGTAGGGAGAACACGCCAATGCAAGCGTGGGGTCATCTAAGATAGCACAAGGGTTAGAATATTATATCACAACCCCAATGCATCAGTCAGAACTAATAAACAGACTTCCAACAGGTTTTTTCTCGGAAGAGGAACAAAGAAAGGGTTGCCCACTCTCCCCCTCCCTTTTTGCTATATTTATTGAGCCTCTAGCTGCAGCAATAAGACAGCATGAGAGCAGTAAAGGAATTAAAAGCAAAAACAGCCGTCATAAAATTAGTCTCTTTGCAGATGACATATTACTGTTTTTTAAATAATTCATGCTTTGTAAATGAAACAGCAACAATTATTAATGAATTCTCCTCCATATCAGACTACTGAATTAATTGGAATAAATCTGTTTTATTACCACTTAACAGCAATGCGGAGCAAAGACTCTCGATACCAGTCAAATCAGGCAATATCAAACATCAAACATCTAGGTATTTATTTTTCCACCAAATTATCAGAACTGGTGCAGCTAAACCACACCCCATTACTGAAAAGCATACGGGGCGATCTAACACGCTGGGTCAATCTGCCTTTGTCCCTCATGAGCAAGGTAGCCACGGTTAAAATGAAAATCGTACCCAAAGTTAATTATCTCTTCTCAATGATCCCCACACAACCGGCACTAAAATGGTTCAAAACATTAGACTCACCCATATCGAGCTTTTTATGGAACAATAAACCTGCAAGAATTAGTCTAAAAACTTTAAAATCTGCAAAAAGCTGTAGAGTCTTAGAATTCCTTAACTTTTACAAATACTTTCTTGCAAATAAATTAAAATACATATTAAAATGGTTAAAAAATAATCCAGAAACCAACTCATGGTTAAACTTGGAACAGGCGTTATGTGGAAAGATCAACCTGTCAGATCTACCATTTATTAGCCAAACAGTTAAAAAACAACACTGTTTCCAAAGTATTAATGTAAACGCCACTTTAACAGCCTGGTGGGAATTTCTCAAAATATCAAAATCGTCAATTCATCCGTGCAAAATGACACCCATCTGGAACAACCCGGACATCCTCATAAACAAAAAAAAGGTTACACTTCCCAACTTGGCAAGCAGGGGGCGTAACACTACTAGAGCACTTAATTATTGATAGAAGATTCATAACACCCCAGGAACTTCAAGACAAACATGGAATAAATAACTTCTTGGAATATCAGCAACTTAACCCTTGGGCTATCTTATATGACCCCACCCTTATTTTGACGTGTTATTCCTACCATGACAAAGGTGGATAAAGGTGGAAAGATTTCATGTAATCCATAGACACCAGTGAAGATCACAAATCAATGAAGAAAAAAGGTTCAGCGCACTGTCTAGTGGGTCTACATGACCCAACTCCCAAAATGAAATTTCCTAGGATAGCAAAAGGGTTACATCTATTATTACTAAAAAAGTTCAGAGACAACGATTTAAAGCTACCAGAAGTAGTTACCTCTCTGATTAATTTTTCAATGAATAAAACTCTCTCCAAAATATACAAACTCTTATGCAACCTAGATAATATTTCACTTCCAATAACAAAATGGGATGCAGATTTGAGCATCAGCACAGATGAAAGCTTCTGGTCAGAACTTTGTCTAAACACCTTTAAGCTGACAAAAAGTCCAAACTTGCAGCTAATCCATTTCAATACTCTTCACAGATTTCACTACACTGGACAGAGGATGTTCAAGTTGGGTCTCAGTAACTCAGACATTTGGGAGCACTGTGATGGTAATCTACCCGACAGTTACATGCATGCACTTTGGTTCTGCACACCTGTCCAGGCTCTCTGGCAACAGGTATGTGCTGATCTATCAGTCTGGCCTAAGATTTCAATCACAGCTTCACCGTCACTTTGCGTGCTTGGTGACATGAGTGCCATCGATATAGAAGGAGCATTAGTATCTATCATTTTCATAACTCTTTGTATTGCTAAAAAAACAATTTTAATAACTTGGAAAAACAAGAAATATATTAATATAAGTCAATACAGAAATCTGCTGTGTGATCATATCAGCTTGGAAAAAATGTCAGCCCAAAGTTCAAGTAACTTTGAAAGAATTCAGTCTCTCTGGTCTCCTATAGCTAACTCCATGACTTAGGGGGTGGGGGACCTGGTCGTCGCTGCTCCTTGTCTTTCTGCTGTGGTTCGGGGTGGGGGTTGGGGCCTTCCGGTGCCCGGTGGGGGGCGGTGGGGACTCCATTAGTCGGGGGGTTGTGTGTGGTGCCTGGGTGGGGCAGGCTAGGGCGCTGCGCGGTCTTCCAGGCTCGGGTGTGGGGGGAGTATGGTGGGGGAGGTTTAGTGGTGGTGTGGCTTGGCTTGGGGTTGGTCTTTTTGCCTGTGATGGGGGGGGGGGGGTTGGCGGGGGCCCTTCTCGAGGGGGGGGGGGGGGGTTCCGGCGGCGCTGGATGGGCTTCCCATCTGCACCTGGGCCAATTTTAACTGCACCCCCTTAGTACACACTCCCTTTCACTCCTCAAAATATATATTCCAACATAGACACACACATGCACACACACTTTCACAAACATACACGTTTGACAAGGAAGGTGGGACCTAGGACTATATGTCCCCCACCCCATCCCTGGTAGGGGGTACTGGTAGGGGGGGAATTTGAGCAAATATTTAACAAACGGGGAATAATGTTGGGATAATGTATATAAGTTATCTCATATTTGCTTTTATGCATTACCTAGATATATAGGTGAAATAATAATGTTTGGAGAAGTGTGTGTCTAACTCTGTTTCACAGGAAGGTGGAGGTGAAACCCTTGTGGGAAACCAACTATCTTTGCGTCTTCCCAGCATCCTCCTGAGAACTTGCAGGTTTGCTGTGTCTAGAATCAATCGAAGGACACTGTGTTAGTTATCCGTAAGAAAAGGCTTTGCAGGTCTGAAGATGATGTAGGAAGACAGTAACAGATAGACATGTCGTAATTAATGTTTTCTAATCATGCTGCAGCTGTGTTTTAATTGCCCCCGCCCTTTAGAGCACAGCGCATGTGTAACTTAGGGAACACCCAAAAAATGTAATAATGGAGGGGAGCGACAGAATATGCACCAGAGTGGAGAAAGATTATTGCTGGGTATGACCTCTATGCGCTCTCCTCGTAAAAGGTAACTTGATCTGTTGTCTTTCTTTCCTTATGTTGTTATTCTAATGTTGTAGGTTGTTTTAACCCAAGAATTATTTAAAGAAAAAAAGCTATTTTCTATTAATTTCTGGTTTTCGAAAAATGCAGAGAGGGTTTGCCAACTTTGGGTTGTGCAGGAGATGAAAGGTATGACGGGTTAAATTGGGTTTTCAAATGAAAATCTGTCCCTTGGAGAAATTTACATCTCTATTTCTCTCCTTCATCGTGCCTCTTCTGGATTCATGAGATCTCAAGGAGAGTACGTGGAATACAGAAGGGCAAAAAAGAGATCTTCTCTTACATAATAATTTATCCTGTGGCTGGTGCGGCTCAAGGTCATGGCCTTCCAACACCTGGGTTTAGGCGTTGCTCAGACATGTGCTAATGAAGACACAAACTGAAGCCAGCTGTGGAGCAGGTGGTCCAAAAGGTCTGTTGTAAACAGTTTCACTTGGGAATGAATGGCTTGTCGTTTACATGAGAGGCAGAGGCATATGTTGTGTAGGGCTGAAAAGTGAAGGTAACACTCTGACCTAGTGAACCAATAAATATTAATCAGGGTTCTTTCCTGTGAGAGGAAAAGGACTTCAGTAAAAAATAAAAAAGCAGGGAAGCAGGGATGCGTATTGAGGCTAATGCAGGAATAAAATGTGTTTCTTTTTGCTGTTTTGAGGCTTATTCTCCAAACTACTTCCATCTTAACAATTAAAACACCCTTCCCTGGACTCAACCCTGTGGTGAGAGCTCTGAATTTACTCCCAAACATTCTGAAGTGGACCCTTTTCTCACAGCTTGCTTCTGACAGTGTCACTGACCATGGTGCTGAAACTGAAAGCAGCATTTAGAACTAAACCCTTTTTGTGGTCCAGCTGCTTTTTGGAAACTAATGCAACTGTTTTATGGAAAAGCTGACAATCCAATGGCAGACCCACAACTTAGATTGTATTTTCCTTAAAAACCCACTCCGATGAAAAAGAGGCTTTTGGTGTTTTTAACACGTTCTTGTGGCATTTTTAGTAATATATCTGTGAAAAATATTGGTAAGAAAGTGAGATGCACAGTAGAATAGTTATGTGTTTTCTACGTATTTTTTTCTTCACTTCTCCCCCCAAAAATGTCCAGATAGTTGATTCATTTAAATATATTAACCGGTCTAAACATTTTTATTGAGTATAAAGCAGAGAAAAAATTAAGCAAATTTAATTTATCATTCCACACAAGGTGAAAAAAAGCACACAGCTTTTTGACACAAGACTAATGGCTCTTGTAAAAAATGAAGCTCTTTATAAATAATAAACAACGAAATGTGCAAAGAAACAAATAAATAAAAACTGGTTTGATCTAAAAAAAAAAGAACAGGTGGAGTGTGATCTCTGTATAATAGTAAATTGTGGTTCCTCTGATATATTAATTGAAAATTAACCTAAAGTAGGTTTAATGGTTATGAGTTAAATATAAAAAATGTTGTTTTTCTTAGAAAAGCTAAACTTTATAGCCTGAAAAAAACTAATAAAGAATAACTCTGAGAACAGCGTATTGTAAACTATTAACATTTTATCTTAACTGAACCTAAAATTTATTTGTACCAAACCTTATATGTGACATGTCTTTTCTTATTATACATTTTGGCTTTTGGTGTTCCCTTGTGCTATCCTAGGCGCTTTAACGTTGGTTCATCTAGACCCACTAGACAGTGCACTGAACCTTTTTTCTTCAATGATTTGTGATCTTCACTGGTGTCCATGGATTCCATGAAATCTTTCCACCTTTATCCACCTTTGTCATGGTAGGGAGAACAAGTCAATGTAAGGGTGGGGTCATCTAAGATAACACAAGGGTTAAAAATGCAATAAACCAGTTCTAAATAAAGTTTTTAGACACAGGCCTATTTACTGTGGTGACCCTTGAAGGGAAAAGCCAAAAGGAAAGAAGAAGAAGACATATTCCTTATATTTTATAAAAAGTTTACTGTAAATGCAGATTGTAGTTTAGCTTGCAGTAAATTGATTGTGTTTTTGTTACTGCCTGGAAGCAGAGTGTGCTTCAACCTTATAGGACTGTCTCACAATGTGTGCATTAAAATCACAGTCTTCAGTGTGAGTATATACAGAATTCATATACATTACAACTGTAGTGATAATGGATTATATTTACAATTGAAAGCTCAAACTGATTTACCCCAAATGCAACTCAATGGAATGTTAATGTCACATTTTCGGTAAAAATATTTGAAGGTCTCTGAAACGCGCAGTTAATTTGAAGGAGAAATTAGAGTCAGCGGAGTATCAAAAGGTTGTGAACGGATGTCATGTTTTATTCAAACAACAAGGATCTATTAGAGTCTGATCTTCAGTACAAGTCTTAGTGAAGGTGAATCCTTCTTCCAACGCGGCAGGTCTAATTTATTTATTAGAAATGATTCAATGATAAAACGGTTACATGAAAAAAAGAGACTATGTGGATTGTACAGGCATGAAATATGATTTTTTAACAGCTGAGGACAAATGAAAAGAAAAATTATTTTTAGGGACAATATAATTAAACTAGAGAGCCTGTAAAGTATTGTGGTTGTGGTTCACGGTTTGACATCTTATGCGTCTGGTCCAAAATGACAACTAACATACATCTCTTAGTCTATTGTTTTCTTTTTTTTTTGTATCAACAATCAAAGAAAAAAAACAACTCTGACAGTGCTTAGCTTTTAAACTCCTATTATTTGTTGACTGTTTTACCCCTGTGCAAAAAGTTATGCATCTTTTACTTAAAACTTCTCTGAACTATCTTGTGTTAACTAAACCAATGTGGAACACGTTTCCATAACTCTGTTGAATATATACAACGTTTCATTTCTTAGATTGCACGTAGATATAATATTTGGGAAATATAAGATTTGTAAACCAATTTGATACAATTTTTTAGTGCTATGAATAAGAACAATAGAAACCGCATTATTGTTAAACTGGTGGTAATAACATGATTTGGGCCAGTTTTTCTGTTACTTTGGCATTAGATGCAGTAGGTATACTTAAGATGTAAACTATCTGTGTTGATTATTTTCCCTGAGAAAAGCAGGCTCAATCTACTGTATTTTTCCCCATCAGAACTTGTGTGAACATTCTGTGTTTGCTTATTAATTTAACACTTTGGGATCAATTATAGTAGATGTATAAAACAAAAACAAAAAAACTATTTTTTTTTCTCAATGTAGCCGCACCCTGCACACTAAGACTGACAGAGGAAAGCAGGAATACACAAAGATTTGGAATATCAGGGGCAGTGAGAGTGCGCGCCTGCTCGCGCGGCTGTTGCGCGGGTTCGATGGTTTCCTTTGGCCCCTCCTCGAGAAGCAGAGAAACGCAGCCGGGGTTCCGGTGGACCAATCGGGTTTGCCGGTAATATTTTAGTGTGGAGAGAGAGTGAGCGGATGATGAGCCGTCGCTGGTAGTCCTTGCTGCTGCTGCTGCTGCTTCTCCATCATCTTCCATCCATCCTTCCTACGAGCAACGAGCCGTGGAATAAGCGTCAAACACCGAGGACGAGTCGCATGATCGAGAGCGGACAGGTAAGAGCAGCATCTAAGAAGGCAGTATGCGCTGCCCAAAGCATTTTTTCTGTTACGCACACGCACATGATCATCCATGGAAGTCCTACATGACGGAGACTTCATGCTGGTTTTTCCTGGCGGAGTTGTTCTCTGAAGGAAATGAGGAAAAATGAGAAGTTGCTCCATTTCCGACGGCGGGCCGGGATGGCCCCATTCGCGTGATGATTTGCTATGTAAATGTCAAAGGCGCTACTCAAACTCTTAGAAAAATTTTGCCTAAGCGCGTCCCTGGCCGTGAGGAACGCGCGCCCCACGCGTGCAAAAAAAGGGTGTGTGGGAGCTGGAGTCCCACTGAGGGTTTTACTCCCACTGCTGAAGTAAACTGCTGCAGGACAGATGTGCATCAGCTGAATGAAGCACAGCGGTGGGGGGTGCCTGCAGTTGGGACCGCCCGGTCCAGGATTCCCTCCGGGGGGGCTGCTCCTTTGGGCCGCTGGACGTTCTTCACGTGTGGTTTGAAAAGAAACGTCCTGATAGTGCGCGTGGTGGTAGGCTACCATACACTTCCTCTTTGACCCAAGGCTGACAACCAACTATGGGCAAGATGATGCACCAAAAGATCCCACACCCAAGGCGGAGAGCACGGCTTCATCACAGAGTGTGATGTGAATCCTGATGCTCCTGCAGTCCACAGTCAAATCCGTACCAAGGCTTTAAATTTTCCACTATTCACTTGGTTCTGCTTTTCCTGGTGCGTGTGTGGATTTGTTTCCTCATCAATGATCATGGGAGGGGGCAGCAGCTGCAGGGGCTGCATGTGATATGTTTGCCTAAAAGTCTCAGATCTGAGTGGAATTGAACCGTCGACTGCTCTCAGACCCATGTTTTGGTGTGAATAATTAACAGTGCAGGAAGGCATAACACTGTTGGCTTGGTAAATACAGTAAATCAATTTGCTGCTTCTTTTTTGACTTTTTGAAACCATACCACAAATGTGGATTAAGGCGAGCACTCGAGAGCATGTTTGCCAGCAGAGATGCTCTCACTTGATTTTTTTTCTTTTGCACCGACTGCTGTCAGCCAGAGCAAATAAAACAGTCTTACTTCAGCTCTCCTCCTCGCCAAGGCAAATGTTGATGATTTTACTTAATTAGCCAACATATTACATTTGATTTAAGTATAATAATGCTACCTTTTAGAGAAAATCTTCATTCTTTTCATTAACATTTGTGTGATAGTGCTTTAAATGTTAACTTTAAGAATTAAATAAACCAGGTTATTTCTCTGTAAGACACTTCCCAGAATGCTACATTGATTCCTGGCTGAGACGAGGAAGGTCTTCTGGATTCAGATCTCAGAGCTGAAGACTCAAAGAAGCAGCTCTGAATAAAGGAAAGTCTTCTGGATCTGCTCTGATGCATAGAAATCCAGTTGCAACACAAACGGGATGAATGCTAACATTCAAATGTTTCAAAATGCATTTACATTAGTGGTGACTAATGTATATGCATTTGCAGGTGACAGAGATACATTTTTTTTCTCTTGAACCACAGACCAACCCTGACACAGAGTTCATTCTGTTGATCCGCACATCTTCCACATGTCACGTTCTCTTCTTCTCATCGGCTCGCAGCGTGATGCCTCCTCTCGATGGGCTCAGGATTAAGTGCTCATCTTGGAGTGTGTTTCAGACTCCAGCACACTTCCTTCCCCAAAGGAATATTTGATCTGGCAAGGCAGGCAAAAGCAACAAAGATGAGATGGATCAGCTTGTAATTCTGTAACAGAGTGGTGCGAGCATCTGAATCTGTTGGATATGTGGCAGAAAATGAAGGTTAACACCCTTTACCCCTCAAAATATAAACTCCCATACAAACACACACACACATGCATTTCACAAGGAAGGTGGGACCTGGGACCATCTGTCCCCTACCCCATCCCTGGTAGGGGGTTTTGGGCCCTTGGCAACGGCGGCCGTGTTACCTGGGTGCTGGCTTTCTGGGCCCGGCAGCCCTCTCTCCACCCAGGGAGAGGGATCCCTGAGCTTTCTGGCAAGACCAAGAGCCAGGGATCACATCACATCTGAGCCAGGGGGTGTCCATGTCCCTGTGTTGTGGGTTCTGGTCCTTGACCCTGAGCGCTGGGCCTAGCCAAATTTCCAACTGTGGCCAAGCCTGGTCGGGCCATGTTTACAACACTTCTTGTGGACCCCCTCTTTTCCTGGGTGCCCTCCTCCTGGGCGGGGACGGCTGACCCCTGCCTTGCTCTCTTTTGGACCAACCGTGGGCTGGGTGGGCGGCTGGGTGGGTGGCTGCCTGGAGCGCGGGGCGGGTCTCCCTTGGGGGGTCCTGGCTCGTACCTGGGGTTGGGGCGGGGGGATGCCCAGAACTCCTGGGTAGTGATGAGGTGCTTGTCTGGGGCTGTGGGTGCTCTTCTGGGGCAGGTTCCCGCGCGGCGGGGGGGCTGCCCTCCTGGTTGGGCTGGAGCTTGCACTCTCTGTCCCCCATGCCTCCCTGCTCTCTGGCTTTGGGGGCCCCCGTGGTGGTCCTACTGGCCCTGGCCTGGGTGGGGGATGTGATCACCTGTGGAGCGGTTGCTCTCGATCCGCTGCGTTGGGGCGTTCTTGTTGCTGCTGCGGCGGGGATCTTGGTGTGGGGATGGCTGGGCACTCTCCCTCCTTCTTTTTACATTCCATCATCCATTTTAGAAGAACATAAACACTCACTTGAGTACAGGTGTTAGATCACCTTTGCACAAATAGTTTGCGTGATTGAATGAAATGTTTCACACTAGTTGGTTTGAAGGCATAAGTATGCGTGTGGAAACATTATCTGTGTTGTGTACATGTTGACAGATGAACGTTTTTGGAGCCAACAGGTGTGTTTATAACATTTGAGTGTGTGTGTGGACTGGCCCCGCCCTTATAGACATGGATTACATCTGAACCTGACCGTAATGAGTATAACCATCCAGAAACTTGTTGCTTTATGCTGCTTCATGGTTTTACCCCCCCCGCCCCCTTCTATGATCACCCTCCTATCCCCCCCTCTCTAATATCCCTCTCTCTTCTTCCCTCCTTTCCTTTTCCGTCCGGTCCAACACAAAAGATTTTCAAATATGACTAAAATTAATAAAGTTTGGCCTCGATTACAAAAGGGGTATATTCAGACATACCTCTGGTTTGTCTGAAGATTCAAAACCCCTGTTGTTAAAGTAAAATATGTCCAACACAAGAGGCCCTCAGCTCTCATCTGTTAGCCCACCTTTAAAGTCCAAACCAACAAAAAAAAAAAAAAAAACTCTTAAAGTACTTAGCATTTCTACCCATTTTACGAAGACAAGTCAGAGTGAAAAGAGCTCGAAATTTATCCTGAAACACTTGAGTGTTGTACAAATAAACACTGTCACAAATGTTGCACAGCTTTGGAGTAAAGGTAAGAAATGACCATGCATGTTTAAAATGGTTGAAGTCCCGCAAACGAGCATTTGGAAGAACTTCTGCTAACCTTTATTTTACAAACCTATTGCTATATTATAAATGCTGAGAGAGTGGCTTGGCTTTTTTGGATTCTGAAGAGTTCTACAAAAGCATTGTAATCACATCTCCATGTCGGGGTTCATGAGATCCTTCAGAGCCCGGTGAACTCCTACTCTACTGAAGGAGCTGCGACTGGATGACGGCTGGTGATTCTGTTGACCCAGTTTGTGATTTACTGTCCTGCATTTGTTAACGGAAAAAAAGAAATAAAATAAAAAGCTCATTGTCTCAATGTAAATTTGAGAAAACTTTATGAAGTTAAATAGGAGAACAAACAGCAACAATCGGATTCGCCTCCATGTTGGTTACATACAGACGGCGGCTCCTGGCCCGTGGGCTGGGTTCGAGAAGCGTATGCTTGTGGACACTGCTGCCTGAGTGGGCTAGGTTCCCACGGGCGAGAACTGCAGCCCTGGCAGCAGGTGCCGTGGCAGAACAGCTGCGTCAGACGGAGCGTCCAGGACTCGCTTGCAATCATGAAGGCACGCGAACCGGCCCGGACCTCAATAAACGCTTCTCCCGGACAGAGTGATCCTCCACCAAGGAAAGAAAAGAAGAAAAAAAAGTGAGGTCGGTGTAGTGAAACACAGTGAAGGATGTTTCAGAGAATGATCGATTGGCCGTTCTCCATGTCAATCACGTGACATATTTTACGCAGAGGAGGATGCTTCGGAGACAGATTTTTAAGACGCAGTGTGAAGATATTTCTATTTTTTGGTTTATTTATTTTTGATGGGGCGCGATCTACCGTCACATCCTTCGTGATTGACCGATCTGCGCTTGTCTTGCACCCTCATCTGTCCCCAGTTCTATCTGGATGAAGCCAATCTGCTACACTATTCAAACATGTAGTTGTAGAGTTAGATACGCTAATTCTTCTCTAAGAGTTCTGGTACACCCCCTGTCCGTCTGAAGAAAGGATCCATCCTTCATGTGGACCCTCCTAAGGTTTCTTCTTTTTTTTCCTGGAATCATCAAAAAATAGCTTTTTTTTATTTACTTCCTCATCCTGACGGCAGCATCATCTGATCTGGCCTCCATCAATCTGGCCTCCTGCAGGTCAGGCGGGTCAGTTGTTGAAGTGCGAGTAGTTCTGCTGTTCGACTTCCCAATTTTCTGCCGCAGAGTTTTCCGTTTAGCGGAATGGGACCCGTGTCATTTCAGGGTGAGGTTGTTGATCACTAAACCATGACACGACAAAGCTGCTCATGTCAAAGGACTGAGCAGCTGCAAGTGAAAAGTGGGAGACAAACGAGTGAGTTTCACCTGAAATCAATGCATCGATGGAAAGTTTGCTAATTAGGATCACAGTAGCACAATCATCATCAATTTAACACTTTTCTAAAAGGTTCCAGCAGTGGGAGGAAGCATTTATTTAATGGAGGCAGAGAAGGAGCTTCAGACAGGAAACACACTCTGTTGCGCTTGTTTTTTGAATTATGCTAAAAACAATCAGCAATTTATTTAATCAAAAAGCTCTCATAATTATATAAAATATGGAAATACTTCATTATTTCCATCAAAAAACAACTGCACTGCATTCTGTCATTTAAAAAACAATAATAATATTTTTTCACGGCTGATTGCAATCTTCCAAATGCGTTTCTCTCATCACACATTAAAGCTCTACCTTTTTTTGGAATATTTTGAGGGATGAGTCACATTCATCATCTATGTTGGGTGTTGGGGGGTGTATTACATCATGCTAACTCCCCATTAGCTGCTTAGTTACAGGAGCCTTAATGATGCCAGGAAATGACAGCGAGTAACTCCACATTTGAAGGAGGATCTAATTTAGAGGCTTTGTTCCTGTTTATTACCGTACCCTTGGCATGACTGAGAAATGTAATGGTTTGCAATCCACATTGGTTATCAAAACCCATTACACCTATATTTTCTTTTCAATAATTGCAGCTTTGCAACAAAATCCTGTTAATTTACCTCTATTTAAGGATCCCAACGCAAGCTAGAACCAATAAAATGTAGCTTTATCTATTGTTAGACTGTATAAAGCTAAGCACCAACATTCTGCATGAGGAGAGGTGGGGGTGCAGTAGTGGTCTGTGTGAGAAGGTGAAGGGCTTTGAGTGTTTTCATATCATTACAGCAGGCTCTAAAGCGGAGCGTTGCTTGAAAACTCAGGGCGCAGGAGATTGTGTTATATGAAAGAAAAGCTCTCAATGGGGATGCGGCGTATTCATTTAAAGTCTCCATGCTGATGGGAAGCGCACACATGCGTATGTTTGCACAAAGACACAATCCTCACCTCCATGCATCTCCATATTTTCCAATTGTCCCTGGACTGTGGCGGCCCACGCAGGCGCCGTTTTGCATACTGCATATCAATAAAGAGCATTTAACTCCGGAGCATGAGAACATGGCACACTGGCAGACGGATAGTGACCATTCACAGGCGATAAGCTGTCTTTAACAAGAGGGCGTGCTCAGGGCGCATCATAAAAACCTGGAGACAAACAAAGAAAACGCATTTCATCAAAAGTAAAACTTTAAAATCAAGCGCTCCTGCTGCATTCTGACTTGTTGAGGTGATTAACAGTCTGACATTTACCTTGGAGTTAATCAGTGGGTGTAGCGTTAGTCAGTGAAAGTGTTGCCCGTTCTGCAGCTGTGGCTTCGTAACGGAGCCAAACTGTACGAAGGAGGGAGATGGCTGTTGTTATGAGACACAGGCAGACAGAGATGAGGTGATTAGATGCTGCAGACAATGTTTCAGGCTGAAATAACAAAGGACCCTCACAGTTTCTCTAACTGAGAGTGAAAAACTGATTTAGTTCCTGATAAATTAATATTTACTCTGAAAACCAGCTGCTTCGGGTCATGGTGGCACTACAGCCCACCCAGCTCCAGTTGGTGAGGAACAGCTTCACTGACAGCTAACCATGAATGCTCATGTGTTCCCTGACAGCTAAGCAAACTAACATCTAAGTCATCTGGAGGACTCATTCTGTCACTTAGAAAAGGAAAACCTGACGTGTTTTTAAATCTCCCCCTGCCTATCTGTGTGTTTGCACACAGATAGGCAGTGGGTCAGGCCTCTAAATGATAAGGTAATTCTAAAGACAGAAAACACTGTCTTCTCAGGCAGTAAGAACAGGAAAATGTTTTTTTTTAAACTGCTTTGCATCACATTTCTCTCTTGTTTGACTGGTTTAAAGCCTTAGTGACATGCGCCCATGAGGTGTGTGTGACCCGAACAAGTGCTGTGGGTTTTTGGGGTTGTCCGACCCGTTAAGGCGGCTGGATCTTAAGGTAGCACAGGTGTGTCTTGCAGCACCTTTGAGGCTCTTACCTTAAGGGACGTCATGAAATTGGAACGTACCATTATCCTGTGTTTGGTATTGTGTCATATTTGTAAGTTAGGTCATAAGTGCGTGTAACCTATGACGTACAGGTGATGCTTTTGTAAGATGTCCTTATGCCACTTTGTAGTTGTTACTAAGGTGCGAGTATTGGCTCCTTACGCACAAATGCTTCACACACTGCGTGTACACTTGATACACAAGTGCCTGTACGACGCCTGTTGGATACCCACATTGAACGCGCACTTATCACGTGAACACCACTAATGCGCTCGTCCCACAATGCACATATTTGGGGTGGGTTTGAAAAATCTGTCTAACACGCCTGCGTCTCACCTACTCCCCTAACCCTAACCTTTACTTAGCCCTATGTGTTAAGTTTTCACTACGACCTGTAACTTGCAGTATATTGGTAATAAAAAAGGTGCTTGAACATTTTCACTATACGGGCACCAAGTAGTCCATGACCTCCGTGCCCTGCGTGTACAGGTTTGCCCTTTTGCCCCTGCAGACAGACTGCATATACTCAAAATGGCAGTTGTGACTTTATGCTAAACCAAATGTCAAGCCAAATTCATGCATGGATTAAAGATTTATTATAGAGTGCCTTTGAAATAACACAATATGGCTGAGTAAAAATAAAAACACAAAATTAATCAATAAAATAGTTGAGATGGCGTAACTGACTTGTAAAAATCAGTTTCTAGATCCCTATTATTACATTGGACATTCACAAAAAAGGAGAATGCTGGGCACAATTTGTAAAACATAATAGTGATCACTTGTCTGCCACTACAGAGTCCAGATGTTGATCACATGTGTAGTTCTTCAAGGTTTTCAAAAACATTTTGTTTTAAGATCCATTTAGAGTGTATTGTTTCATTCAAATTTGATCAACGTGAATCTTCAATTTATTCTGACTTTAAATAGTTCATATTTCATAAAAGTAGAAACGTGCTGGGATGGGGCCGCAGATGGCAGCTTCACATGGAGCTCTGCAGTACTTCTGCTGCCACAGTCACTAACGCATGCAAATATATAAACTCTTTTTATCTTTGTGACTGTGCACATGGGTAACTGTTTCGAAAACTGGGAGTTTTTAAAGCTTTTCTAGAAAGTGTGAATCTTGTTGGCAACAAGATTCTTAGTTGATGTGTAGATGTGTAGATCTGTGAAGGGAAAGCTCTTACTTTCAGTGTCTGTCTGTTTTGTATTTGCAAAAAATTTGCTAGAAATTTAATGAAAAAACCGAGCATGCACATTAGAGAAAAAGAACTAGACCAGAAACAGATCAAGAGAGGGTGGCCATCTGCCTCCGCTGGTTGGCATCACAAAGAGCAAACACAAAAAAAAACTCTGTGAAAAACAACCCAGTTACTGCAAAAAGGACATGAAGATTGACGGCACGTCAGGAAATATGACCTTCAGCAGGCTGTAGCATGTAAGTACGGTGCACGGTCTCTGTGGCCAACAGTATTTAGAAGCTTTTTCATAAAGGAAATATTTTTATAAAAAGAAGGGGATTCTGTTGATCCATGAACTGAAACGGCCTGCTTCTATAGACATTAGGTAGAATTCATGAAAAGTCATTATTAGTCACAAAGCATTTGTTACTTTGGTAAGATAAACAAGAAAACAAAGCAATAGTTCTTGACATTAGTGTCTTACAACTTAATCCAACTTAAATGACAGAGAGATCTGGTGAGCCTTAAAACCAATTGAATCGGTTAGTTCAAAAGGGGCCCAAGTCCAAGAGGTTTGTTTTTCCAGGAAATGATTTTAATTGCATAGCTTAAAGGGAGGCTACACCAAATGATTAATACTTTACCCAGATTTAGCACCAGTTCATAACTTACAAATGCTATAATATGAAGCACCACACTTTTATCATTTCAGAGGACTAGCAAACTAAAGTCTCTGGACTTGGGCCCTTCTTGAATTAAACAGGGTTGCTGCCATATTGGATAACTAGTGCTGCCATCTATGGGATAAAGCAAAACCCATGCAAGAGAGGCCCAAGTCCAGGAATTTTGCACTTAATGCATTTTAAATGTCAAGCATAGTCAATACATTACAACAGACTTGGAACTTTTTTGCACATAATCAGATAGCTTTTCCCTTGAAGACCATAGAACATATAATATCTCTATTTTGAAAAATTGTGGACTTGGGCCCCTTTTGAACTAACCGATTCAATTGTCCATTATTTTTGACTGTAAAATCCCACAATAAAATACCACATCAGTGGTTTCTTCAAGAAAGTTCAAGACCGATGTTTTACAGCATAAACTACCAAAGCTAACGGGTGGCACCCTCATGTGAATCCCTCTTTATTTATGTATTTAGTAATTAATTTGAATTAGGAAAAAAGCAGATCAGTCAACATATCAGCATAAGCCTCGATGTAAAGAGTTAGCCAACTGGCAAACTAGTTGTTGTCCTAAAGCAGGTAAGAACAGTTGGTTACAAAATAGCTAAGACTCAAAAATACTAGAAAAGCACAGAACAACTCTTGTGCTTGGTCCATTGTAACACTTTTTTAAGATATTCAAATTAATTCAAGGTAGGAGGGGCAGTTCCCTTGAGGGTGAAAATGGAACTCACCATTGTCATGCGTGTGGTAAATGTACTGTGAAGTATTTGTAAGGCTAATGTAAATTGCATTACTGATGGACGGTTTATGCTGTCATACGGTGCCCGTAAGCCATACTCCAGTCTCACGACCGTCAGTTAGTTTACATTGTCTCCATTGCATCTCCGGTACCTCCCTTCCCCTTCCCCCCAGCTTCATGGTTTGTCTTGCCGTCCCCGTGTCGAGTAGTTGTCAACGGAACTCATTCTTTATCCTAATCAGTTTGTGTAAAATGTTGTTTTTTCAACACACAAAACTTCTGCAGTCAGGCCCCATGGCCTCTCCTTCCTCACAGAGTCCTTGTAAAGTGCTTGTTTTGTGTCATAAATGACACATCAATAGAAATAGAACTCCTGCCTAAAGCTTGCATTGCGTTGCAAAGGGAGGGATTTCAGAAGCAGGCATGACGGAGGCAAAGTAAACTTTACGGTTTATTAATGAACATTTTATTTTTTTGTGTACACCAAAGACGGACCAGTGGAAATCAGGCTTTATTGCCCGTACCGCTACATACAAGCTACTTGTGTGTGAATGGGTGAACCTTTACGGGGCACCCATTGAGCAAGCACTCATCATGTGAACAGCACTAACAGGCTCCCCTGCCATGTCTCACCTACTTGAAGTGTTCACTACAACCTGTCGCCCATAGAAAGAAATGTTCATCAACATTTTCACCCTACATTTGTTCTGAGTACTCTACGACCTTGATATTTAGCGTGGACCACCTGTGTGTTCCGTACAAGTTAGACCATTTTTTTCCCCACATATAGCTTTTTGTCTATCAGTTATGATAAATCCATAACATCCAACAGGTGTTAAGGTGGTTCCGTCTGAATAAATACCACCTTAACATTTATGAGCTGTTTGTTATTTGTAGAAAAGCACTGATAGGTTTGAGAGCATGTGTTGTTTATTTGGTCACACACACACTTGGCCACACACACTTGCCACTGAAACCACTTCAGAGACTCGCTGCAGGGTTCACACCTTGTCCTGACACATTTCCACCCTTGATGGTGCATACATAATCAAACCCACTGCTGTTATTGTAGAATAACAGGTCGACTCATTATTCGTACAGTATAGAGAAATGATTCTGAAAATGATGCAATGTGGAGAAAGAGACCTACACAACGGCGTGTTCTCCGCTTCAAACTCGGAATCATTTTATGGATGGGGCCTGATAGAGAGCTTGCGGGCGAGCAGCAAGGTTAAAAAAGGCCAGGCTAATGGCTGCAACTTATCTGAGTGGAAAAATGTTTGCTCATGCTGCCAGCGTGCGCTTCTCTGATGCACTTGCGCATGAAATCGTTCCCCTTTCCACGCTGGCGAGCCCCAAGCCAAAGTCCAGCGCCCATATCTCACCAGGCGAGGTGGCCTTTCTGCACGCATTTATCTGCGCGCGTGCTCGTCTTTTACATCAAGCTGCCTTTGTGGTTGTTCTGTTGAGTGTTTGCTGATGAGTGTGAGGTTTGGGAGCAAGCGCTGGGCACAAGCTGGGGTTTATTCATCCAACTCTTACTGTCAAGAGTGGGCGCTGCAGTAATTATAGGATGCTTAGAGAACTGCAGCAGAATGATCGGCAAGTACTTTACACAAAAATCAGAAGCCAAAGCGGGGAAAAAACAGATTCAAGTGGTTTTTGAATGAAAAGAGGCGTATATGCTCATCTATACAGAGGAATGTCTGGTTTGGTTTGCTTTCACTGTGGCCTCTTTTGATTAATGAATTGACTAATTCCATGTTAGATGACCATGATACACTTCATGAATCTTTGGTGTGCGACTACATCATCGTTCTTCTGAGGTTTTAAAGCAGGATGGGACAAATCCATCTCTCTTGCATCAGCGTTGTGCGCTCCATACTTCACAGATGGCCGTGTGCACTAACTGTTGTGTATATTTTGCAGTAACTGTCAGGAGAAACACACACATTCTGTGCATTGTTTGTCGTGACAGCTGGGAACCAGAAAAATAATAAAGGCTGTTGGCACCCTGCTGTGAAAAGCATGTTCTTTTTATGCCTGTTTGAAAAGAAAAAGACCACTTTTCCATAAAACTACCCCCCAAAAAATACTAACTCTTAAATAATATTCATCAGTACTGGAGAGAAATGATTTATAATGAGTAAAAATGAATCAAGACATTCAGAAAAGTCATTAAAGGGCAATGCATTACCACCTATCAAAAGCTCCATAGCTTCCCTCAGGTGTGTGATGCTGACTGAGTATATTATTGTTTCAGGATTGGAAACTGTTTTCCACACTTTTGTTTTTTCAGGAAAGCTGGTATATTTGGCCATCTTTGTGGATCTGTTGAAATGTGTTGATGGAGCCACCCTGTTTTTCACAATCAGCCCAAACCTGTCCTTTCTGTCTGAACTCTGATCCAAAGCCCTGAATCTTCATTATTTTATAATCTTAAATCGTTGCGCATTCATGCTTGTAGACCTAAACAATGTCTTTAAAACAACCCTCTTAGTAAACCTTCAATACTTTATATCAAAAAGAAACTCCTCTGGTCTTCAAACCCCAATGGGGTCAGAAGAGAACTAAAAGCTCTGATATTTTTACTGAGGCTTGATGTCTTTACCTTAATAAAAAGTAAGTTTCTGCTCATGTTCAAGAGACAAAAAGTTGCCATGTTGGCAGCTGTGTAAAGATTCATTTTACCAACAATTTTATTCTTATAATTTGTGGTTGACGATTCACTGAGTTAACATGAATCCAGAACATCTTTAGCTAAAACTTCAACCAGTGTGACTCAGAGATAAATACCTGGTACTGAACAGAGCAGGTGAAGATTTACAGATTCCTTATATTTCTTGCAAGATTATCAAGTGTAAAAAAAAAACAAGACAAAAATTGAGGCTCCGAAGGGATATAAACACTGAATGGTAATAACAGGTGAGAGTTAGCTCACGGAAATTTATTTTAAAATGTGCCAGCATCCCTGTGCCATAAAGTTTGTTGATTGAATTCCATCTTGATTTGGTCTGTGATAATGTTCCAGGTTTGTCTCATGCTGAGCCTGTATAACTGAATAGACCTGGTGACTATCTTTAGCAGAAAAGAGTCAGCTCTTTGATGCTTCCAGGAGGCCTTTGGGAAGCTTCTTATGATGAGCCGCAACTACTGGTGGGACTAATCAGCAGCTCTGCTACTCTGCTGTGCAGTCACTCTGATGCATAAGGAGAATTTCCTTTTTCTTGTAATATTCTGTAAGTATTTCATGACAGACTGTGATCATATAAACTCTGAAGATACTTGTCAGATTGAAAGAAAGTAAGAATTTCTGTTAGAGACAGGCAGATACAGAGTACTACTTGAAGATGAGGCACAATTTGTGATCATAGTCTAGGCCAAAAATGTCATTCAGTAAAGTATAGTCAGTATAGTTAACACATTGTTAGAGGATTCTTGAGTGGTTTAAACTGAGTGTTGAACAACTCAAACTAGGTTGAAGCCTTAACTGGGCCGGAGAAACGTGTTGTTCTGGAGTCAACTTTCACTAAAGTCTTCCTCGTTTATGTTTTCCATCATTTAACGTCAGCTAAACTGCAAAAAGAAGAGAGGTAAATATGTTTACAGCACCTCCGTCATGGCCTTGATACTACGTTCTCACTGGGTATGTGATGCGAGTTCGAGAACGCGCTGAACGCAGTTTCTTAAACCCGCGTTCAGCTCCACGTTTTTTCTTTCACAGCTCTTTTTCGATATCTGAAAGACTTGGTGTCATTTAATTCCAGTCTAGCACAAACAGAAATTATTAAATTCTCCTCCACAATCAATTTTAAAATGGTTGGTATTTGCGTGAATTAAAAAGTACGTCACCCATATGTTACTACCAAATCAAAGTCCCTGATTGGCCAAAGTTCAACTGGTTAAAGTTTGCACGTAGAAAACGGTCGTTAAAACCTGTGTAAAATGTGTGTACATGAGAGTGAATGCAGTTGCAGAGGCTGGTGTGAACCTAGTATAAATAAATACTAGTCGCTTGCGCTCATACAGCAGTCGACCACAAGTGCTGTTGATGTTGGGGTTGTCCATGCCGTCGTAGAGAGGAGTGGTCGTCAAAGGTCATACAAAGGAGAGGCTGCATCCTAAGAATAGCGGCCCAACTGTGTGCCTCGTACAGGTTTGTAATTTTTCACCCGCAGACACCCCACATCTACCTGAAAGGGCAGTTGTGACTGAAATTATTCAAAATTCTGAAGTGTGGAGAACTTCCCTCTTTAATTTTTGCGGCTTAACCGTTCAGAGTTTTCATGGTTTCGATTTGGAATGGATGTGAGTGAAATTCCTCTTTCAGCTTTATTGTAATATTCCTCCAAGCAAGGTCTAAAAAAAAGGTCAATAATCAAATATTTGTTATGCTGACGATTAAAGAGAGTAAATAAGGTCTAAAACCAAAATATTGCATGTTCAGTTTTACCATTTTGTGGATCTTTTCTAAAGCCTAATCTTTGCTGTTTATTTAAAAAAAAACATTTTGAGAAGTGACTTAGGTAACCATTTAGATGAAAGTTCAAATATCCTCAGCATCTTTAAAGATCCTTGTTACACTGACGAGACATTGATCATTTTTTAACAGAGCTGTTGACTTCCATAAAAATTCTTAGAAGTTTCCAAAATGAGATTTTTTTCTAGTGTAACTAACAATGACAATAGAGATTTATTTGACACTAAGATGGAGAAGAATTGGATTTATTCAGTAAAAAAGAACAATTTGGAACAACTAACACCCTTCAGGCATTCTGTTCTTTATTTCTTATTTCCAAACTTTCATTTCATTCACCCCATTTTATAAAAAATATTCTCTAGTAATCTATCATTGCTTGTTCCTGATGAATTGTTGTTGGATGTCAACACTAGGAGGTCAGTAGGGTAGGGGTGCCTTTGTGAGTGTGACTAAAAATGTATTTCGGATAGAAAAAGGGTTTTGCTTCGGAAAGAGCTGCTGTGGTCACTGAGGTACTGTGATTGGTGATTGTGCTGGAATGTTGGAGGGTCTTATGGTAGAACCAGCTGCCCTTTTTAGACACGTGCCCTCAACAACACGCGTACAAGCGGCCACTTTCAATGAAAAGTCCCTGTAAATACGGGTAAATGTGCGTTCACTTGTACCCATGCAAGTTTTTACCACCGTTTTTGAGCCAAACATGCCCGCAGCCTTTAAACGCACGTTGCAAGTTAAACCAGGTTAGCTTTGACCAATCAAGCATTCGGATTTGACCGTGATGTACAGTTGGCATCCCGTTTTACTTTACGAAAGTGCTAACTCTTTGAAAATCACTCATAGAGGAGAAATCAATAGTTGCTTTTTGTTCCCGGCTGGAATTTTAGGACACCAAGCTTTTCATAGCTGTAAAAAATAAAGCCTGGAGCAAGATTCATTAGATTTGCACCGCTTCAAAATTTTGCATTGAGCCTCTTCCAACTTTAGATGGCGGACATGGGCTAGTAAACATCAGCAAAAGAAAAAGAAGAAGCCTCTCCCTGCTTGTCCAGTGTGAACACCATGGACTAAATGCTTGTTCAAGAACTGAAGTTTAGCTTGTCCTTGAATGCTCTTCAATGCTAAGTTCACATTCCCAGTGTAAACTTAGCATTGGTGTATCCCTTTTACACATATAAAAAAAAAAAAAACGTTTTGCTCCGTGAGTTTATCCTTTCACTAAATACACTGACAGCGTTGCCATGTGGCCTTGGCTGCTTTGTTGATTTTTGACAACAACGTTTTTCTTGTTTGGCGTAGTAACAATAATGGCACACAGCTTGATTCATGAAGAAATATCGAAACACTCTCATTAAGTGGTTTTAAAAATATGACTCCCCACTGAAAAGCAAATGGAAATTGCAGTATTGAAGACTTGATGCCAAATGAAGTGGCTTGTTTAAGCAAACGCTTAGTGGTCTGGACAAACGTTCTCTTTCCAAACTGCTAAGAGGCGTTTTTTTTCCCTCCACGCCATCGCTCGGTGAAGAGCCTGGACTTGGGAGGGGGCAAGAATGGGGTAGACAAGAATGGTGGCTCAATGAAGTGGATGAGCAATTGCATCGATGACTCACGATGAAGGGTGGCAGTCCTGTGATGAATGGATGACTAAAGAGTGGAGGTGGATAATGAGAGATGTGAGGTAATAGAAAAAGTAGTCTTCAAAAGCTGCATCGTGTCTTCATTCATCACGTTTTATCGTGGACTTCTCCTTAAAGTGCTTCTTTTTATCATTCTAAAGTGTTTTTGTTCTTTTTTGATGATTGACTTTACTTAGATGTACCCCCTCCACATATGTCCCCCTTTTTTTGACATTTAGTACAACCCCTTTGACTTTTAATTCCTACTTTGCAGCCATCTTCTTTTTTCTCTGATTGCATCTGTCCATCCTCCACCTCATCTTGTCTCCTTATATGAGATTGTCTCTTCTCCAACCTTCATTTACCAGACATTTTCTCCTAAATCTCTCCGGCTTAGTAGCTGTCCACCTCCCATCCTTGATCTCTCATCTCCGTGTGACCTCCATCTCATCGTCCTCCTCAAATAATAGGTTTTTCACCATCCACATTTTTCCTGCTTCTTTTACATGGAGCAGTCTTCCCTCCTGTTTGAGGCTCCTCTTGTAAGCAGGGCAGGTGGCAGCAAGAACATGCTTTCAGTGGGACATGCCTGTGCTCAGATTTAAATAGATAATGGCAGAGCCGAGTGCTCATTGGGCCCCCTTGAATAATGCAAGAGATCCTGAAGGCATTGTTGCCAGGCATCACTGATGGTGACATGCATAAGTTAGCTCCCAAGCCTGCAATATTGATAGGTTACACTTAAAAGGGAATTGCTTTTCCTCCTATTAGCCGGATTTTGCTTTACCCTCTAAGTTGGAACTTAATGTCAGCTTTATGTCCTCTTGACAGTGTTTTAGCCTGTGGTCATTAATGATGCATCTATTTTACATGTTTAATGGCAAGGAGGTCTTGTAGCTGTGGTTACGAGTCGGCTGTGGGGCAGGTCAAGACAAACTAATACCGCAGGAAGTCTTTTATTCCAACTATGAGGATAACTTTATACATCATCAGTTTGTTGGATTGATGTTGGAATGTTGTATTATTGTAATGTTTTCTTTTAAACTCAAAGGTTTTTTAATTGTGCCTCCATGTGTTAGGGAATACACATCCAGCAACCGTCGGCACGGAAATAATTTTATCAATATAAGGATACAAACATGTGTTTTGTGAGTGATGGGATTGTTGTTTCCTTAAGAAGAGAGTCCAGAAAACAGAAAAGAAATAGAGTTTGAAGTATTTCAGAGTATTTTTAAAATGATGAAAACTGTGGTGCTCAAAGGCAAGCTGGACTATCTCTGCTACAAGGACGGGAAGGTTTGCATCCGATGCATTAAAAACCTTGACATTTTGGATTTGTGTTAATTGATTGCATTGATTGTATGATAATCAAGTCACCACTACATCTATGGATGAACACTGATCCAATTAAAATAAATCAGTTAATTGCACAGAACTGCAGTTTTACACTTTGCACTTCACCAACGTAAAGTTTTGCACAACGGCGTGGTTGCTTTTCCTGGTGACAAAATCAGATACCATAATTTATATTTATTGTGTAAGCATTTCCTAGTGTAAACTATCAGCGCAACTATCTACTCTTCTCTGCTTTAGAATCCACTAGAATCACTTTAATTGTGTCAACAGTTAAATATTTACGGGACTAGAAAATATCTCTACATGTTAAAGGGTTATATAAATTTTATTTGCTGAGATAAACTGCCTTTTTTTTCAAGACTTTACCTAAAACAGCCCCTCATAACATTTCATAGTAAAAAGTTAGTGCTGCTCCACCTACCTGTTAAATGACCCTGTCATTTGATCTCATTCAGGCCTGTTTTGAAACATAATTACAGGCCTGATTGTTCAGCTGTGTCTCTCTCTGACAAGCCACCCCACTGATGACTGTCTGCTTTCCAGTCTGCCGCCATCATTACTTCTCCGGACTGCGACTCTTCGGTCTCGGAGGAGATTGCTTGCATCAGAAAATCCTGCTTTGACTTGTAATGCCTCCTGGCATTTTAGAGAATGAAGACACTTGATTTAATGCAGGTACCTTTATTGGACGTGACTGACAGATTTGGAAGAGATTTTGGAAGGGATTTTTTTTTTCTTTGTTTGAAGCTTTTTTATCCAGTGAAAAAGGTCAAAAATGGAAAAGGAGGAAACTTCATGAAGGGAGAAATATGTGTAGCTCTGCCAAAATAAAAGAAATGTTACCAAAGATCAGAACACCATCCTTAATGTGTGCTGCACACAGGTGCTTGAAGAAGTTAATGAAACAAAGGCTGTGTTTGGGATATGATCTTGTTAGCGTTTTTTTGCTGATAATTCAGCTCTTTTTTCTGCAAAGCTTTCTCCTTACAGGTGCCTTGTACTTTGAAGAGTACCGGTCTGGTCCTTCTGTGAGTTTTTAGGAGGCTGTTTGAGTGCGGCTGCTGTCAGCTGCCAGTCAAAGGGAAGCTGTGTGTGTGTGTGTGTGTGGGGGGGGGGGGGGGGGGGGGGTGGAGGAAAGGTAGGACAAGACAGTTTGATTAGTGGAGTGATGAGTCGCACTGAGCTGAGACGAGGAGATTGGAGATTTGCGAACAGTAGGAAAGGAAGATGCAGACCTCTCTGAATTGAAGTTGTATTGTCTTCACTTCAAGTGTTGCTTCAATCAGCACAAGTGCACAACATCTCCGTACAGTCCCTCTCAGTGGGGGTCTTTGTTTCGGTTTGCTTGACATCTTGAAGGTAGATGATGTTAAAAAACATTTATTTTGCCATCCATTAGAGGTGGGATACAGCGTGTGACGAAGTGTTGGCTGTCAGCCGTGTTCCTGCAGAAGCTGACAAATGAGGACTCTAAATCAGCTTTTTTTTTTACACCTTCAATGAGAAAATGGCTCCACCAGAATTAGAATTAGCGGGGAGGTGTCAGCGCCTTGCATGTTCCTGATGTGCACATCAGAAGAAGTTCCTGCTAACTTAGGCGTCAACGCATTTTTAGGTGTTCAGCCCAGTGACATTTTGTTTTATCTTTTAAATCTCTAAAAAAATAGAAATAAATCTTTGTTTTACAGCAGATCTTATCAAGAGGACAAAAACAAATACACGAACTTGTTTTCTGCAACAGTTAGGGAAACTATTTTTCCCATAGAAACCCAGGAGTAAAAGAACCACAAGGCAGTAACTCAATGCATTTAGGTATGTAGACAAGGTCAAGACCAGACCACTCTCCATGATCTCACATGCATTTTTGTAATAATTGAGGCACAAAATATTTGAAGTAGCAGCTGTTTTTCCTCAAAGTTACAATGTTTCATATACATACATCATATACAAAAAAAAACACAATAAATAATCTAATATATAATAAATAGACAAAAAACCCTTAGGAATAAAACCTTTTTTTAACCATACACAAATTGTATTATTTACATCATCTGCTCTACAGCTGCTTTCAAAAACTATTTTCAGAATTCACATATTGCAAACTCTTGTTGTTGCAAGAGAGGAAAATAGTCTTTGTTTGGTTAAACTTCCCTTTGGTTGTTCTTTTCACTGCAGGTTTTCTTTCTTCTGATTATAAACATGATAAGCCTGAACAATAAGGCTCATCGTTCTTTTTTTTCTCAAGGCAATGCGAACAGTGAACATATACTTGGCAAATGAGGACATTGTAAATAAAGATGGAGATCTCAGGGTCTCAGCAACCAGCTTCAGAGGACACTTATTTCAGAAAAAAAAGGTATTTTTTGAAAAAAGCTGCTAAACATATTTACAGAGAAGCCAAAGAAGGTCCAGATTTTGTGCGGAGCATCTTGTACTTTTGGTGTTGCAGCGTTATTTGTCCTGTTAAATCTCTGCTGTCTCAGTTTTTCCTTTCCAGACTCATTCAGTTGCAGCTCAGTTTACTTCATGTATGCATTCTTGAGTAAGTAAACACCAACAAAATGCCTTGAATTTGATTACTTTTATTTAAATCTAGTTTGAAGAAGTCATTGTCTTTGTGTCCACTTTCTGATTTACGTGTTTTCCAAGTCCAAAGTGAAGGATTCTGTGGTAAAATTGGACAACAATTATTTACTCCAAATGGGAAAAAAAACATGAATTAAAGAAAAATGAAATCCTATAAAAGCTCTACATTTTGTGAGACCACAAATTTTATTCCCAAATAGCAAATCAATAGAATTTTAATATCATGTAGAGATACTTTCATACATCAAAGACGCTTTCATGTCATTTTTCTGTCCCTCTATTATTTCCTGATGTTTTGGGCAAAAGCTCTTATTTTGAACATGTTCCACCATCAAACTGTCTGCAGCAGTCAAGTTTAGATTCCCAAACATTAATGTCATCAAACCAACCCATCAAATGAGCTCAACATTCCTACTTTCTGACGGTTCTTCTAAGATAAGTGATAAAGTTTCTCAGTTACTGCAAAAACCACAGCCAAAGATTAAACGCAGCAGTCTTCAGATATTCTTCACAACGGTGGAGCTAAACTGTTTTATTCTCCTTTATCGTTTGTGGTGGAGATAAATTAGGATAAATAAAGAAATAGATTTGTGTTCATAAGTTTGCATACCCTGGAAGGATCTATTGGTCCTTTTTCATAGAATATGAATAACTAAATCTCATAGTTAGTGGTTGGGTGTAGCCATTTATTGTAAAAAGAAAAACAATCAGTTTACACTTTTTAAATCCTGATGACTACAGAAAATTCCCAAATGACCCTGTTTAAAGTTAACATAGTTCTTAATACATTTTTGCTGCCTCCTTTTGCATTAATAACAGCTTCAAGTCTCTTGTGGTCATTGTGGATGAGGTTCTTTCTTTTCTCTAATGGTAAAGCAGCTTATTTTTCTTGGCAGAAAACCCCAAGATCCTTTAAATTCTTGGGCTGTCTTATTTGAACTGCCTGTTTGAGATCTACCCAGAGTGGCTCAATAATATTGAGGTCAGAAGACGGAGATGGCCTTTACCTTATTCTGTTCTCCACCATGACAGGTGGAAGTGGCCTTGTGTTTTATATCGTTGTCATGCTGAAATGTCCAACTACATCCCATGTGCAGCCTCCAAGCTGAAGAGTGCAAGTTTTCCTCCAGGATCTTCTGATAACCTGCTGCATTCATCTTGCATCAGTTTCCTGTGCCTTTGTAACTCACACATCCCCAGACCATCAGCGATCCACCTCAGTGTTTCACAGTAGGAATAGTGTTCTTTTCATCAAAAGCCTCGTCGACTCCTTTCCAAATGTAGCGTTCATGGCTTTGGCCAAAAAGTTCGGTCTTGGTCTCATCACTCCAAATGATTTTGGTGCAGAAGACTGGGGGCGTGTCTCTGTCCTGTTTGCTGTATTAAGCACACGCTTGTGTGGCATTTGCACAAAAAGGGCTTTTGTGCAGCCCATTTTTCTCCAGGTGCCTCCTTATTACACATCTTAAAAAATCCACATCACAGTTTTTAGAGAGTCTTGCATCACAGCTAAAGTTATTGGTGGGGTTTTCTTTTAATTCCTAATGATTTTTCTTGCAGTTGGAGCAGAACCCCTCAGTTTCCACTTCTTGATCAAAGTTTGAACACTGCTGACTGACATTCTCAGTTCCTTGGATATCTTCTTACATCCCCTTTCTGTTTTGTTCAGTGCAGTTACCTTTTCCAAAAGATCCTTTCACATCTCTTGAGTTTTCTCCATGACTCTGAATACAGGAATGTCAGTGCAGCACTGGATAAAGAATGCAAGGGTCTGTTGGGAGCCCAGAAACTCCAAGAACTTTTGTGCACGCAAGTTGATTACGGGCAAACAAGTCACAGGTGAGGATGGTTACCTTTAGCTGCCATTCAAACCCTTTTGTATCAGCTCGTGTGCATGTTTTTTTAGCGCAAAGTCCTCCGGGTATGTAAACTTTTAAACGGGGTCATTTGGGGAGTTTCTGTTGTCATTAGGATTTAAAAAGGTTAAAACATTTTTTTTTTTTTGCAGTAAATGGCTTTATGCAGCTACTAACTGAGTGAAAAAATGTTTTTGTGTTATTCATATTCTATGAAAAATGACCAAGAAATCTTAATTTCTAACAACATTTGTAAACCTATGAGCATAACTGTACAGTGTTCAGGTTCTTTAGGTGAAATATTAAACAAATCCATTAAACAAAATGGATTTGCAACATAAGATATGTTGTCATTATCCATTTCTCTGACTTTAACATCACATCATTAAGCAGTAGGGATGCTAAATAACCTCATCATCCTCTTCCTCCCTCTCACTCATGGTGCAGAAAGAATTAAACATAACTGGACAAAATAACTAGACAATACGCAGTAAAACAGCTAAACAACTAAACACATATGGTCAAAAACCCACACTTAAACCCAAATCCGTCCAGACAGGCAAAGGGAATGGTATCCCACAATTCCTTGCGGTGCCGATCTAACAGCAACACCAAAGTTACACCTACTTAATTGAATTAATTTGAATGAAAGTAAAATAACTGTCTGATAACTGTGTGTTATTTTTAAATTGACTTAACTAAAAAGATGATTTATCTTAGCTGAAGCAAATAATTAAGTAAGATCAAAGTAAAAAAAATTATCTCTACAACATCCAAACGTGGTCTTATCATTCTCTCATGGTAGAAAAAAAATTATCTGAGCTTCTTCATCCACTAAATCATCTTCAAATGGACACGCCATACTGCTTCACCTCTCTGAAAACAAACTAACCTTCAACTAAACCTGCTCCAGACCAGGTTATGTTCAGAGCATGAGTTGCTATTGTAACTAAGCATACCTTGAAACATACAGTACCTCTGTTTTTGGAACCAAAAGCGGTGGTTGTACACTTCTTTAGCCTCAAACTTACCATGGTAACTAGCATAACCTGCTTTCTGGAATACCCCCCTGGTTTTGGTTGTTTTATTTGTTTACTTACTGGTTTCTTAGGAGCACTTCTTGTATGCAGGAAGTCCAGGGGACCCACCTACTGTTTTGGTTTCCTTTGACAGGCCTGTTTTGAATCTAAAATTATTTCTTTTTTGTTAAATAGAAGACAATTTTTTGTTTTTTATGTTGCATTTGTTACAAGTGAAATGCATGTGATTGTTTGTTTCTTGGGATATGTTTGATTTTGATTGATAACTGGGTTGGTTTGGTAAGGGGGGGCGCCAACCACCTATAAAAGAGGACCTCTTTTCAAGATGGAGGCCTCCTTTTAGTCGTCTGGCTTTCATGGTGCTGCATTGTAGGCTGATTCCCTGCCATAGTGCCCTCAATGGATGCACGTTTCTCAAATTTGCTTGGAAATTATGTAAGAATAAGAGCACCTTGACTTTTTGCGTGGACAGTGGTTTGTTCATCCGTGACACTTAACTAACCTTGAATCATTGTGTTTTTCATGGTAATAAATAACATTTTAGTTGTAAGGTTACATGTATAATTTAAACATAAGAAAAGCCTAAAATCTCAGCATGCAAAGATTGCTTTTTTCGTTTTTCTCTCACTATTGTATAATCCTTGAAGCTTAAGATTGGATGTTGCACAAACATGAAACAAAGTTTTTTTTATTTAAAATAACAAATTCTTATGAAGTTATATGAAATTGGACTTTTATGAACTGTAAAAAAAAAAAAAAAAGTTTTAACATTACACTAAAGTCCTAGTGACTTTACGTTAAAAATTTTGTTAACAAATATAACGTTTTTGATAAACAATAACAACGTCAGGCTTTTAATGCCTCAATCATAATCTGATGGGACTGACTTTTTAGACACATCCATCAGTGTCTTCCTCTCTTCTTTACATGTACCAATAATCATTTTACCTAGTAAGTAATCTGTGAGTTCAGCTGTTCAAAAAATAAAAGCAGCAGAGCTCCTCCATGATGAGTAAACAGTAAGGTGCACAGGAAATGCTAAATTAAAAACGCCTCTGGAGGTGTAATATTTGTGTTAATGTAAAAGACAGATAGGTTGTTCTTATGTAAAAGCTGCAGCTTTTGGTTTTTGCTGCATCTGAGAAAAGATGGAAAACGGAGCAACAACACCAACACTTGAAAAATCAAATTGTTACATGTGTCGCATTAGACATATTATTTTAAAGGTCATGTTTTAAGGTACACATCAGCCCTGGCAACTGGTGTTCGAGCGACCACTTTCAATGAAAAGTCTATGTAAACACCCGTTACCCATGTTCAAATATATGGCGTCTCTATGCGATTTTTCCAGTCCGTTTTCCCAGGCATTCACTGAACGCAAACTGAAAGTTCAACCAATTGAACCTTCGACTGCTTCAACGTCAAACAGCTGAACTTTGACCAATCATGGACTCAGATTTGGTAGTGATGTATGAGTAGCGTCCTTTTCAAAAGACAGACGTGCCAACTGGTTAGGAAGTGATCAAAAAGAAGAACATAATAATTGTGTAGTATTAAAGGGTTAAAACTAACAAAAAAGTTTAGCTGTTGGACAACTATAGAGTCTCCAATGTGAAGCTTGTGTTGTTTTTTGCTGGCATGCCAGAGCTACTGCTATTGACCCCTCCCACATCCCAAAGCCCACTTAAGGTGCATCTGGTTCAGCTGCTCTCCTGGCTGCAGGTAGAGGACAGAGAAGTTCAATTCCAGTTTTCCTGTGGTTTTGGCATGAGGACAAACTCCATGCAGACCTTGCACTGAAATCCCCCCAAACGTTGGCGTTTGCTCTGGAAAAACAAGTCAATACGAGGCGTCGGAGAGCATGGCGTGAAAGGTCAGCATTAGCTTCCAGGACTGCTAGTAGCCTGTAGTTTATAAATCATGCAGCATGTCAGACATATTTATGCCTTTATGAAAACTACATGGCCTGGAAGTAGAAGATGTCCAAATTCCAGACTCTGCTCAAGTGGCAACCGTTTATTAAAACAGAAATGGTGCAGTTTGAACAGGAGCCAAAATGATAATGAAATCCTATTGCATGGGCCTTAAAAGGGATGCTTCGTACTCTGGAGATTAAATGGTTGTTTGATTAAACACTATAATAATGCAAATTGCAGTTGCGCATTATTCTAAGTGGATCAAAAGTTTCCACGCCAGTTTACTGTAATAAACTTTGATGAGTAATGGACACTCAATCCACTCACTCACCATTTGTTTTTGGACTAAATGCTGCACTCATTAAAGGACGCTGACTCAATTTCTCCAGCCAGCAGGATGCATTTATAGATAGATGGTAAATGGAATGTATATATGTATAGCACTTGGCTACCTTTCCTTTTAAAGCCCAAAACGCTTTACAGTCACAGTCCCATTCGCCCATGCATATACATCCACACACCTTGCAATGGCGCCAACCTATACCCATAAGGAGCAATGTAGGGTTCAGTGTCCTGCTCAAGGATATTGTGACACAAGGTGAGAACTGAACCTGCGATCTTCTGATCAGAGGTTGACCACGGGCGCCATCACTGATGTGTAGCGTCAGTCCTATTCTTCTGGTTGTCTGTGAGGCAACTAACAATTATGTTCAGTTATCTTGGCATCATTTGTTTAGTCATTTTCGTAGTGCCAAACACAAAAGGAAAATGTCTCTGCGTTTAATCAAACATCAGGTTGGAGACCATCGAATGAAGGAACTCTGCTCACAAAGCCTTTCTCCAGTGATATGAACGGCCATTTATTTATTTATTTATTTTTTTAAGAGAAGCACAATAGCAAACATTTAATTTCTGAGTTTTCTAACTGACGTGGGATTGAAATAGTGCTTCTGCCGTAATGTTTGCAGGTTGCTAATTCACCAGGTGGTCTGGCTCATGGTTTTCATCTTTGAATAACATCATAGCTTCTGCATGTCAGTAGAGCTTTCTCTCACTTAAATGCAGTTCACCTCCGCAGTGTTGCAGATTTTTTTGTGCAATTTTGTATACCATTTTATTTTTTTTAAGTGCATTGTGTTCTCCAACCTGATTGGCCATAGACTATTGTCAACAAGTCTCCTTGCTGTGTCTCCTTTACAGAAATCATTCATCTTTACTAAGTTGGAGTGCGTGCCGATCTTTAGTTCATTAGTTCAGGACTTATTTTTACAAGACGGTTTGAACTTTAAAGGTTTAAACATGATAGACAAGTGTGAAAATGTACATGTGTTCATGTCTGTCTGAGAAAAGTGTGTAGTGAGGGGTTTTATAGTCTTAAAACATCTATATTTATTGTAAGAAATTAAAGTTGACTATTTTGCAAACTTTGTCGAGCGCCAGGTTATTTTTAGAGTGTAATTTGCGCGAGAAATGAGGGACCACTCTGTAAAATGTTAAATCTCTACTCTGCCTTTTTTTTAAGGCTGCTACAATGGTACCATCCTCTTCTGTGGTTTTGTGCATTCCTTAGTGTTGTAGATAGGCTAGCTGTGGCTTTAATGGGATGTAATTGGAAAACCCGATTAATGAATGTTTATTTAGATAAAATGTTTTTGACCACACAAAAATTCAACATTTTGTTGTCGACTTTATCAATGAAGAGTCGCAGTTTTAAATCTGACCACAGAAGCTGTAAGGCAACACACACAAAGAAACACACACACGCACACAGTTCCATTGGATGGGTCACTGTAAGGCAGCAGAACTGTAGCCATTAGAGACTTAGCACACAGAGCTCAGCAAGCTGCAGCACCCACTAATGGGATACATTTACAAGCCCCTGGATTGGTGTGTGTATGCCTGTAGCCTCACTCCGGTGTCTGTGTGTTGAGCCAAACATCCAGTGAATGTATAGTCTATGTGGGTGTGCTGCACTATGACTGCACACGTCAAAATGTGCAACTGTGCAGTCACCCTGATTCCTTGAAAAACCTGTTGAAAGACTTCAGAGATTTAAATTTTAGTTAGTTTTTTTTTTTTTTTTTTTTTGTCAAAGATACCTGTATTTGTTCTTTTTTTTTTTAAACTGAACCTATGAAATATCTAATATGATATGAGCTTTTTGTTTAGTGCTGTAAAACTGCATGTATTCTGATACATGATGAAAAAAAACTAAAACATAAACAACTTTTATTCCTTTATTGACCTACCATATTGCACACATTATAAGGCCTACTTAAAAGACTTTTTTTTTTTTAATGAAAAGGCACCTTATAATCCGAATCACCTTAAATATGTATTTATTTTGGTTGTGTTTACTGATGCCCGAGCAATTTAGAGAGAGACAAGGCATTTTGTCAAAATGTTTGGTTGTGTATCATTGTAATTATTACAAGGTTGGGAGTTAGTGATGTCACAGTAATATTTGTTTTAGTGGTATCAATTTGTTTTGGATGTGTTGCAAACAAGCTTAGGTATTTTGTATGTACGCCAACGCATTTAACAGGTAGCGGTCGCTCTGTGTTTTGGTTGTGCGTTACTAACAAATGGTAAATGGCGTATACTTGTATAGCGCCTTTCTTCCTACAAGGACAAAGCGCTTTACAGTCACAGACCCATTCACCCAGTCACACACACATTCACACACACATTCATACACTGATGGCGGCTCCGCTGCCAAACACAGGCGCCTGCCTACCACCAGAGGCAAGGTGGGGTTCAGTGTCTTGCCCAAGGACACTTCGACTCATGGGCGTGCAAGGCGGGAATCGAACCTGCAATATTATGATCATGGGTCGACCGCCCTACCGCTGCACCACGGCCGCCCCTAAAAAGGTTGGGAGTCACAGGTACTGGAAACACTTTTAAAGTGGCTAACGTGTAGCATATCGAAAACAAGTTCTGGCATTCGTAAGCGCACTTAAAATAGTCTTACTGACTGTGATGGTGTGGCACCATCAGACTTATCTCTGACTTTTCTCTCACTTAATGCGTCTTATAGTTCGGTGCACTGAAGTTTTTTTTTAAGAAGTAGCATGTAAAATACACAGACTAGATAATATTTATTGCTGTAGGTATTATATTGACCATTTTTGTGTAATCAGCCACGGATGGTTTTAAATTGCTGTTTTTGTGTTGCTCAAGTGTGATTCTAAATCCAATCCAATGGGTTCTGTTGAGCTGAGGCTCATAGAAATGTCCTCATCGCTTGGCCGTTTTTTGAAATTTACCACTCTGAAGTCGTGCCCTCTCAACAGCCTGCTTGTTTTTATCTTTTGCTTCCCCTTTCTCCTGTGTCCCTGGTGTCAGGACCACAGCTTCACTCCATCCATTTTCCGGAGTTTTAGAAGTAGATTGACAAGGGTCAAGGTAAAAACCAAGAGAGAGTTTAAAGTCAAAGAGAAAGAGGCAGATGTGAGGGTTGGCATTGATGGAGAGCTCAGGGGTTGAGGGACAGGAGTGACCATAAAAAGGAAGCAGAAAGGCTTTGAATGTCCAGGGTGAGGCTGAGGTGAAAATGAATTTTTGTGGGTGAGAATGACTGACATTGGAAATGATAGAAGATGAAGACGTTGGATTGCAAAAGTGCCGATGCGGATTAGAGTCTACACAAATCATGTTTCCTCAAACTTGGTAAAGGGACTGGCTGTTTGATTTGCCATTTTGGTATCCAGCAGAGTCTGCCATCATGTAAAAAGACAGAAGCCTTTTCCGTGTGCTGCGGTCATTTCTCGCCTTGACAAATTCAGTTTGAAATAAAAGTGCAATACTGCACATGCCAGCTCCTTGGCTCTGACCTTATCGCTCCACACACACGAGGAGACGGAGCTGCCTGCATTATACAGTGGAGAGCGATACTCATTTTCTCCTCGGAGACGGGTAAACCCCAGAGGACGCTGAGCTGGAGGACAGGGCTTTACACCGCAGCAACAACTGTTCCAGTTCCACGGTTTGCAATGTTTGATTTCATCAGAACAGAGGGACAAATCAACATGCCTGCATTTCAGCTGTTCTTCTGCTGTGGACCTCGGAACATAGAATATTTTATTTTATTTTATTTTTTGTAACAGTACAGCAGAAACATCTGAAATGTGTTACAAACAAATGCAACAAAACAATACGACAAACATTTTACTTTTAGACATTTAATAGTGTTAGTGAATGACGATCAAAAATAATCATAAAGAAATATCAAAACCCAAATTATCATTAGATTTGGTGGATTTGATCAGATAAATTCAAGCAAATGTTTCAAACTGCAAACTGCACTTCCAACTTTTTGTGTTGTGTTTGGATGGCAGATGTACAGTAATTAATACATATTGACTACATATAGGACACATTTCTGAATGGATGGAGGATGGAGAAGTTCTGAAGATCAGCACCTTCTAAAACAAATATCAGAGCTTGTCTGGCATCAACGACTAAATCCAAAAATCACTGTAGTGCCATTTTTTTCCTTGATTTCCCACTCCTGCTATATTTATTTCAAATGAAAAAGTGTTCCCGGTGGTCTTTTAATTCCAATTGTGTTGTTTTTAAGACATATTTCTGCACATCGGCAGTAGCTCATTAGAAATTCCCTTTTGGGTTGTAGGTGGGACTGTTGGCACGTACGTTAGTCTCGCCAATTTTCCAGCATGCCTTTGTTTACACTCTCTCCTTCTTGCTTATAGCACCTCACAAGCCAGGCTAACATTAGCAAAGCAAAAGGGCAAGCGATACTGGAAGTATCCAACCGCAAGATTTAGAATTGGAACGGAGAAAGCCAGCCTTTTGCCCGCCACTGGCAGTAGTTGCATCAAAAGTCCGAGCTTTTTCGAAAATCCGGTTTTCATCTGCTCCTGATCCATCGCGATTTAAATATAGAAAGACTCAGAAATACAGTTTTAATCTTAAATTATTTTATACATGTCCTCCATTTAGAGAAAAATGCTGCAACAATGTTTTAAAAACAACCAAAAAAACTTGAAATTCTGATGATCTGATAGAAAATATTGGCCTTATGTGATTAATCTTGTTTTTTTTTTTCTGTTCACAAAAAGAAAAACAGAGTGCAAAACATCACTGAAAGGATTTCTTAACTGATGTTTGGTGGATTTTTTGCATGTAATAAAAAAAAATCATAGCTTTAGCATCACAATAGCTCATAACAATGGGTCAAAGTAATTTGGATCCTTTAGCTGTGTTTCTATAACCCACTGGATGATTCACAGCAGGAAAGAAAACGGAGGATTGTTTATCCACAGAATCTGCGTTTCTTCTATTAGTGTGGAAGCAGCAACTGTCAAACATGATCATGTGATCATTATGATAACAGGTAGTCTCCGCAGGGTTCATTTATGGCCGTCCATTGAGGCAGCGTTTTTTGAAGCATGGGTCATTTGTCCTTGCTTCCACTCTGCCCTTCCCTTTATCCTCTGCGTCTCATTTTACATTCCCTGCAACTATTCAGGTCACTTCTAATTACTCGGGTCCGATTGGAATTGGCTTTTCAATTTCTGACGCAGCAGCAGTGGAAATGGTGAGGTGCCAACTCCAGCCTCCTCTCACCCGGCTTCACGGCGCCCTCACGCTCTGCCTGATGCACGCACTGCTCTGTGCCTGCGCTTTGCAATGCCAAGCGACTGTGAGAGGGAGCCAGACAAAGGACCAGGGACACCGTTCTGAAGTTGTTACAAGGCCAAGTGCGGTGGATTTAGTCCACGTCTGGGTGTCTCTGCATCAGCGTCTGCAGGTACTTGAAGGGTAACAACACACAGAGGATCAGTATGCTACGAACAAAAACCAAGAGAGGCGAGACGATTTCAAGAAGACATGGGAGTGGCAGGAAGAGCCAGGATTTTTCTGCTCTGTCTTTCTTTCTGGTCCGCAGTGCAGGAGGAGAGAAGATTAAAGTGGAGTGGCTGCTTTTGAAGTTAGGCAGCGTTGAAGAAGCAGCAGCAGCTACATCTCTGCAACATACACACACACACACATCCTTCCTCCCGAAGCTCGGTAAAGTATTGGGCTATAAACGCTGCTCAAAACCAAATCTCCAACATGTACGTATATTCTATAGATTTAAAACTCACTAATCAATTCCCACAGAACTAGAATCTACGTCTGTGTCTAAAAGCAGCTGCAGACTGACAAATCATTATTTTAGTTTGGAATGGGGTTGTGTTTATTGCATGAAGTTCATGTCCTGCAGCAGCAGAGTCTGAGCTGCTTTCGGTTTTGGGAAATATGTGATAAATTTTAATAAGGTAGCCGCTCAGGATGGAAAACAGAGAAGAGAATTAAAAAAACAGTGTTAAAGTAGAAGCCTCCGACTTGCAGCATGTTTGCAGTTTTTTTTCTGTAACTGTGAAGATGCAAAGCTTGTCATGTTACAAAAGGTTATGTGGTGCAATACTTGCACTTCCATGCTGAAGTTGGTTTAAACAGGAGAATAAAGCCTATAGTCACGTGCGTATGCACGGGAGTTGACCAGCCTGTTTTTTGGGGTTTTCCAGTTTGTACAGAGGAGCGTCTGCATCTTCAGGGAATGGCTTGCAATTCACTTGATGCTCCTGAAGGGATGTCAGGAAAATGGAATGTACCTTATGCCACACTGTAGTCATTAGTAAGGAGCGAGTACTTTCTCCTTACTCAGTGGGCCAATGCTGCACACAGGGTGTGCAGGTGATATGTCAGTGCACCTGGTAAATGCTTGGTGGTTTGATTCAATGTCTTCATTCATCCCAAACTTCTAAAGTCACCTAGTTAGAACTAATATCAACAGAATTTTCATTTAATTTTATCTTTAAGACCATTTAATTTTATCTTTAAGACCAAAAATGTCTTCAGAGAGGGGCGTGGCTCTCTTATTGACAGCTAACGGTCATATCCTCAGCCCCCTTGGTGCTTTTGTTAAAAGATGGGGATTTACCAACATGAGAAGAACGGCATCAGCCCAGAAAATACTATCTGGTGATGCCACACACCATCTGTCCATCAATATATGCTGCCATTCCTAAAACCAACACAAATAGCGGATCCTTTTCACCTTTGGATTGTTTTTTTAATTTGCAAAATTTACTTATCATGGGGCCTTATATAGTAGCTATAAGTCTGCTTCTCCTTTCAGAATATTTTACCAAGCTAAGAGCAGAGTGAACTACAATGAAGATTCCAACTCTTCAACTGCTTCTAAGAGTTTAACGGTAACAATAATTGAACATCTGGTTAAATTGCTCAATTTTGACTCACTGGAAACCTAAACCCTCATGAGTTTTCAGTAAAGAATGCCTTAATGTATATCTGCTGCAGAAATGCCAAGGGATAATTGTAGGATTGATGCTCAGGCTGGTAAAAATGTCAGGCCTGTCCTCTCATCAGTGGGGGTACTCCAACCTGCAGCCTCATGACATTCATTACGACCGGACGATTCCTGTGGCCGTCGTATACAACAATTATCCACTGCTTCAAGTTAATAATTGGGAGACTGCTTCAGAATTTATGAATCTGTTTGTGTGCAGTCCATGCGTGTAGGACTCCCACAGACATCACTGTGTTTGCGTGCAGCCACATCCATTACAGGCTTTCAAATCCAACTGCATTTAAGGACATCGACATATGCTGAGCAGTTGTGAAGAATCATCAGGCTTAAACTGCCAGTGGGTCTTAGCCAAGAACCCAAATGTGACAGATTCAGATTAAAATTGCTAATTACTTTCCAGAAAAGCCCTTCTAGAGGATGGATGTGTTGAAATGTGTGTGTTTTAGTTGTATGTGGAGGATGTGGTGTGGAAGGTAATTTCAGCCAATAGCAGCCTTTATTGAGTGACTTTATCTAAGATGTAATGTCGTTGTCGTGGCGATGGGTTTCCTATTTGAAATGAGCTAGAAAGTGGTACCAGGACCCTCACTAAATACCTTCCTATTTGACCCAACTCTTCCCTTCTCTGCATGAGAGGAAACAAAGCACTGCCCTCTTTAAGGCCGCATGCTTTTGCATTATACTCTTCCACTGCTTCTTCTCTACTGTAGCCTACAGGTGAAGGTTTAAGGGACTTATCAGCTTCCTTTCAGCACAGCCAAATAAAGTTAGCTTGCTCTTTAGCACACTTTTTTCAGTTTTTTTCTCTGTAAACGTGCCGTTTGTTCCCTGCTGAATCATACAGATCACTGTGCAACGTTCTGTACTGAACCGACTAAGTGTGACGTCACGTCACTCAGAAAATGGTTTACAGTTCCAAATGAAATCATTTTTATCGCAAAAAAAAGGTCGCCATATTAGAATCAGAAATCATAACGTGGCAGTGATTGGTTCAAATCGGTCTGAGTCAACATTTCTATGGCAACCACTTGAAGAAGGCCACACCCCTTACCACTTAAAGGGCATGCTCGGGAGAATCGGGCAATCAAATGATTTGAAAGTTTGATGTGAAAACAACATGCTTTTGTCGATTCATCTGATTGGTCAGTTTATAACTCAAATAATTTGCAGTAAAGAAAAAAAATTAATAAAAAATCAGGATTATCAAGAAGATGTAAAAAACAGCTGTTTATTTCTCTATAGACGTCTGTGAGATTTTGGCTTCTTGGAGCCAGCAGGTACTTCCTGTGTGCAATGCCAGGGGTTACTCAATCCAAGTCTCATATACAGTTCTGTACCTTCAATGTAAAGGCTTACTATGGGATTTTTATGCAAACTACAGAAGGAAGGAATAGGGCAAGATATCAGAAATACGTGCTTACAAAACCTTCCCTCACTTCTTACGCAATACAAACATAGTGCACATGTTTTCTGCATTTTATTTTTTCATTTGCTATACCCGCTACAGGACATTTTGCTCCGTCTAACTGAATTTATCATGAATGGCTGCAGTATTTGAGTTTCAAAAGAAAATGTGATCAGATGCATACCTGCTGAAACACACAGATCCATCTATAGCAGTGGATATACTCAGCAGTTCCTACATTCTGCTGCTAAGCAAGGGGCCACTATTCCTGACTTAAAAGCAAAACTTAAAAAATGCTTTTGGGCGAGTGGAGAGTGATCAAATGGTCACTCAAACAATCATTTTTAGAGGGTTGATACATTCTGACTCCAGGAAAATGTTCACATTGTTTGTTAAACATTTTCTCTTCTCCGAGATTGCAAAATGAAGTATTTGCAATGTTAACAGCGTAATCCCTGCAACAATTCTGCATTCCTTTTAGCACATTCAACCCTAAAAACATAGTATAACTCTAACATTTATATGGTTTAAATCTGTTGTCCTGCTCATGACTGCATGCACTCAAGGCACTGCAACCCATTTCTTCATCTTTAAACATGCAGAATGCTTCTAAAACAAGCATGCATTCCTTCATCAGGGATGCTCCAGCTCGCTGTCTTTTAGTCTGAAGGGAACCCAACCTCATGTGCAGGGAATAGCAGTGTGAATTATTGAAGGCTGATGGAGTAAGATGAAAAGAGAACAAGCAAGTTGTGCATGAAGAAGTGATGTGAAGAAGGACCTGGTTGGAGGAAAAGGAGGCTCTCCGTGAAGGCAGAAGACGACACGAACAAACGCATGAGAGGACAACGATGCTGTAGGAGTTGAAGTGTGTTGTTTTTCCCCTTTGGCTTGTTTGTTTGCTGATGTAAAAATGAAATGGACTTGATCCGCATGGGAGTTTACTTGCATGCAGCTGAAGTATTTTCAGAGGTTGCAGCACATGCATACATAAAGCCGTGCACCCGGTGGGGACCGAAAGGGAGGAGAATAAAGAAAACCAGAAACAGCGCTAACCTCGTCCTCATACTCAGGTTCCTAAAGAGAGAAGCGAAGGCTGTTGAGAGTTCTGCACTTTTAGTGTTTCCTCTGTTTATGTAAGCAAACTTTTCTGTGCCCGTGGTCTCTGCATGAACAGAGGCATTTGTGTTTCCAAGGGTGTGAGTCTGTGAAGTGGCAGTGGGAGTCTTACTTCCCTCGGCATTGTGGCACTCTGTTGAACATGGCTGCAAATCAATGTCATCCGCACACACGCTCACCCGCACGCGCTCACTTGGACGTGTTTGCAGCTAAAACAGCAGGTGGCACAGACGTCAGCCACTTAATCTGCAGCCATTTGGTCAGCACTGATAACCAAAAAGTTTATTTTCCCACTTTTACCCTGTTTGCTTTGAGGCAGCTTGGATATAATTCAGTACATATAAAAAATGCTTTAAAAAGAATAAAACATACTTTTAGACATCACACAGATGCACCATTTTTGATTTATAACTTCAGGTTTTCTTTGAGATAAAGAAAATGACAACATAAAGAAAGAAAAACAGTTTTTTTTAATGTCCCCCATATAATAAAATAGCTCAGAACAAAGAAATGACATTGTGAGAAAGAAAAACAAAATAGAACAGCAGCTACAAGGGAACAGTGCCTACACCTTATCATGGAGTCAAAGCTTCACACCCATTCACCAACAGCCTCCTGAAAAGTCACCAAGTGAAGAATCTTTTCAAAGAGTAAACTTGTTGGTTTTATTTCCATCAATCTATCTTCCAAATTCGCCGAATCACTTTCGAGGTCACAGGGTTGCTGGGCCAATCCCAGTGTACATGCGGGGTGCACTGTATCAGCAAACGCTACAGCCTGAGACGCTGAACTTCTCTCCTCCTTTCACTTCAAACACAGCTGCAGATCTCCAGTAATCAGCCTGATTTATAATGCGGGAGGGGCAGAGTCACTGGCTGCAACGTCAAATGGTTGTTGAGTATAAGCAATGTATACTTCATCCTCTTAAAATTTTTAGTCTCTAGTCCTTCTGTGAAATTATCTTAAAAATAACAGTCGGAAGCTGCGTTCACACCGAATGGAGCTAAAGCGATTGATCTCGCTAGGCGGCTCCCAGGAGGCAAGCTGGAGGCCAGACAGAGAACCGCAGCCTGCTCAAGCCTCCTGAACTTTACATTTTTCTCATTTTTATAGAGGCAATAATAAAAAAGGTCCTGTGATTTTATTCTTATTTTAATTTTTTCCTTCTTTGGTTAACGCGGGACAGCAAGCCTTCAAACTCTGTCAGAGAGAGACGGAAACACATGGAGATGTGATTACCGATGTTTTTGTAGAGCTCTTAAAATTAAATAAACCTGATCTCTCAACATCATCTGTGTTTTCCATGCTTTGTAAATGAGATAAACACAGACACCGCTCCATGAAGCAATCAGGCTAAAAACATTAGCAGGAAGCTCCTCCCACACCTGGCCATGGCGGCAAGCTTATGAACACATTTTTGGTCACGCAGCGAGCCCAGAATCCGCTGTGCGGCGAAAGAGAGGCAGCCGATGAAAATTTGGCCCACAAATTGCGTTCGGTGTGAACGCAGCTCGACACATTTTTACTAACTTGAATGCCGTAAAGACAGGGATTTTTTTAAAACAGGAAATGCTGGAAATTGAAAAGCGATTTTTACTTTGAAGGGTTGAAACCAGAGTGAGGCTATTTGTGGATCGTGTGTTGTCATCCAAAGTGTGAATCTGAAGGAGTGAAAGTCATGAAAGGTCAGGAAATGTTTTTGGGAGAAGGTATTTAGTGGGAGCTAGACACAGGATTTAGCAGGACCAGCCAGATTTCAGTGCTTGTTTTAGCTGATGCCTTCTTTAAACAAGCAGCTGTTGTAACTGTGTGATGTTTTCTATGCAGTTTGGATCAGAATGGAAGGTGAGATAAACCCATTGAAGGTGTGAAAAGGTCCGGCATCCCCTGCCACTCAAACCAAGTCCATTCAACTATCCGGACGTGAAAGCGCCTTCAAAAAAAGAAAGTTTTATCTTTGATTGTTGGATGCTTTCCTCAAACACACCAGGATAAAAAGATTTATTTTAAAGGAAAAACAGTGCAACAACCCACCAATGCATACTGTGTTTTAAGTGTGAAGAAATCTGTGAAAAGGTCATTTTGAGTAATATATAAACATTCGTTCGGTGAAGCTGTCAGGTAGCTTGCACTGCATGCAGTTGAGCGGAGATGCAAACAAACACAGCAGCAGGACTTCCTTTCAGATTTTTGCTGGATTGCTGGTCGACACAGCATGACGGCTTTCTGAGCAATTAGCTTGTTTTGGGGTCAGACTGGGGTTTTGAAATATGCGTGCACGTGTATGAAGATGGGGAAAGTGTTCACTGCACGTCTGCAGTCTCAGGGAGGGATCCTCTTGCTTTCATCGGATGACATGGAAAACTGGGAAAAAATGAAGAGGTGAATCGCCCGAAGTGGAAAAGCGCAGAGAAAGGACGAAGAACGGTGACACATGAAAGAGTGAACAAGGAAAGATCACAAGCAATCAAGTTCTTGCTAAACTAAGGGATGTGGCACGGTGAAGGCTCTACCAGTCACCATAGCAACCATTTAAAGGCCGATCCCCAATGCAATTAGAGAGGCTTTGAGGCAGTCAGTTTGAGGGCAGAGAGAATGAAAAATAATGACAAGAAAGAGCAGATAGACTTAAGGGAAACAAGGCAGTTGAATGAATGAAAACAAGCCATTATGAGAGTGAGTGTGTCAGTAATTGCATTGGATAATTGTCGAGAGGTGAGGCGCTTCTTCTTCTGCGCCAGTCGTAGGAATTTTAATAATGATGATGCCACCGGCAATAGAAGTTTATGGGTTTGCAGCCTTGCTGGGCATGCATCTGTGAACAGAGAAGATCTAAAGACACCTTTGATAGTGAAGTCTGCAGAATCCTGCAAACTGTTTCAAGGTAGAAGGGAAGGCTGAAGGTGTATAGGTTTGATTTACAGTAGGGCCGAGGGGGAAAGCCTTGGCTCAGGCTGCCGAGGTGATGTTATCAATGAAATGAATCCCTCAAAACTCAGAAGCGTTAGAACCAGCAATCCTCAGCAGTGCCATCTAAGCCCGTTAACGACAAGAGAACACGACAAATCCAGGCTTTTTCAGGTGGGCTTAAATTTGCAGCCCTTTTTATGAGACTTACACTTGATCATAAACTGAATCTGCGACACGTGCTGAACATCATTATATATTTTTCCATTGAAAATTGTCAAGTGTTGATCTGGCAATGTTGTCTGATGAAAAATAAATCTGCTCTTGAATACGGATTATGACCTACTTTTTTTGGGCCATATATCGGATAACCATCCATCCGTCTTTTGAACCGGGCCTTAACCCTCCTATTATCCTTGGGGTCAATTTGACCCCAATTCAATGTTAGTAATTAAGAAAATAATAGTTAATCTTTTTTTACTTCATATTTCATGACTTTTCCTAATTTGATGGGGACAACTTATTAAGCATAAATTTATCATGATGTTTTTTTTCAATGTGCTAAACACAAATTGCATGCAGTGGTGTTCTTTGTGGGTCAATTTGACCCCAGGGTGTTTTAGCTGTGTAAAACTTGTCTGTCTGTGTGTGTGACCTAACATCCCCACACCTGCAGGTGCAGACTTGATACTTTTGAGTTGATACATAACAGGGGGGGTGGGGAAAGCAACTGTTCCCACGAGAACTTTAATTTGTAACACTGTAACACTTGAAGGTCACTACACTTTGCTGAACGTCACTTTGCTGCTGCTGCAGACAACAGAACCTCCTCATTGTGGGATAAATGAAATTTTATCTCATCTCAACTCATCTCTCAAATGAAAAGCTCAAATAACGACTTTGTCTTTAACATGACTGACTGTGTGTCTAGTGGGACACACTCTTAGCAAGAAATATGTCTGCAACGAGCATGCACCAACTCTCTGCACGTCCTGTGTACAGCAGTGCAGACTAAAAGCTCGACTCTGGGCATAAAGAACTGTTCCATGTTCTGACTATCTGACTTATGTTCTCATTATGATTTTCTGTTTCACACAAAAACATTAGAAAAAGGTAAAAAAGAGGGAAAATACTCTAACTCTTCCACTGCCGGTCCCAAGCCAGGATAACAAAAGAGGAGGGGTGAGTCAGACTTTATAGCGACTAACCACAAATATGTCAAAAAAAAGGTGACAAAAATAGTAAAAAAAAATGGTATATAAATATGTTCATAAAAGGTCACTAACATCAGCCAATATGCTTTATTCTTTACTTTTTCTTTATTTTACAGCAAAGGTCATATAATCACCAAATCCAATAGGGTTCAAACTCTTGTGGTCATTAATGTTGTCAGTACATTTGAGAAGATTTGTATGAAAACTTTTCAAGATACGGTCATTCTAATTTAAAAGTTTGACCTGATGGTGGCGCTAGAGAACAGGTCAACCCACTGATCTGTTTCATTATCAAGGGGTTATTTATGTAATCAACAAATAAACAATGTGCCTGACACAAAAACATGGTCAACAATTTTATACAAATCATTTTCTGAAGGCAAATATCCCTGGGGTCAAATTGACCCCAAGGGTGAATGAAATGTGTGAGTAATATTTGAGGGGTAATACAAGGGTTAAACAGCCTTAAATATTTTTGGAAGCATGCAGGAATTCCTGTTGTTCATTCTCACTGAAATGTAATGTAAATGTAATGTCTGTCACCTCACAGTCACCTTTGACTACCATTATGGAGCTACCTAAGTAATCTATCTTCACCAAGTATTTTGGCATGCAATCATAATATTTCAAACCTAATATGTGTAGTATTTTGAAAATTTCTCTACCTATAGGTTTACGTTAGGTACATTTGAGTCACACTCACCCATTTTCCTCCTGTTCTATAAACCATCAGTTGTCTGGATTCATGCAAACCACCAGGAAGTGGTGGTTTCAGAAACTCCACATGATCATAATTTTCCCAACTGAATAACTGAGAATAGAATAGAATAGAATAGAATAGAATAGAATAGAATAGAATAGAATAGAATAGAATAGAATAGAATAGAATAGACTTTCTTACTTGCAGCCCCAAATATTGTCCTTTCATAATCAAGATTATTACCGAGTTATTGATCTAACTTTGATGATGTGGTAGAAATGTATCCTTTTGGTAGTTGATGTGAGGATCTTCCTTTCTTCCTTGATGTAAAACTCTTTGACAATATTCTGTTTTGCTCTTGTGGTGGCAAGATTTTCAAATTCGTGCTAAAGCCGTTGTGCGTTTTTTTCTTTTTCATTCTATCTGGTCACCTGGCCAGTTGATGAACATGCACACGGTGGTTGAAAGACACCAGAGTCCACTTGCAAGTGAAATAAAACCTTTGAGAGGAACGTTTTGATCACCTGCTGTAATGATTGATTGATTGATTGATTGATTGATTGATTGATTGATTGATTGATTGATTGATTAATTGATTGATTGATTGATTGATTGATTGATTGAAAGCATTGTAGTCAAAGCAATAAAGAGTTTACACAGATTTATTAAAGTCATTACAGAATTGATGAACTGAATTGATTTAAAAAAAAACAGAAAACAAAACACAGTTAAATCACATTTGCTTGATTAAATAAAGCGATCATTAACTAAAGACATGCTGCACTTGTTTTATTGCTTAAAAATAAAAAGCTATGCACAAGCAGTCAGGATGATAGACCCTTGAGGACGAGCTGTTGTGTTTGGTGCAGTAGGTCTTCTAAGAGCCTTAAGATCTCCGAAATCGGTGGACTAAACCTTCGAAGCCGGCTGCAAGATTTACGCACATTTTCATGAAATAGTTTAACCTAAAATAAAGCATAGTGCTATGGTTACCATTGACCTTTTGGAAACTAGCTCTTCTCAGCAGCAGTGAGGACGTCTCTGCATGAGCGGCAGCGTCCAGGTGCTCCAGGTGCCAGAGTCAGGAGAGGTGATCTCTCGTTTCCATTGGTTAACAGCGACTCCGTTCATGTGACAAACGCTTGATGGGGAGGCGATGGAGATATTTTTCACTGCACATTCAGGACAAATTGATGGCTTGTGTTGCGGCTGTGGCCTACTGAGTGTTTATAATGTAGCATTTGCACTTCACTGCCCCAATCCTGTGACCCCCCGAGGGAAACGACTTCTACTGCTCCACTGCCCTTTCACATCCTTATCTTCTCTTATTATTGTCCCATCCCATGTTTGGTTTCCTTTTTGACTTCTCTCATTCGCTTTCCTGTTTTACTTTTGCTTCGTTCTTAAAGTTTTTCAGAGGCATGTATATTTTTCCTTTTTTTTTATTTGTTGTCTTGCTCTGCTTGCTCCTGACGCCTCCTTTGTCATTGCTTCTTGTTTTAATGCCTTTCGTGATATATGAAAGCCCCCAGCTCGTCTTTGCTTGTTGAGTCTTCCACAGGCGACTTTCCAATCATTTTTTGCCACTGTCACTCAGTAGTCCATTTTTTCCCCACTCTCTCCTTTCCCTGTGTTTACACCCACCATCTGTCTCATCACTCGATCGTCTCCTTTCAGCCTCCCCTCCCTGTTTGTCTTCCCTGCTCATTTTACTTCTTATTTCCAACCCCTCCTCTGTGTTTGCGCCATCACTGCTGAGTGTTATCCCTGCCTTCTCTTTACAGTCTGTCTCTGTGTACTATGTCCTATCCCCAGCCTAAAGCATGGTTGACAAGTGGATCATCTCTCCAAAGGCATGTATCCTCTCCAGACCTCTTTATTTTAGCAGCTATCACTTCTTCACAGCGGCGTCATTTAACAACACCTCACTATCTTTTTGAACCTCTCTTTAATTCGTCAGTTCCTTACTAATTCCTTCTAATGTAGACTCAAAGAGAATTTATGAAAAAAAGGAATACAGCAACTAATAGCGAGTAATGTCACTGATAGAAGCTGATGCTAAACCTCAGTTAAAATCCAACTCTGATCATCTTTTGATCTATTTTCAAAGTGTTACCAGTGGTCTTTTAATTATGATATGGCTGTTTTTAGCCACAAAAAAAAACAAAAAAACAAACAACGGTGTCGTTTTCTGGGACATAGTTTTCAAATATAATTTTTTGTCTGCTTCACATCAATTTAAATAAAGAAATACTTAGAAATGCAATTTTAAGCTAAATCTTAGCCTCCATTATGTGAAAAATTCTACATGAACATGTTAAAAAAATTACCATTTTCTTTGGAGTGGGTCTTTAACTGAATGTTTTTTAAACTGTTGGCACAATTTTTAAACAGTTAAAGATATATGTTAGTGCAACACAGACTCACCTTAAGAAAGAACCCTCAAAAATATTTTTGCAATGACATTACTAAATTCTGGAACATTTTTCCCTTACTTTTTGAAATTCTAATTAATAGTAATGATAAACATAGAAATAACTTTTTTGAATTTGAACTGAAATTAATAGGCAACAACACCTAAAATGAAAAATATATGTATATTTTAAATGTATTTAATTGTTGCTCCGTCTTCAGCGGAGGCAAAGCAAAGCGCTGGATAATACCGAACACCAGGTGTATTATTTAAGAGAGCTATTTTCAACGCCTGGAGACCTGGGGCTGCATTCTCCGTGGATGTTCAGCTGTTTTGTATAAAACTGAAATAATGTTCTGTGTACAAACGAATAAAAGCAGCTTTCTGTGTGTTGAGGATGCGAGGTTAAACTGAGTCCTCGCACTTTCTGTATTTTTGTTTTGCACTTCCTTTTCCTGCAGCGTTCACGCTTTTCACTGAGCAGAGAGAAGGCGTACATGGCGTAGTGATGTGAGCCTTGGCGGCTCCAAAAGGAGCAAGTGTTCACACTGTTTTAAAGTGATGGTTGGGTCAAGGCCCGATGGGTCATAACGCCGTGGCTAAATGCAGCTCTGACAGGTGGTGTGGTCGCAGCCCTAGACTGAGTGAGAGACGGTGTGAAAAATGGATGTGCCCTACTTACAACAGCTGAAGAGAGACAAGAATGGCAGGCTGGGAGGATGAAACCATGTCAGATTTTTTTCATCTCATCTTTGTTGTATTACATGATGACAACGAGTTCGCAGGCGTTGCCGCCTTCCTGTTGTAGATCAGTTTTGTTGTCCTATGTCCTACAGTTTTCATGTCAAAGTCCTTGCTCCCCCAGCTTAAATAAAATACTACATTAAATTCTAGGTCAGAGTGCTTGCTTTGAGTTTTTTAAACATGTTCTTGTGGAGTTTTTCAGATGATGGAGGATCTGTGTTGAGTAAGGGATAATGGCCAACGAAGTGTGCATGTTACGGCTCATTAACAGATAGAAGCCAGGAGCAGGAAGCACTCGAATCCAAGGGATTTGAAAGCCAGAAGGTTTAATAACAAAAATTCCTCCACAAATGTGGGACAAAAGCATGAGGTAACCGACAGGACTAAACAGTACCCTGCGATGAGAAAAACTCAAATGGCTACTCCATAAATATCTGAAATAATAACTGAAAAAGTGTAAACAGCTGTAAAAGCTGGTGACATCACATGAGGGGGAGGGGCAAGGCCGCCACTCAGCATTAATCATGACAGTGCATTATCAGAAATGAATGCACGCTGTGAACACCTGAACCAACGCACTTACACTTCACATTTTCCTGAGGTGCCTTAATTTCTGATAATGCACACTTCGAAGACCATTAACCGTGGTTATACCATGGTCACTTAAAAAAGAATTTAAATATTCAATCAGTTTTTAGTACTTTCTTCTTGTTATTTTTTTGGTTTAAATCACTTTTTCCACTAAAAGAGGGCTATTTTTTACATAGTGCAGCGCATTGTCATGTTAGCCTGAGCCGGCACCGAAGCGATATATATGCTGATCTTCACGATGGGTTGAATAAAGCATCAGTTCAGAGAGAAAGTTTACTCTTACTGCTTGTTTTTGTCCAGATGATGAAGCTAAAGTTTGTTTTAAAGACGCCAGCGCAGTGATATAGAACATTTAGGCTATGTGACCGGAACTTCTTTTATAGGTTTACATTATCACTGTGGATTATCACTTTTTAATCCACACCTAGCAGCCAATCAGAATCCAGTATTCACTATGACCATGGTGTAATAATAGTTAATTTCTTTGTTCAAATCGTGAATCAGGAGCAGACGCAAGGATGATGGGAAATGGGGCGCGCTTGCTTTGCGCCAACGGTCCTGCCCAGAATTCAGAGGCAAATTTCTAATGAACTCCTGCCATTCGGCAGAAGAAAAAAATGACTCAGGTTTTTTGAGTTTGGCTAAAAAAATTGATATTCACAACTAAAAGACCACTGGGAGCAATTTAACAATAGATCAAAAGATGATCGGAATAAAACTTTGAAGTTGTCTTCCAAATGTAACTCAGTTAAATGCCAAAATTTGTTAAAGAAATTCAAAAAAAAGCTTGAGCATTTGTGATTTATAGGACTTTAAGGCAAAAAACTATCCTCCTCTGTTACCATGGGACCAGCTCTCAGTAGCCCAACTCACATTATTCAACCCAGCTTGACCAAGCAGAGCCCTTTATCTGCTCCACTCCTATTTAAACGAGATGGGGAGAAGAGCTGGTCCCAAGGAGTCAGCAAAATGGAAACCGCTGCACTTTAATCAACAATGTCAAACTCCACAAAGGAACAACTAAGGAGCTCTGCCGCTTTAGCCAGTTTACTCTGAGGAATATCTTAATGACCAAAAAGGATTTATAGCGGTTTACACTGCAGGCCACACCGCACGTTGAGCCTTTGAATATATGCTGTTCTCAGCAGTCATCTTAATGCAGCACAGTGGCCACGGCTCACCTGAGGCCTGAGGAAGTTATTACAGAGAGCCAGCGGAGAGCATTTCATGTTCACCACAGATAGGTGTGGAATAATGAGGGGCATAAGGAGGCTTGGAAGACGTGAAAATGTGATTTGAAATAAACACATCCATGATCTGGAAGGATGCTGTCACTCATGTCCACTCATGTTTTTCTAAAGGCTGTCCTACTTCCTGTCAGTTTCTTTCTTCCTTTTGAGCTGAGTACGAAACAACTCCTTTTGTAGTTGACAGGAACATGTTTTTTAGAGGGGAGGTGAGGATGAAGCCCCTTGATGTATATTGATGCAAAAACATAAGCAACTTCTGCTCCAAACTTACCTTAATTTACCATCTACATAAAAGCAAAATAAAACTGAACATATTTTTCCATTGCTGGAAATAAATTTAATCTTTAAAGGGCTAAAGATGCATTTTTGTAATTATAGATGTATCACTTCTTGTTACGCCTCGTAACTGAAGAACCCAAATGCAGGAAGGACTTTGAAAACCAAATGTTTAGTAGTCAAAGATTTACTTGAAAAACTTGAGGAAACAATCATCAGTGACACTGAACAAACAGGACACTGCGACACAGAAACCACAGGGACAGGAACCTAAATACACAAACACAAATTACAAACAGACAACAGCTGAGATCCAGGTGATTGCACAGGAGGAGGTGGGAGGAGGGTACAGCTGCCGGCTGTAATCATGACATAACCCCCCTCACAAAGTCCGGCTCCCAGACGGACCCCGACGAGGCTGATCAGGGTGGTCCCTGTGGAAACAGGCGATCGAATTCGGGTCGAGGACATGGCGCCCTGGCACCCACTGACGCTCAGCAGGGCCGTAGCCCTCCCAGTCCACCAGATACTGGACACACCGGCCAACCCTTCTTGAGGCGAGGAGTTTCCGAATAGTGTACACGGGCCCACCATCCACGATATGAGGTGCAGGAGGGGGTGCAGGAGGAGGCTGGAGAGGTGAGTCTTTTGCAGGCTTGAATTTACTGACGTGGAACACCGGGTGAACTCTGAGAGTGCGGGGAAGGTCAAGCCTGACCGCCACAGGATTGATGATTCCCACAACAGGGTATGGCCCGATGTAGCGGGGCATAAGCTTCCTAGCACCTCCTTTCAGAGGAATGTCTGTAGAAGAGAGCCAAACTCTGTCTCCCACCTTGTACTCAGGAGCGGCCGTCCTCTGGCAGTTAGCAACTGCGGTGAACCTCTCCTGGTTCCTCAGCAACCGGTGTCGAAAGCCCTCCCAGAAACGACGGCAGCGCCTCATAAATGCTGCAGGACCTGAAACCGCGGCCGTCTGCTCTTGGTGAGGGAAGAGAGGCGGTTGGTAGCCATAAGCTGTTTGAAAGGGAGAATAACCAGTGGAGCCAACGAGGGAGTTGTGTGAATACTCTGGCCAGGAGAGATGAGACGACCAGGTGTTGGGGTTCTTTGAGCACAGCGCTCGCAGGGTGGTCTCCAGATCCTGGTTGAATCTCTCCACCTGGCCGTTGGTCTGGGGATGAAAACCAGAGCTTAAACTGACCTTAACTCCCAACAGCTTACAGAATTCCCTCCAGAACGAAGCTATGAACTGGGGTCCACGATCAGAAACAATGTTCTGTGGGAGACCGTGCAGCCGAAACACATGTTTCGTAACCAACACTGCCATCTCCTTGGCTGATGGTAACCCCTGCAGAGGGACTGCATGAGCCAGTTTGGAGAATCTGTCCACCACAGTCATTATGACCGTTTTCCCGTTGGAATTGGGCAAGCCAGTGATGAAGTCCATCGCAATACGGGACCATGGCCTGGAGGGTACAGGCAGAGGTTGAAGAAGCCCAGCAAGGGGAGTCCTGGGAGTCTTCACACTGGCACATATGGGGCAAGAGGAAACAAACGCCCTTATGTCTGATGACATAGTGGGCCACCAAAATCTTTAGCTAGATGGGAGGAATGTCCCCACTTTAAAACGGACTGACGGAGAGACGAGGGAACAAATAGACATTCCGCAGGACAGCCAGGAGGAATACTTGTAGGATCAGGAACTGAAGCCTTGACCCGGCGCTCTATGGACCAGCGCGCTGCACCCAGAACTAGATGAGGCGGAACAATGGGGCTGGATGTAGTCGAGTTCCCACCTTCCTCTCTCTGATGTAGACTAGACAGAGCGTCCGGCTTTGTGTTCTTGCTGCCAGGGAGATAAGAGAGGGTGAAGGCGAAACTATCAAAAAACAGAGCCCACCGTGCCTGGCGAGGGCTTAAGCGTTTGGCAGTCCTGATGTACTCTAAATTCTTGTGGTCCGTCCACACAAGAAATGGTCTTTCAGCCCCTTCCAGCCAGTTACGCCACTCCTCAAGGGCTAGTTTGACAGCAAGCAGTTCTCTGTTCCCAATGTCGTAATTTCTTTCTGCAGGAGTGAGCTTGCAGGAGAAATACGCGCAGGGATGGACTTTGTTATCAGACGCTCTCTGAGACAAAACAGCCCCTACACCCGTCTCAGACACATCCACCTCCACAATAAATTGTTTGGAGGTGTCAGGCTGAGTAAGGACAGGAGCTGTAGAGAACCGTCTTTTTAGCTCGGTAAACGCTCTATCTGCTCCCCCTTCCCAGATAAAAGGTACCTTAGCCGATGTTAGTCCATGCAGGGGTGCAGCCACGTCACTAAAGCCTCTGATGAACCGCCTGTAGAAGTTGGCAAACCCTAGAAAACGTTGGACCTGTTTGCGCCGGGTAGGAACAGGCCACTCCAAAACAGCCTTCACCTTGTCATCATCCATAAGCACCGATCCAGGTGAAACCACATGGCCGAGGAACTTTGTGTGTGTGGTGTGGAATTCACACTTCTCGGCCTTGCAGTATAGCTGGTTTTCAAGGAGGCGCTGGAATACGGCTCTGACGTGCTGCACATGGGTCTCGAGATCTGGAGAGAAGATCAAAATTTCGTCCAAATAAACAAACACGACCTTGTTTAACATGTCCTTGAGCACGTCATTGATTAAACACTGAAAAACGGCAGGTGCATTCGTAAGTCCAAAAGGCATGACCAAATACTCGAAGTGACCATTAGGAGTGTTAAAGGCGGTCTTCCACTCGTCCCCCTCTCGAATATGGACTAGATGGTACGCGCTTCGAAGGTCCAATTTAGTGAAGATCTGGGCTCCCCTTAACTGATCAAAGGCAGTCTGTAAGAGAGGCAAGGGGTACGTGTTCCGAGCAGTGATGTTGTTTAACCCCCTGTAATCAATGCAGGGTCGTAAACCCCCTTCTCGTTTGCCCACGAAGAAAAATCCTGGCCCTGCAGGAGAGGAAGAGGGACGAATGATGCCGGCCTGGAGACCCTCCTGGATGTACTCCTCCATAGCCTCCTGCTCAGGACGTGAGAGAGGATATATGTGTCCCTTAGGTGGTTGTGTCCCTGGAAGAAGATTAATGGCACAGTCATATGGACGATGTAGGGGGAGGGACTTAGCCCGGAGTTTGCTGAAGACTGCACCTAGGTCATGGTATGCTGAAGGAACAGCTCTGAGATCCAGAGGTTCGGGAGGAGGACTTTTAACTGAGGAGCGAACAGCGGCAGCAGTTAAACAATTCAAGAGACAAAATGAACTCCAGGACAATACACGCCCCGAAGTCCAGCCAATATGTGGAGTGTGTCTGCACAACCAGGGGAAACCTAAGATCACCTGTGGTTTCAAAGAGTCAACAACATAAAAACGACGTAGTTCAGTGTGGTTACCGGACACAGTTCCTTGAATATTAACTGTACGTGCAGACACATTATGGATGACAGACCCGTTAATAGCACAAATAAGCAACGCAGGAGACAAATGTTCAACAGGAACCTTAAGTTCGGTTACCAACTCGTGAGATATAAATTCCCCATCTGAACCAGAGTCGATAAGAGTCTCCAGCTCCTTCTGGGCTCCTGCGTAGTTCATCAACACCTTGGTTGAGGATCGTGAGGGTAAAGAAAAAGAGGAGGTACGGCTCACCAGTTCCCTCCTTGCTGGTGAACCCTGGTGTTTCCCGGGCAGTCGCACACTAAGTGTCCAGACTGTCCACAGTACAAGCAAAGTCCCAAACGGCGCCGTCGCTCAGCGGGAGTCAGACGTCCAGTTCCCAGCTGCATGGGCTTGGGGGGAGGAACGAATTCCTGGTGCGAAGTACTGGAACGGGACGGAGGAAGTCAAAGTGAAGGCGACAGGAGGTGATGAAGGCCCGGCAGTCTTCAGCTGTTCCATCGAATGGCTCTGGACGGCCCAGTCGGGTTTGACGGGACGGGGCTCAGATGAAGGAATATGTTCCAGCCTGGAGAGGCGATCATGGAGTTGTTGCATACCGGACATGAAACCCCGCATCTCCCGTGCCAGGACAGACAGCTCTTCACCGGCGGCTGAGGCTCCTTCAGCGGATGATCCAAATAAGTCCCCAAGATGCGAACTTCCTGCTGGGTTGGTCATGGTCGCAGTGTAATGTTACGGCTCGTAACTGAAGAACCCAAATGCAGGAAGGACTCGAAAACCAAATGTTTGACTACAGATGAAAACTGGACTGAGTGACTCCTCCCCCCTGGTGTTCCAAACAGGTACCAAACAGTACCTAGAAGTCAGTTTTTGTCATCTTCTGTTTTCCCTCTCAGCCTCACCAGGTTCCAGTTCATCATCCACCTTAGATAATCCCCCTCAGTTTATGTAGTGTCCAGTTTTCGGTTCCTCAGTATCAGGTCATCAGCTCTATTCTGTTCTGCATTGTCATCCTCTTTTTCTCTCTGTAGTTTTTGTCATGTTCTGGTTAATTTAATAAATATTTCAGTTTCTGTCACCAAGCCTGGTCTCCTGCATTTTTTTTTTTTTTTTTTTTTTTTTTTTTTTTTTTACCTTGTCCTGTCCAACAGCTGGGCAAACAGATGAGAGCTGAGGGCCTCTTGTGTTGGACATATTTTACTTTAACAAGAGGGGTTATTAATCTTCAGACAAACCAAAGGTATGTCTGAATAAACCCCTTTTGTAATTGAGGCCAAACTTTATTAATTTCAAACATGTTTGAAGATCTTTGGTGTTGGACCGGACGGAAAAGGAAAGAGGGGAAGAAGAGAGAGGGACGTTAGAAAGAGGGGGGGAAGGAGGGTGATAGTAGGAGGGGAAGGGGGATAAGACCATGAAGCAGCATAGAGCAACAAGTTTACTGGTTGTTAATCACCATGGTAAGGCTCAAATGCAGTACAAAAAGGGCGGAGCCTGTCCACACACACACCCAAGTGTCAAACACACCTGCTAGTTGCAAAAATGTCCATCTGTCGACATGTACACAAAACAGATAGTGCTCACACGCATACTTATGCCTTAAAACCAACTAGTGTGAAACATTTCAGTCATTCAGTCACGCAAACCGCCAGTGCAAAGGTGAGCCAACACCCGTGCTCAGGTGAGTGCTCATGTTCTTCTAATATGGATGGTGGAATGTGTAAAGAAGGAAGGAGAGCGCCCAGCCATCCCCACCCCAAGACCCCCACCGCAGCAGCAGCGGCAGCCGGAATCCCCCCCACGCCACACGGAAACCGGCAGGGAACAACCGCCGCCCGGGCGACCAAGCCCGCCACCCAGGCCAGGGCCAGCAGGACCGCCGCAAGGCCCCCCTAAGCCAGAGAGCAGGGAGGCACAGAGGGAAAGAGAGGGCCGCCCCAGCCCAACCAGGAGAACAGCCCCCCCGCCGCGCCGGGAGAGCCCAACGCAGGGCCCCACCGGAGAGGGACGCCCACAGCCCCAGATGAGCACCCCACCACCACCCAGGAGTTCCGGGCATCCCCCCGCCCCAACCCCAGGTACGAGCCAGGACCCCCCAAGGGAGACCCGCCCCGCACTCCAGGCAGCCACCCGCCCGGCCCACGGTTGGTCCAGGGAGGAGCAAGGCAGGGGCCCGCCGCCCCCGCCCAGGAGGGGGGAACCCCGGGGAAAAAAGAGGGCCCACAAGGGGTGTTGTAAATATGGCCCGACCAGGCTCGGCCACAGTTGGAAGTTAGGCGGGGCCCAGCGCTCAGGAGCAAGGACCAGAACCCACCCCCCAGGGACACCAACACCCCCGGCTCAGATGTAATGTGAACCCCCCCACCGCGCGGAGAGAGCACCGCCGGGCCCAGGAAGCCGGCACCCCGGGGACACGGCCGCCGCTCCAAAGGGGCCCGTACCCCCCACCAGGGAAGAGGCAGGGGACAGATGGTCCTAGGTCCCACCTTCCTTGCAAAATGTGTGTGCGTATATGTGTGTTTAAGAGGGTGTGTGTGTGCATGTGTGTGTGTTTATGTTGGGATGTATATATTGAGGGGGGAGGGGTGTGTGTACTAAGGGGGGTGCAGTTAAAATTGGCGGGTAGGGCACTAAGGGGACATCTCCTGATTACTCACAGTGATGTCCCCTCACCCTCCCCACCAAGGGGCCCTAAATGTCTAAGGTGCGGTTAAAATTGGCGGGTAGGGTGCTAGGAGGACATCTGCTGCTTGCTGGCAGTGATGTCCAAGCACCCCCCCTACCAAGGGCCCTGCATGTCTAAGGTGCAAATAAAACCGAAAGAGGGGGGGCCCACTCCATACGGCAGCCATAGGAGGGGGGGCCACTGCCTAGTAAACCCCCCCACCCCCAAGGCCCATCGCAGGCTAATCCCCCCACCCCCTCACCCTATTATGAGGTTATATGAGGAAGGGGGTAAGTTGGGGACAGCTGGTAGACTGTCCCCCGGTGGTCAAACAGCTGTCCCCCGCCCCCCCCCCCCCAGCAAGGGGGCCAGGCCCACCCAGCCCAGGGGCCCCACCCCCGGAGGCGCCGACACCCCAGGCCCAGCACCACCCACCCCACACAGAGGGAGAGGAGCCAGAAAGCGCCGGCCCCCCCCGGAGCAAGCCCAGGCCCCCACCCCCAAACGCCGGCCCTAGAAGAGCTCTGGTCAGGCCTCGACGGGACCGAGGCAGCCAACCGGCCGGGGAAACCGCCGATGGCCTCAGCGGAGACCCCGACCCGTCAACCCCCCCTGCCCCGTACCAATAGTGGCCCCCCCCCTCCCCCAGAATGCCCCCCCACAGGACAGGGCCGACAAGACCCCCCACCCCACCCCACCCCAGACCCCGCAGCCGAAGCGGATGACACCCAGAGCGCCCGGGGGCCCCAAGAGGGTTGTCCCGTCCCGCCCCAGAGCCAGGGAAGGGCTGATCCCAGCCCCAGGCGTAGATGGGAAGCCCATCCAGTGCCGCTGGGCCCCCCCCCCCGAGCAGCGCCCCCCGCCAACCCCCCCCAGCACAGGCAAAGGGACCACCCCCCCAAGCCAAGCCAGAACACCACCCCCCCCCCCCCCCCCCCCCACCACGCACCCCCACACCCAAGCCCAGAGGACCACGCAGCGCCCCAGCCCGCCCCACCCCGGCGCCGGACCCGACCCCCCGACCAACGGAGCCCCCACCACCCCCCGCCAGGCACCGGAGGCCCCGGCCCCCACCCCAGCCCACGGCAGAAGGGCAAGGAGCAGCGACGACCAGGCCCCCCCATCCCCTAAGTCATGGAGTCAGCTATGGGAGACCAGAGAGACCGAATTCTTTCAAAGTTACTTGAACCTTGGGCTGACATTTTTTCCAAGCTGATCTGATCAAGCAGCAGATTTCTGTGTTGACTTATATTTATATTTTTCTTGCTTTTCCAATTTGTTAAAATAGTTTTTTTAGCAATGCAAAGAGTTATGAAAATGATAGAGCCTAATCCTCCTTCTACATCGATGGCACTCATGTCACCAAGCACACAAAGTGACGGTGAAGCTGTGATTGAAACCTTAAGCCAGACTGATAAATCGGCACATACCTGCTGCCAGAGAGCCTGGACAGGCGTGCAGAACCACAGTGCATGCATGTAATTGTCGGGTAGATTACTGTCACAGTGCTGACAAATGTCTGAGTTGCTGAGACCCATCTTGAACATCCTCTGTCCAGTGTAGTAAATTCTGTGAAGGGTTTTAAAATGGATTAGCTGCAGATTTGGACTTTTTGTCAGTTTAAAGGTGTTTAGACAAAGTTCTGACCAAAAGCTTTCATCTGTGCTGATGCTCAAATCCGCATCCCATTTTGTTGTCGGAAGTGAAATGTTATTATCTAAATTACATAAAAGTTTGTATATTTTGGAGAGAGTTTTATTCATTGAGAAATTGATCAGAGTGGTAACTACATCTGGTAGCTTTAAATCGTTGTCTCTGTATTTAAATTTTTTAGTAATACTTGATTTAAGTTGCTGATATTCCAAGAAGTTATTTATTCCATGTTTGTCTTGAAGTTCCTGGGGAGTTATGAATCTTCTATCAATAATTACGTGCTCTAGTTGTTTTATGCCCCCTGCTTGCCAAGCTGGGAAGTGGATAATTTTTTTGTTTATGAGGATGTCTGGGTTGTTCCAGATGGGTGTCATTTTGCACGGTTGAATTGATGATTTTGATATTTTGAGAAATTCCCACCAGGCTGTTAAAGTGGCGTTTATATTAATAGTTTTGAAACAATCCTGTTTTTTAACTGTTTGGCTAATAAATGGAAGATCTGACAGGTTGATCTTTCCACATAACGCCTGTTCCAAGTCTAACCATGAGTTGGTTTCTGGATTATTTTTTAACCATTTTAAGATGTATTGTAATCTATTTGCAAGAAAGTATTTGTGGAAATTAGGTCATTCTAATCCTCCACAGCTTTTTGCAGATTTTAAAGTTTTTAGACTAATTCTTGCAGGTTTATTGTTCCATAAAAAGCTTGATATGGATGAGTCTAATGTTTTGAACCATTTTAGTGGCGGTTGTGTGGGAATCATTGAAAAGAGATAATTAACTTTGGGTAAGATTTTCATTTTTACCGTGGCTACCTTGCCCATAAGGGACAGAGGCAGGTTGGTCCAGCGTGTTAGATCGTCCTGTATGTTTTTCAGTAATGGGGTGTAGTTTAGCTGCACCAGTTCTGATAGTTTGGGGGAAAAATTGATACCTAGATATTTGATATTTCCTGATTTAACTGGTATTGTGAGTCTTTGCTCCGCATTATTGTTCAGTGGTAATAAAACAGACTTATTCCAATTAATGGAATAGTCTGATATAGAGGAGAATTCATTAATGATTGTTGCCGTTTCATTTACAGAATGTAAATTACTTAAAAACAGTAATATGTCATCTGCATAGAGACTAATTTTATGATGGCTGTGTTTAGTTTTGATTCCTTTAATGCTTTCATTCTGTCTTATTGCTGCAGCTAAAGGCTCAATGAATATAGCAAAAAGAGAAGGAGAGAGTGGGCAGCCCTGTCTGGTTCCTCTTCCGAGAAAAAACCTGTTTGAAGTCTGTTTATTAGTTCTAACTGATGCATTGGGGTTGTGATATAATATTTTGATCCATTTGATGAATGCTTCTCCAAAACCAAACTTATGGAGGGCGGCAATAAGGAACTTCCAGTTTACTCTGTCAAAAGCTTTTTCAGCATCCAGTGATAGTATGGACATTTCCTGGTTGTTAATGGTGGCAAAATCTATTATATTAACAAGTCTTCGGAGATTGTCATCCGAGTGTCTGCCTTTGATAAATCCAGTTTGGTCGAAGTCAATTATGTGAGGAGTGATTTTTTCTATTCTCTGTGCTAGTGCTTTGCAGATAATTTTTACGTCTGCATTGATTAGAGAAATAGGGCGGTAGCTTGAAGGACTATTGGGATCTTTGTCTGGTTTTAGAAGAAGAATTATGTTGGCTGAGTTCATGTTAGGTGGCATTGATTGGCTTTCATTGATAGATGTGACCGTTTCATAAAACGTTGGTGCCAGCTGTTCCCAGAATTCTTTATAAAACTCAGCAGGAAAGCCGTCAGGCCCTGGTGCTTTACCATTAGGCATAAGTAACAGAGCTTCATGAAGTTCAGACAACGAGAACGGAGAGTCTAAGTTTGTTATTTGATCCTCATTTAACCTGGGTAGGTTTACATTATTAAGAAATGAGTCAATACTTTGCTCTGACGGATTGATCTGTGGTGTGTACAAGTTTTTATAAAAGTTTTCAAATGCGTTATTAATTTTGACCGGGTCATGAGTGATATTTCCTGTTTGGTCCGTAATAGAGGTGATTGATGATTTTTCTCTATTAATTTTAAGCTGATTAGCCAGAAATTTGCCAGATTTATTAGAGTTTTCAAATCTTTCAAGTCGTAGCCTTTGTATTTGAAATTGTGTTTGTTTATTAATGATGTCATTTAACTGCAGCTTTAAATTTTTCAGATCTCCCAGAATGTGTTCCTGTGCAGAAGCAGCATAAGCAGTCTCCAGGGTTTGGATTTTATTTTCTAATTCTAATAAATCTGCTTTCTCTTTGCGTTTTTTGTGCGTTGAATAAGAAATGATTTTCCCTCTCATGACTGCCTTTGCCGTTTCCCACAGAATGCACGGTGAGATGTCTGGTGTATTGTTGAATTCTAGGAAGGTTGCCCATTCTTTTTTAAAGAATTCAAGAAATTCCTGGTCTTTTAACAGAGACGTATTAAACCTCCAGGTCGTACATGAGGGTGTGGATTTTTCCCTGGAAATATTTACAGAGACTGGTGCATGATCACTGATAATAATCGGATGAATGTTGGAACTTTTAATTTCTTTTAAAAGAGAGTTACTGATTAATAAATAGTCTAAACGGGAGTGTGAGCGGTGAACTGGAGAAAAAAAGGTGAACCCTTTAGTGCTTGGATGACATGAGCGCCACGCGTCGCAGAGACCCAGATCATTCATGTACTGCTTTAGAATACTTGCAGACCTCCATGTGCGCTGGGCTGCTGCTGTGCTGAGTCTGTCAAGTTCAGGGTCCAGAACCAGATTGACGTCTCCTCCTATAATGATTGTGGAGTCAGAGTGAACTGAGAGTGAGGTGAAGAATCTGTGAAAGAAGGAAGAGTCGTCAACATTTGGACCATAGATGCTGGCTATGCAATAGTCCTTATTCTGAATGGATATATTAATAATTACAAATCTACCTTCTGGGTCAGTAACTGTATCCTTATGAGTAAATGTAACATTTTTATTAATCAAAACAGCAACTCCTCTTTGCTTGGAGTTATAACTAGAAGAATATATGACTGGAAATTTTGAGCTGCACAGGAGGTCCTGAGATTGTGTACATAAATGGGTCTCCTGCAGTAGAGCTATATCTGCTTTAAGATCATCCAGGTGAGATAACACTTTCAATCTCTTTGGCCCAGAGCCAAGCCCACGCACATTCCAGTCTCCTGCATTTTGGGTCTTACACCAACACCTTCTCACAAATTCTCGCTCTGATACATTTTTTTTAACATATTCTTTGTAATCCCAATTTTTTTCCATGATATTTTTCTGTGTAAGAAATTATTCAAGTTATCAACTGACCAATCAGATGCCTCAAAAAAAGTAAATGGTGCCTGGCAGCCCCCCCATCCGACGTTCGAAACATTTGATTGACAGATTTTGGACCAATCACTGATGATTTTTGGCTCCAACGTGGCAGTGTCTGTATCAAGATAAAATAGCAACTGAATTAACTTCATTTCATTGGAGGTGGAAGTAAGTCATTTTCTATGCACACTCACTCATTCCAGTTCTCATTCACAGTCAGTGGTTGGGTCATACCAAAGACTCTAAAAATAATAAATCAGACGCCATTTCTTCCTGCATTACGCTCAGCATTATGTGGTTGTATTGGCGGGGGTTAAACCACCAAATGGTTCCTGCTGTTAATGCAGCTTGCTGCTCCCCCTGGAGAGCGGTTATGAGTTACTATGGATCAAATGCAGAGAACAAATTATTAGTATTTAGTATTCCCAAGTGAAAATGGGAAACTGGGTGGGATGGAGTAGTGACTTGTGCAAACCCATGCATTCAGCAACCTGCCACTGAAACAAAAAAACTGCCTCTATTTATGAACAAATTTGAACTCTTGTGGGAAAAAAAAAATCTCAATAGAAAATCAAGCAAAAAGCTTACTAATAATAAATTAATATTATTATTCCTGATATTATTTCCACACTTTTTATTGTGACCAAGCACAAAAACTTGTACAAATTCATCTATGCCACATTGCTGCATTGCCCTGCACGTATTTTAAGAGTGTCCAAGGCTATATATTATTGTTGGTCGCACACGTAAACTAAACCCAAAGCCTAACCCAGCCAAGAAAAAATTTCAGCACTGGCCGCACAAATTAAAAAAATTACATGATAATAGTCACTTTGTATTAATGTTTTGGTTTAAAGTTTGAAAGTGCCTCCCTTTTAAAACCAGCCTCTGTCTCAAATTTAACCACAAGTCTAAAATGAAATTTGGGATTTCTTAATTGTTCATAGAAGTGTTTGCATTTGTAAATCCATACATGTGTTCTTGGAGCACCAAAAATCCTTCAACTTTTGTAATAATAACCGCCTTAGCCCCATGCCACTAGAATCTAGAAGATGGATAGATGTTTTCCTGGTGTCATGGAGTCATTGTGCATTTCCATTTACCCGCTTCTACATTTCTTACCCTTAAATTCTTTTAACTTGACATCCTTTTTAAATCAGTCTGACTTATGGAAAATACAGATTAAACATTGGTAATATTGGTAACATGTATCCTTAGATTAGTTGGTATAGAATAATTCCCACCACTTACCTCCTTGGATCAGTATGATTACATTTCTGAGCTTATGGATAAACCTGGGATCTCAGGTGGGGAGATAATTATAGAGCATGTCATCCCTTCCTGAAGTCTTTATCTGTATTTGATGTTTGTCCATCTGTTTCTCTTTCACAGCCCTCACTGAATAAGCTTGTTTCTCGGAGGGCTGCAAAGCATGCTGGGTAATTGAAAGGGGCTGCTGGCACAGGTCACACAGATGGAGATGGAGTGTGTGTGTGTGTGAAGGGTGGTGTCTGGCAGAAGTCAAATGGCTGTGGATTTATCAGCTTTCCGACGAAGGCCAAAAAGCAACACTTGCCAAATTCCACACTTGCTCTGACACAAACACACAACCACATCCCGCCATCATTAAAATACACTTTCATTTCACTTCCAGCCTCACTTGTTCCACCAATTAGATGCCGATAAATTCCATTTGTGTTGTAGTGTAAAGGATAAATGCATAGTACCTTTGAATTCCGTCTCTTTTTGTTCTTTTGCTCTCACAGTTTTGTCAAAAATTGATGAAGATTGTGAAAGCATTTTTCTTTAGTCTGCTCCATGGTCCAATAAATTGTCTTCATACCAGCGCCTGTTCTTTTGTTCATGTGTGAAATGTTCATGCTTGTTTTTTAGGACGTCAGAACCTGCAGAGGTTTGCAGACGCAGGTTTAAATAAAACCTTTCACAGAGGTAATATGGTGAATTTTCCTCTGAAAGAGACGTTAAAAGAGAAGGAACTAGCATTTCTTCATGCTGTGCTTCAATTGAGTTGATATAACTTGTTTAAAGACCTACTCCAATAAAAATGGTGTTTTTAATGTGTTTCTTGTAGCATTTTCCTTAAGATGGACACACAGTATTAAAGAAAGTAATATGAGAGCTGCGTTTCTGAGTATTTCTTTATACAAATGATGATGAATCAGGAGCAGATGAAAACAATGCAGTTGGAAAAAGCTTGTAGTTTAAATGAGTGGGCCAGATTCTTCCTGCTCTGCTCCATTCTGATGCATCCACTTGCATACGACTAGATCCATGAACGTCTTTGTTTTTCTCTTCCGATCTGGCATCTGGCTCAAAACTGTACTGCTGTATAGCTCTGATATTGCTCAGTACTAGTGTTGGCTGGGGTGGGGTGTGAGAGGCTGTAAGCCAGCGGTACAGTGTGTAAACATAGTTATGATGAAAAATGAGTGCCGGGTCACTTTTGGTAGCCAGAAAGGAGGGAGTGGAGACAGAGATGATTTTTGATGTCTTGTCGAGCTTTTACTCAACAGAAGGTCTTGCTTTCTTTAATAGTGTAACAGGTTCCCAGGCTTCATCATTGCTTGCTTCTGGATGTCAAGGTCTATTCAGTTACACACAATAAAACCACTTTTTTCAAAATAGCGCCTTTTATGTTGGTTGAGCAAACCCTTTCATGTTTTGGTCACCTGGGTGATCGAACAGATCGACGAAAGTTTCGAAAGAATCAGCAAAAGTAATGGTCCAATAATATATCAGTTTGTTCGGTTCTAGCCATGAATGCATGAGTTAAATCTTAACACTTTTCTGTTAAAAAATCTGCAAGCTACTGGAGAATGCCACTTTTGCGAGCTCACCATGCGCACGCTGTTTAAAATCTACAAGTTCTAATTTCAACATTTTTTTCACAACTGCCTTCTAATGATGGCTGAGAAGTTAGAAATTGATTCATGAAAATCCCTAGGACAAGTTTTCTTTATATCTAGTACTAAAGGTGTTTTTTTTTTATTCAAGATGGCAGCTTTTCCCAAAACTAGAGGTCAACAAAACCCCATGGGTCTAATGCTACCCATGGGTCTAATGCTACCCATATTGTGGTAAAACGTGAAAACCACTAAATCTCAGATTTTGCCACAAAGTGGCTGCCAAACCCTAGGTCGTGTCACCATCCCATAATAATTTCAAAACTTCCTTTGGATATCCCCGACACTTGTGTTTTGGTTTTGTGACTGTATTTTGAAAAAATAAATTTTTTTGGCCCTACAAGTGGTTTTCGGCCTATTTATTTGTTTTAAGGTATCACCCGCTGTGATGTCATCGTATTTGGGGGGGTGTCATTCACTTTGGAAATTTGTTTTGAAATGTGTTTGTTCAAATTGTTCACTGCTCCTCCCTGAAATTTGTTTTCAAATTTATTTGTGGCAAATTTTGGTGTTTATGTGGTGGAGGTCAAATTTTTTGCTCAAAAGCACAGATAGAAAGCGGCTAAATAATAATAAAATAATAATAAACATTGCAGAAAAAATATGGGAGTTTTTGCGGTTAGGACTGAGTGTGCCTTTGTGTGTGTTTTGTGTTTTATTAAACACCGGTCATGTTTGTTTTGGCTTATTCCTTTCCTTTGAGGGCTTTTTGAAGCTTTTGGAATTTTTTTCCATCATTGCAAAAACATTATGGTCTGTGCAGTCCTTGACTGCTGCGGGCCATAATTAATACACTCAGTGAAACGGAGAAATTTATTGGACGACTTATTAAACAAAGTACATTGTCTCGTAAAAATATGTCAGTTTTGTTCCAGTCATATAAACAGAGTCAAAAAAATGATTTCGTGCTTGTCGAGCAGCCGTCCTCTCCTTGACTGTTCATTTAAGGATTTAGCAGAGTTTCTTTGAGGCACAGAGGAAATAATCCAGTGTTTCTATAATCCTGCTTGCATGTGTGAAACCAACCGGCCACTCAGACACACGCTCTACCACACGGACTGTCATCTGTGTAGCTGCCTCATTACCATACAGTGCTGAAGGGATTATGTGTCAAACATGATGGAACAAGCTAGAGATGCAAGGTTGAAAAGTGGGAGATGTTTTCCTGAGAGATCTACAGTTAACGTTTTAAAACCTGAATATAAAAAACTGGATTTCCCTCCAAAATTTAGAACCAATCAATTCCATGTCATGCCTGTGGCCCAAGTCATCAGAATACCCCACATTATCTGTTCCACCGCAGGATCAGAAGACTTATATCGAATGCGGATTGCTTTTCTACCCCTATGGCTTCACCCTATGCCAACATTTATCCCTCCAAGTGGAGAGTTATGGAAAAATATGTGCGCTGTTGACCAACACAGAATTTCCAATATTTTACTTTTATTTAAATTAACTTATTTAAGTTTTTGTTCTCTTGTTGTTTTGCATCTTTATATCACCTTTGGGAGTTATTAAAATTAAAATCAATGTGATTGCTTGTGGACTGCTGCTTTTTTAATGGCATGAATTATAAATGACGTTCACAACTGCATAACGAGGAGCAATCATAGATTGTATGTAACTAAAAGAGCATCACTTCACACACTAAATTACTCCCCAACCCAAACCGTCACATGCAGAAAATTTCCCACACATTGACGGGCAATAACATCTTAAAATATTTTGAATAATTGCCATAATTTATAGACTTCTGAATAGACCTGCACAATAAATCGCAAATTTATTGTTATCGTGATATCAAGCTTTGCAATATGCATATTAGAAAAGACGGCAAACATTTAAATAAATGGTTACCTTAAATGAGCTTAAACTATCTTATGGCAGCTTGAAGTACTTAACAAATCAAATTAATCCACTTATGCATCTGACCAATTGGATTGAACCCATCAAGATAGATACACGTGTCCGTAAATCCATATGATTGAAAGAAAAACTAGAAACATGTCTGTTAAACTGTGATTAAAGTATTAGACACGTGCACAGGCATACACACCTACAGACACAAAAAAAATAACCTGAATCGTCTTGGACGTGGGCAGTTGGAGTGTCAGGGATTACAGGTTTAATTGGCCAAAGTGTCAGAGGAAAGACACAGTGTGAGAGAAGCGTGAACAACTTTGGAGAGACACATCATCTTCATCCTCAGTTTAGGAGGTGGAGCAGCAAAAGATGTGCTTTGGCCCAGCCATCAGCTTTCCTTTGACAGACATGAGTCACCTTTTAACAAAGGTGAGAATAAATTGTTAAAGGCTGATTTAGTTTAAGGCTTTAGCAGGCGTCTCTTAAAAAAAATTGATTTTGAGTGAAATTAGAAATATAAATTCATATAACAACATAGTAGAAAATGACATTAAAGGGCCAAAATCATACTTTTCTTAAGCCTTTCAGAGTAAATTATATCTGTATATATGATAATATATTACCTTTGGCTCATTAAAGAACCCTTTTTTTTTCAATATTTTATTTTCGTTTTCAAGTATACAAAATCAGACAAGCAAAACAAACAGTTCAGGTGCTCTTTAGACCATTACAAAACAGAATGAAAAAATACAAGTAAATAAACAATTGCCAGTTACATTTTATTCAATATTTATTTACAGGCCATCCAAATAGGAAATAAAGAGAAGAAAGAAAAATGTGTTCTCGATACAGAGCGAAATAATTTTAACTTTCTGTAAGTGATTAAAGAATCCTTTTTTAAAATAAAATTTGAGTGTTAGCCTGGGGCGGAGCTGGCAGCACAGACTTTTCCTGGAAGGGGCTGTTCTTTACTTATCTACATCACAATGTGAGAACCCACTTGTTTTCGTGGATTGGGAGGGGCTGGTGCTCGGAGAGCAGGTTTTTAGAAGAATGCTCGTGTGAATTGATCAAAATTTTACTTTGAGGTTGTTTTTTGTGAGGAATTAGCCTTTTAATACTCTTAAAAGGTCAAAAAGTTGCTTTACCCTGAGTTTGCCGAACTTTTGACCATGCCGACTTAAATGTCAAATGCTAAACTAGAAGGAGCTGCATTTCCAGAAGAAAATGCAGGGTTGAATGCTGTATTGCTGAATGAAAGCAGAAATATGATGAAAAAGCTGAACATTGTAAAAGTAGAATGTCTAAAATAGGTCAAACATTGTAGAAGGAGTTAAGCATGAAAGCTGAAATTGTTCAAAAAAAATGGCTGAACTGCCTGCAAAATCCTGAAATATTTTGAAAAGTTAAAGGACCACAAGTCAAAGGTGAACATTGTAAAAGTAGAATGACCAAAACAGGTCAAAATTTGTAGACGGAGTTAAGCATGAAAGCTTAAATTGTTGAAAAAATGGATGTACTGTTGAAAATTTGAAGATGATGCTAAAATGGCTGAAAGTGCTAGCATCAGCATCATCAACTGACTCAAAAAACCACATTGTTTAAGAGTATCATATTGGTAAAAGCTACATGTTCTAAGTTGACAGAAAATCCACTTTTTTCAAAATGGCGGCTTTTCTATTAATTTTATCTCCATAGCAACCATTTTAGGTTTGGGTCGGCATGGGATGACGAACAAATCGACGTCAGTTTCAGACAAATCGGAAAAAGTAAACCTTTGGACGTCCTTAGCAACGAAGTTTGTTGGCTAACCACGCCCACATTCCTTATATGTCCAGATCCAGTGAATTTCAATATGTTCAGTTCCAGCCATGGATGAAGTTTATTGCAATATTTGCTTCAGATTTTGTCATAAAAAGGCCACCAACAGTAGGTTGTGTCGACATCCCATAATGATTTCTAAATGTATTTTATAGTCCAAAGCCTTGTGATCATTTTAATGTTTGACGGTTCTAGCTGCAAGTATGTGGAAGTTATATTGGTTGAAAGAAACAGAGGTTTCAACTTTGAAAATCACAAAATGGATGCCAAACAGTCTCCATCCCACAATGATGTCAAACCTTGGTGTTGTAATCCAAAGCACCAATCATTTGACAATAAAAGTGTAGCCACATCCTGCAGCAGGAGACATTCTGGCATATGCAGAGCTTCAAGATCAATTCTCTCAACTATGCATGTGCCATTACTTTTTGCAAACACATCCATGTATATTGATCATCAGCCAGCTAGCTGAATGATACAGCATTATATTTTCATTAAACCACTAACTTATGTGGTGCAAAAACATGATAATCACTTCTCGTAACAGCAACCTAACTCATGGTTTGGTAATCAACACTTTCCCATGAGCCTTCACTTTTGAAAAGTCGCAGGATTTGAAGGACCAAAAGTGGTGGTAAAAAAAATTTTTGGAGGTAAAAAAATTGTAAAAGGAGTTAAACAAGGCCTGAAATTATTGAAAAAATGGCTGAATTAATGAAAATTTGAAGATTTGAAGGAAAGGAATGAGCTGAACTGTTTCATACAATGGTTAAAGTAAGTAAAAACCTGTAAAAGAAGTTAAGCACAAGGATTCTCTATGTATTTTAATGGAGCCAAAAATCCTGGAAAATCCTGGAATATCTTAAAAAGTTCAATGATTTGAATGACCAAAAGTAATAACTGTAATAAGTTGAAAGAGTTGAACATTTTAAAAGTAAAATGGTAAAAAATTTTGAAGCGTCCGAACCGGGTGTCGAACCGGGCGCCTCGTGCATCATAACTTCCCAATGCATTTTAATAGGGCAAAAATTCCCGGAAAAACTGGAATATCTTAAAAAGTACAAGGATTAGAAGTACCAAAAGTCATAGCAATAATAAGCTGAAAAAGCTGAACATTTTAAAAGTTGAATGGTAAAAATCGGTTAAAAATTGTAGAAGGAGTTAAGTGTCAAAAAACGGCGGAAGATAGTATAAATAATAATAATAAACTAGAAGGGGCTGCATTTCCAGAAGAAAATGCAGGGTTGAATGCTGTATTGCTGAATGAAAGCTGAATTTGCTAAAGAAATGGCTGAACAGAGCTGGAAGAGCTCAACATTTTAAACGTAGAATGGTCAAAGTGGGTAAAAAACTGTATAAGAAGTTAAGCTATAAGATTTCCCATGTATTTTAATGAAGCAAAAATCCTCGAATATATTTAAAAGTTCAAAGATTTGAGAAAAAAAGTCATAGCAGGAATAAGCTAAAAAAGTTGAACATTGTAATAGTAGAATGGCTAAAATAGGTCAAAGTTTGTAGAAGGAGTTAAGCATGAAAGCTGAAATTGTTGAAAAAATGGCTGAACTTTTGAAAATTTGAAGATGTTGCTAAAATGGCCAAAAGTGCTAGCATTGGAATCAGCATCATCAACTGACTCCAAAAAACACATTGTTTGAGAGTATCATATTGGTCAAAGCTACATGTTCTAAGTTGATAGAAAATCCAGTCTTTTCAAAATGGCAGCTTTTCTATTGATTTTATCTCCATAGCAACCATTTTATGTTTGGGTCGCCTGGAGATGAGGAACAAATCAACGTCGGTTTCAGATGAATCGGAAAAAGTAAACTTTTGGACGTCCTTAGCAACGAACTTTGTTTGCTAACCACGCCCACATTCCTTATATGTCCAGATCCAGTGAATTTCAATATGTTCAGTTCCAGCCATGGATGAAGTTTATTGCAATATTTTCTTCAGATTTTGTCAAAAAATGCCCACCAAACAGTAGGTAGTGTTGCCATCCCATAATAATTTCAAAACGTATGTTGAAGTCCAAAGCCTTGTGAGCATTTCAATGTTTGAACGGTGCCTCTAGCTGAAAGCATGTTAAAGTTATAATGCTTGAAAGCAACAAAGGTTTTCAAGGATTCTCCATGTATTTAAATGAAGCAAAAATCTTGGAAAATCCTGGAAAATCTTGGAATATCTTGAAAAGTTCAAAGATTTGAAAGACTAAAAGTCGTAGCTGAATGGAATAAGCTGAAAGGGTTGAACATTGTAATAGTAGAATGGTAAAAATACGTGAAAGTTTGAAGAAGTTTAAAATTGCCTCACATTTTGGCACAAAATGGCCGCCAAACTGTAGGTGGTGTTGCCATCCCATAATAATTTTGAGCCTTATGTTGAAGTCCAAAGCCTTGTGAATATTTCAATATTTGAACGGTGTCTCTAGCCAAAAGAATGTTAAAGTTACAATTGTTTAAAAAAGCAAAGGTGTGGTCAATGGAGCAAAATAATTGGAAAATCCGGGAATATCCGGGAATATCTGGAAAAGTCCAAGGATTTGAAGAACAAAATGTCATAGCTAGAATAAGATGAAAGAGCTGAACATTTCCATAGTCGAACGGTTAAAATAGGTGAAAAATTGTAGAAGGAGTTTAACTGTGAACTTCTGCACGAAAAATTCTCCATGTATTTCAATGGAGCAAAAATTCCCGGAAAACCGGGAATATCTTAAAAAGTAAAAGGATTTGAAAAACCAAAAGTCATAGCACAAATAAGCAGAAAGAGCTGAACATTTTAAAAGTTGAATGGTTACAATCGGTTAAAAATTGTAGAAGGAGTTAAGCGGCGAAAAACGGCGGAAGATAGGCGTAAAGAATAATAAATAAAGAGAAACAGGAAAACAAAGGGTTGAATGCTTTACAGCATTCAACCAACTAGAAGGAGCTGCATTTCCAGAAGAAAATGCAGGGTTGAATGCTGTGTTGCTGAAAGAAAGCTTAATTTGTAAAAGAAATGGCTGAACTGAGCTGAAAGAGCTCAACATTTTAAAAGTAAAATGGTTAAAAAAGGTGAAAACCTGTAAAAAAGGTTAAGCACAAGAATTCCCTATGTATTTTAATGGAGCAAAAATCCTGCAAAATCTTGGAATATCTTAAAAATTTTAATGATTTGAATGACCAAAAGTAATATCTGTAATAAGTTGAAAGAGTTGAACATTTAAAAAGGTGAATGGTAGAAAAATTTCAAGTGTCCGAACCGGGTGTCGATCCGGGAACCTCTTGCACCATAACTTTCCAATGCATTTTAATAGGGCAAAAATTCCCGGAAAAACTGGAATATCTTAAAAAGTACAAGGATTAGAAGTACCAAAAGTCATAGCAATAATAAGCTGAAAGAGCTGAACATTTTAAAAGTTGAATGGTAAAAATAAGTTAAAAATTGTAGAAGTAGTTAAGTGTCAAAAAACGGCGGAAGATAGTATAAATAATAATAACTAGAAGGAGCTGCATTTCCAGAAGAAAATGCAGGGTTGAATGCTGTATTGCTGATAGAAAGCTTAATTTGTAAAAGAAATGGCTGAACTGAGCTGAAAGAGCTCAACATTTTAAAAGTAAAATGGTTAAAAAAGGTGAAAACCTTTAAAAAAGGTTAAGCACAAGAATTCCCTATGTATTTTAATGGAGCAAAAATCCTGAAAAATCCTGGAATATCTTAAAAATTTCAATGATTTGAATGACCAAAAGTAATATCTGTAATAAGTTGAAAGAGTTGAACATTTAAAAAGGTGAATGGTAGAAAGATTTCAAGTGTCCGAACTGGGTGTCGATCCGGGAACCTCTTGCACCATAACTTTCCAATGCATTTTAATAGGGCAAAAATTCCCGTAAAAACTGGAATATCTTAAAAAGTACAAGGATTAGAAGTACCAAAAGTCATAGCAAGAATAAGCTGAAAGAGCTGAACATTTCAAAAGTTGAATGGTAAAAATAGGTTAAAAAATGTAGAAGTAGTTAAGTGTCAAAAAACGGCGGAAGATAGTATAAATAATAACTAGAAGGAGCTGCATTTCCAGAAGAAAATGCAGGGTTGAATGCTGTATTGCTGAATGAAAGCAGAAATATGATGAAAAAGCTGAACATTGTAAAAGTAAAATGGCTAAAATAGGTCAAACATTGTAGAAGGAGTTAAGCATGAAAGCTAAAAAATTGTTGAAAAAATGGCTGAAATGTCCTGGAAAATCCTGGAATATTTTGAAAAATTAAAGGACCAAAAGTCAAAGGTGAACATTGTAAAAGTAGAATGACCAAAACAGGTCAAAATTTGTAGACGGAGTTAAGCATGAAAGCTGAAATTGTTGAAAAAATGGATGTACTGTTGAAAATTTGAAGATGATGCTAAAATGGCTGAAAGTGCTAGCATCAGCATCATCAACTGACTCAAAAAACCACATTGTTTAAGAGTATCATATTGGTAAAAGCTACATGTTCTAAGTTGACAGAAAATCCACTTTTTTCAAAATGGCGGCTTTTCTATTAATTTTATCTCCATAGCAACCATTTTACGTTTGGGTCGGCATGGGATGACGAACAAATCGACGTCAGTTTCAGACAAATCGGAAAAAGTAAACCTTTGGACGTCCTTAGCAACGAAGTTTGTTGGCTAACCACGCCCACATTCCTTATATGTCCAGATCCAGTGAATTTCAATATGTTCAGTTCCAGCCATGGATGAAGTTTATTGCAATATTTGCTTCAGATTTTGTCATAAAAAGGCCACCAAACAGTAGGTTGTGTCGACATCCCATAATGATTTCTAAACGTATTTAATAGTCCAAAGCCATGTGATCATTTTAATGTTTGAACGGTGTCTCTAGCTACAAGTATGTTGAAGTTATATTCGTTTAAAGAAACAAAGGCTTTAGATTTGAAAAACACAAAATGGCTGCCAAACAGTCTCCATCCCATAATGACTTCAAACCTTGATGTTATAATCCAAATCATTGATCATTTGATAGTATAGTGAAGCCACATCCTGCAGCAGGAGACATTCTGGCAAATGCAGAGCTTCAAGATCAATTCTCTCAACTATGCATGTGCCATTGGTCTTTGCACACACATCCATGTATAATGGAGAGATATATTGATCATCAGCTAGCCAGCTGAATGATACAGCATTATATTTTCATTAAATCACTTACTTATGTGGTGCAAAAACATGATAGTCACTTCTCGTAACAGCCACCTAACTCATGGTTTGGGAATCAACACTTTCCCATGAGCCTTCACTTTTGAAAAGTCGCAGGATTTGAAGGACCAAAAGTGGTGGTAAAAAAAAATTTGGAGGTAAAAAAATTGTAAAATGAGTTAAACAAGGCCTGAAATAATTGAAAAAATGGCTGAATTAATGAAAATTTGAAGATTTGAAGGAAAGGAATGAGCTGAACTGTTTCATACAATGGTTAAAGTAAGTAAAAACCTGTAAAAGAAGTTAAGCACAAGGATTCTCTATGTATTTTAATGGAGCAAAAAATCCTGGAAAATCCTGGAATATCTTAAAAAGTTCAATGATTTGAATGACCAAAAGTAATAACTGTAATAAGTTGAAAGAGTTGAACATTTTAAAAGTAAAATGGTAAAAAATTTTGAAGCGTCCGAACCGGGTGTCGAACCGGGCGCCTCGTGCATCATAACTTCCCAATGCATTTTAATAGGGCAAAAATTCCCGGAAAAACTGGAATATCTTAAAAAGTACAAGGATTAGAAGTACCAAAAGTCATAGCAATAATAAGCTGAAAAAGCTGAACATTTTAAAAGTTGAATGGTAAAAATCGGTTAAAAATTGTAGAAGGAGTTAAGTGTCAAAAAACGGCGGAAGATAGTATAAATAATAATAATAAATAAAGAGAAACAGGAAAACAAAGGGTTGAATGCTTTATAGCATTCAACCAATAATAACTAGAAGGAGCTGCATTTCCAGAAGAAAATGCAGGGTTGAATGCTGTATTGCTGAATGAAAGCAGAAATATGATGAAAAAGCTGAACATTGTAAAAGTAGAATGTCTAAAATAGGTCAAACATTGTAGAAGGAGTTAAGCATGAAAGCTGAAATTGTTCAAAAAAAATGGCTGAACTGCCTGCAAAATCCTGAAATATTTTGAAAATTTAAAGGACCACAAGTCAAAGGTGAACATTGTAAAAGTAGAATGACCAAAACAGGTCAAAATTTGTAGACTGAGTTAAGCATGAAAGCTGAAATTGTTGAAAAAATGGATGTACTGTTGAAAATTTGAAGATGATGCTAAAATGGCTGAAAGTGCTAGCATCAGCATCATCAACTGACTCAAAAAACCACATTGTTTAAGAGTATCATATTGGTAAAAGCTACATGTTCTAAGTTGACAGAAAATCCACTTTTTCAAAATGGCGGCTTTTCTATTAATTTTATCTCCATAGCAACCATTTTACGTTTGGGTCGGCATGGGATGACGAACAAATCGACGTCAGTTTCAGACAAATCGGAAAAAGTAAACCTTTGGACGTCCTTAGCAACGAAGTTTGTTGGCTAACCACGCCCACATTCCTTATATGTCCAGATCCAGTGAATTTCAATATGTTCAGTTCCAGCCATGGATGAAGTTTATTGCAATATTTGCTTCAGATTTTGTCATAAAAAGGCCACCAATAGTAGGTTGTGTCGACATCCCATAATGATTTCTAAACGTATTTTATAGTACAAAGCCTTGTGATCATTTTAATGTTTGAACGGTGTCTCTAGCTGCAAGTATTTTGAAGTTATATTGGTTGAAAGAAACAGAGGTTTCAAATTTGAAAAACACAAAATGGCTGCCAATCAGTCTCCATCCCACAATGACGTCAAACCTAGATGTTGTAATCCAAAGCACTAATCATTTGACAGTAAAAGTGTAGCCACATCCTGCAGCAGGAGATATTCTGGCATATGCAGAGCTTCAAGATCAATTCTCTCAACTATGCATGTGCCATTACTTTTTGCAAACACATCCATGTATAATGGAGAGATATATTGTTCATCAGCTAGCTAGCTGAACGATACAACATTATATTTTCATTAAACCACTATTTTATGTGGTGCAAAAACATCATAGTCACTTCTCGTAACAGCCACCTAACTCATGGTTTGGGAATCAACACTTTCCCATGAGCCTTCACTTTTGAAAAGTCACAGGATTTGAAGGTCCAAAAGTGGTGGTAAAAAAAAATCTTGGAGGTAAAAAAATTGTAAAAGGAGTTAAACAAGGCATGAAATTATTGAAAAAATGGCTGAATTAATGAAAATTTGAAGATTTGAAGGAAAGGAATGAGCTGAACTGTTTCATACAATGGTTAAAGTAAGTAAAAACCTGTAAAAGAAGTTAAGCACAAGGATTCTCTATGTATTTTAATGGAGCCAAAAATCCTGGAAAATCCTGGAATATCTTAAAAAGTTCAATGATTTGAATGACCAAAAGTAATAACTGTAATAAGTTAAAAGAGTTGAAAATTTTAAAAGTAAAATGGTAAAAAATTTTGAAGCGTCCGAACCGGGTGTCGAACCGGGCGCCTCGTGCATCATAACTTCCCAATGCATTTTAATAGGGCAAAAATTCCCGGAAAAACTGGAATATCTTAAAAAGTACAAGGATTAGAAGTACCAAAAGTCATAGCAATAATAAGCTGAAAAAGCTGAACATTTTAAAAGTTGAATGGTAAAAATCGGTTAAAAATTGTAGAAGTAGTTAAGTGTCAAAAAACGGCGGAAGATAGTATAAATAATAATAATAAATAAAGAGAAACAGGAAAACAAAGGGTTGAATGCTTTATAGCATTCAACCAATAAATAAAGAGAAACAGGAAAACAAAGGGTTGAATGCTTTATAGCATTCAACCAATAATAAACTAGAAGGAGCTGCATTTCCAGAAGAAAATGCAGGGTTGAATGCTGTATTACTGAAAGAAAGCTTAATTTGTAGAAGAAATGGCTGAACTGAGCTGAAAGAGCTCAAAATTTTAAAAGTAAAATGGTTAAAAAAGGTGAAAACCTGTAAAAAAGGTTAAGCACAAGAATTCCCTATGTATTTTAATGGAGCAAAAATCCTGCAAAATCCTGGAATATCTTAAAAATTTTAATGATTTGAATGACCAAAAGTAATATCTGTAATAAGTTGAAAGAGTTGAACATTTAAAAAGGTGAATGGTAGAAAAATTTCAAGTGTCCGAACCGGGTGTCGATCCGGGAACCTCTTGCACCATAACTTTCCAATGCATTTTAATAGGGCAAAAATTCCCGGAAAAACTGGAATATCTTAAAAAGTACAAGGATTAGAAGTACCAAAAGTCATAGCAATAATAAGCTGAAAGAGCTGAACATTTTAAAAGTTGAATGGTAAAAATCGGTTAAAAATTGTAGAAGGAGTTAAGTGTCAAAAAACGGCGGAAGATAGTATAAATAATAATAATAACTAGAAGGGGCTGCATTTCCAGAAGAAAATGCAGGGTTGAATGCTGTATTGCTGAATGAAAGCTGAATTTGCTAAAGAAATGGCTGAACAGAGCTGGAAGAGCTCAACATTTTAAACGTAGAATGGTCAAAGTGGGTAAAAAACTGTATAAGAAGTTAAGCTATAAGATTTCCCATGTATTTTAATGAAGCAAAAATCCTCGAATATATTTAAAAGTTCAAAGATTTGAGAAAAAAAGTCATAGCAGGAATAAGCTAAAAAAGTTGAACATTGTAATAGTAGAATGGCTAAAATAGGTCAAAGTTTGTAGAAGGAGTTAAGCATGAAAGCTGAAATTGTTGAAAAAATGGCTGAACTTTTGAAAATTTGAAGATGTTGCTAAAATGGCCAAAAGTGCTAGCATTGGAATCAGCATCATCAACTGACTCCAAAAAACACATTGTTTGAGAGTATCATATTGGTCAAAGCTACATGTTCTAAGTTGATAGAAAATCCAGTCTTTTCAAAATGGCAGCTTTTCTATTGATTTTATCTCCATAGCAACCATTTTATGTTTGGGTCGCCTGGAGATGAGGAACAAATCAACGTCGGTTTCAGATGAATCGGAAAAAGTAAACTTTTGGACGTCCTTAGCAACGAACTTTGTTTGCTAACCACGCCCACATTCCTTATATGTCCAGATCCAGTGAATTTCAATATGTTCAGTTCCAGCCATGGATGAAATTTATTGCAATATTTTCTTCAGATTTTGTCAAAAAATGCCCACCAAACAGTAGGTAGTGTTGCCATCCCATAATAATTTCAAAACGTATGTTGAAGTCCAAAGCCTTGTGAGCATTTCAATGTTTGAACGGTGCCTCTAGCTGAAAGCATGTTAAAGTTATAATGCTTGAAAGCAACAAAGGTTTTCAAGGATTCTCCATGTATTTAAATGAAGCAAAAATCTTGGAAAATCCTGGAAAATCTTGGAATATCTTGAAAAGTTCAAAGATTTGAAAGACTAAAAGTCGTAGCTGAATGGAATAAGCTGAAAGGGTTGAACATTGTAATAGTAGAATGGTAAAAATAGGTGAAAGTTTGAAGAAGTTTAAAATTGCCTCACATTTTGGCACAAAATGGCCGCCAAACTGTAGGTGGTGTTGCCATCCCATAATAATTTTGAGCCTTATGTTGAAGTCCAAAGCCTTGTGAATATTTCAATATTTGAACGGTGTCTCTAGCCAAAAGAATGTTAAAGTTACAATTGTTTAAAAAAGCAAAGGTGTGGTCAATGGAGCAAAATAATTGGAAAATCCGGGAATATCCGGGAATATCTGGAAAAGTCCAAGGATTTGAAGAACAAAATGTCATAGCTAGAATAAGATGAAAGAGCTGAACATTTCCATAGTCGAACGGTTAAAATAGGTGAAAAATTGTAGAAGGAGTTTAACTGTGAACTTCTGCACGAAAAATTCTCCATGTATTTCAATGGAGCAAAAATTCCCGGAAAACCGGGAATATCTTAAAAAGTAAAAGGATTTGAAAAACCAAAAGTCATAGCACAAATAAGCAGAAAGAGCTGAACATTTTAAAAGTTGAATGGTTACAATCGGTTAAAAATTGTAGAAGGAATTAAGCGGCGAAAAACGGCGGAAGATAGGCGTAAAGAATAATAAATAAAGAGAAACAGGAAAACAAAGGGTTGAATGCTTTACAGCATTCAACCAATAAATAAAGAGAAACAGGAAAACAAAGGGTTGAATGCTTTACAGCATTCAACCAATAAAGAGAAACAGGAAAACAAAGGGTTGAATGCTTTACAGCATTCAACCAATAAAGAGAAACAGGAAAACAAAGGGTTGAATGCTTTATAGCATTCAACCAATTAGCATATTAAAACTATAGACTGATGTAAAAATTAGCTAAGCTGATTGTAATGCCAAAATCTACTTGCAGTGATTAAAGTAGGGCTGTGCTGTAGCACAGTGGTTATTACTCTCACCTCACAAGCCCTGGTTCAAATCCTGTCTGGTACTTTTCTGTGTGGAGTTTGCATGTTCTCCTCCTGGTTTTTCTACGTTAGAAACTGAAGACATGAAATTGGTCAAACTGACATCAAAATTGACTTATGATGACAAAAATCTAAAAGTTAAATTAAAAATGTTCCCATCAAAAACTTATGTTCAATTAGGTAAAAATAAGATAATGCCAAAATCTACTTTGGGAAATAAAAACATGAAGGTTAAATGCTAAATTGGCTGATCAAAGACAAAGTTTAATGAGCTAAACTGACTGAAACATCCAAATTTACCTCATCAACAAGTTCAATTCAAATGTAGCCAAATATGACCAATGCCAAGATATACTTTAAACAATGAAAACATGAAGATTGAATGCTACTAAAGTTGAAAAACTGCAATAGTATTAAAATTACCTGAACAACTTTAAACAGTGCTAAATTAAGGCTAAATTCTATCTAGAAGTTGTAGATCCTTAAAATAAAATACTGCTATACACAAAAAGATTTTTTTTTCTAAATAAGCATATACTTATCCCAATATTGCCGGTAATATTTTTAAAAAAAGTTTATTGAAATTACTGCTGTTGGCTCTTAATTTCTAAAAAAATAAGCATTAGAGTCAGACTTGGATCACTTTGTTAACGTGTGTATGGGTGAATGGGACCATGACTGTAAAGTGCTTTGGGTATTAAAGGCAGATAGAAGAGTGCTAATAAGTATATGCCATAAACAAGTAGGCCTGAACGCCATTTTACCAATTAGTTTCACAAGACGGCTAACAACACAATGGATTTTGATTTTTGAAACCTAAACATGCTGACTCTTCCCAAAATGTTGGCTTCACAGGCCAATATAATTTATTATCCTCCATAAATGAACACAAACAGAGTTTTTTTGTGAATTATTTGTGTTTTGTGTAAGCTTATCTGCAGAGGCTATAAACATCAGAGGGCTCCCCTAAGGAAAGACCTCATTCCAAAGCCTTGACTCTTCTTATTACAGCTACAAATCAGACCTCCCACACCGCTGAGTGCAGCAAATAGAAAACACTTCCTTGCAAAAGAGTGCTCTGAGTGACTCCACAGACTCAGGAAAAGTTTTATTAGCATTCTCTGCCTGTTATAGATCCCCTGCTGCAGCTTGAACTCTGCAAGAGAATTTTCATTTCTTCCCAGCCTGTGTGTTTGTTTCTTTACATGCATGATGTGTTGCATGTTATTTTGTTTTTCCTTTATTTTAATTTGTGCGCTTTGTTTGTTTGTATGTGTGCACATAGATACAGTTTTTGCACTGTCCATCGCCTTATCTGGGACAACAAATTTTGTATCTGGACATAAATGTTGCAACCAAGGGAAGGGGAAGTGCTTATCAACACCTTTTCACTGTCACAGCTGAGAATTAGAACTTCTTAAACCACTGAGTGGAAATATCCCAGTGGAAATCCTGCATTAAGCAGTGGTGCTTTATTTCCATATGGTTGTCTCATGCTCATCCAGGTGTCTGGAGTTCAGTGACGTGCGGTGAGGTTAATGGCTGGTGAGGCACTGACGTCATCAGTCAGATTTACAAACATATGAACCATACTGAGTAACTTATTCACCATTTGATTGACAACAGTTAACGTGTTATGTTTAAAATATCATTTCAACATGTTTTTTTTCCATATACAAACTGCAGCATAGAAAAAAACACAAACGTTATTATCATCTTACCTTTACTTGTAAATAAAGCCCATGTGCCGCTCCTTCTGAAGAAAATGACTTGCTCACTTATTCTATTGTTTTTTAGCGTCAGAATCTCAGGGCTCACCGGCGCCCCCTAACATGAGGCACGAGAAAGTCTGGCCTCACCCAGCGGCTCTTTTGCCGGCGTTTAGCGCTCAGCACAAGAAACACGTCCCTCACATACAGTTATTTATAAAAACAAACACTGTACATTATATACATCTGCTAAATTATGTAAACTCAGCTCATATAGTACAAGTGATTGAACCGACATACATTGAGACAGCAGTACCGTCTGACTGCATAGGTATTGCGCAATCCAAGGTGAGGCTCAGCGGGCTGGTGCCTCATCGCACGTCACTTCTTTTTATCTGAACGGCAAATGCGGAAATTCAGCGATTTAAAAAAAAAAAAACACCCAAAAACGGTACATTTAAATGGAAAATGACTGCAAAGCACAAATTACTGATTAAATATAATAATTGAACTTATTTTTTCTCTTTTCTTCCCATAATGACAGGTAAGGCACAGCCTCACCTGCCTCTCCTGACTGCACGCCACTGCTGGAGTTACATTATGAAGCCTAAAATGCAAAGTTAGTGATGTGTAATTTATCTTCTACTGTGAAGCACTGTAACTGTAATGGTTGAGAACTTGTTCTCAGGTAAATTACCTGCTTATCCTGGGAGCAGATTGCAGTTAACTGAAAAAGATCCATTTCTAATTGTGTGTAATAAAGAAAGAGCTTCTTAATCCATCTAATCTTCTAAAGCGCTTCTTTATTTCTTATATAACTAGACTTTTTCTTTATATGCCAGTGGGGGTTAGGAAACCACTTTGGCTCCGACCGGCTGTTGGTGGGAACATTAAGAAAAGCTGATGGTTCATGATCTGACTGGCAACAGAGCTGAGACACGACATCTGTCATTTAGCTGCCCACATCTAAAGATCTAATTTTCATCTCCATGAATTCCTTTTTTTACCCTTTATAGGAGGTCTATTGTGTGATTGTCAAACATTAAAAACTGGCCTAATGCAGCTTGAATCCAACAGACAGACCATAATACCATACCCGTTTTTTTTTTAAAAACACACCTTATGACTTAGTCACAATTGCCCTTAGACTACATTAACAATGCCCTCCGCAACGCATGTAAGCGGCCACTTCCAATGAAAAGTACACCTAAAAACGCGTTTTGGGCTTTCACGTTCAAAACTCGAATTTACAAGTAGCTAGGCAGGTTTCTACGACCGTTTTTGGGCTCTACAGACAAAAGACAAGGCCATTGAACACTCGTTGAAAGGTTAAACTTTGACAAATAAGGGACTCAGATTTGGTAAGGATATTTGGATGACGTCCCCTTTAATGTATAGAAGTACTAACCATTTGAAGATCATCATGGAAGAGAAGTGAATTATCTGGGGCCGACTGGAATTATAAGACACAAAGTTAATTGGAATTTGGTAAATTTCTGTTGGTAAAAATCTTAAAATTTACCAGAATAGAACTGTGAAAAAAAACAGTTTTCTTGGACCAGGTTCACATTTAACAACAAACCTATTCCAACTGTAGGTGGCGGACATGCGCTAGTATCAGGTACCTGTGCAGAACACGCAGGTGGCATCCACAAAGTTTTAAGATCATAGCAAACTTTATCAAAAAGGTTCAAGGACATTTGTTTCTATGAGCACGTTGCATGGAACACGTCATTGCGAACACTTATACAAGGGTATGTAAGGGTATAGGTGAGACTTACAAACTTTGAATTTTCTTGTTCCCCCATATTGAAGTGCTGTTCACATGATAGGGGCGTGTTCCTTGAGGGCTCTGTGCAGTCTTGCCCATTTTTTACCCACCGATAGCTCGTATCTGTGAACCTGTGAACCGGCTGGGCCTAGGAATAAATGGATCCTATCGTTTCCTCACAACAGTACCAAGCCAGACCTTCTTTTAGTTGCAGTTCTTTGTTTCTGTTCAGGGTTCTACTGGGGTAACTGGGTGGGTGGGGTGGGGTGGGGGTGGGGGGTGGTGAGGGAGGGCTCCCATCTTTGTGTGATTGTTTTTAATAATTTTCATTTTTTATGACTGTTTTATCTGCCTTTATGTTAAGCGCTTTGTGTTTTTAACTGAAATGAAAGGCGCTATATAAATAAATAAATTTTGAGTTTGAGTATCTAGCCATGAGTTTAGTTGTGACTAATGCTTCACTAAGAACCTAAGTGTGGTGTACGTGCACCGCGTGACAGCATCACCTTTAGATCAATAGCGTGTGCAACTTAAATTGCCTTAAAAATACTTCCCAATACGCTTACCACACGCACCACAATTGTACATTCCATTGTACATTCCATTTTTAGTTAAACACATCTAAAGATGCACCTTGAACTGTCCATTCCTCTCTATGACCCTCCACGGGCCCAGACAATCCAAAAACCTACAGCAACCGTACGGGTCAAGCCCTGCACGGATGCATGAGAGCATACCTTTTATATCTGTCTCTGCGGGATTAAGGGGGGAACAAAGCAAATAAGCAGCATTAGACTATAAAAAATAAAAATATATGACGGGAATTTTTTGAAGAAATAAACAATATCCTTTAATATAAGAAAAAGAAGGGGATTTACAGTAAGTGAGTTAGTTTTAAAGACAGGCAGTGTAGAAGACTTTCTAAAGATGAAAGTATCGCAGCAGAAACACTACCACCCCTCCTCCTCTTCTCTGTCCATGTGGCCCTTCACTTCTTCAATCAACCCTGACAGCCATCTCTGTCGTTGCTGACAATGCTGGGAGGGCTGTGCTTTTCTTGTGTTGTAATTGGAGTTCTCAGTGCTGGATGAGGTCCTCACAGGAGTTCTGCTTCTCAAGAAGCATGAAAAGTCCAGATTCAACTCAAACAACTATAGAAATAGGAGCAAGCCCACCATTCTCATCCAGAGGAACTTCAGATACTCTCAGGTTTTTTGCTGCTTCCTCTGACTCGTGCTTTTAAACCCAGGATGGAATCAGGCCTTTGTAAAAAAAATTAATAGTGGTTCAAGCGATAAAAAATGAAAATATCTTCATCTGAGGTAAAGGAAATAGTCAGAAACTCTTATTTTAATTTGTTTTTTAAAAACTGAGTTTTGAGACTAAATTAAATAAGATCTAGCCCACATGTTCATTATTCTGCTTTAAGTTCTTGGTTCCATCACCTTTATTTTAGCTTCATGAATCTTCTCTGAACAGTATAAAGCAAAGTTAAAAAGAGGCTATTTGGGGAGGATGTAGAAAGACGGTTGACGATGAAGCCATGGGTGAAAAAGGAGAGGAGGCAGATTTAGTGGAGCAGATGGTTTCAGCATTGTGCCCGAAGCAATCTCTACTCATAGAAATGACTACAAGGAAGGAGAGTTGAGAAGGAGAGACGAGGAGTTGAAACGGTAACTCCACATCTGCCCTCCTATGCTACAGAGTAAAGAGAATACTGAAGGACTTTTGACAGCCTTCACCAACACTCCACTACCGAGTTCATAGTAATCATGGCTGACATATGGCACCCATCATCCCATGATATGCCTTACTCACACACTTCTCTTCACAATTTGCTGAACTTTCTGGATATCCACAACTTTCCTTTTAATCGATGCGAAAGAGCTTCTGGAGGCATGCATATTTTAACACGCTTGTTATCTTCATGGGAGCTTTTGGATTAGATAAAACTAAAAGAAAAAAAAGTGCAGCTGAGCCACAGTTGGACAGCCAGTCTCTTCGATGTCAGCTCACGCAGAAGAACCGTGTGGACAAAAGCATGCGCCAACACTCAGAGGCTCCTGTAAGCTTCCCCGCTAAATGAATGGTGAATGATGAATGAGTGTGGGACTTTGCAGTGCCGCCATCTGTTCCGACACGAGCGGGAAAGAGTGGAAGGCATGCGGTTCATTGCCCATCACAGCATTCAGCTCACCTACTGTACACGCTCCAGTGGTACCCTGAAGGATGTGTGAGATTACGGGGGGAGCTGAAGATACTTCTTCAGTCACCTTTTGCCTTCAGTGCATTAGAAGCTGCTTCAAACGCGGCAATAGTTTGCGGCGTTGCTCTGCTGATCTCCCAGGAGCTGTCTAAAGTCAGTGGTTTGAAGGTTTTTTTTTGACTGAGAGTCTTATCAATGTCCTACTGCAGCACAATCAATTCCTCTCAAAGGTTTTGTTTTTCTTTCTGGTTAACTTCAGCAGTGAACAAAACACAAACATCACTGTTGTTCTGGATCATTTTAAAGGGCTTATATCGTGCAAAATGATTTTTTTTTAGCTTAAAAGTTTAATATAATGTCCATGTCTCACGAAAAGAAACCGCATTGCGATATTTTGATTCGTTCAGGCGTTTTTGAGAATTCTTCTAAAAACCTGGTCCCTGAGCACCAGCCTCTCCCAATCCACAAAAATGATCGGGTTCTCATGAGCCAATGTAGACCAGTGAGAACAGCCCCTTCCAGAAAGAGTCTGTGCTGCCAGCTCCGCCCCCAGGCTATCACATACACCCACTTTCTCCACAGAGCTAGCGGTGTTTGGCAAAAACGCTTTCCTTGTAAATGCACAATATTCATATCCATTCTTTCAAAAGTTCAGCCGTTGTTTGTTTTCATGGGCAAAACACAGACACGCTGCTGGGGCCCATTGTGGACGTCATGAAATGGGCGGCACCAACAAGGAGGGAAAGGCGGAGCTTCGTAGATCAAGTCGTCTTACTTCAGGGTCAGAAAAGAATTCAGAAAAATGACTAATATTTAATAAAGCATTTGTTCTTTTGTGTAAAATTATTATCATATACATGGATGTTGTTTACTATAAAAGGCTTAGGAATAGCACTAGTTCAAACAGGAGCCATTAATACAGGTAAGGAGTGGAGGACAGAGGATCCTCTTACAGAGAAGTTACAGGTCTGTGAGAGCCAGAAATCCTGCTTGTTATTTAGGTGACCAAATACTTATTTTCCACCATAATTGACAAATAAATTCTTTAACACTAGAAATCCCACAGCCCAGCGAATGGCTTGTTCTACCTTTAATGCCGAAAGAGCAGCCAAGCGGCTGGATTCGTTTTGACTGACAAACTTACTCAGGTGTAAACAGCCCAGTAATTTGGCCATTCTCACTTCTACCCCATAGCACAGCCATAGGACAAGAATAACATCTATACTCACAATTGTCCAAATAATTCAACTACTCTAATACACTTCTCATTTACTGTATTTTCTGTATTTTACTCTTTCTTTACCTTACAAAATCTGCATTTTGTTTGTAGGAAGAAAAAGGATTCATATTTGTGTATAAATATCCTACTATAATAATAAAGATAGCAAATCAGGAATCGCAAATCAGGAATCAGCTATCTCGAACGTTGCAAATATTCGTACTTAAATTTTCTGGAACAGATCACGAATATCTGAGTATTCAGATACTTCACTGTAAGTTGTTCATCAAACATGTTTTTTTTTGTAGTTTTTTTTGTAGTTTCCTGCTCTGGAACAAGTCAGGACCTACAGACGAATTAGATGACGTGATACTCTTTTGCTGTTAGTAATTCACTCAGTATTTACTGTTACAGTTGAATTACTTAAGTACTCATAATGTTGAGATATTATTTGCTTGAAACCCTTTTTTTTCTAACTAAATATCATATAAACCACAGCAGGAAAGTGAAGCACTTGAAAGATAAAAGTCCCCACTTTCATTTAGACTTCATGTGTTTTATGGCGCATCAAAAGAGGCGTAAAGTGCTTTTCGCTTCCCTTGAAGAGCTTTGTTTAGTTCATTTCATCAGCTCCATGAACAGTAAATAAAAATTTTTGTGGCTACACAAATGTCAGTGGACTTTTAAATGTGTGTTTAAGGCAGAGTTAATTAGAAAACAAAAATATCTTCATGTCTGATGTGAGCAAAGCCCGTCTGCTCTGTCGTGGGTTTGTCCTTTTAGGGGCAGTCTGATGGAGTCCAGGTTTACCTTCTGGTGGTGTTTAGGATGAGATCTGTCTCTTTGGATTCCAGCGCCTTATGTCTGAAAGCGTCCATAGCTGCCTGGAAACGCAGCCTGGTGGAACCATGAAAGCACCTTTGAAGGAGTGAGACACAGCCTCAGAGAGAAGACTTTGGATGGCATCGGCACCTTACTCATCAATTCCGCTCGCTGTTGTTGCTTCACACTTTCCCAGGTTAACAGATTGCACGGACTGAGTGTGCTCGCGAAGGGAAGGAAGGGTCTCCTTTCATCACACTCCTGCTCTGTGAAGTTTTGCCTGAACTCCTCTCATCAGGAACAGCCTTGTCTCTAGCTGAGTCTTTCTACAACAGAGAAAAGTACTGGCAAAAGCTTAATAAAAAGGAGGCAGGGAGGTGCACAGAGGGATGCGGTCACAATCTGCAGTTTTAAGGAAAGCACTTTTTCAGTTAACATTTGAGGAAAATTTGACTGAAATTTTAGCACCTTGTAAAGTTATATTTTATTTTTAAAAAGGAAAGAAAGAAAAGAAAAAAGTAAAAAAACTTGACAGCAATATGTACATTAAAAGCTCACAGGGTTTCGCAAGAATATGTTCTGGGTCAGCCTTACACTCTTTCATCTATCCGGAAAACCCATTTTTAAGTCAGCCCATACTTTTAGCTAAAGGCTAGCACACAAGGCTGCAACTTGCGGCTGCAGAGCCACGTGTGGCTTATTTACTACGCTCTGGTTAAAGGAAAACAAAAGTTCTATTTTAGAAAGTAGCATATTTTTTGGAACCACAAGGCTCATCAAGTGACACAAAAAAGTCAGACAAGCCAAACTTTGTTTAACTCCTTTACTCCTTTTTTTTTAGCTAGGTTATTGCTTGTCAGAAAATAAAGAACATCAGAAACAAAGAGGGATTTTATTTTGTGCCTTTATTCTGAAATTATTATCCAATTCAAAAGAAACTTTTTCTTATGAGCAAATCTGAATAAACAAATCAGTTAATTCCAGCTTTTGGCAGATTTAGAGCCTTCAGGAAAAGCTTTGTTCAAAAATCAAACTGAGCCACATTAAACAGCACTTGAAATACAATAAACATTCACTTTTTTAAAGGGATTAAAATAACAAATATTGAATATTTTCAAAAAATGTATTGAAATTTTTAAAAGCTTTATGATTTTTTTGGTGCATGCTGAGGTTATCCAAAAAAAAAAAAATCCAAAAATAGTCCAAAAAATAATCTGCCAAAACTCCTTTGTTGTGTGAGGACTAGCTGCACCGGTTTATACGGAGCCCGTGTCCTGACATAAAAAACTTAAAATATATCTCGTTCCCACAGATTAATATCTGGTTCCCACAAATTAATATCTTGTTCGCACGAAATACTATTCCGTTCCCACAAGATAATATTGCGTTCCCTCGAAATACTATTTCTCTCTCGTGCGAACGCAATAATTCTTCACGTCATAAGTCATTCATAAACACGGATATGCTCTCCGTCCGGCCGCAAAAGCCTCTTTCAGTGGTAACTTCCATGTCTCTGTGACCCACATTTGTTCAAGAAAAGAAAAAGAAAAACAAGAATGATCAATTTTTTACTGTCTCAGTGAATATAAGAAAGATATCATAAGATTTATGATACCTATACCTTGCTGCTTTGACATACGCTTCACCGGACATAGCTCCACAGCGGAGCAAGATATTAATTTGTGGGAACAAGATATTAATCTGTAGGAACGAGGTATATTTTAATTTTTTAATGTCAGGACATGGGCTCCTTAGATTTCAACTTACCAAGAGAACTTCTTTTTTTTTTAAATCATGAAAGTGAAAAAGTCCCTTGGCATGTCACCAAGTATTCTGAACAGATCTGAGTTTATGTAGACAAGCAGCTCACAAATCCACCTTACACAAGACTTCTTCTTCCTCCGCGAAATGGTTTCATGCTACATATTTTGAGCTGCTATTTTAGCCGTGAACCGCTCTGTGGGAGTTTCACACAGCGCATGAGAAATGCATGAAGTTAAAGCAGACAGTAACGTGCACAGATGGACGTTCGAAGAGATCAGAGCCGACAGTTTTCTGCGCCCAAACATACATGCTGGAAATGTTCCTGAAAGGGGTCATTCTATTGCTCCGGCACATTCTGCCTAAATTAAAACACATGAGTTTTGACACACACATTCAGCCGTACACTTATCCAGTGCCTCATGATAAAATGTAGTCTTTAAAGCAGTTGTGCAGACTTTCAAGTGTTAAAATTGATTAATAAAATGCCGAACGTGATGATATTGTTGGTGTTTGAGGGGTAAACAACGAAATGGAGGGAAGGGGTTCTACAGTGTGTTTGTTGGCTCCTTGTTCCTGTGGAGTTGCTGACAGTGTGTGGATGTTCCTAATGAACAGATATCAGGATTAACACTGGGAAGATAATGAGAATCAGCAAGTTGAATGAAGTGACTGACGGTGCCCAAGGCAGTTCTTCATAAGTTCTGACTCCTGCAAGCTCAGCTACAGCTCCAGCGCTGCAGTCGCCATGACCCGCTTGTCATCTGAAACAGTGAGCTGACCAAACAATGAGTAAATAAAACGGGTTGATGATAGCAGAAAACCTTAGAATGTTCTCTTAGTTGAAGCATAAAGTGTGTTTAGTTGTTCTAACAGGGCATAAATCAGAGCTCCCAAACCGGTACCGGTCACATGGTACCAGGCGGTAGAGAAAGAAAAATCCTACTTTGCAGATTTCCCCTATAACAAAGGTTATTTTTAAGTGATTAAACAAAGAAACAATTTACATCTGGGAACTCAATTCAGGCTCAGATTATCCTTCACAGTCAAAAGATTGATTATTTCTTTATTTATTTATTTTAGCTAATCTTAACCCAGTGGGTATTGCTCTTTATTAGCAGAGTTTTAGCTCCAGTGTTAACATTATTTAAACTACTGTAAGTGTTTTTAACATAATTAAAGTAACTCCAGTGGATTCTGAAGCGGAGAAAAGCCGCCTTCCGCTGACTACAGTGGTCAGTGGGAATCAGCTGATTTGGTTTGGAAAGCCGCTTTTCTCCCCTTCAGGATCAGCTGATTCTACGGCGAACTTTGCACAACAAACTGTATAGTGGAATGAAGGCAGACCTGTGTGAACAGCGTGAATTGGACCGCTTTCAGATAGTGTCCGGAACGAGGTCAATGGTGTATATTTATGTAGCACTTTTCTACCTTTATTGAAAGCTTAAAGCACTTTACAGTCACAGTCCAAGTCCCCCCACACACATTCACACACTGACACACTGATGGCGGCTGGTATTGCATCCTTTGCAGAGCTTCTCTTTGCAGTCTAAAGCTCACTTTAGGTCTGTCTAAATACTAATGATCCCGTTGTGGGTCACAAAAGATTCTTAAAGGGACATCAGCTCTTTGAGACCATTGTGGTGAAATTGACCTTTCTGAAGTCTCACTGATTATCTTTTGACCTATTTTCAAAGCGTTCCCTGTGCTCCTTTAATTTTGATTAAATACTCAGGAATGCAATTTGAGCTGAATTTTCTTCTTATATGTCCTCCATCATCAGAAAAAATGCCACAAAGACATGTTAAAAAAACCATTTATGTTGGAGTGGGTCTTAAACCATTCTTTGAAGAATTTACCACATATCCTCAGATTACTACTTAAACTCAAATTCCAGTTTAGTGTGTTTTGTGACAAACCTCCTTCTATCCTCAGCCTGCAGAGTCTGAGTTCTGCTCTTGGATTTGATATTTATCTTCCAAGCATCTCAGGGGAAACTCACTGCAACATCCATTTTTGAGAACATTTCAGCTCACTTTTAAAGTTTTCGGCTCGTGGAAAGTTCTTCAATGTAAGATAATAGATTACAAATTGGGTGGAGGAAGTGTGTTCCCATTTGAGACTGATGTGCAGCCACGATTGACACACTGCTTGTGCATTTGGATCTTTTATTCAATCAAAAAGTCATGTTTATACGAAAATTTGTTTCCATGCTCAAAAACGTGGCTTTTTTCGGATACTAAAAAACTAATGTTGTATTTCATTAAAACCAAAGTAGCAGCAAAGGTTTAATAATGTGCTGTGACGTTCAGTCGTGCTCTGTCAGCCCGAGCACAATGGTTGAAAATAATAAAAAGAGAAAGGCCGTCTTCATAAAAACTCCACTTTTCTGCTAAAATCCTCAAACTGAGTCTTATTGCTTTCTGAAGTCTGGTGGTAACCTGCTGTTACAGCAACATTTTCTGTCCATTACTGTAGTTCCACAAAATAATGAAAGGATCCAACGGCAGCAGGTAGTTTCATTCAATTTATTCATATCTCATATTTTCCATCACTTTGCAGAGCCTCCCCTTTGTTCTTAACACGGCGAGATTGATTCCTTTAAATAACATCCAGGTAGTGGAGCTGGAGCTTCACACACTAATTCCTGTACAGCTTGAGGGCTACAAGCCACGCCGTCACATTGCAGCCCACAGATGAATCTCAGTGGGGGAGAAAATGAGCCATCCATCTTTTGGCGTCCTCGTTTTCTTTATCTCTGCTGCTTTTGTGAGTCTGTCTAAACTGTCGGGTACTTTCTGCTCGTCATTCTTTGCTCTGGACTGGCATTTCATCCTTTTTTATGCTTATTTTTTCACATCTCCCCACTGTCTTGCCTTGTTTCCTGTGCCATGTTGGGTGTGTTGGAGCATGGAGCAGCTGAAAATGGCGAAAAAAACCAAAGGACATTAAGATATGTAATGAAACAGTGAGAGGCTAATGGGAAAAGAAAGAAAATGAGGCCGCTTGTGTTTATCTGTAGGTCGCCGGCGTGCTCATCATCACCGCATGATCACCGGGAAAAACCACAGCCCACAGAGCTTTGATGTCGAGGATCACCACACACAGCTGCACATGTCCCCACCCCTACCCCCAAATGTGTATCAAGACATTTTGGTGTCAGCCAATTAGCAGGAAGGATGGGCGGAGGAGGGGCCAGAGGGGGAGGATGAGAGAGAGTCTTTTCATTACAACATTTGCAATTGTCAGAACTCTGAGCCATACCAGCCCCCATCTGCCAATTAGTGTGTGTATGTGAGTGTGTGGGGGGGGGGGGGGGGGGTCTAATGCAATTGTGATCAACTGTTTGCATGGGAAACAGTCTGTAGCATCACTTTGGAGTGAATATTTTTCTAGGTGCACCTCCTTGTATTTTTCAACTCCAAGGGCATCTGGACCCGACGAGGGAATCCGATTGCTGCTGCTGCCTTGCACGATGGACACAGTACAATGGAGAGGTGGAGCTATTATGGTTGTCGCCACATGCTTGGCTGCACTTGCCTCGCTGATGCTGAAGTAGTTTCAGTAGTAAATCAGTAATTCTGTACTAATATGTCCATTTTTGAGATTCAAATGATAGGTAGCGCCTATCCTGTGGCCTCCTTATTTGTAGATGAGTGGGCCGCCATGTCTGGGCATGCCAGAAACTCAAAAAAAGGGCCTTGATAATTAGTATTAATGACTGGAAATGGGATGTAAAACAACCATATAATGAGTGATAACCTTTCGGACTGTAACTTTAGGTCTTTACGTGTCATGTATTCCCACTAAATGGCAGCAGCGGTTGGTTATTGTCTTGCACAGTGGCTGTGACAGTGGCCTTTAGCCCGGCTGCGTGTGATGGATTGTTCTACATTCTCCCTGAGATGACAACCCTTCAATCTCCACAACAGAGACTAGCTAGCTGCACCACTATGTTTTTCTTCTGTAGTCACTGGCTTCTCTCCACCCTTCTCCGCTTAAAGGTCAAAGAGACGACTTGACTGAGGAAAAGCGAGAATAAAACCACAGCAGATGCACCTAACTCAACAAACACAGAAGAAATGCAATTATGATGCTTGGTAAATTGTAATTAGACACATGAACCTTTATCAATCATGCAAGCAGGAATTTGCAAATGGCAGCCGGGCCCGTCGGCCCGTGACCAATGTTCCACTCAGGGATCCTCCTGCTGTAAACAGTAACAACAGGTAAACAGTTTAAAATGAATCATTTGTTTGTTTAAACATCAGGTTGCAGATTTGTTCTGCTTTTCTAAACCCTTCGCAGCTCTCTCTCGTCTACTTTTGGATATGTCCTTCTTCTGTCCTTTTTTTTGACTGCGTCGGCTGCAAGCTCCTTCTTAAACTCAATTAACACCTGTGAGCGCACGTACGTGCGCACAGGCACACGAGAGCCAATTCGCTCTGTCGTAAATTAGCCTGAAATGCACACGGCACCGAGTGCACACGCCTGATTGGTGGAGCTAATTTATCCGAGTGGACCAGAGTGAAAGGAATAATGAGACTTTGATGAGTTCACGTGAAGAGACTCGCCGGCATCATCTGCGACCTCGCTTTGACCTCCTCGTCTTGGCTCTGGTTCGCTCAACTCTCCACACCGACCCCTGTGGAAATCTCCGCCCAGGATTGGCTGAGGTTTGCTGTGCTAGATATGGTGAAAGGGAACTAATGTCCCAATTTCTCTCAGCTGTCAGCTGGGATCTGGTTTAGAGAGGTGAGCAGGACAAACTGGATTGGAATCCAATTTGAAAAAATCAACAGCAGAGTTTTGTTCATTAAGTGATGGATACCTCTCATTTTTACACATCATAATTCAACATAGATTTCGGATATTGTATTTGTTTGAGGACAGAGGTAAATCCAAAACTCGAGAGGATTTTACCATCTCACTCCTAAGCAAATTTCTTTCAAAGCTTCTCAAAAATATGTTCATAAAAAGAAAACTTTGGAAAATAAAGTTTTAAAGAACCAACTTATGCAAGACTTGTAGTAACTAAATGTCAACAATTCAATTTTTTTTATGCTGCAGAAATGAATTTTGTTTGTGCTTGCTTGTTATTTTCCTTTTAGGAAACTGAACGTCAAGCTTGACTTCCTGCATTTAAAGCAGTTTAAATGACACACTGACAAAGAAAAAGGCAGAAAGCAATAAATACCGGCAGGTTTCTTTTCTTGATGGTGTTTCAACAATTTATGTAAAAGAAAAGTCCTAGCTCTAGAAAAACAGGTTGATTCTCTTTCCTAGGCATCATCACTGTCTGTTTTCCTCAAAAGTACATGAATGGAACAATGGCATGGGGACAGGCCTGCACACAGGCCATATCCATCCATAAGGACGGTTATGAATAAAGCCTAAATTAACTTAAGTTCACAAAGCACCCATCCATCCATTTTCTCTTTAGGGTATTCCTTCTGGGGTCATAAGGCTGCTGGAGCCTACTATTGGTACTGTTAAAGGCAGAGTACACTTTGGGCAAGTCGCGAGTCAGACATTAGACCACACATTCAAAGCACTCTTCAATCAGCTCTCTTCCAAACTATTGTCATCTCTGCATTACATTTTGCTTTCTACACACATTATTTTTTTTGGTCGTGTTTTTGCTACGTTTTTTTTTTTTTGTAAAATCTCCATCCCTTCCATTTAAAACTCACCCATCCACGTTTGTGTTCTCCTCCTTTAGCAATGATTTCCCCGCACACCCATTCTTTCATCTCTCCCATCATTAGGCGCCGCCTGAGGTTTGCAGTCAGATTAAACCCATCAAAACTTGAAATGGAACCCCCACGCTGTGCCGCCATCATGGTCGCTTGTACGACATCCAAACAGCCGGCTCAAACATCAGCAAAGAGAAGTACAGCAATGTATTTTACTGAGGATTCACTTGTTCCTTCAGATTCTTGTGACACAAAGAAATTTTACAACGCTGCTTCATCTTTTTAGACTTTTCTCTGATGGTCGGTTAGATAAATCAATATCTATCATCTCCATCAATGGGGATCTACATTTGTCCTTGACAGGATCCAAACTCGTGGGCACTGAAATGGAAATAGACCTAAAGATGATGGGAATGTGAGAAAAATTTAGGCTGACAGTAAATGTTTTCATGAAAACCTGTGAAACAAACACCAAACCACCACTCGAAGACTAACAAGGATGATGATGAAGTGTCAATATGCCATGCAGATTGAAAGTAAAGTGCTTAAAATGAATGTGTTCATACATGCATGTTGGTGGTATAATGGAAAATCTCAGTTTTAAAAGATTTGACCTTCAGGTCCTCTGTTGACCTACAACGACGTTGAGAAGGAGTCCATTTCCTGTTAAGAGGACACCGTCAACCTTCTCAGTAACCCCAGTTCCTCATTATCCGTAAAATACCACTAATGGATGTCCTATTAATCACCAGCAGACTGTTTGTCTTCCATGAGCTCATCTTTCTTTCAAACACACAGATGTATAAAAATACACCCGACACAGCGTGGGTCCCTCATTTCTGTAATCGTTGTGTCATCAGTGTGTTTATCTAACAATCCATGGTAGATTAGTTAGCTTAGAACTTGTTTCCACATATAGGAACATGCATAAGAATAAGCAGCTACTGTCCTGTATGACCCACACATGATGGGGCAATTAGAAAAAAACAGGTTACCCGGCAAAATGTTCCAGTAAAGTAATGAGGAAAGAACTCGTATGTCATTTTGTCCCTGGAGATGCTGCAGTAAATATCCTGTGTATAATGTGTACGCCCCCAATGTAGATGACCCTAAATTCTTTCATTCCTTCTTCTCTGCGCTATCTGAACATACAGACAAATCGCTAATCATTGCAGGTGACCTCAACATGTGTTTAGATCCAGAGATGGATAGGCTAAATAACACAGGAAATCTTAGAATCTGGCAATCCACAAACACTGTTAAACAGTACATGGAGGATTTTGGTCTTTGTGATGTTTGGCGTTTATTCCACCCCACGAAAAGAACTTATACCTTTTTCTCCACAGTTCATCAATCATACTCCAGGCTAGATTATTTCTTGGTTAACAGCTCCTTGTTGAGCATAGCTACGGAAGCACAGATCCACCCCATTACTATCAGCGACCACGCACCAGTTTCCCTGACTCTTAAAAACAAAACATCACCACCTTCATTAAGGAGCTGGAGGTTCAATACATCGTTGCTCAGAGACCCTAACTTTATAGATTTCCTTGCTAAAGAATGGTCCTCATATCTTCAAAATAATGACCACCCAGGTATTTCCTCGTGCCTTTTATGGGAGGCCGGGAAAGCAGTCATGAGAGGAAAAATAATCGCCTTCTCATCCCACAAAAAAAGAAAAGAAAACTCTAAACTAGTGGATTTAGAGCAAAAAATCAGACTGTTAGAGGAAACCTACAGCAACTCTCCGGATGAACAAACTCTACAACAAATAAGGAAAGTAAGAATCGAATTAAATGAAATAACTAATCAAAGAACACAGTTTTTATTACAGAGACTACGCTTGGAGAGGTTTGATCACAGTAATAAATCTGGGAAATATTTGGCAAATCAACTCAAAATAAACAAAGAGAAGACAACTATTTCATCAGTCATAGACCTAACAGGAAATGCAACACATGATCCAGCTGCAATAAATTCAGTTTTTAAAAACTTTTACCAATCTCTCTACTCATCCCAAATTAATCCCTCTGACAATGACATCAACAGTTTTCTCAATAGCATAGATTTGCCTAGACCAACAGAGGAACAAATCACAGCCCTGGAGTCCCCTTTTACTAAAGAAGAGCTACATAAAGCATTAACCAACATGCCTAGTAAAAAAGCCCCAGGACCAGACGGCTTCCCAGCAGAATTTTATAAAGAGTTTTGGCAAATCTTAGCTCCCATTTTTCTCAGAATGACAATAGAAATTAAGGACAACAATTATCTACCTCCAAATATGAATTCTGCTAATATAATCTTACTTCTGAAACCTGGGAAAGATCCCACATCACCATCCAGCTATCGACCCATATCGCTGATTAATGCAGATCTTAAAATAATCTGCAAAGCTTTGGCGGGAAGGCTGGAGAAGGTAGTTCCCTCTCTAATACATCCTGACCAAACAGGTTTTATAAAGGGTAGACATTCATCTACCAACATGCGCAGATTAATCAACCTCATAGATTATACAACCATCAACAACCGAGAAGCAACCATTTTGTCACTGGAGGCAGAAAAGGCATTTGATCGGGTCAACTGGAAATTTTTAATAGCCACCCTGAACAAATTTGGCTTTGGAAAATCATTTATTAACTGGATTAAAATACTATATGCCTCTCCTAATGCTCGTATCAGAACAAATGATCAAACATCTCCAAGCTTTAATTTACAAAGAGGAACCAGACAAGGCTGTCCACTATCTCCGTCTTTATTTGCACTATTTATTGAACCTCTAGCTGCTGCTATTAGGCAAAGTCGAGACATTGAAGGCATTCAAACCAAAAATTTAGAACACAAAATAAGTCTTTATGCAGATGATGTTTTACTATTTACTCCTAATTCACAATCTTCCATCTGCCAAATCATTTCCCTAATTAATAGATTTTCCTCAGTTTCAGAATACTCCATAAACTGGTCTAAAAGCACAATTTTACCAATTAATTGCAATTATCTAAATCCGTCATCTATTAAAATACAAACAGGCAACATAAAGTACTTAGGTATAAATATCTCCTCTAGGCTTTCTGATCTACTCAAGCTAAACCACACCCAACTACTTAAAACAACCGAGGCTGATCTCACTAGATGGAAAACTCTACCCATTTCTCTAATCGGGAGAGTTGCAGCCATAAAAATGATGATTCTCCCAAAAATTAACTACCTATTTTCAATGATTCCTTCCAAACCTCCAACTACTTGGTTCAAATCATTAGACTCATTCATTTCCCAATACCTCTGGGAAGGTAAACCCCCACGGATTAGTTTAAAAACTATTAAAAAACCTAAAGATAGAGGAGGACTAGGCCTTCCAGACTTCCAGGACTACTACTCCGCGAACAGATTGTGTTATGTACAAAAATGGCTGAATCCTGGTGTGCTGGATGAATCCTGGCTAGACATTGAACAAAATCTCTGTGATAACCTAGATATTTCTAATTTACCTTTCTTCAGTTCTAAAATTAAACAACACAAATGCTTCAGAAGTTTAAACATCAGCTCATCCTTAACAGCCTGGTGGGATTTTCTTAAAAAAAACAACCTCACATTATTTCCATGTAAACTTACCCCCATTTGGAATAACCCTGACATTTTGATTAACAAAAACATGATTCATTTTGCTTCATGGAAGAACAAAGGAATCGAGCAGTTCCAGCATATAATTCAGAATAGAAAATTTATGTCCCTCTCAACGTTATCCTCAACCTATGGAATTAATATAAACAAATTTCTAGAATATCAGCAGCTTAAATCAGCTATAAGCACTAAATACTGCCTGACCCAAATAGACCTAGACCCTCCCCTTACAGTAACACATTTCATGGACCTTAAAAATCCCAAACTCACCTCCAAAATTTATAAGATGTTATCAGACATAGATGAAACCATTTACTTACCCATGACAAAATGGGAGTCTGAGCTATCATTGAATTCTAGTGATCAATTTTGGCTACAGATCTGTTTGAATGCCTTTAATATGACCAAAAGCCCTAATCTGCAACTTATTCAATACAAGATTCTCCACAGAACTCACTACACCGGACAGAGGTTATTTAAAATGGGTCTCAATCAGTCTGCTACATGCACACAGTGCATAGGTAACAACATAGACGACTATTTGCATGCCCTGTGGGTCTGTCCACCTGTCCAATCATTCTGGCGTAAGGTTTGTGAGGATTTATCAATCTGGTTTAATCATAAGATTCCTGCTTGCCCCAAATTCTGCTTATTAGGTGACCTGAATAACATCAACATGGAATCTAACAAGGCTTATATGGTTCTCACCGCTGTATGTATCGCAAAGAAAACTATCCTCCTAAACTGGAAATCTAAAAATAATCTTAGCATCAACCACTACAGAAACCTCATGTCAGAGCATATTAGTTCAGAGATAATGTCCTCCACAAAAAACCTGTCGGCTTCAGACTCTCCCTGGCTCCAGCTGGTTAGTCACATCACCTAGTGGGGGTGGGATGGTGATAGGTTGAGCCGGGTCCTGGCTGGTTGGGTGGGCCGGGGTGGGTTTGGGGGGGTGGGCTCTGCCGGGCCTGTCGTTCTCCCGGCTCGGGGCTCTGGTTGCCTGGGTGGGGTGGTGGTGGGGGCGCACACTCTGCCGGCAACTTGGCAGGGGTTCCTGGGCGGGTGCCTGCTGGGCGCAGGGTAGGCAGTGCGGCTGACCGGGAACGGCGGCCGGGTGCCGTGCTGGGTGGCTGGTCGCCGTGGCGGGGGCTGGGGGGGGGGCTTGGGGCTCTGGGGCCTGGGGTCGTCTGCCCGTGGCCGGTGTTTCGCCCGTGGCCGGTAGTTGGCGCGTGGCCTGGCCCCCCGGGGGTCGGCGCCGCAGTCACAGCAGGGGTTAATGGGTTCACTTGGGTGGGTTTATTTCATTATTATTATTATTATTATTATTATATTAATTATTTTATTATTATTATTATTATTATTATTATTATTATTATTATTATTAGTATTATTATTATTATTATTATTATTATTACTTATTTATTTTTTTGGGGGGGGGGGCCTGGGGGGGCAGTGTGCTAGTCCTTAGGGGGGCCAGGGTATGAATGGTGGGGCTGGACCCCCTGCCCCCCCGTTCTGGCACCGGGACCCTTCCTTGCTGGCTGTCTCTCGGCGCCGCGAGGCTCTGGCCTCCAACTGCGGCTGGCTTGGCGTTTCTGGCTGCCCGGCCGCTCTGGGAGGGGGGGCGCCTACCGCGGCCGGCTGGGGGGCCGGTCGCTCGGGGGAGCCTTCTCCCCCGGTTGTGCCCATCCGCCCGCTCCTCCCCGCTCTCACCCAAACAAATATTGCACACAGGCACATAGGGCCCCGGGATCTGGATGGGAGGGGTATGCTGGCGGGGCTCACTGGGGATGGCCCTCTCTGGGTTCTCGTTGGCACCCGCCCTCCTCCCCGCTTTTTACTTGCATATTAGACACTCTGATTCATCTAGGGCCTTGTGGAGAGGGTCTGGTGGAGGGGGGCACGGTGAAACATCCGTGCTCACCTTTCGCTGGCCCCCCCACAATTTTAACTTCCTCTGTAGACACACACACTGCATGCTAGCAGCACACACACAGCAAATACACACCACTCACAGAGGGACTCCGGAGTGGGGGGCTTTGCGGCTTGGCAGCGGTGGATCCCCCCACACTGGTGACCTCCTATTTTACCTGCAGCACACACACAGCACTCCCACACCTCCATACATGGGTGGGGTCGGGGGGGGGCGGCCGGTCTTCACCCGCCTGGTCCTCTCGGGGCGGCCGGGCTTATGGGTGTCCTGTCGGCTGCGGGAGGGGTCGGGCATGCGGCGCTGGGGGTCGGCCGGCTGGGGGGGGGGGTTGCTGCTTGGCGGCGGGGGTAGGGAGGGTAACCAGATGATTGTGAGTATGTGTGTGTGAGTGCATGGGTAGGACCGACCTGGGGGCTGGCTCGCTGGGACCCTCTGGGGCTTTCCCTCCCCATCACAGAGAGGGGAGGGCACTGAGAGGGTTGGGGAGGGGGGGTCAGATATTATGGCGGGGGGGGGTGGTAGTGCGTAGGGTTTTAGGGGGGTGGCTGTGGCTGTGGGTGCGTGGCGATCCCTGGGTTGCTAAGGTCGCGGGCCTGGGCTGGCTTGCGGGGACGGGGCGCCGGTCGGGTGGTGGCCGGCTCTTGGGTTCCGGGGGCCCTGGCTTCGTCCCTGGCCTTTGTCTCGGTGTCCGGCGCCCGGTGGCCCCCATGGCTGCCGCCTGGTACGGCTAAGCGCTCCTGTCTTGTGGCCTGGGGGCCGGACACTGGGTTCGCTTGTGCCTCTGGGCATTGGGGGGGCCCCTGTAGGGTGGCCCTCTCTGTGCCTGGCTGGTGGGGTGGGCGGTCCCCTCCTCCTCCCCTCCCGGGCTGCCTGGGTCCGGATGCTGGGGGGGCTTCTGGCCTGGGGGGCTCTCTTCCCCTCTCCTGGTCTGGCTGGTCTGGCTGGGTAGGATCTGGCTCCCTTTATGAACACACGGTTCACGTCGGCAGCATGCATGTATCTCCACCCCCACGTGCACGTGCACACTCCACACTGCTCCCTGTCTGCTTCATCCCTCCTCCTTACCTACAGTGTATTGATGGACAGTTTTTTTTTCTCGCTCATCTTAGTGTCAGATTTTCACCTTTGATGTAACATTCGTCTTTCCAGCAGATCTGGTATAATTGTTACAGCTTAAATTAATAACTTAGTCAAATCAGTGCTTGTATCCCCCACCTTTTCACCTTTCTTCCTTTTACTCTCTTCCACCCTCCCCTCACATTCTTCCCCTCTCCCTCCCCACACACACTAAATGTAACAAATAAATAAAAAATAATACGACAAAAAGGGGTTTATACAAATCTACACTCTAGTTTCTTGAAGCTATATAACCTCTTTTTGTGATAGTAAAACCTGTCCAACACAAAAAGCCTTCAGCTCTAATCTGTTTGCTCAGCTGTTGGACAGAACAAGTTAATAAAAAAAAAAATAAATAAATTAAAAAAAAAAAAAAAAAAATTACAAATTCTTGCCTATAAACAAATAGAAAGGCCATTTTTGTAAAATACTAAAGGTTTCAAAACCTTCTATTAGTTCTGCCAGGGAAACCCCAAGGTGCTTCCAGGTCAGCTGAAAGACGTAATCCATCCAGTGCATTCTGGGTTTCGGTCTGGGCCTTGAGGTCTTTAAACCAAAAACCTACAAATTCCAAAAACCTGCGATAAAACCAGAGGAGACCTTGGCTTTGAAGCTGTCGTTCCTCGTCTGTGGAACTCCCTCCTTTTATCATTATGACAGATCGAATCCATTGAGTGTTTTAAAGTCAGGTCAAGATGTTTTATTCAGAAGAGCTTTTAGTTGATCTAACTTTGCCTTTTATTATGTTTTACTTTATTCTGACTGTCTTTTACTTTTTCTGTGAAATGTGTATGATTTATGGTTTTAATTATCTGTGTTTTTACTTTTGTTAAGCACTCTGTCATTTTTATCTGAGAAAGGTGCTATAGAAATAAACATTTACTTACTTACTTACTGGGTGTCCTCCCAGTGGGACATGCCTGGAATACCTACCCAACGAACAGTCCACCATCGCTCTGAAAGAGACCCTTGACCCACACAGCTGGCTCCTCTTAAAGAGGAGGAGCAGTGCCTCCAGTCTGAGCTCCTTGTGGGTAACCAAGCTCCCAACCATGTCTCTAAGGGAGAGAGGGAGGGCCAAGGCATCCTGTGGATGAAACAAATTTGTATCCGGGACCTCGTTGTTTGGTCCTGACCCAAAGCTCATGACCATGGATGAGTGTTGGAATGAAGATTGACCGATAGATGGAGGGCTTCAGTTTCTGACTCAACTCTCTCCACTGTGGTGTCTCGGGCATCTGTTTTGAATGGCTTTGGATGCCTCCCTGGGGAGGTGTTCTGGGCATGTCCCCACTAGGTAGGCCCAGGACATGCTGGAAAGACTGTGCCGCTTGACTGGCCTGGGAACGCCTCAGAATTCCCCCAGTGGAGCTGTAGGAAGTGGACAGTACTGGATGAGCAAAAGAAGCTGGCTGGCTGGCTGGCTGGCTGGTTGGATGGACGGACGGATGGATGGATGCATGAAAGGAGGAACACCAAGCAGTGAAGTCTGCCCACCTCCCATTACAGCCTTTTCTGTTTTATTCGCTTGAGCTTAGCTGACCGTATTCTTCTACTGGCACATCTCATGTACCAGCAGTGTGGGCAGGTCTGACTTTTTAAGACTCATTTGATGGGTGTGGCCAAATCAGTATATTTTCCAAACATTTCGATTTAACAGTTAGGTTGGTGGACCGTCTAGGGTGTACCCCACCTTCTCCAAACATTAGTTAGGATATGCTCCAGAACCCCTTAAAAGGAATCAGCTGATTCAAAAAGTTGAATGGATTTATCTTTAAAATTTAAACAAAATATTTGTTTTTACGTTCATTTTTTATTTAGATTTTGTTTTAACATCTAGATTTAACATTAAAAAATGTGTATATATTTTTAGCATTTAATATTTAACCTTTATGTGAAATTTAGCATTTAAATCAGCCTTTGCCCAACATTAGGTGGGATAGGCTCCAGCAACCCGCTGACTGAAAGTGATCATGTGGGTTCTGAATGATAAATGGATTGTTAGCATTTGAATCAACGTGCTTTTAAATGACAAATAGAACACATTTGTTTGTAGTAAATTCTGGCATAAAGGTAATAAAAATGAAGCAAATATTAGCACAATTTGCTAAATGTGACAAAACTGTCAACTAATTTCTATTAGTGGAACTTTGCCTACCCATATTTTGATGCTTTTTTCATTTGAAAAATAAGCCATGATTTCTTTATGTACTAAACTCCTAATCATTTAAATAACATTTAGCCTTTTCTTGGTCTAATACCCACATAAAAATTGATCTGAGGCATCAGCTCTGACATTGTCGGTTAATCGTTTTCATCCTTCGAGTAACTGATGTTGGTGATTAGTGATGATAGAGGAGGAGACAGAAGGTCACTCTGTCATCAAACCCCAAAAGATTTCTGTAGGGCTAACATCTGTTTATAAATGATGAGTGACAACGATGATGATTATACTGCATTGTTAAACTAAAATAGTTTTTTTTCCCATCACATCACTTTCAATTTTAAAAGAAATGTCAGAGAAGAAAGATGTACAACACGTTTTCAGATATTACTTTTAAAGTTTGCCTCGAGGATCCAGTCAGAAACCATTTGAATGATTTTATTCACTCATGTCCAACATGCAAAGCAGTAAGATAATGGTTAAAACAATATATATATATATATATATATATATATATATATATATATATATATATATATATATATATATATATATATATATATATATATATATATATATATATATATATATATATATATAACAGGGGAGGAAAATAAGGAAAAGGAAAAGGAAACAGTTTCCTACTGTGTCCAGATGCTGCAGTCCCTCGGTTCTCACCTAATGAGAACCTTGGGAACCTTGAGTCAGTGGAGAGAAGCGCAGATGCTGGCGTGGAAAAGCTGTGGAAAACACTGAGCTGTCAGGTGAATGGAGTGGGGAGAGCTGGGCTATTAGTATTTTCCTCTGCCTGCAGAGAGCGTGTGTGCGAGTGCGTCCACAAAGACACATGACCAGGAGGCAAACAGTCTGTCAACTCACATGCATAACGTTTATGTTTGTAAGATTTTACACATAATCGCATAGGATTCCTTTTGCGTAGAACTCAGCCTTTTTTCTTCTTGTTGCTGCAGCTTCACATTTCTAATTTATTTCATCCTGTGGCTTAACTCCTCACTGCTGCTGCTGATTTGTGGAAAGTGAGAATATTTTCAAAAAATATATTTAAAAAAAATATATCATTCAAAATCTTTAGTTTTTTATCCCATCTGATCGTCTAAGCTGCTCCTCAGCTTCCTCTTTTCTCTTCTGTTGCTCACAACCTCCTCATTTTTGTCATTTTTTACTTACAGCTTAATCATCTGCCTCTAAGCAAACAGGGGGCATCAGGTCTTTAAAGTCCATGCCATCACAGAGCGTACTGAATGTGCCGTGAGCATTATTTTAACCCATATGTTGAAGTGAAAGTTGCACTGTTGGGACTCAGGCCGAACTTTATGGTTCGCTGATACGAGAAAAATCAGAGCAGTATGCAGACACGCAGGCAACTGTTCTTCAATTTTCTCTGAGCTAACAGAACCCCCTCTTCCTCACAGGCTGTTTGCAGAGCTGAGTTCTGCTAAAGGGACCTAATTGAAAATGACTGGAGCTGAGGAGGCTCCTTCGGCTGTCGGAGTCTAAATCTGAGGAACTCCTTAAGAAGTAAATAAAAAAACAGATGTGGATTCTTCCAAATGTGGGACACTGCAAATGAATCAAATATTCCCCAGTCTCTTGGGTTTAGAGGCTGCTTCATTGATGACAATACGACAAAACTGAAGCATTTAAAATCTTTTTTTGAAGCTGGTTTTTTGCTCGTCATCCGGATCGTTGGACGTGGCCATAAAACACAGAAGTAGTCACCACCTCATTTATTTAGGTGTCTTCTTCCTGAGACCTGCAGCAAGAGAAAGCTCATTATTGTAGTGAAACAAACCTGCAGTCCGGGTTATCACAGGTAAATCTGTGTCCTTCTCTTCAGGGATCAATAGAGTAGCTGCCGAAGTAATTACAGTGCTTTCAAAGCTGCTGAACTTAAGTGCTGCAGCTGTGGATTGGTGCGCGGTTACTGCCGTTCCTGCGGTCACCTGTCGCTTTAGGACCGCGGTGGTCACGGCTGGCCCCTCCCGACCAGGCAGGATTTGGCTGCGGAAAATGCAGGGGCCTCTGGGTGCACAGTTGCCCCTACTGCAGGATGATGGAGGCAAAAGCAAAGCAGTTAGTAGAAGAGGGACAATCCAGTATCGATTGTTTTTGCATAAAGTGCCGCATTTGGTTACAGCCCAGAAGGGCCGCTTTGCTTGTGGAAAAAGGTGAGCAAATGCTGGAGAAAAGAAGTAATTTGTCAGGTCAAGAGTCAAGAGACTTGGCTCTTCTGGAATGCGACACCATGCACGCTTCGTGATCTCGCCATCCCAACGCCAACTCGTTCACCTTCAACAGTTGTCTTCTCAATGAGTCAGAGAAAAGATGGATGGTGTTTTCTTAGACTGGTGTTAGTTTAGCTGGATCAATAGTAGACTTAAAAGAGAAGCAGTCACTTTTTTTGGGGGAGTTTAATAAGTGCGACCATTGAAGGACCAAAGTTCACAGTAGAACTTATTACTTTTCCTCTCCTCCTTATTATCACAATAGCTCTTGTCTTCCTGTTGACCCTCAATGCTTTGACCTTCCTAGATTCTGGCATTGGAGGATTGTCTGTGATATTAAAACAGTGAGCAAGTGAAGATGTTGATGGTGTTGAGTATATTCACTAAGCAAGTGACTTTATTGCATTTTTTATGATTTTGATTGTTTTCCTGACTGAAAAAGGGATCAGTCAAAGCCAAAAATTTTATCATTTCTAAAGAATTATGATTTAAAGAATTACCAAACTATATAATTATAAAATTGTTTTAAAGAGAAATAAATCAAATATATTGTTATTAGAAAATACCATCAGGATTGAGGCAGGGTAGGTTTATTTTACTATAATGTAAAAATGACCAATTCCATCAGAGCAGACAACACACATATGGTGTCAACAAAAACAGATCAACCATCATAACAGTCCAGTGTGTGGGCTGAACTTTAGGAAACTAGAATGTGAATGGATTTAACATTCATTTTTGTTTACTTGTTTGTTTGTACACATATTTCATTTACACTTGATTATCTTGAAGAAATACAAGGAAGTTTTGAAAAAAGATGTTATGGATACATTTTAGGCCAGTGAATCCGATCCACTCAGATCGTTCAAAATGAACCAATGCATATATCAACTAAGAATTGTATTGTCAACCACAAATTATGAGACGAATCCAACTGCTACAAAGAAACTTTTGTTTTTTTTTGTACATTCAAATCATTTTTCACAAGTGAAATATTTGATATGTGGTGTCATAGTTACATGACACAAGAGGAAAGTGGCATAGATGCTAAATGTCATGTTAAAGAATCCAAAACATGTCAGTAGGAAACCTTACCTCTTACCACTTGGGTGGAGCTATATGGGGTCAATAGGGGGACACTGGCCCCCCAAGCAAAATGCTTTGCCAACCCCCTTCTTGCTACCCTAATTTTTGAGTCCATATTAGTATTATTTTTAGGCATTGACAATAGCATGTCAGCTAAAAGAACAGTAGTTTTAATATTAATAATAACAATAATAAACTGTTTAAGGTGCATATTTGATCATTTAATTTTTGATTGGCTTTCTACACCTTTGCCTCCCTTCCAAAGACTTCTGCTCCTTGCCGTCCCTCATGCAAATTGTTCTAGCTCCACCACTGCTTACCATTTGTTTTGGTCTAAATGATGAAGCTTATGTCCTCAAGTAGGGTCCTGGATTGAGGTCAGCAAAACAAAAAGACATGCAACATTTAAAATTAAAATCAACATTGCCATTGGTCGTAACATTTGATTGAGATCCCGCAATTGAAGACAGAGATGTTTCCATTGTCTTGATGTTGTGATCAACTTTGGAAGAACATTTGTCCTCCTATGTTTCAAGTTTCTGTTGTTCAGGTTAGCAACTGGCATCTAGGTCAGCGCATGTAGGCTATGTGAACGGAACTTCTTTTGTAGATATCCATGATCACTTTTTAATGAAAAACCTGCAGCAAATCAGAGTCTAGTATTCACCAGGGTCCGTGGTAGGCTATTACAGCGATGCTGCATTCACACAAAAATCTTCAGTGGAAACTATATGCAAACACAAACTCAGCATGACCCTTTTGTTTTTGTTTTTATTTTTTCCGTTTTTTTTCTTGCAAACAACCTGGCGTTGATGTTTTTTAAGCTCTGGTCTGCCCAGCCTTACTTCCTGCTCAGAGGTATCCCACCGCTGATCCCAGTTATTAGTAGAGTTCAATCATGAAGCAGACAACATACAACAAATTTGTCTTCTGTAAACCCCAGCTACATGATCCGCTAAAACGTGCTCCCACACGGTCCTGAGAAAAAAACTCTGAGCCTTGTTCCTCAGAAATACAGTTGGAAAAATGAAACAATCGTACTTGTCTCTGCCTCCAAATATGAACCATCAACTGTTATTTGTCTTTAGGTGTGTCCTTTATTTTCGTTTACAGTGATCAGTAAATAATTGAAAAGATTTTTCACTGTTGGAAATGCGATTTGATGGAAGCAGTAAATGCATTTACACTGACTGGCATCTGGCAATGTTTTATTAGATTGTAGCCAACGAATCTTTCATCTCCTTGTTTATTTTTTATTAATTTTTGAACTCACACATCCAGAGACACAGTGTGAGCCTTTTCTATGCTCATTCTTCCAGAATGTGCAGCACACATGTCGTCCATCAGGGCCCATTTCTCTCCCCTCAGCGCTTTATGAATTTTGCCTTCTCTTTAGGAGAAGGCAGCGCTAACAGAAGTGATCAGTGTCCATGCTGAGCGATTGTCACAGCTGACCTATATTAGATGAAAGCAGCTGGATCAGAGGCCTGCAGGGACAGCAAAAAGGGATGTGTTCTAATTATCTCTGCTGCTTGCTAGCTTGCTAGCAACCCATCACGCCCTTGTAAACAAATCCAGAAAGTAAGCACACCGACACAGGTTGAGGTGTCTCAACGAGAAAACAACTGCTCTGCTTGATGAGCAGGATCCTTGGTACCAAATCCCTCAGAGCAGAATCTTCACTGACGACTGTGTCCTTTATCTTCACTTAGCAGGGCACCAGGGGATCACTGCTAAAATAAATGAAGGATGATTGTGGCTGCTTTTGAGATGGAAATTGAGCATGGTAAGCCGTAATGTCACCAGAAATTTTAAATAGGCAAAAGAAAATAAGCCCAGGAAGCTAATGCCAGCAGCTACCCTTTGCAAAAAGTATACTACATACAGTAAGTGTATTACAAGTATATTTAGTGAGGCAGTATATTTGTAGTTTACTTTTTAGATATAATGTATACTAGAAAATAGATTTTTGTTTACGCCATTACTATAGCAAATTATGTCAATGTTAATCTTTTTAATATCAGTATATGCATGTTAGGGGTGAAACGATTAATCTATTTATCCAACCAGATTGATTTGTCTGATGCAAGTTGTTAATTGAGTCAAACTATAGCATTATAAAATTATTTTGAAATGAAATAAATCGATTATAATCACTATTGGAAAGAAGCATTTAGATTATTTCTGGAAAAATATGTGATAATTTTACTAAAGAACTTGATAAATGCAGAAAATGCACCTCCTTTCTCATTTTCTTCTTCTCCTCTTCTAATTTCAGCTTGTACAGCTTCATCCTCACTTGCAATCTTCCTCCTGAAGAATCTTCCCTGCATTGTTCTTTTTCAATTACTTTTTCAATTTTTTTTTTTTTTTGCTGCATGTTTCACTTCTATTGTATTAGTTTTAATCTTGAACTATCAATCACAATAGTGTTCTTAAAACTGTAGGAATCATTTATTGTTTTCTTGTCCCATTGCAAACAAACAAATCTCAAACTTCCATAAAAAAATGCCTCCTTGAGTGTAAATGAACTGAGTGACTCCGGACAACAAGTCCAAAGGTACCCTGGAAGTCCCGCATGTTTAATGTCATTGTTTAGGGAAGCGACAGTATTACTGGATAACATGAAAGTAGAGAGGGTCGTAGATCACATTTAGTTGTGATGTTAAGTACTAAAAACCCCAAAGATGCTAAAATAATGAGATCAGGTGGTGTCTGGTTCACAGTTTTAGTGGCATCAGCCTGCAGCTTCTTTTGAATAAGTGTTAAAGCAGTAATAGCTGTCACACAGCTGATTTTCCAGCCGGTATGGCGCACCTCTGCCAGATCTTATACCTTCAAATTAATTCAAATGTTCCAGCTTAGTTTGAAGTAATCAGTTAGTATACTTTCTATATTGCATGTACATAGTCTATAGCATGGATGGTCAACCCCAGGCTTCGAGGGCTGCATTCCTGCATGTTTTCCAACATACCCAGCTCTGGCATGTTCTAATTGGTTAGATAAACCTGAACCAGGTAATCAGTTATAGGTAGGGTTTGAACATCTGGAAATCATGAAGACAGACCAGGCCTCGAGGCCTGGAGTTGCCCATCCCTGGTCTATAGAATACTTAAACTTACACTCAAGTATACGTAATAGAAAACATTTTCAAGTGGACTACTTTTTGCTCAGGGTAGCAGTAATCAAAGGCTACACTTTCATGCTACACTTTTTTCTCAGGAGCTGAAGTTCTTTTACACATTCTACCACATTTAGGATGTAATTGAACGCAGCGCTCACTCAATTAAACAATTTCAGTCACGCCCTTCTCTTTTCTTTCTCCCATTTCTTCGCTTTCTTGACACACAGCTCTTTATACCCAATGTAACTCCATCCACCATTATTTCCGTTTGTTTCTATTCTTTTTTTACATTCTTCTGTCATCCTTCCATTGTGGCTTTTTGTTTTGGGGCCGACAGGCACAGTTGCACATTTCCACCACATTGCAGGCGCCGCCAGGGACCCATTTACAGGTCAGAGCTTATGGGAGGGGGGGGGGGGGGGGGGGGGCTTTTCTCATAGCAATGGATGGGTTTGAAAGAGAAACAGAGCTAGCTGCTTCCTTCCAGGTACAATGTGGTGCCGTCTAATGAAATTGTGCATTTTTAGAGATCCATCTAAGGTTTTTGTTTTTTCTTCCTGCAGATTGACTGGAAGCTTTTTGTTTTGCCGGCCCCTTCTGCATAAAGACATGGAACCCCATTTCCTGATGAGACTGTGGTGAGTAGACAGGATGCACCAGCACACTAATCATGAATGTGATTTTCCCATTTTGATGCTGTTGCCCATGATTGCTGCTGAAGACTATAGCTGGATTAGTGGTACAAAGCCTGTGCTGACTGGATAGGCTTGACTGACAGGGAGAGCAAAATACAGAAGTTAAAAATACAGAAGTTAGACAAGAACTGGCTAGAAAGTCATAAAGTAAAACATAGTAGGAAGGACTCGCCGGTTTGCCAGCCTGCGGTTGTTCTTCTATTCTTAGACTCAGTCTCCTCCTCTTCATTCTTCTCTCTTTTCTCTTGAGTCCTCTCTGTCTTGACGTCAGCGCACTACAGCCCATCTGCTGTCTGCAACTACTCTGGAAGTATTCACTCAAAATAATTTAAACATCTCTCATCCATCCACCTCACCAATTGCCAGCCTGTTTATCTATCGCCCCTCCTTACCTGTTTAGCCATCATTGCGACGGCTAACATGGGTATGCATCTCTTTTTGTCAGAGTTGGATTTTCCAGGCCGTGAAGCTTCCACTCAATTACTGTAGAGGTGGCCACTTAAAGACTAAATGGAGTGTGTGTATACTGTACTTTTCCATTAATGGGATGGAGGAGCCAGATGCGCTGTAATGTTCCGAGGAGGTAAAATTGCATTAAAAAAGCAGCTTTTAGAACTGGAAAGCTTTTATATTTTTCATAGTGGAACTGCCTTTTTACCGTTTCCATGGTAATATACATCCACAGGGGTACCAGCTGGTCAACATGTTGTTGTAAACAGAAGTATGCAGTTTATAATTACATCAATAATGTAATGCGCCTTGAGATTGTTCCCATTATTAAAAAACAGCAAAGCGAGGAGTGAAATTTCATTTTCAGTAGCAGAGATCATCTAAGTTTCTCATGTGTCTATGTTTGTAGGTCAACAGAGATAACAGTTAACATCCAAATCCACCTGATGAATCTGTAAGATGTAAGTTACATTTTTACAGTTAAGACCCAAACACAATCCATTATGTGACACACTCCATTTCCATCGGAGTCCATAAATGGACTCCATTGGTCCATTTATCAGTGTGTCAACATGAAGAGTCCGGAATACAAAGCTGGTTATCCATTCTATTGGACCAGATTGCTGAAATTAATCTCTTAATTTTTTATTTTTTATATCCTGTGGACTGTTTTACTTTATTTTGAAGGGCGTTGCAATATGAACCTCCATAAACTATTAGAAAAAATGCTGAATCAAAAGGAATAGCTGCTACGTCTCTGATCTTCTTCATTTACTCCAACTGTTTGGTCCACTGTGTGTTTTTTTTGCATTCAGACTGTACTGAACTGGTTCAGGGTTTAGCTGCAGGCAAACCAAGATCCCTGTTTCCAGACACATCAGAGGCTGACAGGTTTTTAGGATCCCAGTTTGTTGTGTTAATCTTGCATGATTCTCGTGGTATGGGGGTTAGGTTATTCATAATCACATAAAAGTGGAGTTATGATCCACTAGAGTGGGCATAGTAACAATAAAATTGGATTGTTTTAATATTTTAAACACAGATTACATTGTGCTAATTTAAAGCGACTTTTGTATAACTTTTCAAACTGGCGCAGATTTGCCACTCCCAGTCAGATGACCAGCCGCAAACCAGTATGTTATGACAGAATGACAGATTTGTCAGATTTGGCTAAAAATGGATATAAATAAAGAAGAAATTAAAGATAAAGGTCCCAGCATCTCCATAACAGTTTTTCAGACCTGTAACCAAGTCCATTCCACCCTGTGGGGACAGCCGACTTCTGCATCACAAAAAGAAATTGGTCTGTGGAGGGGAATGCCAGCCAAAGATCTTTTCTTCACTGGATCCCTTCTTGACTTATGGTAAGAAATGTCAGGTTGACTTGTACCAGGAAGATTGTGTCAATTCCAGACACCTGCACTCCATTAGTGAGGACTGTTGTATTGATGGGAGACTGATTGAATAACTGCCCTCACTCCTAAAAATGTTGACTCTTTGTTTTTTTTTTCTTTTGCCTTCTGAGATGGGAATGTGAGAACTTTTTTTCTCAATGGGAGTAGTTTTGGAAAGTAAAGAAAATCCATCCTCATATCATCCTCTAGTCTGCAAAGGTTAAAACAAACTTCCACACCTGTAAACATTTCGCAGACTCTTTTGTAACAACAATCTCAAACCAAGCGGCCTGCTGTAAGAGCGCTGTGTTGTGGCAGCTTTGATTTGTGTCTCCTGGCATCTCTTTTGTCTAACGTTAAACGTTTGTGTTAAAGCTGCGATCCTCTGCCAGCACCATTACATCAAGTCGTGGCAAAGACAGCTTTTTCAGGATGAATATGTTTTTTTTCAAAAAATATGACGAGGATTCCAAATTATCAGGACAATAAACAACTTCTCTTCAGTCACTAACAAACTGTCAGGTACCTAACAGCTTTTACATCTGCCTTGCTGCACATTTATTGATACCATTTTGTAGCTGTTGTACAGTCTAGTTCCTTTAGATTAAAAACAACAAACAGACAAATGTCCTGTTTATTGTTCCGAGTTTGCGTCAGAATTTTGGTTTTGCTTGCTGAATTACATGGACCAAAAAAGAAATCATCAGCAGCAATAAGAAATTCATTGTTGTGTCTGTTTATATCAGTAACCTTACAGTGCTTGCTTCACTAACACTGGTCATACAGGGTCAAACAGCAAAGAATGTTCTTCATTAAATTCTGTTTAGGTCCATGACATGTCAGTGATCACACAGACTGCAAGCGCATGCAGTCAGGTTTAAAATAGAAGTAATTAGAAGCAGTGGAATTACAGTTTACTAGTTTTGTAAACACAATATCAGTAGATGGAAGGTCTTTATATATAACATAAACCCATTTACACTCATGGCCTACTTTTGAAAATGCCTATATGGTTTAGCTTCAGTGACTTTCCAATGCTAATGTGTCTGGATAGCCGCAAGCGTTACTCATTCAAGCACATGTGCAGTATGTTGCCTCAGGTTTTAACAAGTTAATGGCTTAATGACTCTTACTAATTCGTTTCTGCTTTACAATGAATGGAGATTACGCCATCGTTAGGGAGATGTTCATTAACCTTTTATTCCACAAGCGGGGTATAAATCTTACCAAAAAAAACAGCTTCCTTGAAACTGTGAGTATGTTACTATAACTCAATTGAGCCCAAGGTATGAAGACTGGCTTTATTGTGAAGCTGCTGTTGGGACTAAATTCTAATGGAAAAGTCAGAATATCAGCAAAAGTAGATTTGGTTTTAACAAAGGAGAAGTATAGATGAATTACCAATGCAATTTTTATTTGTTTTTTGTTTTGTTTTTGTTTTTTGGAAAATCTAATGTTTTCTCTCTATGGCTAAAATACTCTTTTGTTTTTTTGTGTGGCCATGCCAATAAAGTTTGGTTGAACCCTAAAATGTTCAATTCAATAACAATAACAAAACCAATTGAAATTCCGTTTTATCATCTTCACCAGAGTTTATCAAAACAAAAACATGTCTGTAAACCAGAGGATGAATAGTAATTCTCTATTTCTAAGTGTGGTCAAACAGGTTACAAAAAAAATTGTTTATTTCCGGCTCCAACCAAATGACGTCAATTTAGTCACCAGATGCAAATGTCACCACGTTGGAGCCAGAAGCCGTCAGTAAGTAGTAATTGATCCGAGTCGTGTTTTTATTTTTTTGGGCAATCACTGTCGCCAATCAGGAGTGAGCTTGTTGGAAAACCAAAATGAAAATGAAATCACACATTTAAGTGCAGTTGGTGGTTTGGCTATCAGGCTCAGTAGATATGAGGACCAAATGTTTGTCTCACCAGCTGTACATGAAGAAATGAGATTCTGATTGTAGAGGGTGTCAGATGTTACAGAAAAACAAGCAAAATCTGAAAACAAGGCGATTAAAGCCTCAGTAGTGAATGATGTGTGGCACATGCTCATTTAAATGCATGTGTGTTTTTTTGTGGACTTGTGGTGGCTGTGGCAGAGTGCCCGGGCCTCCCTTCATCAGCGCATGTATTCTGTGTGAGTAACGTCAAACAGCAGCCTTTTTGCAGTGCTGATAGACAGCGGCGTCTCATTAGGAGGTGCATTAGAACATGTGCAGCACGGATTGTGCAGCCGCGATGATTTTCTGCAGGGCAGCTCTTCAGGATAACAAAGGAACACCACCTGCATCACAGGTCTGGAAAGTGACAAAAGCACAAAGAAAGTTTGACTTCATGTTACTGCAGAGGCATAAATCAAATGATTTATTCAAGATTCATTCAAAAATGATCAAAATGTCTGACTTTTTTGTCGATTATGTTTACAATACATTTCAGTTTTAACTGCTTTTTTAAAATAACATTTCCTTGAATCAGTTAAGAAGTTTTAAGCGTATTTTAAGCGTTGAGTCTTCAATCTAGCAGAACAATAAACAACAAAGGGACCTATTGGTCAATTGAAGCCATAGTTATGAAAGCTGGCTCCAAAAAAAAAACCTGAAGCACATCCATACAGGATGTCTGAGGCTTACTGACTCATTAAAAAATCAGACATTTATTTTGGGATGTAACTTCTATTTTTAAGGGGGTTCTTTAACAAAAGGAAAAAAATATCCTTAAAAAAGAAATTCACTGCGACACCATCAAAGAAAACATCTCAAATCGTTATGCAACATTGATGCTGTTAATATAGATATTTAAACGCATCAACTGTCGTCATTAGTGTTCCATCAAGAGATAATAAGAAAGGATTAGATTGACAGCTATAACTTGAATTAAACACTTTAAAATAATACTAAATTTAAAGAGTTTGTTCTGGGTAAATATTCGATTTTAATGAATCTCTTATAAATATCAAAAATAGAAACAGATCAGTTTCATCTGCATAACTTGTGAAATTCAACTAATTTGAAGTTAAACATCAAGAAAAACTGAAATGACAAAAAACCCAAAGGTGAACCTTGAGGTTCTTCTTTATTTATGAGCTTAAAGTCTGCAATAATCCCCTGAAACAAATCACTCTGGAATCTAAAATGTTATTCAAAGTAAAATAATGTTTGCTTAGAAAGACAGACGACATATAATTTGACTGAAAATCAAAAAGAGGTTGTTAAAATGAAAGACTTTGGATAAATAAATATACAACCTGTTTACATTAAATGATGAAGATAAAAAGGAAGGGTTTTTGGTGTCTCTCAGATTCAAATTACGAGGAAGTTTTATCAATTTGTATGCGAGTGTCAATATTGCTAACTGCTAACCATCCACATTTTATTTTTACTTACTGTCAGCTCCTCCTCTTTCTCCTACGTTCAGATGATTTATGGATATATTTTATGAGACCTGAGAGCAGGACTCATCTGTTCTGAACTACTCCAGTCCCGGAAGAGAGTGCAAAAAAAAAAAATCATAGAAAGGGTGTGTATCTAACAGAAAAAAAAGAGTGAGGCAGTGCTGTCTTAGACTTCCCATGATTTAATCAATGCCATCCATCACATCTGGATAATTAGACAGCAGCATGGATCGCATGATCAGAGCCCATCTGTTAGAGCACACATATACACACACACACACACCCACGAAATATAGTTCAACATAAAGGCATCAAGCCTTGAATGCTTGGAAGAGGGGTCCATTTTAGCCGGAGGACCAAATGTATCCATACCAGTCTGATGTGAATTATTCACTTGAATGTTTGGAACATTTGTTTTTTTTTTTTTTGTTGTGTGTTACAGATACAGATAAAGTTCCCTAAGTTTGTATTAATTTTTATGATATCATCACAGACCACAAAAACTTTTTAGATTGAATTTTTTTACATGCATGTTTCTGCATGTCGTGGAACATTAACACATTGCCTCAGAACAACATCCTTAGGCTAGTGAGGAGCGTGAGACGTCGCTGTCGGGCTTTCATTGCGGCAAATAGTGGAAATTGGCATGGTCATTTTTTGTTGTTTGGGACCATCTTTATTATTCTCTTCATTTTTATGGGGAATAAATATTACACTACTGAAAATGGTGTTTCATCTCATTCATTATTCGTAATATCAAAAGGAAATTTTACATATTTCCTTAACGTGTAGACCAAAAAGGAAAGCACTCCTGTAATCCTAACTTACTGCATAGTGTATATGTAGTGTATGTGTTTGCTTCTGCAAAAACCAACTCAACGCCCTTCAATTGACCTCCATAAATCTGTTATGTGATGGACCTGGTCCTGTTTGGAGCACACCCTGCCTTTGTCTTGAGCCATCACGCCCCTCACACAGGACTGAGTGGAAATAGAAGATGGAAGGACAGATGGGCTTGGCTGGTCTTCAGCTTGACTGGCTGTCAGCATCAGATACGTTCAAATCTAGGCCAGTCTGATTGAAACACATGATCTCACAGGCACCGCAGAGCAGATTACATCAGGCACATTAAATATTTACCGGCATGCATCAGTGTGAGCGAGTATGATGTGAAAGTTAGAAGTTTTACATTGCAAATGAACCTGATCTGGGCGAGGTTCTATGACATCAGTTTCAAAGGGAGCATTTTTGAAAATGTCAAAACTGTTTTCTCTGCTTTAGTTTCCATCTGTTCCATTTAATCTGTGCATCTTATTCTAAACTCAGGTGAGGAATATGCCCCTTTAGCATGATTAGTTCTTCTGGGACATTATTCTTCCCTGATTCTCACCACGAGGAACATAAAGATGGAACTTACCTTGTCTAGTTGGAGTCAAGAATGTTAAGAAATTATTGTGAAAAAAAAAACACTGGTTCGTCAAAAGGACCAATCCCAAATTGTGGGTTACCTCCTAGAGGAGAAGGCTGTCGTTATAGCAAAACCACAAACATGATCTCCACACAAAGGGGGCAAGATCACATGTGTGCAGAATATGGACTGAAAACCCCAAGGTCAAAGTGGAAAACACCTCAGAAAATGAGAGAACATAGCTCCTGTGGACTGAAAGGATGGCAAAAGGGAACTGAAAAACCGGAAAGTGAAGGTGACTGTGGTGCCCGTGGTAATTGGAGCACCCGGGGCAGTAACCCCTAAACTGGAGGAGTTGCTACAGCAAATCTCTGAAAAGACCTCAGACTTCTCAGTCCAATTATTTTTGTCATTCTTTATTAGACTGAAATCCTAAAACCTAAAAATATTTTTGTAAAAATTATCACGTTTTTTTTTTTTTTTAAAAGCTGTGAAAGTGTGAAGGTTAGAAGAAAGTTTTACACCAACATCAAAATCTAAAAAAAAAAAAACACATGCTCATGTTAACAACTCTATGCTTGCAGTGACCTGATAAAAACGTTTATTTAGAAATTTTGCAGGGTCTTCAGGATGCAGTCTGAGGCTTTTTTGTTATTTGGCTTCTTTTTGTTAGAATCTTCGATAAACAAAACAACAAAAAAAGGAAAGAATTATGCGAAAAAGCTACAACAAGTCGATAAAAGCGGATCTTGGTTTTATTCAACATTATCACCAGAACTCCTCCTCACACGCTGAGCATTTCATTTTCTACTGTGACTAACCTGTCAGAACAGGTAATAAGATGGCTCACACCTGGAACAAATTGCAGCAGCAGATAAAATGTGACAGGTGCAAGTCTGAATTTACAGATCCAGAGTTTGTGCAGTGGTGTGTGTGTGTGTGTGTGTGTGTGTGCGTGTTTGTTCTTAAGAATGAAGCTTTTTTCTTATAACTGCACAAAATAACCGAGGGCAGTTTTACATTCCAGTCACAGCGTTTATGCTTCTAACTTTGTCCCATGAGTCACAGCTGCACATTCATTTGCACGCCAACACACACACACGTTAACACACAGATACACAGATATGTATAAAAGTTACAATCTAAACTTAACCATAATAGATTTAGTTCATTTCCTTGAAGAAAAGTTTAGCATTTTGACATTATGAGCCAACAGAACTCAGACCTCTGCAGAAAGTATGTCGTAAAAAAAGATATGAAAAGAGAACAGGGAACACTTTGAAAATGAACCAAAAGATGATCGGATTGGGACTTTAACAACTTTAACCCGGTGTTTCGTCATGTTTTTAACCCTTAGCACAAGGGTTAAAAAAAACTGTGTTGGAAAGTTTGAGATTTATAGAAATCATTTTCATTTAATCCTTGAAAATCCGCGAATGCTTCTCTGTCACATGCTGAGGCCCTTTTTATTGTTTGTGTCTTGTTTTTTTTGTTAGATTCTATGCAGTCACATTTTTAGCAAAACAATTTCAGAGTTTGTTCTTTCATTTAGCGTCTTTTTAAAATAGAGATTGCATTGTGGAGTCTATCCTAGCATTCTTTTTGTTTTTTCCCTATCTGCCCTTCAGCTGACCCCAGTACGGTCTGGGTTTCTGCAGGGTTTCTGACCTGTGGATCATAGCCAGACAGCAGAGAACACCAGCTTTCACTGTTAAAATGCTCTGAAAAAGCTTTTGTTAAAAAAAAAATTCTGTGCATGTGATTGGCAGTATTGTGGGTGGAGTTACAGCTTCTCAAAACATTTCTATATATATATGTACATTCTATGACTTAACACTCTACATGCAGATTTTTATGTTTGATAAAAGAGCTTTTTTTTTTTTACTTGGATTTTGCCGCTTATCTTAACAGTGATGTAAAGATAATAAATGTTGAATTATTTTAATTAAATAATTTGATTTTCTTCCTCTTATGCTGTTGTTTTAGCCAAATTCTCTTAAAGAGCAATATGTTGTGGTATTTTGTATTTTGCTTTTTGGTTTGGTTATAAAATAATTTAGCAAATTATTTCATGAAGGTTTGTAGTGATGTGCTGCAGAAGAACTGGATAAAAAAAAATCCCCCAGACAGTCCATCACTAACAGATGAAATGGCACCAGAAATGTTATTACTGTTACGCAACAGCAGAGTGGTGGTTTACAGCTGACTCATAAAAACCAGCATCTAATAATGTTTCTTTTTTAAAGAACTCAGCTGCTCTTCCCACTGACAGCTTCAAACTCTTATTTTGACTTTTGCTGCAAATTTAAGCTAAAAGGAGATTTCCTCTAAACATTTATAATATTTAAATCAATTTGTTTATCCAATAAAACACTAATAAAGTGAAAACAAAATCCACTTTATATATTACTGACATGATCATACACTACCAGAGAAACTGTATGGTATGGAACCATTCAGAGATCTTGTTAATGAATGAATGAATGAATGAACAAATGTGTCAGAGTTCAAAGACTTTGCTTGGTTGCCATGGTTATTATGGTGAACACAGCTCTCAGCACAGAGTTCAGGGAAAGGAAGATTTGCATTTGAGTTTGGATGTAATGTCTAATTTTTGAGTCCTTAGTTGTTTTGGACAGATTTATAAAGACCTGCATCACAAAACTGGGTGAAAATCTTTCCTTCAAAATAAGAGCTTCAACAACTAAAATAAAAAATAAGCATATTAGATGTGTTTTTAAAACCCTAAGCCAGTGTTTTTCAACCAGTGTGCCGCGGCACACTAGTGTGCCGTGAGAGATGGTCAAGTGTGCCGTGGGAAATTGCCCTCATTAACTGATCTAAAAACATTTTCCATCTCCATGATTTAAGCTCTCTGTTCATCCAAACAGGCCCTGATAAAACACTGAGGAGTTGGGAATATAAAAGATCATAAAATACTTTTTCTTTGTGTTTATTTTATTTCATTAAAGACATTTTGATAAGGTACCGCGATTCAGCTGCACCTTCGGCTGTATTTTGGAAACGTCCCGTCCCTTTAACTGTCTCCACCAATCATTCTTGAAGGCTTAATCACATGTCATCAGTCTGACCAATCAGAAGTGATTAAAGTCTTCACTTCCTTGTCCCGATTTAGCTCGTAAAGTTGCTCAGTTCTAACAAAAAATTGCAGCTAAAGCTCGTCTTTAGCGGTGTAGCTTTCCACAGAATCCGGTATCAGACCGTGGAACAAGAGAACAAAACAATGAAGCTCCGAAAAGCAATCTCCGGCCGTTTTATGCACTACATCTCCCATGATGCATTGGGTTGTGAGAGTGACAGCGCATACGGAGATCTTTTGTTAAACGTCTTGAAACCAACGAACACACATCAAACTGTTTTTAAATCTTCTAACTTATCTTTTATTGCATCTTTTAGAAAAAACAGCTGCAGTTTCCAGCTTTTTCTGCAACAATTATCTCAAAAATGCATGTGAGATTGTGGAGGAGCTGTAGATCAATACAGACTATGAGTTTCTCCTTTTTTTTTTAATTTTTGGATGCTGGTGTGCCGCGGGATTTTTTTAAGGTTAAAGTGTGCCGTGGCTCAGAAAAGGTTGAAAAACACTGCCCTAAGCTAACTACTTGGTTTAACCAAAAGCTACAACTGAATTTGTTAAAATTCAAAATAAATCTGGACCTTTGGTCCGGCTAATGATGTCAGGGTGCCAAGTTGTCAGCAATCAGGTCCTCTTGTCTTTTTGGGGGGAAAATATAACATGGCGTTATTTTTTCGATTTAGACTGAGTTTTTTCACAAAAAGCGGACTATTTGTTACGTGGTGCACCGTGTGGTCACAGTAAGATGACAATGCGCTTATCGGGCACCGACCTCGACTGCAGTTGCAAAGGAAAGTGATGTATATGCTAGTCGTCTTGATGGGTAAAATAAAGCAGCAGATCAGAGAGAAAGTTCCCATCTTACTGTTTGTTTTTGTCCAAATGATGAAGCTAAAGTTTGTTTTAAAGAAACCAGCACAGTGATGCAGAACATTTAAACTATGTGACCGGAACTTCTTTTTTAGGTGTGCGGTTATCACTGTGTATTATCACCTTTTAATGCACACCCAGCAGCCAATCAGAATCGAGTATTCACCCAGACAATGATATAAATATATATAAGTATATGCAGTATATTTATATATATAGAGAGAGAGAGAGAGAGAGAGAGAAAGCTAGATGGTAAATGTTCTTTATTAACATATAAACATTTTTGTTTTATTTATTAATATAAAAAAGTGTCATCTATTTACTTAAATTAATTTTAAATAAATCTCTTTCAAAGTGTGTGGTGATAAAGTTATTTCAGTAAGAACCGTGCTTGAATGGATAATTGTTTTCTTTGTATTTGCCTCAGGATGATTAAAAAAACAGGACATTTACAGACGATGCTGACTTGATTTTTATTGTTTCTCAATGCAAATTAGAAGAAAACCCACTGGAAAATTTTTATTTAACAGTAATTTCAACAGAAGCAAGCAGAAATTTGGAAAGTAGGAAATCCACACTGCCATGACATCATAAAAGGCCAGAGTTAAAGGTAAAAGAGCTTTAGGTGTTAGCCCCATGAAAGGACATCATCACTTATTGTCTTCTGCTGTGGTACACTGGTATAAAATAATAATTTCAAGTAAAAGAAGTTGGCGATGAAAGCAGATGTGACTCCTTCTGCAATTTACTATCAGTTCACTTTCCTCAATGGGCAATCTATTCATCCATTCATTAGTAGTAAATTGATGGAGCACGGCGGCTCTGTGTCTTGTGATCAGATAATTAAATGTGGGTTCTTTCATGCGTGTGTCTGTCCATGAACTGACATCCAGTTCGCTTGAAGAAAAAGCCATTTTCACTTCAAAGTGGATCTTTCTGTTTTCCCTTTTTGACTAATGCAGCGCCTGCTTTTGTGCCCTGACTTCACCCGCACCGCCTCCCTTTAAAGCCACTAAAACACAGAGTGCTAATGTTCCAGCAGCGAAGGCTTTCACACACGCATCAAAAGACTTCCAGGAGAACAAGTGTGACAATTAAATATATCCCAAACTGGCTTTCGTTTTTTTTTTCTCATCCTGAGAACAGCTGCAGGTGAATTACACTTCAGTTTATTTAAAGAAGTGCTGAAAATAAAGGAGGAGCAGACGAAAAAGCCGTTTTTTTTATTGAAGGCAGTGCGTGTGACAGCGCTGAGAGAAGCGAGCGCATGAAACGCACCGCTGAGCCACCTTTCTCTGTGTCACTTTTTTCCTCCTATTATGCATTCTATCTCTCCACCAGCTTCTCCAATCCCCCCATCATCTCCTCTCCATCCTCAGTTTTTATCTCGGTTCCCCTGGCTGTGCCCTGACACTCCAAAGCTCTGCTCTCCTCATTAACTCTCTTTCATGCTTCTGCAGATGACAATAATTGGTTTGAAAACAGGAGACAATGGGATGCGGGGATTAGGCCGCGACTCTCAGCCACCTCCAGCACCCAGGATGGAGGGCTGAGGCTGCCTGCATCACTTCCTGTCTCCCATCTGTGCTATCTTTTATCTATTGTTTATTAGTCTTTTTGTCCCTGTCATCTTTGCTGTCAAACTCTTTTCCCTTCTTGATCTTTCCCTCCTTGGGCCCCCGTAGCCCCAGCTCCCCCCGGCTCGGCTCTTATTTCCTCAGAGAGCTTAAAGATGGAGAAATATTGTTTTCCTGCCAAAGCTGGATGTGACATCAGTGACACATACGCAGACACTGTAAGGCGTCTCTGTGAAATGATAATGGCATTTCATTAAAAGCTGACGCTGTGGCGAAAGTGATGCGGCGGAGGGACGGAGGATGGAGTGAAGGGTGAAAATGAACCTGAAAGGGGCATCAGCATCACCGGCTCCACCTTAGAGAGAGCCAGTCCGCCTCATCTGCCCTTTCTCCATCTGTTTCTTCCATTTCTGCACGTGGGTTATCCATCTCTCCATCTCCCATTCGGTGAGGGCTCTCAGGTTCTGGCTCTAACCGCTTTAGGGTAATGGATAATGGCCTGTAATTCACTCCTGGCTCGCATCTGCTGGTCAGAGGTCCACTCATACAAGAGGAGAGGAGTAATCAGCACCCGTGTGGGTGAAGGTTTGAGCCGGGGGGTCCTGTATTACCTTCTGTGCAATCATTTCTTTGAGTGGTTGCCGGCTTCCTGCTTTTTTATAGCTTTTATGTGCCTGATTGGAAAGAAATTTTTATTTGAATGAATGTGATTATTCTTTCTACTGTAGTTCTCCGTTTGTGTGTGAAGGAGGTTTGACTTTTTAATCATAGAGTGGGGATCAGCTTTGTAAAGGCGTAACCTCGTGTCAAAAATGACCCACCCACCCCCCCCCCCCCACCCCATTTCAGCCGCAAATAAAGCCAATAACAAGTAACCAAAAACAGCCACGTCATGATCGAAAACTGTGGTGCAGCACCCCCCTCTCCCAAAACAGACTCACATGCCCACCTCCCTGGGGTATGAATAATAGAGAGATCCCATCTGTGTCAGCTTGTAAAACTAGATTACCAACTGTGCGCCTTAGGAAGTCGGGTGGGCTCAGGGGCACCCCAGGGCGCCGCCGATACAAACACACAGTCTGGACCCCAAAGAGACAAAGTTACAGTGTATTCACTATATATAAGAGACTGCATCACTTTTTAAAATAATTTACATTAATTGACCTTTATTAGGGCCCGAGCACGGAGTGCAAGGACCCTATTGTATCTGTAAGAGTTATTAGGGCCCGAGCACGGAGTGCAAGGACCCTATTGTAATTCGAATGTTTATTAGGGCCCGAGCACGGAGTGCAAGGACCCTATTGTATCTGTTAGGTTTATTAGGGCCCGAGCACGGAGTGCAAGGACCCTATTGTATCTGTTAGGTTTATTAGGGCCCGAGCACGGAGTGCAAGGACCCTATTGTAATTCGAATGTTTATTATTATTATTATTATTATTATTATTCTACCGGAAGAGTCGCCTTTTTGAGGCCTTTAACATACCCCAAAACTCACCAAATTTGGCACACACATCAGGAGTCGCGAAAAATTTCGTATTTTATAGGAGATTGGCATGGGCGCAGAAAAACGGCTTGATAGCGCCACCTACAGTGACTTTTGTCCCGACGCCCCGCATACGCTTTAACGTACAAGCTTGATTTTTACAGGGCATGTTCTTCAGATGGAGACCTACAAAAAAGTCTGAAAGGACCCACCTGTCACTCGCACAGGAAGTCTGATATATTGAGGTCAATATGTCATTTTTGCTTCATTTTGGACATTTGCAGGCCTCGCTCTAGAGCAAACTCCTCCTAGAGATTTGTGAATAATGACTCCAAACTTTGGTTTTGTAAACTAAACACATGTCCGATGTTAAATTGCGAAGCTTTTACGTTTTTACGGTTGTTTGTGACCGTGGCGGCGCGTCGAAAATGGAGGTCATTTTGAAAACACGCCATGAAAAGAAAAATGGCCATTACTCAGCCATGCAAAATCCAATATTATCCAAAGTTGATATGCATGATTGTAGTCTGACTTTGAACACATCTGCAGTGGAAGAATCTGGAATAGGTGTAGCGCCACCTGCTGGTAAAAGGAAATGACATGTTTTACTTGGAGCATCACTGCTCCAAGTAGGATGAGCCGACACACCTCAAAATGATGTCCACCTGTTGAAAAGCCATTGATGTTTACTCTGATAAAAAGCCATAACTTTCAATGCGGGGGTGTGGTCGTGACAGAGCGGCGAAGTTGGGCGTCTCGCCATGCACACAAAAGTTGCTCTCACGTGCACATTCCTTGTCCAATCTCACTGAAATTCAATAGAGGTGATGAGGCTTCCATTTTGAACCCATGGATATGACAATCTTGGACGAGCTCCATAGCGCCACCTAGATATTGACAAATACATTTTATGTCACATTCTGACCTATCTTTTCTCTGTGCTTTGTCCGACATTCATAAAATTACAACAGGAGATACTCATAAGGGTCTTCTCTCATCGTCTAAAGTTTCATGGGTGTACACCTGACGGTGCCTGCGCAAGCCACCACCAAACAGGAAGTGGTTGATTGCGTTGCAGTCAGATAATTAAAAATTCATAAAAAATCAGCCGTTTGTATCACGAGGCTGAGATTTCAGAATGAGAGGCCTCTTACATATCTCCAACTTAGATACACAGCACTTGCATGGGTGAACAAAAAACGGCTCAATAGCGCCACCTACCATGTTTGTTTTTGAGAGCCCCGCCATGTTCTTTAACATACAAGCTTGATATTTACAGGACATGTTCATCAGATGGAAACCTACAAAAAAGTCTCTTGGGACCAAGCTGTCAGTCGCACAGGAAGTCTGATATATTGATGTCAATATGTCAGTTTTGCTCTATTTTGGTCCTTTGCAGGCCTCGTTCTAGAACGAACTCCTCCTAGAGATTTTTGAACAATGACTCCAAACTTTGGTTTTGTAAACTAAACACATGTCCGATCTTAAATTGCGAAGCTTTTAAGTTTTTACGGTTGTTTGTGACCGTGGCGGCGCGTCAAAATTTGAGGTCGTTTCGAAATCACGCCATGAAAAGAAAAATGGCCATTACTCAGCCATAAATAATCTAATCTGATCCAAATTTGTTGTGCATGATTGTAGTCTGACTTTGAACACATCTGCAGTGGAAAAATCCGAAACAGGTGTAGCGCCACCTGTTGGCAACAGGAAATGACATGTTTTACTTGGAGCATCACTGCTCCAAGTAGGATGAGCAAACACACCTCAAAATGACGTCCACCTGTTGAAAAACCATTGAAGTTTACTCTGATGAAAAACAAATCTTTCAACGCGGGGGTGTGGTCGTGACAGAGCGGCGAAGTTGGGTATCTCGCCATGCACAAATGTTGCTCTCACGTTCACATTCTTTGTCTGATCTCACTGAAATTAAATAGATTTGATGAAACTTCCATTCTGAACCCATGGATATGACAATTTTGGACGAGCTATATATGTTCATAAATGATCATGAAGCATGATCATATAATCAAGCTTCATAGGAAATCAGCCGTTTGTCTCAGGAAGCTGAGATTTCAGAATTAGATGCGTCTTACAAAGCTCCACGTTTGAAAAGCAGCACTATACGTACGAGAAACATTTAACCACCTTAATCACCCTATTGTGCTGAAAGCAAATTTTTGGACATTTTGACTCAAGCAAATATTTTTATCATAACATCTGTTTAGTTTATCAGCACCAAAATAAAAAATATTTACATTTATAAAATGAACTGGTCAACTCTAGGATTTTATTTATTCAATCTTACATCCTCAAGCTTTTCATCAGTCTCCCCTGCTGCAGGAGTGGAGTTAGCCCCCCCCCCCCGGCTGTGTGCTCACATGTAAATTAGCCACGAGTGGCAGACAGAAAGTAGAACAGTTAGAAAGCCTAGTTCAACACTAAAATACAGCAATTTCCTTTGTTTTGTTTGTCTTTTATACATCCTTAGCACTAATCATTGCTTTTTTATTCATCCAAAATACAATTAACTTTATATTTTATCTTTTTTTTTTTTTTACAAACAAAATATATGAATGTGCTCCAAAACAAAACCCAGTCTCAGTACACTCCTACAGATGTAACATCAGACAGTAAATGTCTCTTTTATGCTTTTTTAATCAATGCTGCAACTTCTTTTCATTTCCTTTCAATACATCCAAAGAAATTAAACTACAACGACAACAAACACAACATATAGCAAATGTCTCTAAGAAGATTGTGTATATACATTATGTACCACCTTTAAACACCAAATAAATAACAAATCTTTCTAATACAATCACAAAAAATGGAACACAAAATGTAAAACCCAAATTAGAAATTGCAATTTTAAAAAGATACATTTTTCAGCAGCTTTTCAAAATCAATCACATATTTTACTCTTCTGTGGATGAAACAAAGAAGTCCAGAGCAATGTAGCCACTTCTCCAAAGTCTCTGTCACCTTCAGTTTTACACAAAGTCTGTGAAAATCCACCATACATTGGTCACATGTATTCAGAGACCGGCTAAAAGTCCACAATTGTAAAAGCTCTTATATAGACAACTGTTTGTTTGCTTGGAGCTCTAAATATAAAAAAAATGCTTTTCTATCACCTAGACACAGATGGAGAACCATATCAACTGGATTAGTAACAGGGAAACATGTTTAGGTTTAAACTTACATCAATAGACAACATGAAGCTGTTCATCACATTTTTGACCTAAACATGTAAACACATCCTTGGCTCTGCGGTTAGGAAATGGTACTTGGGAATCTCTTCATACCAGGAGCCAGCCTGAACATTGGAACATCACCACAGTGCCCATCCAGACTGGGACAGCAACGGGGTCCACTTCAGAGCCGTGAGCTGCTGTGTTTAACTCCAGCTGTCCCAGCAAGGGAGACAACTGCAGCAACATCCACTGACCAAGCTGGCAAGCCCTGGCAGAAAATATCCCCACAAGAAAAACACTGGCTCAGGCAGGCTGGTCAATAAAAAAATATAGTTTTACCAATGTCTTGCAGCTCGCAGATCAAGTGGTTTAGTTTTCCAGTAATGTCAGTCAAGAATACAAGTTCAGATTCACCATATTCAGCAGATATCTCCACCAATAGCACCTTAAAAATCCTGTTCTGTTTTGCTTTGCAGCTGAGGTTTTTTATGATTTTCACAATAGGAGTCATTATATGTCCAGAGCCAATCACTTCTGCACATAAGGCCTACTGGTGAAAGAAGCAGCAGTAATGCAGACATTTTGGAAAGTCTTGGTCAGCTTTACAGTGAGTGATGAAACCTGTTTGTCGGTCAATCATAGCAGGAGCCCCGTCTGCAGGTATGGCTACCAGCTTTTCTAATGGTACCTTTTTCTGCACAAAAACTCCTTCACCGTGTTATACATTTCAACTCCTCTTGTAGTTGTCTGTTAGGGCAGATGTGTCAGGAATTCTTCTCTTGTGGAAACCAAAAGCTATGCTGTACTGTTGCCGTCCACAGACTCATCACACTGGACGTTAACCACCTGCACTTTGTAAGATCCCGGTCCAGCTAATTGGCCAAGTTATCAGACATAGCTGACATTCATCTAGACATTGTAGTGGAAATTGAATGAGTTCTATTGTTCTCATTCTTAGGAACAGTGATAGCAATTATCATCATTGCTTGTTTCTTAATCTGATAAAAACCTTCTTCTACTTGATGAGAAAATGAGCAGGTCTAAACGAGGCTTAGATTTAAGAATTTTTTTCATGCTATATGCAAAAGTCTTTGTCCTTTAAGGCAACAGATTATAGTCACCCCCCCCCCCCCCCCACAGGCTGCTGTCATATTAACATTAGCTTGGAGCTCCAGAATGGACAAGAAAAAACGACGAGAATGGCTCGAGCAGGGCGTTGCTCACGGGGCGGTCGCTCGTGCCAGGCGGTGGCACGTGCTCGGGCCCGCTAAATGCTACTTGTAGCTTTAATTATTATTATTTTTCTTCCGCCGGAAGAATCGCATTTTTGAGGCCTTTAACATACCCCAAAACTCACCAAATTTGGCACACACATCAGGAGTCGCGAAAAATTTCGTATTTTATGGGAAATTGGCATGGGTGCGCAAAAAAGGCTCCACAGCGCCACCTACACTGACTTTTGTCCCGACGCCCCGCATATCCTTTAACGTACAAGCTTGATTTTTTCAGGGCATGTTCTTCAGATGGAGACCTAAAAAAAAGTCTGAAAGGACCCACCTGTCAGTCGCACAGGAAGTCTGCTATATTGAGGTCAATATGTAATTTTTGCTCTATTTTGGACATTTGCAGGCCTCCTTCTAGAACGAACTCCTCCTAGAGATTTGTGAATAATGACTCCAAACTTTGGTTTTGTAAACTAAACACATGTCCAATGTTAAATTGCGAAGCTTTTAAGTTTTTACGGTTGTTTGTGACCGTGGCGGCGCGTAGAAATTCGACGTTGTTTCGAAAACACGCCATGAAAAGAAAAATGGCCATAACTCAGCCATGCATAATCCAATCTGATCCAAAATTGATATGCATGATTGTAGTCTGACTCTGAACACATCTGCAGTGAAAGAATCCGGAAAAAGTGTAGCGCCACCTGCTGGCAAGATGAAATGACATGTTTTACTTGGAGCATCACTGCTCCAAGTAGGATGAGCCGACACACCTGAAAATGACATCCACCTGTTGAAAAGCCATTGAAGTTTACTCTGACAAAAAACCATAACTTTCAATGCGGGGGTGTGGTTGTGACAGAGCGGCAAAGTTGGGCATCTCGCTATGCACACAAAAGTTGCTCTCACGTGCACATTCCTTGTCCAATCTCACTGAAATTCAATGGATATGATGAAGCTTCTATTCTGAACCCATGGATATGACAATCTTGGACGAGCTCTATAGCGCCACCTAGTTATTGCATTGGGCACATTCTGCCCTGTATTTTCTCTTTGCTTTGTCCGATGTGCATGAAATTAAAACTGGAGATACTCAGAAGGGTCCTCTCTCATCGTCTAAAGTTTCATGGGTGTACACCTGACGGTGCCTGCGTAACAGGAAGTGGTCGATTATGTGCACCCAAATAATAGAAATTTATTATAAATCAGCCGTTTGTCTCAGGAAGCTGAGATTTCAGAATTAGATGCCTTTAATAACCTCCAGCTTTGATATGTAACACTATAGGGTCTACGAGAAACTTCATCACTTGATTTTTTTAATGAAATTTTGGACTGAACAAAGATTTTTAGCATAAATTCTGTTTAGGTTATCAGCACCAAGAATTCAACTTTCATAGGCATTTATGTGCTACTGCTTCCTAAAAAAATTCAGAATGATTGAAGTTACAGGTGAACTTTTAGACAACATTTCATCCAAAAAGGTCCGAAAACGTCTTTTTAGGCAAAACTACAAACACCTATTTTTTTTCATAACTTAATCATCATATATCAACACCATTTATTTTTTTAAATGTAGGGATCTGTGTTTGCTGCCTTCCATATTTTTTTCAGAAGTCCAGGTGAAACAGATGATTTTAAAAAAATCCTGATTCATCCCAAAACCTGTGCTTTTTCCGTCTGGACTCCAAACAAGTGTGTTTTAAAATTACTTATGCTTCAAATATCCACACCAAGTTTAACACGCATATAGCTGAACATGTCTAAATGCTTCTTGAATATTCTTTACAGATATAAAATGAACTGATCAACTGTAGGATGTCATTTCCTCTTACATGCTTCAGTCTTTTCCTCATGCTGCAGCCTGCTCCTCAATCTGCCCTGTTGCTGGAGTCAAATTTCACCCCCCCCCCCCCCCCCCCACACACACACACACACCAGCTGCCTGTTCATATGCTAACTAACCCAGAAGTGAGGTGACAATAGTTTAGACACAAGAGGGAGGGCAGACTGCTTTTTCATTTGTTTTGTATGTCTTTCATAGATTTTTATGAATAATCATTGCTTTTCTAGTCATGTAAAATGCAATTAACTTAATATTTTATCTTTTTTTTTTTTACAAACAAAACATATGAATGTGCTCCAAAACAAAACCCAACTCTCAGTACAGTTCTACAGATGTAACATAAGACTTAGACAGTAAATGTCTCTTTTATCCTTTTTTAATCAATGCTGCAACTTCTTTTCCTTAATATAAATCCAATGAAATTAAACTAAAAAACCAAAAAACACAACCTATAGCAAATTTCTCTAAATAAATTATGTGTATATACAATATGTAGCACTTTTAAACAAAATAATAACAAATCCTTCCAATACAAGCACAGAAAAATGGAACACAAAATTTAAAACCCAAATTTGAAATGGCAATTTTAAAAAGATAATTTTTTCAGTCTGCTAAAAGTGCACAATTGTAAAAGCTCTTTTATATAGACAACTGTTTGGTTGCTTAGAGCTCTAAATATAAAAACAATGCCTTTATGGACGTGGCACGGATGGCACGGATGTTCAGCAGGGTAAACCCCAGGAAAGCGGCGGGACCTGATGGAGTTCCCGGAAAGGTTCTGCGGGCCTGCGCCGATCAACTCTCCCAGGTCTTCACAAAAATCTTCAACCTGTCGCTAGCTCAGGCTTTCATCCCTGCTTGCCTGAAGTCATCCACTATCATCCAGATACCCAAAAAGTCCTCATCCACAGCCTTCCTCACGGACTTCCGCCCAGTTGCACTCACTGCTGTCATCACAAAGTGTCTGGAGCGGCTGCTCCTGGGACACATCAAAGACTCCCTCCCTCCAATCTTCGTCCCCCACCAGTTTGCTTACAAAGCAAACAGATCAACGGATGATGCCATTTCCATCACCCTCCACACTGCGCTGAGCCACCTGGAACACAGAGACACCTACGCCAGGATGCTCTTTGTGGACTATAGCTCAGCCTTTAACACAATCATTCCTGACATTCTGGTCAACAAACTGTCTGAACTAGGACTCCACCCACTCACCTGCACGTGGATCAAGGACTTCCTGACAAACAGACCACAGACAGTCAAACTTGACCCCCACCTCTCCTCCACCCGGACGCTGAGCACAGGCTCCACACAGGGATGTGTGCTGAGTCCTCTGCTGTACACACTGTACACAGCAGACTGCAGACCAGCCCACACCAGCAACACCGTGGTGAAGTTTGCAGACGACACTACTGTGGTGGGGCTGATCTCTGGGGACGACGAGACGGCCTACAGAGACGAAGTCCTGAAACTCTCAAGGTGGTGTCAGGCTAATAACCTCATCCTGAACACCACCAAGACCAAGGAGATCATCCTGGACTTCAGAAAAAACAGAACAGATCCACCCCCACTCTACATCGATGGAAACTGTGTGGAGAGGGTCCACAGCTTCACCCTCCTGGGCACCACCATCTCTGCTGACCTCACATGGTCTAACAACACCATGACTGTCATCAGGAAGGCACAGCAGTGCCTGCACTTCCTGAGAAAACTTAGGAGGAACGACGTCAGCCAGGAGCTGCTGGTAACGTTCTACCGCTCAACCATTGAGAGCATTCTGTCCTATGGCATCACAGTGTGGTTTTCCCACTGCACTGAAGCAGAACGGCAGAGTCTCCAGAGAGTGGTAAAGACATCGCAGAGGATCATCGGCTGCCCCCTCCCCTCACTGAAGGACATTTACCAGTCTCGCTGCATCAGCAGAGTGACTAGCATCACCACTAACTCCACCCATTCTGCTTTCCCTCTGTTTGAACTGCTGCCCTCTGGAAGGAGGTACAGGTCCATCAGAACCAGGACAAACAGACTAAGAAACAGCTTTTTTCCATAGGCAATTATCATACGGAATGCACATACGTCCACCAACCACACCTCACTCTAATTTTACTACAATGCGTGCAATATCCTGACTGTCTAACCGGGTCACTGTGCAATAACTTGATATTTATTAAGCTGTGCTCACAGCAACTCATGTAATTCCTTTCTATTTTATTCACAAATATTTAATATTTAACAGTTTCTGTCCATATTGTTCATTTTTTGTTAAGAGTTGTAAATACAGTATTTCGTTTTCTATTCTATTTTTATTTTTATTTTATGTAACTCCTTCACTCCAAGGCTGCTGCAATTTCATTGTATCCCCATGTACAATGACAATAAACGATTCTGATTCTGATTATATCACTTAGACACAGATGGAGAACCATATCAACTGGATTGGTAACAGCAACAACCACCGACCAAGCCGGCAAGCCCTGGCAGAAAAGATCCCCACAAGAAACACTGCAGGCTGTTCCATAAAAAATATAGTTTCACCATTGCCTTGCAGATCACAGTTGAAGTGGTTTAGTTTTCCTAAAAAAATTCAGAATGATTGAAGTTACAGGTGAACTTTTAGACAACATTTGATCCAAAAAGGTCAGAAAACGTCTTTTTAGGCAAAACTGCAAACACCTAATTTTTTGCATAACTTATCTTTCAAATATCAGCACAAAAAAATTAAAAACGGTAGGGATCTGTGTTTGCTGCCTTCCATATTTTTTTCAGACTTAAAAGTGTAACAGATGATTTATAAAAAATCCTTTTTCATCCAAAAACCTGTGTTAAATCTGTCTAGACTCCAAACAAACATTTTTTTATGGTAACTTATGTTTCAACAATCGACACCAATTTTCACACACCTATAGCTGAACATGTCCCATAGCTCCCTGAATATTTTCATAGATATAAAATGAACTGGTCATTCTAACATCTAGCATTCTAACATCTAACATCTTACATGTCAAAGCCTCTCTCAGCCTGGCTCTGCTGAAGGAGTCGTGTTACAACCCCGCCCCCTCCTGCTGGGACCCCTGCTATGTAAATTAGCAAGCAGTGAACAGAGAGATGAGGAGTAAGAATGGCCATTACTCAGGCATGCATAATCCAAAGACAGCCAGTTAAACACTGAAAGACATATTTTTTCGGTATGTCTTTCATACATCTTTAGTATTAAAAACTCTCCAAGATGAATGTGCCTGACTCCACCTGCAGGTGGATCACAGACTTCCTGACGGACAGACAGCAGTATGTGAGGCTGGGGAAGCTCGTCTCAGATACTCGGACCACAAGCACCGGATCCCCCCAGGGCTGTGTCCTTTCACCCCTGTTACTCTCCCTGTACAGCTACAAAACCAAAAAGCTGGTCACCTGTCTGTCAAACTCCTGAAGTTTGCTGACGACACCACACTCATCGGCCTCATCTCTGACGGAGATGAGTCGGCCTACAGGAGTGAAATAGCCAGGCTGGTGTCATAGTGCAGCGCTAACAACCTGGAGCTTAATGCTCTGAAGACAGTGGAGATGACAGTGGACTTCAGGAAGGCCCCAGCCCCCCTCCCCCCTGTCATCCTCTGTGACTCCCCGGTGACCTCTGTGGAGTCCTTCTGCTTCCTGGGAACCATCATCAGCCAGGACCTCAAGTGGGAGCAGAACATCAGCTCCATCACTAAGAAGGTCCAGCAGAGGATGTACTTCCTGAGGCAGCTGAAGAAGTTTCACCTCCCTGAAAAGATGCTGGTAGACTTTTACACCGCCATCATCGAATCCACCCTCACGTCCTCCATCACAGTCTGGTTCGCTGCGGCCACGGCCAGAGACAAGGCCAAGCTGCAACGCGTCATCCACTCAGCAGAGAAGGTGATCGGCTGCCACCTCCCATCTCTCCAGGAGCTGCACATCTCCAGGACCTGGAGGCGGGCAGCCAGGATTGTAGCCAACCCCTCTCATCCAGGACATAATCTCTTTCGGCCCCTCCCTTCTGGCAAGAGGCTCCGGTCCATCAGGACCAGGACCTCGCGCCACAAGAACAGCTTCTTCCCGACTGCAGACAGCCTGCTGAACAGAACCCCAACTCCCCCAGGTGACCCCCCCCCCCCCCCCCCGCCCACCAAAGGACTGTCGGTGCCACTTACAGGCCCCACCATCCCAGCCCATCTGTGCTCCCACTTTAATTCACCTTACTCTACTGTATATAGTGTGTTGTTGTTGTTAACTTAATTTTTAACTTATTCTTAATTGCACTATACACCAAGTCAAATTCCTCGTTTTGTAAAGTGTGCTCTACTGAACCTGGCAATAAAACTTTTTCTGATTTCTGATTCTGATTCTGATTCTATTAATCATTGTTTTTTATTCATTCAAAATGCAATTAAATCAATATTTTATCTTTTTTCTTTTCCTTTTTCTTTTTTTTTTATCTCTTATATCCTTTTTTATAATCAATGTTTGAACTTCTTTTCCTTTCTATTGTCATGGTTTCAGTTTGTTGTCTTTTTTTTCGCTTTAGTTCTTGTTCTGTCTTGTTTGGTTCTGTTTCCTGTTTTATTTTGAAAGGTTTCCTGTCTTGTCATGTTTCTTGAGTTTTACTTCCTTTGGTCCCCATCTGCCCTAATCGTGTTCACCTGTGTCTTGTCTGCCCTGTCTGTATATAAGTCTTGTCCCTGCCTTCCTCCTGTGCTGGTCCATTAACTTCTGCTCATGTTGATCACGTCTTCTTGTCTGGCGTCCATGTCCCTTGCCATGCCACAGTAAGTTTTTGTTTTTAGTTTTGTCATCCTGCTCTGCAGCGCTTTTTGTTAGTTAAATAAACCCACTTGCCCTGAACCCGTTTGCCTCCCGTCTCTGCGCCTGGGTCCTACCTGCTCTCGAGCCTCCCCCCCACACGACATCTATACATCCAATGAAATTAAACTACAAATCAACAAACACAACTGATAACAAATGTCTCTAAAAAATGATGTGTATATTTGCAGAACCTTAAAAACACCAAACAAATAACAAATGCTTCCCAATTAAAGCACAAAAAATGGAACACAAAATGTAAAACCCAAGTTAGAAATTGCAATTTGAAAAAGATACTTTTTTCAGCAGCTTTTCAAAATCAATCACCAATTCTACTCTTCTGTGGATGAAACAAAGAACTCCAGAACAATGAAGGCATTTCTCTAAGTCTCTCTCACCTTCAGTTTTAAACAAGGTCTGTGAAAATCCACCATACATTGGTCACATGTATTCAGAGACCTGCTAAAAGTGCACAATTGTAAAAGCTCTTTTATATAGACAACTGTTTGTTTGCTTAGAGCTCTAAATATAAAAAAAAATGCTTTTCTATCACCTAGACACAGATGGAGAACCATATCAACTGGATTAATAACAGGGTGGCATGTTTAGACAACATGAAGCTGTCCATCACATTTTTGACCTAAACATGTAAACACATCCTTGGCTCTGCGGTTAGGAAATGGTATTTGGGAATCTCTTTATACCAGGAGCCAGCCTGGCCATTGGAACATCGCCACAGTGCCCATCCAGACTGGGACAGCAACGGGGTCCACTTCAGAGCCGTGAGCTGCTGTGTTTAACTCCAGCTGTCCCAGCAAGGTAAACAACTGCAGCAACATCCACTGACCAAGCTGACAAGCCCTGGCAGAAAATATCCCCACAAGAAAAACACTGGCTCAGGCAGGCTGGTCAAAAAAAAATAGTTTTGCCATTGTCTTGCAGCTCGCAGATCAAGTGGTTTAGTTTTCCAGTAATGTCAGTCAAGAATGCAAGTTCAGATTCACAATGTTCATATTCACCATATTCAACAGACATCTCCTCCAATAGCACCTTAAAAATCCTGTGCTGTTTTGCTTTGCAGCTGAGGTTGTTTACGATTTTCAGAAGAAGAGTCATTATATGTCCAGAGCCAATCACTTCTGCACATAAGGCCTGCTGGTGAATGACGCAGCAGTAATGCAGACATTTTGGAAAGTCTGGGTCAGCTTTACAGTGAGTGATGAAACCTGTTTGTCTATTGATCATAGCAGGAGTCCCATCTGCAGTCACTGCTACCAGCTTTTCTAATTGTACCTTTTTCTGCACAAAAACTCCTTCACCGTGTTATACATTTCAACTCCTCTTGTAGTTGTCTGTTAGGGCAGATGTGTCAGGAGTTCTTCTCTTGTGGAAACCAAAAGCTATGCTGTACTGTTGCCGTCCACAGACTCATCACACTGGACGTTAACCACCTGCACTTTGCAAGATCCCGGTCCAGCTAATTGGCCAAGTTATCAGACATAGCTGACACTCATCTAGACATTGTAGTGGAAATTGAATGAGTTCTATTGTTCTCATCCTTAGGGACAGTGATAGCAATTATCATCATTGCTTGAATTTTTTTCATGCTATATGCAAAAGTCTTTGTCCCTTAAGGCAACAGATTACAGCCCCCCCCCCCCCCCCCCCCCCCCCCCCCAGGCTGCTGTCGTATTAACAATAGCTTGGAGCTCCAGAATGGACAAGAAAAAACGACGAGAATGGCTCGAGCAGGGCGTTGCTCACGGGGCGGTCGCTCGTGCCATGCGGTCGCACGTGCTCGGGCCCGCTAAATGCTACTTGTAGCTTTAATTATTATTATTATTATTATTCTACCGGAAGAGTCGCCTTTTTGAGGCCTTTAACGTACCCCAAAACTCACCAAATTTGGCACACACATCAAGAGTCGCGAAAAATTTCGTATTTTATAGGAGATTGGCATGGGCGCACAAAAACGGCTCGATAGCGCCACCTACAGTGACTTTTGTCCCGACGCCCCGCATACGCTTTAACGTACAAGCTTGATTTTTACAGGGCATGTTCTTCAGATGGAGACCTACAAAAAAGTCTGGAAGGACCCACCTGTCACTCGCACAGGAAGTCTGATATATTGAGGTCAATATGTCATTTTTGCTTCATTTTGGACATTTGAAGGCCTCGCTCTTGAACGAACTCCTCCTAGAGATTTTGGAGTAATGACTCCAAACTTTGATTTTGTAAACTAGACACATGTCCGATGTTAAATTGTGAAGCTTTTAAGTTTTTACGGTTGTTTGTGACCGTGGCGGCGCGTCGAAAATGGAGGTCATTTTGAAAACACGCCATGAAAAGAAAAATGGCCATTACTCAGCCATGCAAAATCCAATCTGATCCAAAATTGATATGCATGATAGTAGTCTGACTCTGACCACATCAGAAGTGGAAAAATCCAGAACAGGTGTAGCGCCACCTGCTGGCAAAAGGAAATGACATGTTTTACTTGGAGCATCACTGCTCCAAGTAGGATGAGCCGACACACCTCAAAATGATGTCCACCTGTTGAAAAGCCATTGAAGTTTACTCTGATAAAAAACCATAACTTTCAATGCGGGGGTGTGGTCGTGACAGAGCGGCGAAGTTGGGCGTCTCGCCATGCACACAAAAGTTGCTCTCACGTGCACATTCCTTGTCCAATCTCACTGAAATTCAATAGAGGTGATGAGGCTTCCATTCTGAACCCATGGATATGACAATCTTGGACGAGCTCCATAGCGCCACCTAGATATTGACAAATACATTTTATGTCACATTCTGACCTATCTTTTCTCTGTGCTTTGTCCGACATTCATAAAATTACAACAGGAGATACTCACAAGGGTCTTCTCTCATCGTCTAAAGTTTCATGGGTGTACACCTGACGGTGCCTTCGCAAGCCACCACCAAACAGGAAGTGGTTGATTGCGTTGCAGTCAGATAATTAAAAATTCATAAAAAATCAGCCGTTTGTATCACAAGGCTGAGATTTCAGAATGAGATGCCTCTTACATATTTCCAACTTAGATATACAGCACTTGCATGGGTGAACAAAAACGGCTCAATAGCGCCACCTACCATGTTTGTTTTTGAGAGCCCCGCCATGTTCTTTAACATACAAGCTTGATTTTTACAGGACATGTTCATCAGATGAAAACCTACAAAAAAGTCTCTTGGGACCAAGCTGTCAGTCGCACAGGAAGTCTGCTATATTGATGTCAATATGTCATTTTTGCTGTATTTTGGTCATTTGCAGGCCTCGTTCTAGAACGAACTCCTCCTAGAGATTTTTGAACAATGACTCCAAACTTTGGTTTTGTAAACTAAACACATGTCTGGTCTTAAATTGCGAAGCTTTAAAGTTTTTACGGTTGTTTGTGACCGTGGCGGCGCGTCAAAATTTGAGGTCATTTCGAAATCACGCCATGAAAAGAAAAATGGCCATTACTCAGCCATAAATAATCTAATCTGATCCAAATTTGTTGTGCATGATTGTAGTCTGACTTTGAACACATCTGCAGTGGAAAAATCCGAAACAGGTGTAGCGCCACCTGTTGGCAACAGGAAATGACATGTTTTACTTGGAGCATCACTGCTCCAAGTAGGATGAGCAAACACACCTCAAAATGACGTCCACCTGTTGAAAAACCATTGAAGTTTACTCTGATAAAAAACATATCTTTCAACGCAGGGGTGTGGTCGTGACAGAGCGGCGAAGTTGGGCGTCTCGCCGTGCACACAAAAGTTGCTCTCATGTGCACATTCCTTGTCCAATCTCACTGAAATTCAATAGAGGTGATGAGGCTTCCATTCTGAACCCATGGATATGACAACTTTGGATGAGCTCTATAGCGCCACCTAGTTATTGCATAGGGCACATTCTTCCCTGTATTTTCTATGTGCTTTTTCCGATGTGCATGAAATTAAAACTGGAGATACTCAGAAGGCTTTTCTCTCATCATCTCAAGTTTCATGGCTGTACATCTGACGGTGCCTGCGTAAGGCACCGCCAAACAGGAAGTGGTTGATTGCGTTGCAGTCAGATAATTAAAAATTCATAAAAAAATCAGCCGTCTGTATCACGAGGCTGAGATTTCAGAATGAGATGCCTCTTACATATCTCCAACTTAGATATACAGCACTCGCATGGGTGAACAAAAACGGCTCAATAGCGCCACCTACAATCTTTGTTTTCGCGAGCCCCGCCGTGTTCTTCAACATACAAGCTTGAATTTTATAGGACATGTTCATCAGATAAAAACCTACAAAAAAGTCTCCTGGTACCAAGCTGTCAGTCGCACAGGAAGTCTGCTATATTGATGTCAATATGTCATTTTTGCTGTATTTTGGTCATTTGCAGGCCTCGTTCTAGAACGAACTCCTCCTAGAGATTTGTGAATAATGACTCCAGACTTTCGTTTTGTAAACTAAACACATGTCCAATCTTAAATTGTGAAGCTTTTACGTTTTTACGGTGTTTGTGACTGTGGCGGCGCGTCAAAATTGGAGGTCGTTTGGAAATCACGCCATGAAAAGTAAAATGGCCATTACTCAGCCATGCATAATCCAATTTGATCCAAACGTGATGTGCATGATTGTAGTCTGACTCTGAACACATCTGCAGTGGAAGAATCCGGAACAGGTGTAGCGCCACCTGCTGGCAACAGGAAATGACATGTTTAACTTGGAGCATCACTGCTCCAAGTTGGATGAGCAAACACACCTCAAAATAACGTCCACCTGTTGAAAAGCAATTGATGTTTACTCTGATAAAAAAACCATACCTTTTAAAGCGGGGGTGTGTTCGTGACAGAGCGGTGAAGTCGGGCGTCTCGCCATACACAAATGTTGCTCTCGTACACATTCCTTCTCCAATCTTCCTCAAATTAAATAGATTTGATGAAGCTTCCATTCTGAACCCATGTATATGACAACTTTGGACGAGCTCTATAGCGCCACCTAGTTATTGCATGGGGCACATTCTGCCCTGTATTTTCTCTGTGCTTTGTCCGATGTGCATGAAATTAAAACTGGAGATACTCAGAAGGGCCTTCTCTCATCATCTAAAGTTTCATGGGTGTACACCTGACGGTGCCTGCGTAACAGGAAGTGGTCGATTTTGTGTTGCAGTCATAGAAAAAAGCCTCATATAAGTCAGCCGTTTGTCTCAGGAAGCTGAGATTTCAGAGTTAGATGCGTCTTACAAAGCTCCAAAATTGATAAGCACCACTATAGGGGCTACAAGAAACATTTTACCACCTTAATCACCCTATTTGACTGAAAGCAACTTTTTGGACATTTTGACTCAAACAAATATTTTTATCATAAATTCTGTTTAGGATATCAGCACCAAAAAAAAAACAGCTGAGGTTGTCTATTATTTTCACAATAGGAGTCTTTATGTGTCCAGAGCCAATCACTTCTGCAAATAAGGCCTACTGGTGAATGAAGCAGCAGTAATGCAGACATTTTGGAAAGTCTGGGTCAGCTTTACAATGAGTGATAAAACCTGTTTGTCTATTGATCATAGCAGGAGCCTCGTCTGCAGGCATGGCTACCAGCTTTTCTAATTGTACCTTTTTCTGCACAAAAACTCCTTCACCGTGTTATACATTTCAATTCCTCTTGTAGTTGTCAGTTAGGGTACATGTGTCAGGAGTTCTTCTCTTGTGGAAACCAAAAGCTATGCTGTACTGTTGCCGTCCACAGACTCATCACACTGGACGTTAAACCACCTGCACTTTGCAAGATCCCGGTCCAGCTAATTGACAAGTTATCAGACATAGCTGACACTCATCTAGACATTGTAGTGGAAATTAGATGAGTTCTATTGTTCTCATCCTTAGGGACAGTGATAGCAATTATCATTATTGTTTGTTTCTGAATCTGATAAGGCTTAGATTTAAGAATTTTTTTCATGCTATATGCAAAAGTCTTTGTCCCTTAAGGCAACAGATTACAGCCCCCCCCCCCCCCCCCCCACACACACACACAGGCTGCTGTCATATTAACATTAGCTTGGAGCTCCAGAATGGACAAGAAAAAAACGACGAGAATGGCTCGAGCAGGGCGTTGCTCACGGGGCGGTCGCTCGTGCCATGCGGTCGCACGTGCTCGGGCCCGCTAAATGCTACTTGTAGCTTTAATTTTATTTTATTTTTCTGTTCTGTTGCATGAAGAGAGCACTTTAAAAAAGTAAAATGAGACCAAATGCATTCTTTTCACAGCCACCAAAATATCAACAATCCTAGAAAAAGACGCTTTGAATCCTGTCATTTTCGCCACTACGAACCTTAAAGGTTCTGCTGTTCTAAAAGACAAAACACCTGACATGCATTTTTTTTCCCCACAGGCTGAATTTGCTCCAATTTGTGTTGTAGATTTTAGTTTCAGTTAAGTGCGAATAATTTGAGCATTTGTTAATGAGATTCTGCCAATTAACCTGCAAGTTTTGGGGAAGTAAATAAAGGTTTTTCAAAACAGATATGTTCTAGCAATGTTTGCAGGTAATGTTGCATTATAGGAATAAAATAAATGTCATTCATCAGTCTATCCATCTTCTGAACCCACTCAATCCCTTTCAAGGTCACAGGGTTGCCTGTCCCAACTACCGTTGGGTGAAGGCCGGGTACAACTTGAGCAGATTACCGGTGTGTTGCAGGGTCACAAACTCACAAATGAACACTGTTCAGAGTCACCCATTAACCTATAAACAAAATAAACTGATGATCTGTTATATGTTCTATTATCAACACATACAATTAATTACATAACTTACAAAGTGAATAGAAATCTGTGCTCCTTGGTAATAAGTAGTGAGTAAATTAATATCGTCTTGTAGCTGCTATTGTTGAATTCCATTTTGTTGTCATACTGTCATGTGACAATTATCAGTGCTTCACATTTGAGATACAGCATTGTTAAGTTTCTATGCTGTGGGAAAGGTTCTAGGTCCTGTTGGGTTCTGCTATCAAGAACCAAGCTGTGGACACACTATGCTTAACGCTGCTAAAACAGATACATTTTGTGGAACAGCAAACCTGATAAAAAGCTCTTTTATAAGGCCACCTGAGCTAATAAGGTGGTGAACGTATAAAAGGAGCATGGCTTATTGTTCCCAAAGCTGCAGTGATGAATTCACCTGTTCTCAAAATGAAAAAAGACAAACAGATCGCAGTATTCTCAGTTTGAAGAGACAAAGTACTCATTTTGCCAGTAAAAAGGTCAAGCTGGACATACACAGCACACATTAATAAGATGGTTAGTAAGCAGCACTGAAGACAGACAAGGAACACATTTTTATACAAACATCCTGTTGCTAAAGCCTTAGTCACACGCACCCAAACGGGTGTAGTTTTGGGTTGTTTATGGCCATGGAGGGTCGTAGAGAGAAGTAGCTGCATCTTAAAGGGCATTTATCATGCCATTTTTAAGCCATTTATAGTAAACAATAGCTATATAGATTATATTGTCACACACAAGAACACATTTTTGTTAAATATTTGTTCTTTTCCAACCTGGAAGTAAGACGGCTCAATCTCTTAGGCTCCGCCTTTCACTCCTTGATGGTCCCACCCATTTAATGACTTCACATAGAGCCAACCTCAGCCTCAGTCTGTGTTTTGCCCACGATAAAAAAAAAAAAGCATCATAACTTTTGCAAGTTTTGCTCTACGAGCTCACCGACTGGTCTACAACCTTGATAGAGAGGACTTCACTGAACAGACTCCTTTCAATCATGGACAACCCAGAGCATCCTCTCCACCCTCTTCTGGACAAACAGCGGAGCTCCTTCTCTAGGAGGCTCAGACAGCTCCGTTCCAAAACTGCCCGGTACCAAAAATCATTCATACCCAAGCAATAACCCTGTACAAAAACTCACAATGCAAAAGATAACCTTTGCACATTTTTATTATCTATTTATTTAGTTTTTTTCTATGTTGCACATTTCTCTTGCACATCTTTTTACCTGCACTGTTCTGTAAATAGCTTTTTAAATTATACTACCTTGATGTTTGCATTTATGCTACATTTTCTTTGTTGTTGTTTTTTGTTCTTATTTTTTATTTCATTCTGTCAGTTGCTATGGTGACAAACAAATTTCCAACGTGTGGGATCAATAAAGTATTTCTGATTCTGATTCTGATTCTGATATTTTGTGTGGGTCACCCGCATACCCCATACAGGTTAGACCATTTTTGGCCCTGTGATTTCACCAAGTGAAGAGCAGCTGTTTCTTCTTTGGAATTCTGGTTTATGAAAAGGCAGTTTGTTAGATCCAACAAACAGAGGTTGCTGTTTTAGTTGTTGCTGCTAAACCAGTTGCTACAATTAGCTCTTTTTCTTATGCAGAACCATCCTGGATTTTCAATCAGGTTGCCTTTGCTTTTATAAAAACAGCTTATTTGAATCTCCAGAAGATGAATTTTATTCAATTCAATTTAGTTTTATTTTATAGTCCAATGTTACAACACAGTTGCCTCAATTGTCTTCACTAATTTTACAAAGCATTAAATCAGTTAGAAAAATACAACAACTGATTGCTAAACTAAACAGACTAAAGTGAACTGGGCATCCCTGCCTTTAGACCCTCTTTCTCAGGGATGTGCACACGAAGGAGGGATCCTCTCCCAGGACAGACAAGCGATGTACCAGGACTCTTAAAGAAGAACTATCTTATCAAACTCTACAACTACATGTTTTAATAGTCCAGCAGATGGGCTTCATCAAGATGGAACTGGGGACAGCTGGGGGGCGCAATACGAGCCAGAGATGAGGTGCACGGTCAGGTACAGGGGCACGGACGAGCCAACTGGAGTCTGGAAGCACTCCTGAGGACTTGACTGTTAATTGACTGAAATAAACAGTAAACAGATGCATTCATGCTTGGATTAGGGTTAGGGTTTGGGTTAACTTTTGATTTGAGCGGTTTGCTGCAGTAAGATAAGGATCTTCAGCCGTCATCAGGATCCACTGAGCTATTTGTGTCCATCTGTTGGCAGAAAGGAGGAGAGTTGCTTTGTTTGATGAGATATGTTTTGCAATTCAATGTTCTCACTCCCAGAGGACAATTGAGAGCTCAGAGAGAAGGGGTATTAATTGAAAGGCAGCAGAGCTCATTCACATACCGCCGTCTTAGCCTTCTGTCCCTTCTGTGTACCGTCTTATTATTGTTACAGAAAAGCTCTTTATGGGGAAACGTAGGTTAGTTTTTCGCAAACAAAATCATTCTGGATTCAGCAGGGATGGCGATGCCCTTCGGCCTGTCCTTGCTCCTGGAAACAGAACAGAGCTGCCTCGTATATGTGCATAAAAATGTGGTTTGATCTTTTCAGGGCTTTGATTCAAATGCTTTCACTTTAATCTATTTTTGAATTACCTGCATGACAGCTGAAACGCCAATTTAGGCCAACTGGAGAAAAGTCTCAGGCTAAACAAGTCCTTTCATTTTAACTTAGTGGTTTAAATGTAGATTTGCCAGAATTAAAGTTTAAAAACTGAGAGTTGGGACTTTGTAGGCTTTGTTGGCTCCAGAACACCTCAAAAAGGACACAAAGAGTATTTTACCCTTTTAAAAAATACTATTATTTATGTAAAGGGGCACTTATATGCTCTCAAAGGCTTTTTGGTTTTCAAATATGTTTAATTAACCATTAAAATGAGACATCTCAAAGAGTCGCTGTGTTCCACGTACACACTTTTATGAATCTAAGTTGGGGCAATCATGGCCCGACTTGTGATCTTGGCTTCCAATTCTAAAGCCATTAGTTGTCTTCCAGTTCTGCTAACATACTATAGCTTTTTTCCACACTCACTGCATTTCATTTCTGGAATAAAACTAAATGAATAAATGTGTGCATCAAATGGGCAAACGAGGGGGAAAAAGTATCATGTAAAAAGAGCTCTAAAATTCAATATAAGCAAAAAGCAATCAAACTGAACGTCTTTGTTTTCCTTGTCTGAGCTGGAATCTGGATCAAGGGTGGACAGCTACATTATTGCTCCCCATGTTTGTTGCACAGCTGAGGTTGGATATGGGGTTTTGAGGGGACTGTAAGGTAGCGGGAGAAGGTGTGAACAGAAAGCTCTCAGCAACAAGGAGTGGAAGGGGACGGGGTTGCTCTGCACCAACAGTCCCCCCCACAAACACAGAGGTGAATTTCTAATGAACTCCTGCTGCTCTGCGCAAACTATGTACTATGTGACAAGAGCTTTTGATTATGGCTAAAAATAGCATAATCATAATTACAAGACCACTGGGAACACTTTGACATAAATCAAAAGATGATTGGAGTTGGACTTTAAAACCAAAGCCCAAAAAACAACAACAAGGAATTTCTGATTTTACCTGCGAACACTAATTAGTCTGAAAGTGAACTCTCTTTTTACAGATCATCTATATTTTGGCTTTATTATTATTGTTTAAAAGTATTGAATTGTACTGTTTAGCTCACAAAAGTCTCTTATGAACAGTTATTCTCAGCTGAATTTGCACAACAGCTTAGTGATTTATTGATGCACATTTATATTTTATATTTGGTGTGCATGTTTCAGATATCCTGTTAATATCCTACCCTATCTTTATTTAACCTTTAACCTTATGGCATTCAGAGCGAACAGCAAAGAAAGCATCTCATTGAACAGGGAAACCCCTTTCCTTATGAAAATAAACCCCTTTGAATCCTTGAATCTTGAAGTCCCAAAATTCAATAAAAGCTTCCGCATGGAAACGTTCAGAGTTTACGTTTGAGGCCTGTTGGCCTCTTCCATCAATGAGCCAACCGATGCTCCCATTAGAGCCTAACTGGGTCTGAGTGAATGTTTTGGCTGTAATGTTGGCCCGAGACGAGATGGGGGGAGTCACGCTACATAATTCAGAGGGGACGGGTGATTATGCGCCATCTGTGTCCATGTCCCGGTGGCCCTGTCACAACTGATCCACAACCCTTGACCTTTTCCCGGAGCTCTCCATGCTCTCTGGCCGGTCAGTGCATTAGTCTTGTGTAGTGGAGTGTTTTGGGCATGAGTCAGCCTGATGCTGGGTAACCTTTCGGGGGCCTAGAAAAGTGCAGGTCAGAAATACAGACAGGGATGTCTTCTCTGCTTTTTTATCGATGCATAAACCAAAGGTCGAGTCGTTTTCTAACATGGGATTGTTCTGAACTGTGTTTGCTAAGCCGGTCACATGAATTATGGATTAAATTCTCTTTTATCATCAGATGGAGTAGATTTCTGCTCTTAATATGGATCAAAAGCAGCGTGAAGCTTTGTTTGTCTGCTGCTGTGACCATAAAGTGCTGCTGAGATTTTGCTTGGGGGAGGGTAAAAACCTTAAAGGGGTTATTATAAGTTCTAGTAAATGTACTAAAAACTAATATGTGATCGATGAGGATTCATCAACACCTGTGAGGATGAAGAGCAAAGCTCAAGTTGCTTTCATTTTCATTGTATCGATGGCAAACCCGTCAAGCTTCAGCCAAATCATCATTTCCATGATCTGCAGGTATAAAGGTACCAAATGTTCTCCATTGAGCAGTGTGAACGGCTAATTATGGCCAGTGTGTGCTTTCTGCACATCCATGGCAACACTGAGAGGGAAAAAATGTACAAAAGGCTCATATTTAAGCGCAGACAGAAAGGATACAGGCCCTGATTGGTGATGGCAAAAAATGCCGTAAATGTACCGTATGGAAAATGTGCCGTGATTGCATTGAATGCAGCACATTGTAAAACGTTCTGCTCTGGATGAGGCAAGGTGAACTCTGCAGCTTCATTTGATTTTCTTAAACCCCATTACATCTTTCCATATTGGTCACATTTTTGTCACTACAACAGGCTTTTGGTAAAGCCAAAGAATTTACCCAGTGTGCATTTCAGAGACAGAACAGACTCAAGGTTAAAAATGTGCGTATCACTGCTTATATTTGCTTTATATTTGAAATTACTCATAAAATTCATCCTTTCTATTTGCTTTTTTTCTGCACGGCTACAACCATCAGTGAGTCGATGTTTCTCGTTCAGTTCAGTGCAAAACTAACGAGAGACGAGAGGAGGAATTCTTAGTTTTGGTCTGGAAAATATAGAAATGAATAAAAAAAATGTATACTAAAGTGTGATTTTCAGCAGTACGATGGACTTATTACAAGTTTACAATGTTGTGTCATGAACCTGTCATATGCACAAGGAACACCAAAGGGGAATGAAAATAGTTTTATATAAACGCCCCCTCCTCCAGATGTAGCATCTCGTTTCAACATAAAACAACAAAGAGGAATGAAAATAGTCTGTTATATTAACATAGGAACGTTGAAAATGCGGGAAAGTGGGCCTTTTCTGATAGAAGCGTCACACAGCCTTGGAGATGATCTTGTCTTTTGTGGAGGAAGAAATTGAATCGGTTAGTTCAAAAGAGGCCCAAGTCCACAATTTTTCAAAATAGAGATATTATATGTTCTGGGGTCTTTAAAGGAAAAGCTATCTGATTATGTGCAAAGAAGTCCCAAGTCCGTTGTAATGTATTAACTATGCTTGACATTTAAAATGCTTTAAGTGCAAAATTCCTGGACTTTGGCCTCTCTTGCATGGGTTTTGCTTTATCCCATAGATGGCAGCACTAGTTATCCAACATGGCAGTGCCCCTGTTTAATTCAAGAAGGGCCCAAGTCCAGAGACTTTAGTTTGCTAGTCCTCTGAAATGATAAAAGTGAGGTGCTTCATATTATAGCATTTGTAAGTTATGAACTGGTGCTAAATCTGGGTAAAGTATTAATCATTTGGTGTAGCCTCCCTTTAAGCTTTGTAATTAAAATCATTTCCTGGAAAAACAAACCTCTTGGACTTGGGCCCCTTTTGAACTAACCGATTCAATTATTGGAAGTGGACAGCTGTGGGGATACCGATGGCTTCATCAACGGGCTGCAGAAGTCCTGCACATTCCCGTAAATGCACGACTTGTAATCTCGTAACATTACTTTTTTTGTGTGTGTGTGGCCCCAATACTCTTTCGTACAGCAAAAATTCAGACTTGTAAAAAATAGAAAAAGTAATCTAAAGGGACAGAATTTTACCATCAAAAGAATTTGGAAATAATTACAGATGTAAATATGTTAAGGTCTACACTATATTGAAGAAGAAATAATGTGATGAAATAGAGACAAAGTAAACAGAGAAATAAAGCTTCTAGTTCTATGACATACAAATCATGCTGTCATACCGAGTTCTAATGCCACATTTGAGTCATAGGGTGCACAGACTGGCTCCTTACTGACCGTATTCAAATTCCAAATGGCTGTAGGATGCCCACACAATCTTCACTCTGATTGTCTTACTTCCTCATTTCTAACAGCTGCACGCAGGAACACACACTTGCGCAGTCCACATGATTTGAGGGACTTAAACAAGTAGGAAAAACCCATCTGAATCGCCTGCGTCTCACCTACTTCACCTTCCCCTACCAATATGTGTTCAAAGCTCTGTTGCTTTTGTTTTTAATATCTTTTTTATAAAAAATAGCAGAATTTTCCTTGAGCATGACTCACCCCAAAATCCACTATGTGGGAAAGACAGAATAATAGCTGGTATTTTTGGTTCCGTCATTGTAAATGTTGGGAGCAGCAGCTCCAAAAACCTCAGAGAAAAACAAACATTTGTGTTAAAAAGACAAGGAAAAACATTTCAGATGAACAAAATTTGATTCACGGTCTTGACTTTGATTCGTTCAATACCAAAATAAATTAGGCTGAGCTAGTTGGAGCCTAAACATGTGAGCCAAGGGAAAACATTTACTGAATGGGTCGACGTCCATAACCTTTCAACACTGGAGATTTCACGCGTAAGCTTTGACGTACCGTGATTCTTACACAATCAACATGAATCTGCTTTTATATGGTTTTTTTTTTTTGATTATGTAAACGCGACATTAAAATGTTGCAGTGTTGTCAGCGCAAGGCTGCATTTGTCCATTTCAGAATCTGCAGGAGTTACGTCAACGGTTGAAGAGTTATGGTAGTCAACAGAAGCCAAAGCTGCACCGTTGAAGAGTCATAGAAGGAGCATAGAAATCTTCAAGTAAAATCTGATTTCATGTCACATCACGTCTGGTTTCTGAGATGGACAAAGTAGTGACCTTTAGAAGTGATCATGTGCTTGGAGAAATGTTTACTCTTCGCTAAGGAAGTCCTCGTACCAACCTGTACTAAAAATAACAACCTCTAATGCATGTTGTTGTTTTGTGCACATATATAATCTGATATAATAACAGATTGTGTACCACTGTGGCTATAATAACCATGCATCACAATGGGCTGGATATAGTCATATATTGAACCTCTCAATGAAGTGTGATACAGAAGACAGTTACTCCTTTATTAAAATAATAAATACATGACTTTAGCTCTCGCAGTCCATGAGAAGACAAAGTTAGAGTCAAAAAACAAGCTTCTCAGCTGTCTAGCAGTAGCCCTCAAAGGCAGACAACCTTTCCTCCAGGAGTAGAGACAGGTAGCAGAGGGTGGACAGTTTTCCCTGTGCTGCTCTGGACCTCAGCCCTTGCATTCTCGTCTGTCGTCGTTTGAACTCATGGCTTTTTTTGTTGTTGCAGTCTCAGCTGCTTAAGTGTTGTAAATTTGATGAGCGCGAGTCGTTCCGCTTTTATGGCCCCCTTGAAACTTTCTGAAGTCGCATCCGAGTGCAGTGAAGGGCTGCACGCCGCTGCAGTGCACGTGTGCTGTGGAGTGCGTCTGTGGGACGTCTCAGCAGTGTGTAGTAGATTCCTCTGATTGTATTTAATTAGATGATGACAAGTGTGCGCTGACAGGCTGCTTATTCTGATTAGAGAGATCAGCTTCCTGCGAGAGGCAGAACTAACGAGGCCACACTGTCCTTTGCATCTGCACTCATCTCCCACAGATGCTGCAGCTAGAATGTTCAAAATCATGCTAGGATTCCATAAATTATGGTATGGATGCATCTAAAAGCCCTATTTTAAGAATCAGCTTACTGTAAACCATCAGATTTATGCATGATCTAACTTTTGCTTCGAATGTATTTGTTTGTGTATTTGTTTGGGACTTAAATTTAACAAAGGTTAAAACAAACATGTAAATTTTCATAGTTCCTGCTTGAAACGTTTTGACATGATGACCAGATTTCAACAAATGAAACCGACTTAATTCATGAAACTCTTTTCTAAACTTTCCTTCCATAAAACCCTAAAAAGTTCACATTATTTTTTGTCAATCGTGCTGTTTTAAAAAGATCGTTTTGTGGGCCACAAGCTTCCTTCTCCGCTTATTCCCACTTCCGGACAAGTAGATCCATGAATGTCTTTGTTTTCCTCATCTGAGCTGGAATCTGGATCCAAACTGAACGGTTGGATAGCTCCAATATTGACGCCATTTTTATTCGAACGGTAATGTTAGGTTGGATTTGTGAGGGATTGTAAGCTAGAGGGAGAGAGTGTAAACATATGGATGATGGGACGGGGTGCCAACGGTCTCACCCACAACTAAGAAACTCCTAAAAATTAACACAGGTTTTTGATTTTGCCTAAAAACTAGATAATCGTACTGAAAAGACCGCTGGGAATACTTCAGTGTATTCAACAAGATGATCAGTGTTGGTCTTTAAACCAGCAAACTAAAACCTGCATGTTAATACATTTTGCAGATTTGTTCAAAAAATCAATGAGTTTTTTCTGGTTTTCTAGAAATCTAGCATAAATTTTGCTTTTTTAACCTTTTCCCACCTGAAAATGTTCGTCTTCCTGTAAAAGCCCAAGTGTCTTTTCCTTTTCCACCAGACAAGTTTCCTCTTTTGTGTTCATCATATAATACAATAAAAACAAACACAAATGGGTCATTAATTTAAATAAGCTGTCGCTCCAGGTACAGACATTCGTGTTTTCCTCTCCTTGTCAGCCTTACAGCTCTAAAGAGGAGATTTGAAGGTTTTCCTAACAGAGAAAGTAAGCTGTGCTCCGTCAAAAAGGCGGCGACGCCTCTGCAAATGTATACATGTGAATTAAGTCGGATTTACTCTGTGTGCCTATCGTCTGTTTCCCACAGATGGCCCGTCAGTCGCTTAGCCTTCAACTCACCAGAGAGCCAAAACTCCACAAAAAAAGTTCCACCGCTAGACCATCAGACCGAGCTCTTCCTCTGTTTGCCCACTTAAGGGGTTAGAAGGTTTGTAAATGTAACGTTGCCATAATAAAAGCAAAAAGAGGCGGAGTGGCATCCAATGTTGTATTCCATCCCTCCAGTCCACCCAAAAAAGCTCCAATGTCCCTGTTGCTAACGTGCTACTCAGGGGGACATTGTCTTCCAGTACGGCAAGTCAGATAGGTAATCAAGTAGCTGCTTCCACGTACTTCTTACTCATTAGCTTTCATTAGCTCGTCCCCCCTCTTCTTCCATGAGTAGAGTGTCTGGAAATGAGAAAGTGGGTTAGACGACGAGGCGATAGAGGTCTCTGGGTGAAAACACAGTTGGTTGACAGGTCAGCTGTGTTGTCACCAGAGTAGAGAACAGATATCCTTCAAATCCGGTAGTGAAAGAACAACATGAGCCTTTTCTGCTGCTGATCTCCACTTTAAGTTAAAGATACAGCAATTCTGGAGCGTCAGCCTCAAATTAAGAGGCCTTGATAAGACAGACTGTATCAGTGCCATCTTTAGTCTTAATTTCAGGTGCCAATGGGCTTTTGCCGCTTGGAGAGCTTTCTTTATCTCCGTGCACCTTGTTAAGGTCGAGCAGAAATCTCTGCTCAGCGTGTTAAGCGCTTATTTCCTCCACAGCTCCAACCGCTTCCTTTAAAGATGAAGCTCCGTGACCTTCTGGCACATACATTTCCTCATTTCCTCCTTTTCTCATTCTGACCCTTAAAAACCCCGCCCTTTACAGGCAAGCTTTCCCACAGAAGCACACTGTGAACCAACCCAGCTGAGATAATCTCCTAGCTCAATGAGTGCTTCTTGTAAAAAGGCAGACAAATGTTTCAAAAACGTTAGATCCAAATGTCACAGCAGAAATGGAGACTCAGACCAGACAATGTTTTCCAATCTTCTACTGTCCAGTTTTGTTGAGCCTATGTGAATTATGGCCTCAGTTTCCTGTTCCTAGCTGACAGGAGTGGTACCCAATGTGGTCTTCTGCTGCTGTGGTTCATCTGTCTCGAGGTTGGACTTGTTGTGGGTTCAGAGAAGTTCTTTTGCAGACCTCAGTTGTATCCAGTGGTTATTTGAGTGTCTGTTGTCTTTCTATCAGCTGGAAGCAGTCTGGCCTTTCTCCTCTGACCTCTGACCTCAACAAGGCATTTCTGTCCACAGAACTGCAGCTCACTGGATATTTTTTCTCTTTTGCAGACCATTCTCTGTAAACCCTAGAGATGGTTGTGGGTGAAAATCCCAGTAGATCAGTAGTTTCTGATACTCAGACCAGCCCTTCTTGCACCAACAACCATGAGACATTCAAAGTCTCTTAGATAATCTTTCTTCTCCATTCTGATGCTCAGTTTGAACAGCAACAGATCGTCTTGACCAGGTCTACATGCCTAAATGCATTGAGTTACTGCCATGTGATTGGCTGATTAGAAAATTGTGTTAACGGGCAGCTAAACAAGTGTGTCTAATAAAGTGGACTGTTTTAATTACCTTATTGTATTTTCGTGATAAAAAGCTTCATGTTTGGAGTTTATTTGATCTCTTGCAGTTAATCCCTTCCTTCCTGTTTTACTGAATCAAACCCTAAAACAGGTTTGTATGTGTTCACTACTAACCTTTAGTAGTGGATGGTTTGAAGCTGCAGACAAAGCTGAAAGACTCTGCACTGATCTGTAAACTCCAATCATCCTTTGATCTATTATCAAAACGTTCCCAGTGGTCTTCTAATCATGATGACACTGTTGTTAGCCAAAACCAAAAAACCTGTGTCATTTTCTAGGACATAGTTTCTGCACAGAGGCTGGAGTTCATCAGAAATTTACCTCTGAGTTTCGGGTTGGACAGTTTCATCCGTCTGTTTACACTCTCTCCCACTGGCTTACAGCCCAGGTGTATTTTCTACATCACAAGTTTAGTTTTATAACATATTTTACCATCAGAAAATATAACACAACGGCTTGAGAAAAGACATATGATATGTGTTTCAGCTTTAAGTTGATTTTCTTCTTATAGCAAACTAATCAGAGTCTCCTCCATAGGACTGAAAAACGTTCCTGCAATCACATGATGTGTTCCTGTAAAGAATTAATCATTTCCTCCTAGTGAGGCACCAACCTGTTATTTCAGATGGTTTTATCAAATAAACAGAATTGTTTGTTTTAATCTGTGTTATAATTCTACTGCAGTAACAAGTCTGTAAAGGTGATATAAAAATCAAATCCACTGTGAGCCATTATCAGCAGGAACAAGCCGTTTTCCTTCACTCCTGCGCTCAAAGCGGCTGCTCGCATTGATTGCTGGCGCAAAGTGCACGCCACCTGTAAATTTCTCCATAAAATGTTTGGCTTGCTGTTTCGACAAACGCTGCTGTTGTGCAGATTATTTCAGTGGGACAGAAGTGAAAAAAGTTTACCCAATCAGGGGTTTTTAAGGACGTCCCGCTGGAGAAATTTGCGCTCCTTTCAACAATGGGGTGATAAAGGAGGGCTTGTATCAACGCTGATTAATGAAGTCTTCATTATTTGCCCCCTCTTCTTGCACTCGCTCATTGTTTGCCCGGTTGCATGTCGCCGTTTTAGCGCTTCATAATGAGGCTGGTGACAATGGTAGGGAGCTGTGTCTCCTCCTCAGTGATGTGTGCTCCTTTGTCAGCATCGTCATTCACTGAATGTCTCAACATGTCGCTCTCTTTTTCCATCCATCATTCTCATTTTTTTCTCACTAAATGCAACTGTAAATGGCGGGGAAATGAACGTAGAGATTTTTTTATCTGCGGCACAGCTGACTTTACACTTTCTGTGGTTTCTAAATTACTATAAATAACAAATCCCAGAATTCTTTGGACAAAATGTGCTTTTAGGATTTCAGGATGCCATTCTGTCTTTGAGCGTCTGTAAGTCTACACAGAAAATTGACACGAAAAATTCTCGTTTCATTAGATGTCGATATTATTGAGCTAATAGAAGTGCTCTCTGCTAAATAGAGGGCGCAGAGTGACAGATTCAGGCGGTGCACAGCTGCAACCTCTGGATGTGGGATATTTTTTATCCTTCTTTATTAGCTTTTCCTCCTTCTTTCACTCATTCACCTCTACTGTCACACACTTGACTTGCAGTACACCAGGAACCAGCAGCTTCACATTCACCACTACGAAAAACCTTTTATTTAATTTTTTCTTTTGGCACTTGTGCATGTAAGTAACAGAATCATGGAATTAGATGCATCACTCATCTTCAGTAGAAAGACAGAAACCGTGAGTGTGAAGCTTATAAATGAGGTTATTCTCAGGTTTGGTTGGACGCAGAGCTGCTATTAACGTAAAGAGTTTGGTGCTTTTGCCAAACACCTGAAACACACTCAGGTGTTGTTAACGCAGCCTGACTCCTGTGTGTGTTTGATTGCATTTCATCAGGCTGAATGAGTCGGAGCTGTGAGGGTGCAGATGCAGAACACGACAAAGGTGAGAACTTCAGGAAAAGAGAGGCTTAAGCAGCATGTGGGGGATTTAAGTTTCATATTTTGTGGGATACGGCAGCACCTCCACCGTTGGACAAGCTGCCTTCCAGAGACGCAAGAGAGAAAAACATTCTTTCAACACCTTGTGACGTTTATGCTAGAAAGCCAAGATACTTATTTTGCAGACAAAAGACATTAGATGCTATCAAGCCTCTTTCACAGGTGAGATGTTGGAGTTCTGCTGCAGACCACAAATGTGAAGCTACGTTCACACACATTCAAGCGGCCACCTCTGATGAAAAGTTTATGTAAACCTGCATGATTCCCCATTTAAAACTTTACGCAAGTCAGAAACTTGCGTAAAGGCCATTGAATGTGCATTGAAAGTTAAAGCGGTTGAACTTTGACCAATCAGGAAGAGAAACTACTAATTGTGGTCTGTGCTTGGCCGGAATTCTGACACCAAGTCTTTCATATACCAGTACAAAACTGTGAAAATAAAAAAGCCTGGAGCAAGGTTCACCAGATTTGCACTGCATAGCCTCTTCTAACTGTGGGTGGCACTAGTAAATAGTAGAAAAAGAAGAAGAAGCCCCTCCCTGTTTGTCCAATGTGTACATCAAGGGGTAAAGATGTGATCAGGAACCTGTGTATAGGACGTTCTTGAATGCATGTCATATATATGTGTCCGTAGCTTAACCCCTTGAGTGTAATGAGCAGGGAAGACAGCAGGTGTGAAGGAGAGCTGTGATGCTAATGATCCAGATAAGAGAAAATTACAAAAGAAAACATGTTTCTGTTGGATTCTCCTTCAGAGGGACTGAACATCCTAAAACAAGGATCGACAGAACACTCATTATGCAAATGCACCTATATAGACTTTGCAAATGTATTTGCATTTCAAATATGCTTCCATTTTCGGGCCAGACACTCAACTTAGCACTCTCGCACACAATTAAAGCCACATTTCTGACGCTGTGGCGCCGCTGGGAGACGAGTCAGCGCTGTTCACCGTTTCTAATCCTGGCCGACAGCAGACTCTGTAACGCAACGTCTCCCATTTCCTCTCTGCTGATATTTGAACACACGTGAGACTTATGCAAATATGTTTTACATGTAGTTATCCAGTTCAGCAAGTAACCTAGCAACAGCAGAGTCAGCTGGTTAGAAGTATGTGCATCCCTGTGCTTGGTGGTTTGGACACAGCCGTGAATGGTATAGTTGCGCGTATGCTGTGATCCGGAGGAACGACTGCAGGACAGGAACCAGCGTGTCGCCGGGCAAAGTTTGAACGTCCCGCCAGATCAGTACTCATCAGTCCACAAGACTGCAGGATGATCCTTCGTGAGTTGCCTCTCCTTTTCATGTGTCTCCTCACAGTCACAGGAACTTCTTTTTTTTTTTTTTTTTTTTTTGTGAATATTTTTTAACAAATTTTTTTTTTCTAAATGTATTTGTTTGGCTTGTTCCATATTTAAAGGATCTCTATAAAATTTAATGGGATTTAATGTTAATACTCAGAAAATATTTATACATTTAAGATAAAAATGCACAACAGAAAACCATATGAAGCTAAATATTAAGAACTGTTTCTGGGAACGTTCTAACCTTGCGATAAAGGTACATTTGGAAGGCAGTGGAGGATTAAAAATTAGTTATTTTAGTTTCAAGGTTTTACCTTTATGAAAAATGTTAAACGTCTGTAAACAGAGTGGTAATAATTAAAAAATTCTATTAAAATGTATAAGATAATGTTCTAATATTACAGTGATGACTATAGTTGGATTTTGATCGGTTGATGGTTTCATTGTTCTCATCTCCAGATAGTTCTGTGCTTCAGACTAATAAAAAAGCAGAAATTATACCAAAAAATGTTATTAATAAGAAAATATAGAGAAAGATTGTAAGAATTTTTTTTCCTGGCTCAGAGATGCTAAGGAATAATTATTGACCTGGAAAAATGGTGCATGTCTTCTCCTGGCTTTAATTTTTTAGCTGTTGTTTGTATTGAAACTTAGAAAGACAAAGAAACATTGACCTAAATCTGAGCAAACATAGCAATCCACAAGGTTTAGAATTACTCTCCATTATGCTAGACCTTATCTCATCCGGCAACACCTCAGCCATAATGGACAACATTTTAGTTCCTTGGAGAACAGAAACTGATATGAGGAGGGTGACCTTGATGTGAGCAGGGGAGGACGGAGGGGAAGAAGAAACAGAGGAAAGAGGGGGTAAGGTAAAAGGAACAATCAGATTGGAGATTAAAGGTTGAAATTTCCTGCAGATACAAGCAATCAGAGCCAGAATTTTCGGAGAACCACCTTGATTTAAATTTCCCACGTGTGGGATCAATAAAGTATCTCTGATTCTGATTCTGATTTAGAACCACAAGGTTCCTATAGTGTTCAGAATTATATATGAAATGGAGTGTAAACGCATTGGCTGCTGGTTAATAAAAAACAAATTGACAGTCTGTCATCCTAAAGGTAAGTTCATTTGAACAGTAAGAGATAGAAAACCACAAACAAAATCTAGAAATTGACTTTAAAAATCTATATGAATTCCTTTTCCTTTTTTATTTATGATAACGGGTATTTGATCCCCTAGTAACCATGACGAGTTCTGGTTCACACAGACCAGTTAGACTCTCCTAACCAACCTGTCACCTGAATTGAAGACACCTGCTTGAGCTAATCACCGGTAGAAAAGACACCTGTCCACAGAATCAGTCCATCAGTCAGACTCTAAAGTCTCCAACATGGAAAGACTACAGAGCTTTCAGGGGATTTAAGGGAGAGGATTGTAAACCTGCACAAGACTGGAATGCACTATAAAAACAGCAAGAGAGAGGGGGTTAAGGTGACAACTGTTAATGCAACACGACCATCAATGCACCTTTAGGTTTCGGGCTCCAAAGCAGATCTGTCCTGGTGGGGTCTCCATGATCATTAGAACAGTGAGAAATTTCTAAAACAACATGACAGTTGTTAGTTGATGATCTCAAAGCAGCTGGAACCAGGAAAAAACCAAGAATTATTGGTAACATTTTACGCCGCAATAGTTTAACATTTTTTAGAGGTCTCAAAGTAGTTCTGCTTAAGAAGACACATGAGCCGGCCTGAAGTTTGCCATGAACACCTTCATGATTTAGAGAGAGATTGAGATTGAGAGGTGTTGTCAAGTTTGAAGGAAGATAAAAAGGCTTTGACTATGACCCCAAGAACACCATCCCCACTGTCAAGCACGGAGGTGGATGCATTGTGCTTTGGGGGTGTTTTTCTGTACAGGGTTACTTCACCGTGTGGATGGGAGGATGGGAATCCACCCTGTGGATGGGAGGTTTGTGAGAACCTCCTCTCCTCCACCAGGAGGCTTAAATCAGGTGATGGATGGGTCTTTCAACAGGATCATGACCCAAAACATACAACCAAGACAATCAGAAGAAGCAGATCAAGGTCATGGGACGGTTCAGCCAGTCTCTGGACCTCAATCCTGCAGAAAACCTATAGAGACAGCTCAGAGTTGCTAAGCAACAAACACCATATCTGAATGATTTGGTAGTCATTTGTAACAAAGAGTGGACCAAATTCCTTCTGATATGTGCAGAAATATGGATTCCTTGATTTCTTTGTGTGTGTTTTTTATCTCTCACTGTTCAAATGAACCTACTATTGGGATGACAGACTGTCAATTTCTTTTTAAGTGGAAAACTTACTGAATAAGCTGTAGGGATCAAATTCTCAAATTCTTCGTAAACTATATATAAAAATCAATTTTTGAGCATTTCTTTATTCCAGCAGCAGAAACAGAGATCTGTGAAGGCTTTCAAACATCACTTTCAAACACCTCAAAGGTGTTGTAATCCATTTAGTCCTCTTCCTCTTCTCAACTATCTGCTGCTGAACATCTCTGTGCTTCAGGACATGTGTGTGTTGGGGGGTGGGGTATTCTGCAAACACTGACAGCGTCCTTGAATACAAAATTCAAAGTAGTTCATAAAGTTGAAACAGCAAAAATTATCAATGAATTGTCCTCCATATCAGACTACTCAATTAATTTGAATAAATCTGTTTTATTACCACTTAACAGCAATGCGGAGCAAAGACTCTCGATACCAGTCAAATCAGGCAATATCAAACATCTAGGTATTTATTTTTCCCCAAAATTATCAGAACTGGTGCAGCTAAACCACACCCCACTACTGAAAAGCATACAGGACAATCTAACCCGCTAGGTCAACCTGCCTTTGTCCCTCATGGGCAAGGTAGCCACGGTTAAAATGAAAATCGTACCCAAAACTAATTATCTCTTCTCAATGATCCCCACACAAGCGACACTAAAATGGTTTAAAACATTAGACTCATCCATATCAAGCTTTTGCAATAAACCTGCAAGAATTAGTCTAAAAACTTTACTTTAAAACTTTAAAATCTGCAAAAAGCTGAGGAGGCTTAGAATTACCTAACTTCTACAATTACTTTCTTGCAAATAAATTACAATACATCTTAAAATGGTTAAAAAATAATCCAGAAACCAACTCATGGTTAGACTTGGAACAGGCATTATGTGGAAAGATCAACCTGTCAGATCTACCATTTATTAGCTAAACAGTTAAAAAACAGGATTGTTTTCAAAGTATTAATATAAATGCCACTTTAACAGCCTGGTGGGAATTTCTCAAAATATCAAACTCGTTAATTCAACCGTGCAAAACGACGCGGATCTGGAACAACCCGGACATCATCATAAACAAAAAAAAATGATACACTTCCCAGCTTGGCAAGCTCGGGGCGTAAAACAACTAGAGCACTTAATTATTGATAGAAGATTCATAACACCCCAGGAACTTCAAGACAAACATGGAATAAATAACTTCTTGGAATATCAGCAACTTAAATCTATTATTACTAAAAAGTTTAAATAGAGAGATAAGGATTTAAAGCTACCAAAAGTAGTTACCTCTCTGATTAATTTTTCAATGAACAAAATTCTCTCCAAATTATGCAAACTCTTTCAACTTAGATAATAATATTTCACTCCCCGATAATAAAATGGGATGCAGATTTGAGCATCAGCACAGATGAAAGCTTCTGGTCAGAACTCTGTCTAAACACCTTCAAACTGACAAAAAAGCTCAAATTTGCTGCAAATCCGATTAAAAACAGTTCACAGAATTTACTACACTGGACAGAGGATGTTCAAGTTGGGTCTCAGTAACTCAGACATTTGGGAGCACTGTGATGGTAATCTACCCGACAGTTACATGCATGCACTCTGGTTCTGCACACCTGTCCAGGCTTTCTGGCTTCAGGTATGTGCCGATATATCAGTCTGGCTTAAGGTTTCAATCACAGCTTCACCGTCATTTTGGGTGCTTGGTGACATGAGTGCCATCGATAAAGAAGGAGGATTAGCATCTATAATTTTCATAACTCTTTGTATTGCTAAAAAAACGATTTTAATAAACTGGAAAAACAAGAAAAATATTAATGTAAGTCAATACAGAAATCTGCTGTTTGATCATATCAGCTTGAAAAAAATGTCAGCCCAAAGTTCAATTGTATTTGAAAGAATGCACACATGCACACACACACCCTTATGTATTTTGCGAGGAAGGTGGGACCTCGGACCATCTGTCCCCTACCCCATCCCTAGTAGGGGGTACTGGGCCCTTGGAAACGGCGGTCGTGTTCCCTGGGTGCTGGCTTCCTGTGCCCGGCAGCCCTCACTCCACGCAGGGAGAGGGATCCCTGATCTCTCTGGCAAGGCCAAGAGCCGGTGATCACATCACATCTGAGCCGGGGGTGTCCAGGTCCCTGCGGTGTGGGTTCTGGTCCTTGCCCCTGAGTGCTGGGCCCCACCAAATTTCCAACTGTGGGCGAGCCTGGTCGGGTCATGTTTACAACAACTCTTGTGGACCCACTCTTCCCCTGGGTGTCCTCCTCCTGGGTAGGCTGGCCCCTGCCTTGCTCCTTCCTGGACCAACCTTGGGCCGGGTGGGTGGCTGCCTGGGGGGTCTCCCTTGGGGGGTCCTGGCTCGTACCTGGGGTTGGGGCGGGGGGATGCCCAGAACTCCTGGGTGGTGATGAGGTGCTCGTCTGGGGCTGTGGGCGCTATTCTGGGGCGGGGCCCCGCGTTGGGACATCCCAGCGTGGCGGGGGGGCTGCTCTCCTGGTTGGGCCAGAGCTGCACTCTCTGTCACTCCATGCCTCCCTGCTCTCTGGCTTTGGGGGCCCCATGGTGGTCCTGCAGGCCCTGGCCTGGGTGGCGAATGTGATCACCCGGGGGGCGGTTGTTCTCTATCTGCTGCCGTGTGGGTGTTTGGGGGTTCTGATTGCCCCTACTGCTGCGGCGGGGGTCTTGGTGTGGGGATGACTGGGCACTCTTCCTCCTTCTTTTTACATTCCATCATCCATTTTAGAAGAACAGAAACACTCACTTGAGCACAGGTGTTAGCTCACCTTTGCATTAATATTTTGTGTGATTGAATGAAATATTTCACACTAGTTGGTTTGAAGGCATAAGTATGAGAGTGTGAACAGTATTTGTGTTGTGTACATGTTGACGTGTGAACATTTATGGAGCCAACAGGTGTGTTGATAACATTTGAGTGTGTGTGTGGACAGGCCCTGCCCTTGTAGACCTGTATTACATCTGAACCTCACCGTAGTGATTATAACCATCCAGAAACTTGTTGCTTTATGCTGCTTCATGGTTTTACCCCCCCCCCCGCCTTTCTATAATCACCTTTCCATTTCCCCCTCTCTATCATCCCTTTCTCTTCTTCCCTCCTTTCCTTTTCCTTCCGGTCCAACACCAAAGATCAAATATGATTAAAATGAATAAAGTTTGACCTCGATTACAAAAGGGGTATATACAGACATACCTCTGGTTTGTCTGAAGATTCAAAACCCCTATTGTTAAAGTAAAATATGTCCAACACAAGAGGCCGTCAGCTCTCATCTGTTTTCCCAGCTGTTGGACAGGACAAGTTAAAAAAAGAGAAAAATATATATTTTTACCAGTGTACATGTGTTTATTGAATTGTTATTTTTTTTTGGAAATGACGTGTTTGGTGTCATGGTCTGTTTGAGTTATTTATACACCCTAAAACATTAACAACTTTAAAATAAGGTGTTTGACCACTTTTTAGGTATCAGTTTTTTTCCAATCATTCCAAACTGGAAGAAGACAAGTAGCCTAGACTGTTCCATGTTAAACAATCCGATTCAGCTTCTCATCATCATTTTATCAGAAAGATTATTTTTTAAAAATCCTTTTTGATCCAACTGAACATTTTTTCAACACAAACAGTCTCTTAGACATATTTACCCTGGATCCACTGTGATTTGGATACAGAAATACCCAGAAACCCAGTCTTAAATTATTTTAAATATGTTCTCCATCACAAAAAAAATGTTACAAAAACATGTTAAAGAGACCAAAAACGCTATTTTCATTAAAGTGGGTCTTTGACACCTGAGCTTTAGCTCTGGTGTTGACGCACTGTCGCGGGGTCCCGCCGGGAAATGATGCAGAGGAGCCAAGGTAGGAGCGTTCTTTCTTTATTCAAGAAACAATGAGCACCACAATTGCTCCACGCAGGGCCACATCAGGTTGTGTCACCTCCGTCACTCTTCACGTTTTACTTCCTGTGATGCTCCCTTTTAAATGATGAGCCCCTCCCATTGGGCGTTTGAATTACTGTTGGTTAACTCTTCGTATGTTTACACAATTAACGTAATTCCAACGGACTCTGATGCTAAAGCTGATGTATGTAACCTTTTATTACTGGTACTACTACTTTACAGTATTGATATACAAGTGTTGCATAGCACTTCACTACTGTAAAGTCTTATATCAACGCAAAAGCTGCTGTTTTGCACTTCAGAATGTGTTGGAATTACATTAAATGCTTAATGGTTAAAGTTATGGTATAGTTCAGAGCAGTGTTTAATTTCCTGTCTTCAGCAACACTGACTTAGCAAAGAAACATCAGTACTGTTTTGATTTGATTGGAACCTTTGATGCTGTGGACTATGAAATCCTTCTAAACATATTGGACATGAGGATGGGGTTATCAAGTTCAGTCCAGAGTTTGGTCAGATCTCATGGGTTCTCCTTGAGGTTCTGTTGTTTCCATTCTTGATCATAAATGGGGCGGCCGGTAAGGCGGTCGACCCTTGATCGTAAGATTGCAGGTTCGATCCCTGCCTTGCACGCTCATGTGTCGCAGTGTCCTTGGGCAAGACACTGAACCCCACCTTGCCTCTGGTGGGAGGTTGGCGCCAGTGTTCGGCAGAAAAGCCGCCATCAGTGTGTGCATGTGTGTGTGAATGTGTGTGTGCAGGGGTGAATGGGACTGTGACTGTAAAGCGCTTTGGGCCTTCGAAAGAAGGTAGAAAGCGCTATATAAGTATACGCCATTTACCATTTACCATAAATCTGATAAATCACAAGGAGTGCTCAGGGTTCTTGGACCTCTGCTGTACTTGTTCCTTTTAGGAGATCGTCCAAACTAATAATGTTTCATACCACAGTTTTGTGGATGACACTCGGGTTTTTGTAGCTCTGACACCAAAGCACTATGGTCCGTTAGATTCTGCTGCTGCTCTGAACAGATAAACTCCTGGAGGCAGTCAAATATCCTTCAGCTAAACAACGTAAGCAAGAATAGACCTGAGTATCAGGGCTCCATCGAAGGCCACAACTAAGGCTACGTTCACACCGCAGGCTGAAACGACCCAATTCCGATTTTTTTTTGCCCCTATGCAACCTGTATCTGATCTTTTCATGACAGTCTGAACGACAAGAGTCGTTCCGATCCGATCTTTTCAAATGCGACCCAGGACACTTGGGTATGTGGTCCTGAATCCGATACGTATCCGATCTTTTGAAATGGGACCGCCGTCTGAACAGCCAGGCCACATGAATCCGACCTGTGCATCATCGATGCGCTACAAAAGTCATCATTCTGCGTTGAAGTAGGCGGAAACTAGAACATAAATAACAATCATGGCCGACGATGCTGCTGAGACCAGTCAGGGGATAGGAAGCGAGGTCACCGATTTGATTCATATTTGAGGTGACAGCTCTATTGTGGAGCTGCTCCCAGATGGAAGCTGCTCCCAGATGGAGCTGCTCCCAGATGGAAGCAGCTTCCTGCTGAACTCAATGTTTACCTACTTCTGCACACTTTGATTAAACTCCAACGCCAGTTATTTTACTTTTATCCGTTTATAATGAGAATCATTAAAAGGACAAACTTTAACTTAGGGGGGAAAGTTTGGAACCACCTTTTCTTCAGAGATTAATAAACTAACAGCCTTCTAGACAGTCTTCTGAAATTCAAAAATTGTCAAAACAAAATTTTATATTAAAAGTTTTTGTTTTAGATGGTTTCTCCTGTTGTTGTTTTTTTTTTTTTTAAATCGGTTGGAAAACGTTTTCACCAAATTTCACCTAAAGACCAAACCTGTTAAATTTTAATTACAGCATGTGGCAAAACGTTTTCAATGGCAGTGTACCCATGTTTTTGTTGGGTATTTATAGTATTTCAGCTAATTATGTTCAAAAAATTATTATTTTAATTAATTTCATCACATTAAAATCAAAAAACTTTTATTATTTATTTTATTTATTTATTAATTATTATTATTTATTTAATCTTTAAACATGCTGCTGATAGACGTTATTTCCTTCCACAGGAAACAGGTTTTATAATAAATTAAATCTGGAAAAGTTTAAGTCAAAAACTGTCATATGTCATAATTGATGTCAATTCAAAGCAAGCTCCCCTATTAAAAAACTCTTCTGTTCTACAACTTTATCACCGGAGCTTTAGCTCCAGTTGCACATTCTTTTGACTACCGTTAACTCAATTTTCTAATCAATGTATTTCAAATAGATCCTACAGGGCAGGAAAGTAGCTTTTTACATTGTTTATGGTGCAAAACTGTTATAAAAAGCTGCTTTTCTTTTGCAATCTGCTGATTCACGTTGATCACTGAAACGGTCGAAGCGTTATGGTTTGTCAGCAAGGGCGCTGTGGGGACATCTCCAGTGATGGAGGGTTAATCACTAGAAACATTTTATTTTTTTTATTTTCAAAATTTTAACATTGAGATGGAAAAATATAAAAATGAAAGAACGAAGGTTTGAGATCAAGAGTGAGAGGAGACAGTAAGGAGACTGAGTTAGTAAGTCAGAAATTGCTCCCCCCATGCAGCTATCAGACTTTGGCTCTATGATGGAGGGATATTTCCCTTGTGTTGGGCAATCGCCTTCTTCATCACACACCAATGTCCTGCTTCCAGATTAAATATTTCCCTTTCGTCGTTCTCCGTTTAGCTTTTTTACTCCTCCTCTTCAAAGAAAGCAGGTCTGCACCTCTCCTCTATCCCTGAAAAACCCTTCTCCTGAAAGGATGCTGATCCATCTCTGCATCTTCTTCCTCACAAGCAGAACTGATTGAGCGTTCTCCATCTTCCACATCAACCCCTGATTCTCTCTGGATCATCATGGCACTTTGGTCTAACCATGGCACTGCAGAGTTTGCCGTGTGTGTGAAAGCCGTTTTGCCCATATCAGCGGAAAATGGTTAAACTACATTAAAATAGATCATTCATGACAAAAAAAAAAGCAACTTGGCCGTTCTGCCAGCTTTTCAGCATTCTTATCATTGGCAGGTACAGCAGGAGGAGCACGCCAGCACAAAGCACCGCCAGTCACACATCCACACATATCCCTCTCTGCTGCGTGTTTGCCACTGCTTAATGGAGCCTTTGAAGTGTCCAAGCACATGTCGCCAGAAAGGAGGCAAATGAAAATTCATTCATTGTGCGTCTGCGCTTTCTGTGAGGACTCTCTCTGGGTTCTCTGCATTCACTTTTAGAAATGCGTATCTAACCACACTGTGTATCTGCAGTCAGACAAAGGCACTATTCAGACACACAATACGCCTTGCTGCGTTAGCCCAATTCAGATAAAGCCAACACTGTGGCTAACTTGTCCAAGTTATTGTCTTTGCCTCCTAAAGCTCCTCCATGAAAAAATGGGAAAGAACTGCTACCAATTGCAAATTCTCATTACACAGATAGTTTGTCACAAATTGTTTTTTTAAAGCTCTAATGCTTCTCTTTTTTTGGATTAATCTTTGTTATAGACATTTATTATCAAGGCGTGTCACCAATTTCATGAAACTGATGTCTGATTCGTGTTTATTCCAGTTTATTCTGAGAATTAGAAAAGAAAAGGGGAAAGAGGGTAGCTTTTAAGACAAATAACAACAATAACAAAGCTAAAGTAGAGGGAGTGATGTTTAAAGTCCCAGTCCAATCATCTTTTGATCTATTTTCAAAGCATTCCATGTTTTCTTTGAATTATGATCATGCAGTTTTAGCCAAAATCAAATAACGTGTGTTGTTCTCTATGACATAGTTTCTGCAGAGCGGCAGGAGTTGATCAGAAATTTGCCTCTTAAATGGGGGCGGAAGTGTTGGTTCGAAGAAACTCCGCCCCCTTTCCCGTTCCCTTTACCACTGTTTAGTCCTCGGATCAGGGTATTTTTTTTACATAGCAAATACAATCATAAGAAAAATGTTACATCAAGATGTTAAAAACACCAAAAACACAATTTTCATCAAAGTGGGCCTTTAAGATTTGACAGGTAATATCAGACAGAAAAAGCATTCACAGGAGCGTCCAATGACGTCTTCTACAAATGTCCACATTGAGTCTTGTACTGACCCTCATGTCGCAGGAACCATAGGTGACCATGTTTGGACTTCCTGAAGGCAGAGCTGCCAGAACAGAATCATTTTGTCATTCTTATCTGTATGAGATTCTAAGGACCTAATTTCTGTTTGAGACTAACCAACTTAATAATTTTAAAGCTCCTCTGACTGATTTTTCTGCTACATGGTCAACATTTCCTTTGTTTCGTTGTTAAATTGTATTGGTTGGTTATAATCCAAAGGTGAGACGTTCTAAAATATATTTTTTCCACAAAACCCTCTTAGTGATTCAGAGATGGAGACACACACATCAGTGGACAATTCTTTCCACGCTGTCTGATCATGTGCTGTGTAATTAAAACCAGCACGTCTGCATTATGTCAAACTACTGTGGACGCCAGTCAAGGAGAACATAGAAAGAAAATAAATTTAACTGATTTACTGGGAAATTTGCCTGAACATAATAGCAAGTGAGGAAGAAAAGGCAGTACATTAATAAAAGTTCAGGTTTGTGGAGTTTGTGTGTCTGTATGTGCCATTTCTAGAGAGGGAGGCATTGAAAGCTTGTTAAAATCAGGCAAAAGCTTTTTTTTTTTTTTTAAGATTTTCCACCTTAAGATTTTTTTGTGAATGTGTGTCTGCCGTTTTGTGATCTGGATTCTTTCTTCAAACCAAGAAAAGTGCCTTTGAAAAGGAAAACTAACCAGTTCTGCGTTTTCCAGATGTTGACTCCACAGATGTGACGCAGGTTTTGAGCCAGCGCTAGCAGACAAAGGAAAGCAGCAGTGGGGGGGTGGGGGGGTGGGGGCATCAGCTGTTAGTAAAGTGGGTCAAAGCAGCTGGCATGAATGTTTGAAGGGAAGCAGCTCCTAACGGAAGGCTCCAGAACAGTCCTGTCGATGTCAAACAGGCGTTACACCCTGACAGCACCTCCACGGGCTTCAGCCGTTACTCACTATTTCTGTCCGCGCCCGGAGGACGGGAGGGGAAGGAGGCAAAAAAAATGGATGTGAAGGAGAAAGACAGGAGACAGGAAGGGAGGATCGTTTTAGTTGTTGTGTAATTTGAGGTCCTAAAACTGGAAGTTCCAGCAATTTAAGGCTTCTGTGGGAAATGCATGAAACACTTGAAACAAGTCCATTTTTTAGCAGGTGATAAGGTTTTAAGCTATGGAGCACAGAAGTAATTGACAAATACTAATGAATGGAGCAGGGCCAGACTAAAGGAGTGGTAGAAGAAGAACCAGAGAAAGAGAGACACAATGGCAAGATGGATGAAAGTAGGTCACAAGAAGAGATTGATAGGGAAAAAGACACTGGAAAATGAATGAAAAGAAGGACGTAAAGGGAAATGACAGCTTTCAATGTGTGTTTTCCATCTGTGCAAAAGCGTCTCTTGTCATTCTCTGTGTGTGTATGTTTGTCAAACTGACTGACAGCTCCAAGCTGGCAGCTTGCTCTGCAGATGAAGACTTCATAATAAACAGAATGCGGTTTAATTTACTCCTCTAGGCAGAGCTGCAGCTGCTCGACTAAGGCACAAACAGTTGATACACGGCCATCCAAAACCCAGATGTATGTGATGGAGCGTGTGTGCACTAACCCCTGTCAAAAGGAAAGAAGGGATTATACAGCATCCAGGTGCTAAAAGGTTCTTTATTAGTTGCTCATCAGAAAGTGTGACCAACTCTAAAAGAACCAAACTGCTCAGGAGGAAGGAAACCACTAACAATTGTAGTGTAGTAATCATTCCTGCCCATCCATCTGTGAGGGATATAGACTGTCTCCAAATTGTCTGGATGCAATCAAAATGATAAATCGAAATGGTTTACAATAAAGAATTGGTTCATTAACCAAACACAAACAAGTAAACCAGAATAAACAAAAAAAAAACTATATGGAATATATGAAAACCATTAGTATTAAATGGTAAATGGCGTATACTTGTATGGCGCTTTCTACCTTTGTTGAAGGCCCAAAGCTCTTTGCAGTCACAAACCCGTTAACCCGTTCACACACACATTCACATGCTGTTGGCGGCCTTTTTTTAAAAAATGCAGTTTATGGTGTAAATGAGTTACTTTGGAAACATCTGGGCCTCACACAAAAGGACCTAAGTTGATGAAAAAATGTAAACATTTTCATGGAAATAACTGTTGAAAATGTAAGCATTCACTCAAAAAATATTTGAATTCATAAGAAAAATTTTCAAAGCATTCAATAAAAAGGTAGCTAGGTGCTTTGGCTGTCTGAAATCTATTCACGGTGGGGATCTGACTCAGACAGGCAGGCCGTCATGGCTGCAGCAAATGACACAATTAGATGTGGGGGAGCTTTCTGGGTGGCAGCTCTCGGTCACCAAATCAAGGCAAACAGGCAACGCTCTATTTCATGATTATCTCAGCATCTGTCCCTCATCTGTGAAGCCGGCGCCATAGCCAGTCTGATTCCTGATCTTCCTGTGTTAATTTGATTTATTTATGGTAAATAGTGTGTACTTATATAGCGCTTTACTACCTTAGAAGGCCCAAAGCGCTTTACAGTCACAGTCCAATTCACCTGTGAACACACATTTACAGACTGATGGCAGCTTTGCTGCCAAACACTGGTACCAACCTTCAATATGGTAGTTTAGTGACATTACAACTATGACCAGATCAAGTTGTGCTGATGTTGAAATATTTTTAAAATCTGTCAGACTTTACAGAACACTAACAAAAATACTTACCCCTTCTGAGACACAAAAAAACCTAAAAACACCTCCCACAATGCAATGTTGTCTCCAGAGAAAAGTCAAAACCTTTCTTCCTTTTGGAAAGCAGACCTTAAGCAAACCCCTTCTCTAATGATTTTTTTTCTTTTTGTTTTTTTGTGAAATTAAATGTTTTTGTGTGTCCATGTTATGTGTAATATGATGCACTCATCCTGTGAACTCACTAAAGAACTGCACAGACATTTGTACATACATTCAGAAGCTCACTGCTGCTCTTATCTCCTCTGCAGTAGAAGGCAGGAGATCGATAAACACGCCTCAGTTGGAACACACAACACCGCTTAGGGATTCCCTGCAGGCCCAAAAGGACAAAAAGGCAGGCGACAAATGGAGTCTGTGTGTGAACGAGCAGTAAATGGCAAACAAGAGGCAGAGATACGAAGTGGAACAAAAATTCTTGATTCATCTGTGGAGCAGGAGTTGGGATGAATGAAAAGAAGGACATGTGACCACTTCCTGCCTTTGGGGTGATCTCCAGCTCTTGTAAAATGTGTTCAAAGTTGAGTAAACAATGACTTCAATAAAATGGTTATCAATGAAACTACAGACCTGCTTTCAACAGAAGACAAAATAAACTGTCATTAGTCAGACAAAGGAGTTCCTTGTTGATTAATAAATCAACATAATAAATAAAGTTTATTTTTCTACTTCTGTCCTTACATATATATCTACAAGTGGATATATTATTATTAGGGCAGGTAATTTTTATGTGAGAATAAGTAGAAGTTTTGGGAAAAAGTCAAAAATTCACTTGAATAAAGTCGCACAATTATGAGAAAAGTTGTTATCGAATGAAAAAAAAAGTTGCAATTTGACAATAATAAAGTCGTAAAGTTATGACAAAAAGTTATTTTTCAAGGAAAGAGCCATGCCATTTTGGAAAAAGGTTCTATGAAATTATACCTGTATTGTCAAGTATTGACTTTTTTCTCATAATTTTACAACTTTACTCTCACATTATTGTTTTGGTGGCCCTAATACTCTGGCATACGTATCAGATGTATAGTAGGACATTTGTTGTCACGGTGAGGTGGCTCGAGAGCCGGTTGGACCCAGATGCAGAGGCAGGAGGCAAGGATCAGGGCTAGTGGGTTTTAATGCACAAAAAGAACAAACAAAAAGCGCTGCAGAGCAGGATGACAAAAACCAAACGAAAACTCACTGTGGCGTGGCGAGGGACAAGGAACGAGGAACAGGGCATGACATGGCATGAACACCAGAACAGGAATACTAATGGACCAACACAGGAGGAAGGCAGAGACAAGACTTATATAAAGACAGGGCAGACAAGACACAGGTGGACACGATCAGGGCTGATGGGGACCAAAGGAAGTAAAACTCAAGAAAACAGACAAGACAGGAGACTTTCAAAATAAAACAGGAAACAGAAACAAGACAGAACAAGGACCAAAAACAAGACAAGTTCAAATCATGACAGTACCCCCCCCCCTCAAGGAACCGCTCCGAGGTTCCAAAAGTCACATGAGGGGGGGGCCCCGGAGGATAAACCTCGACGGGCACAAGAGTCCAGAGGACGGCCGGGGGTCCGAGCGGTCCGGCGAGGCAGGTCCGGAGGACGGCCGGGGGTCCGAGCGGTCCGGCGAGGCAGGTCCGGCATGAGAGGCTTGGAGGCGTCGTCAGGCTTGGAGGCGTCGTCAGGCGTGGAGGCGTCGTCAGGCGTGGAGGCGTCGTCAGGCGTGGAGGCGTCGTCAGGCGTGGAGGCGTCGTCAGGCGTGGAGGCGTCGTCAGGCGTGGAGCAGTCAGGCTCTGGCCGGTCGGGCCAGCAGTCAGGCTCTGGCCGGTCGGGCCAGCAGTCAGGCTCTGGCCGGTCGGGCCAGCAGTCAGGCTCTGGCCGGTCGGGCCAGCAGTCAGGCTCTGGCCGGTCGGGCCAGCAGTCAGGCTCTGGCCGGTCGGGCCAGCAGTCAGGCTCTGGCCGGTCGGGCCAGCAGTCAGGCTCTGGCCGGTCGGGCCAGCAGTCAGGCTCTGGCCGGTCGGGCCAGCAGTCAGGCTCTGGCCGGTCGGGCCAGCAGTCAGGCTCTGGCCGGTCGGGCCAGCAGTCAGGCTCTGGCCGGTCGGGCCAGCAGTCAGGCTCTGGCCGGTCGGGCCAGCAGTCAGGCTCTGGCCGGTCGGGCCAGCAGTCAGGCTCTGGCCGGTCGGGCCAGCAGTCAGGCTCTGGCCGGTCGGGCCAGCAGTCAGGCTCTGGCCGGTTGCAGGCGGCAACCCCCTGGAAGCCGGGACGGGTCGGGGTGCAGGCGGCAACCCCCTGGGAGCCGGGACGGGTCGGGGTGCAGGCGGCAACCCCCTGGGAGCCGGGACGGGTCGGGGTGCAGGCGGCAACCCCCTGGGAGCCGGGACGGGTCGGGGTGCGTCCGGGACCACCACCGGAACATGACGGGGATGGGGTGCATCTGGCACCACCACTGGAAAGCGATGTGGTGCGTGCCGGACCACCTCTGGAACAGGAAGGGGACGGCGGGGACGACGGCGACGACCCCCCTTCATGGCGAGATGGCTCCCCTCCATAGCTGGAGTGCAGAACTGGAGTGTGTTAAAGTCCCAATAGGACCTGGTCCTCTCTGCTTCGAGGCAGTAGGCCTCCAAAAGCTGCATGTCCCGCTCTGCTGGGTCCAGAAAACTTGGTTGGTCCATTCTGTCACGGTGAGGTGGCTCGAGAGCCGGTTGGACCCAGATGCAGAGGCAGGAGGCAAGGATCAGGGCTAGTGGGTTTTAATGCACAAAAAGAACAAACAAAAAGCACTGCAGAGCAGGATGACAAAAACCAAACGAAAACTCACTGTGGCGTGGCGAGGGACAAGGAACGAGGAACAGGGCATGACATGGCATGAACACCAGAACAGGAATACTAATGGACCAACACAGGAGGAAGGCAGAGACAAGACTTATATAAAGACAGGGCAGACAAGACACAGGTGGACACGATCAGGGCTGATGGGGACCAAAGGAAGTAAAACTCAAGAAAACAGACAAGACAGGAGACTTTCAAAATAAAACAGGAAACAGAAACAAGACAGAACAAGGACCAAAAACAAGACAAGTTCAAATCATGACATTTGTCCTTTTTTATAGAAAACTACTAAAAAGGCTTTCAAGACATTTGCAATTCACCTCAAAGTCAGAGCTTCAGTTTGCTTGGATGAAAGCAAACTGAAACTAACCAACTTTGGTACTCAGAGTTAGAGAAAATTGGAAGAACTCCCATTCATAGGATGGTATCGTTGGAGAAAACGTTTTTATGAAGGTTTGCTTCCATAGAACATATTTAACTTAAAAATGGTGACCTTTTCCTACTACTTCTGCCTCGTGTAGAATTTGTTTTTTATCCATGAATCATGTTGTCTTCTCCACCATGATGAGTCTAAACCAGGGGGTCTCAATGTGCGGCCCGGGGGCCAATGGTGGCCCACGGGAAGATTTTTTGTGGTCCTCAATAAAAGAGAGCCACAGCAGGTTCCTTTGTGTTGCTAGAAGAAAAGGCGCTTTCAAGCTAAGTGGACAAATGCTTACTTTGTCGTACCTCATGGTCTGGATAAAGTCCTGTGCCTGCAAGTAGGTAAATGCAATGCACAAAATATTCAATATTAATCGTCACGATGTTACAAATCACGAAAGCTATGACAAGCTTTACTGGCGAGGAGCGCAAAAATAAGCTCCAACAACTACAACGAGGCTATGCTGCACAGCAGATAATGTTTACAAAATGGCTAAATCCAGTGAAGCTGTGACAGAAGCTAGCTACGCTTTGGAAATGGCCCGGTGTAGCAAGCCCTTAAGTGACAGGGAATTTGTAAGAGAATGTATGCTGAAAGTAGCTGACATTGTTTGTCCAGAGCAAAAGAAAAGGTTTGAAGAAATACGACTATCAAATGATAAACTTACTAGACGAGTGAAATATATGGACAGCAACCTCCGGGAAAACATCTGGAGGGCCTGGTAAACTGTACAAATGACACTTGGTCATTAAAGTTATTTAAAAAAAGTTTTTCTGTTTAACCTTTTTTTTTTCACCAAAATTGTCCCCCAGTCTAATGCCGAGTTCTTAATTTGGCCCTCCGCTACAAAGACTCTGAGAACCCCTGGTCTAAACCTTTGCTTTAATCAAGATTAAGCATCAAATCAATTAAAAGTGAATTTTTAAAGCCTATATATTTTTTCTTATACTTCCAGGTGAGACTGGTGCAACCCTGTCGCGCCCTCAGCGCCCCCTTTCGGCCCGGGCAGCCCACCATGCCCCGGCGCCTATGAAAGGGTACCATGTCAGCCGTAGCATGTCCCAGCATTCCTCTGGTGGTGGTGGAGGAGGCCCTTGTCACTGCTCCCCGGAAGACTGCGATGGCCTGGGTAGAGACTACTACCAAGGGCACAGCGATGGGCACTACTACCCCACAGGAGGTCCGGCAGAGGCTTTGGCCCTGGAGAGGCATCACTCCCACTCACATTCACACTCGCACAGTCACTCTGGAGGGGGCACGTTCCCTCGCTCCCACCCCAGCCACCACCCAGCTCTCCATTCGTTTGACTCTTGCGAAGAGTGCCTGTCCTCAGTCCACGGAGGAAAGATGCACCGCATCCCCCCCAACTTGATAGATCAGTTAGATAAGCAGGGTCCGTTCCATCCTGATGGCTTCCACACACTGCAGTACCAACGCACGGCAAGTGGGGGGGCCGAGCAACGCAGCGAGAGCCCATCCCGCATCCGCCACCTGGTCAACTCTGTCCAGCGCCTCTTCGCAAAGTCCCATTCCCTGGAGGCTCCATCCAAAAGGGAATACAACGGCACAAGGGGAGCCGGAGACTACCGAGGGGAAAGAGGCGGAGGACACAGGAGTGCAGGGGAAGATGGCCACTACACAGGCCACCAATCTCGCTCCACCCGGAGGAGCAAGTCCCGGGAACGTAGCAAGAGCGGAGATTCACGGCATGAGTCCGGCCGCCGCCACCGCAGCAGGACGGCAGGCTGGTGGAGCTCTGATGATAACCTGGACAGCGATAGCAGCTTCTTGGTCAGTGGGGGTAGACGGGGGTATCCCAGTGGGCATGAAAGCCTTGATGCCGCCATTCAAGAGCTCACCACAAAGAAGCCAAAGGAGCGGGGCGGCGGGGCGGGCTCTGGAGAGTGCGTGGCCTGCACCACAATTGCCCTTGCAGGGGGGGAGGGAGGAGGTCATCAAGGACACCATGGTCATTCACTGAAGAGGAGCACATGGTCATCCATGACAGTGAGTCAGGCTAGGGAGGTATATCCATCAACTAGAGGAGGAGGTTATGACAAAGCCCTGGTTCCCATGGAGAGCAAACTGAAGGAGAGAACCCTCCACTACCTGCAGGTTAGTGTGCAGCAGCCGTTCCAAACTGTTTAGTATGCTTAGTGTCCACAAAAAGCACTGTTTCATTTAGAAATTCACATTTTCATTTAAACACCTTAAATACATAAATATACGTTGTCAGTGTCACACCAGCATATTAGAGTACAGCTTAACGTAGAATTCTAAATTTCCCGTTTTGCATTTGTACTTGTGCATTTTTGCTTCTTGGTGTTTGCACCAGCTGATGCTGGTGCTGAGGTTATTTTTTTCTTTTTTTTTATGGTATGTCAAAGAGCGCATGTCATTTAGGTGTTACCGGCGACAAGTCCCCCGTTAAAGTGAGGTGGTCCTGAAGTGAATTGAAAAAAAAAAAAACATTACAATTTAGAAATAAATAACATTACAGAAACCAAAACACTCTTCAGGAAAATGTTTCAGACAACAAAAATAATTTTTGCAAATCAAAATAAAATGTTGAAAATGAAACAAAATAAGAGACTGGAAAAGGTAGGTTTAATAAAGCATCCCTTATTGGATGATAACGTTTGTTCAGTTATTTGGAATGGTAATATCTTTTGACAATAGATGTGTCTTTAAGTTCCTGGCCATAGCCACTGAAAATGTTTAGTGATTGTTTAATCAACTTTTAACCATAGTTCAAATAATACATCCTGTTACTTTCCTTCTTGAAGACTCAAACGTCATTGTCCAATCTGTGATGTCACATCGTTTCTGGTTTATTATTTTGTTAAATGTTTTACATTTCATTTTGATTTCTGGAAATTACTTGTTTCCAAAAGGTTTCTTTCCTTTAATTATTGTATGTTTTGGTTTCTGGAAATATTATTATTATTATTATTATTATTATAGAGAAAAAGAGGCAGTGATTCTTTTTGATTTTTCAGTGACTTTTTGCTGTTTATTCGGCATTTAGCTAGTGAGCTTTATTTTCTGTTGCTGATGTAGTTTCGGTGTGTCTGTATTGGAGGAATACAATACTTTCAATGTGTTAATGATGTAATTAGGCATCACAATTCTATTCTTTGTTTTATTAAATGTGCAGTAATTGCTAACAGTAAGTATCCTATAGATGGTTTCGCAATGTGTTTTAATGTTACTCAGTGCATTATTGCAGCAGATTTGAGCCTCAAAGAAATTTAAAAACCAGAGTTTGCTGTCCAGACTTTGCTCTTCATTTAATACTATTTGCGCTCCCACTTCCAACCTTAAACTCTAAAAAGCTTTGAAGAATCCAGTCTGTCTACAAAGGAAATTACTGCCAGGGTGAACGTGTAAAGGTAGAGAATTAAAAGACTTCCACAGAAAATAAAAGGATCCACACAAGCTTCCAGCTGTGCTGGGCTGGAGCTGCCCTGCAGCCTGTGTTTCTACAGATTTTGCAACTGTCAAGCTTTAGACACAGCTGAGCTCGGCTGATAGAAGCCAAAGCAAGGTCATATGTGTGTGGTTGTGCTCTCCAAGGATGAACATCTCTTGTACTTTGGGTTACCATCAGGGATGAACTTCCCTGATGCAGCTCTGTACAGTTCTCCATGAGGTGCCTGCCATCTTGGCAGGGGGGAAATCTAGCAGTCCAGTATGAGGCCTGCAGGAGACATAGCACCAAAAAGCAATAGTTGCTCTTCAGAAGAAATTCCCATTTTTTTAAGAAAGTGAAAGTTCATTCATCTTCTTAACCGTTTATTCCCTTTCGGGGTCACGGGGTTGCCGGAGCCTATCCCGGCCACTTGGGCGTAGGCGAGGGATGCTCTGGACTGGTCGCCAGTCTGTCGCAGGGTAGAAAGTGAAAGTTAATTATGCAAAAAGCATTTATTATCACTTTAAAAACATGCAAGAATTCATTTAAAATTTAAAATGTTATTTGATCCTTATAAATGATCCTAACAAAGGTGGAAGTTTGTGGTTTTGGGGGGATTGTTCCCAAAGGAAAAGTGTTTAAAGATCATCTGTGCCAACATGGAAACGTGTGGAGGGGAGTTCCACTGCAGCAGCAAACCCAAACCCATGTCAAGCAGTCATGTCTGAGTTCAACCTAACTCCAAGCAAGAAGCATGAAAAGAGAAAAAAAAATCTTCACAAGTTTGAATTGGAATCATCAGAGCCAAAGTGACCTGACAGGCTTTTCTGTTTCTGCATCAACACTCATCACAATGTGTGGCATCCGATCTCTCCACCCTTTGGCCTGTGGGCAAAAGATAAGAAGAAGAGAGGATGGAAAAAATCTAAAATAAATGAAGTCCACAGAAGCAGACTGAGGTGGGGGGATGCAGAGATAGCAAAGTAAGCTCTGGAATAAAAAAGAGATAAAGAAGATGACGTCAACCTGGAGGGGAAGAAGATGATGAAAGGAAGAATCAAGTAAGGAAATGAGAGATGCTGGAAGGCCACCACCATCAGGACTTTAGTCAGAATCATCTTTTAAGTGATGACCGTAAAAGCAAACCCTCAGCTGACAAACAGGTTCAGGGATTGTGGACCTGCTCTGTTCTTTTGTTGTTTTCTTCAATCATAAATAAAATAATAAAATAAGGAAAATCCATTAATTTTAGGCACTGAATTCGGCAGCAACAACATGAAAGTATGGATCCCTCCTGCCTTGTATCAACGATTCAGGCTGGTGGTGGTGGTGTAATGGTATGGGGGATATTCTTGGCACACTTTGGCCCCTTAGTACCAAGTTGATTTTGCATGAAATAGGCCCTTTAACCTGATCCAAATTTGACCGCATGGTGAAGGGGTTAACAGAAAACCACCATAGACCTACATGGAAATAGCTAAAAAAAAAGTCTGCATGGTTTCAATATTTCAATATATTAATACAGTATAGCGTTGATTTATTTGCTTCTTGTCATGAAGTGGAACCTTGTTTTCCTTTTCAGGTTTTCTTTTTGTCTTTCTTTTCTTCGTGTTGTTCATTTTGTTTTTCCATCAGAAAATGATTTGTCTCCTCATCCGTCATGCTGCTGTCAGCCGCTGAGGTCTGCTGTTTTTCTGCTGGTCTGCTTTGTCTCTTCTGTTTTTCTTTTTTTCCCAGCATCCCGGTTGTTTGTTTACCTGTTTTCTGTCTGTCCTCTTCTTGCTTACGCGGCTTTTGTTTCTCTGTGTCAGTGCTTCTCCAGCTGTCAGAGTTTCTCTGTCTCTGTAAGTCTGTTTGTCCCCCTCTTTCTGCTCGCCATTGCTCTTCTTGCAAGCATGAGCATGTTTTAGCCAACAGTGGTGTTTGTTTGTTTGTTTGTTTTGCTCGCTGACCCTGTGAGTTGGAGGATCTGGACTGTGTCTCTGAATCATTCCTGTCTTTCTGCTGAAGGTGTGAAACATTTGTTGCCATGAAACATATTTCTGTCTTTGGACTCTCAGAGCAGAAGTAAAAAAAAAGGGCAGTGGAAAGATTTTCTGTTTCCCAACTTTTACCTTCATAACATAGTCATTTCACCTTTTTAACACATTTGTACAGAATCCTGCTAACAGTTACAGCTTACCACACTTTTATTTATTTTATATGTGGATTTGCATTTCTAACATCTGTGATCACCTTCAACATCTTACAGGTCCCCTCGGAAGACTGGGGAGGGGGATACGGCGGCGGGGCAGCAGACAGTGGAGGAGAGATACCGTGCCGACGAATGCGGAGCGGCAGCTACATCAAGGCCATGGGTGATGACGACAGTGCCGACTCGGACGCCAGTCCTAAGGCCTCGCCCAAGTCCACCCTGATTGCTCAGAGGGAGGCCTTTAGGCGCTCTGTTAGCATGGATCAAAGGTCAGAGGGCACGGAGGGAGTTTGCTAAACAACACTCTAAGGTTGTGTCTGAATTCCTTCACTACTCACTACATAGTGCACTATATAGTGCATTTGCCCTTTTGTAGAGCTGTCTGAATCTACAATTCCAAAATCCATTGCTCTACAGATTTCCCAGAAGTCTCTGCATCAATGGTCACTAGTTTGGTGAATATAGACCCAAATGCACTGCGATTTTTCATGTGAAAAAAAATGTTTGAATTTAGCCAACCCCGCTACAGTTGGATGAAGGGGGGTACACCCAGAACAGGTTGCCACTCTTTTGTGGGGCTGAGGGAAAAAACCTTCAGGGAAAATGTACTTTCATGAGAACTTGATTTGTTTTTTTTTTCAAAGACTTTAAAACCTGAACATCAACAGGTGGGAAATGCTTGGTGTAGTGCTGTTCTGGACTTTAGTGGACTGGAATGATGAATTCTTCTGTCAGTTCCAGGTTCTCCTGTAAGCAGTGCACAGACTCCCACCCCATCAGCCGCCCAGCGCCCAAAGCCCACGCCCGCTCCCGCAGCTACACGCGCTCTCTGACCAGCTCCCAGGTAACTGAGACTGAGGGACCAGTAGAAATGACAAAGATCGCTCTGACTCAGGCGTTGCTTCTCTCCTCTACGGTCAGCTTGGAGACGCCCTGAACCATCAGTTTGAGACGGTCTGCGAGACAATGTTTGGGGAGGTGGAGTCTCAGGCCGTGGAGGCCCTAGATCTTCCGGGTGTGTTCCGTACCCGCAGCCACAGCTACGTCCGCGCCATCCAGGCCGGCTGCTCCCAGGATGACGACTGCCTCTCCGTCTTCTCCATGTCGGGCCCCCAGGGAAGCATCAAGGCGGGGGCCGGTGAGTCCGACAGATGCTGTCTCGTAGATTGATGCACTTCTTTTAACCTGGCAGAGATTGAAACAGAAAGGGAGTTTAAAAAAGCCTGTGTCTTTCTCCTTTTGGCAAAAGAAAACTTCTCACACTGCACAGCCAATTCAGTCTGCATCCACTTTTGTTTCCTTTTCTTTTTTAAATAACCTCCCTTTTTTTCAACCTAATCTTCTGTGTTAACATATGTTTGCACTCTAAAGGCACAAACCGGCATGCAAGTGATTTCTCCTGCTCTTTGTTTTCTCTCACCTCCCGCCGCCGTCGCATGATTGCAGCTTTTTCAGGCTCAATAATAGGTACAGAAACATCAGTGATTGTGATGAAAGCCCAGTGTCTCCTGCTGCTTTTGTCTCTTCCATTGTGTACTGCCCTCTCCTTGGTGAAGTTTTCTTCTCGGTGCCATCTTCTTTCATGATCTCTCCCTTTTTTTCCTTCATAATTTGGCCTAATAATCCTCTAGCTCTCCGGTTTCCTGGTACATTCATATATTTGTTGTTTGTCAAAACGTGTGGAGTGCAGCCTCCTCAGCACTTTGCAGGGCTCAGATTTCCATCCAGCAAATCCCTCAGAGATTTATTAAAGGCTGTGAGAAAAGTATCATCTTCATCAACAAAACACCTCTCTGGATGTGAGCACACAGGAGAGGGTTGAGCTTCCTTTAGCAGATAACGGAGCATAAATATTTAAGAAGCTGTAAGGGAGCTGCCCAAAGTTTTTTTTTCTTTTCTTGTTTCTTTAACAACTAGTGAGGTTATCTTGAGGTTAGAGCAAATCTTTACTTAACAACCTGCTATCTTCACCCTTTCATTCCCTGTCCTTTGAAAAAAAATATTTTTAATTTATACTTCATTTATACTGCTCAGTCTCATATTTTTATTGCTTTTTTATTTATTTTTGTGTTAAATAAAGTATTTTCTTTGTCATTATTTTCCTCTCAGTCTCTCCTTATAACTATTACCTGTCCTCTCTCCTCTTTCTTCTTATTCGTCAGTCTTTCCGTATCGTAAAGGTGCTCCTCCTCCGCTCCCACCTCGCATGTCAAAGTCTTCACTCTCCGTGCGAGCTCAGAGCAGCACCGAGTCCACCCAGGACGCCTACTTTCAGGGTAGCGGGCAGATGGCCCCAGGCTCCGGTCCGGGGCGCCCCAAGCACCACAGCAACTCCATTGATCTGGGAAGCTCCGATGGGCCCTCAAGTCGCACGTCCAGAGGAGGCTACTACACAACCAGCGGTCCCGGGCGTTACCGCCAGCACAGTAACTCTGCAGAGAGCCTAGATGGGTTCAGGGGTTCCAGAGAGCTGGTTCCCTATGGAGGGGGTCCTGGTGTGAGGACCAAGCATAGCTGCTCAGCCGACAACCTGCTGGAGGGGCCGCCAAGGCCGGCTAAGGAGAGGATTGGAGGCAGCCTGGGGAAGTCGTCCTCTCTGTCTCAGAATAACATGATTCTGAGTAAAGATGACGGGCGCGGGGGCAGAAAGTGGAGGCCTTCCATAGCTGTGCAGGTGGATTGATCTGCTTTGCTAAAAATGTATAAGGTTTTCTTAGCAGCTAGAAAGCGTAGGGGTCTCATTCTCTAATGGTTAAAGAGCCACTTGGTCCAATTTCTCACTGACCCAAAACCCGACGAGAGCAGCACCCTGCCACTTCATCGGTCCAAAAAATGCACTGTATTTGTGACCATTCATTCCCTGTAGCTTTCAAGTTTTTACACAAATTGAATTATGACAATGTTATATTTTTCAATATTCAATTACCTTAACCCCCTCTTATTTTGACAGCAGCACATACAATTTTCTTTCAAAATAAAGTGTCAATTAAGATCTTCCTGCTGAACTAAAGATGTTAGAAATTATGACTTTGCTGCGCCTTCACTCTTTTTCTCCTTTTACTATCAAATATAAACATAAGACTGGTGTTGAATCCACATTTTAAAAGTTAATACACATTATTAAAAAATATACTATAACAACAATTAACCACTGTGAAAGTAATTGAAACCTTTTTTCCATAATTTCCTGCAATTATCTGTCACTTTAAAAATGTAAACAAAAATAAAAAAATTAAAACAAATTAATTAAAACTACAAACCAATTATTTATTCTGGTCATTAGCATTTTTTCCCAAAGCCAAAGAGCCACATTGGAGTGAGAAAAGGACCGCATGCGGCTCCTGAGCCTCAGATTGCAGACAAAAGCAGACAAAAAAAAACACCAAATCCAGTTACATAATAACAAAGGGATGTGCTTTTTGTACAGAAAATGTTTGATTTCCTTTCATTTACCTCGGTCTTTAATTTCACCTCCTGTACATTATTACAGTGTTCCCTCGTTTATCGTGGGGGTTACGTTTTATAAATAACCCACGTGAAATCGCCGATGTAGGATCACAGATGCTTTCTGGCTGTAAAACTCACTTTTCTCAGACTCTCAAAGTCCAAACCTTAAAAAAAATCAGTCCAGTTCTATAGAATGAAAAAAAAATATGTGATCACAATAGAAGATTTATGCAGTTTTGTACAGATGTACAAGAGACGGAGGAGACTGACTGTCAATGGTCTACAGCTAATCTGGTCGCAGAACACAATGTGCTGTTTAAAAAAAAATTCATGCAGAATTTAACTATAAAACCCACAAAACAGTGTGACCACAAATACTGGTATACAGAGAGATCACAGAGTTTATAGTTATGGAAAATGCTTTATTTTAAGTTTTGTCTGTGGGCAAACATGGCAGCCTGCAGAAATATCAAGGTCATAAACCACTCTGTGAGCCTGTAGAGAGAAGATTCTCATACACATTTTTCTGCAGGTTGTAGTGAACACTGAAGCAACACATAAGGGTTTAAGTAGAGGAGGTGCCAGCGTGTCATGGGGTCTATTCAGAATGGAAAAATCCTTTCGGATCGAGTCTGTTTAATTTTTTCTGGATCAAGTCCCGAACCTTGTGTTTGGTTTGTATTCAGACTGGCATCAAGCGGGCCATCCTATTACAGATTGAAACTTGTAAACAAAACCATGTGATAAATGATCTCTTCTGTCATTGGGCAGAAATTATGAGGGCGATTAAAAAAGAAGAAGAGAAAGATGGACATGCTGCACTTTACAATTCCACTTGGATGTGTTGAGACTGAAAATATGTTCCATATTATCGGTGGAAATGAAATCTGGTTCCCTTAAAGCAAACCAAATGTGTACAAACCAATTTGTACATTTTTTAGATCCCCTGCAAAATTATGTGTAAGCTTTGCCTATTTTTCGAGGGGTGTGGGGAGTAAGCTATTGGATGGATAGACAGACAGACAGACAGACAGACAGACAGACAGACAGACAGACAGACAGACAGACAGACAGATAGACAGACAGACAGACAGACAGATAGACAGATAGACATACAGACCGTGTTGTGGAAAAGGATGGTTGATGGAAAAGGGGCCGGGGTTGCTCTGTGCCAAGAGTCCCACATACGACTCATTGGCAAATCTCTTGCTGCTCTGCAGAAACTATGTCCTAGAAAACAACAAAGGTTCTTGAATTTTGACCTAAAAAAAAGGGCATAATCATAATAAATTCTTGGTGAGATTTTGTGTTTTTGCAGTTTTGGGGATTTTTTTGTTTCAGAGAAAAGGAGCAATATAGTAAGATAAAGAACAAATCCTCCTGATACAGGCATTAGAAATGAACAAAAGTCAATTGTTAACAACTCCAAAGAAGCAAAGGATGACGTTTTAATGGACAAAATTGTAACGGAGAAAACGTCCATGTGCATTTGTTTTGACCTTTAGCAGTTCTCTACAGCTGTCTGTTGCTGCAGTCTGACCTCCTGTTCTGCCACAGGTGGACAGCTCGGAGACGCTGTCAGACTCAGACATGGAGGGGAAGGCTCTCACAGAGGTCCACTCCATAGGAGTCCAGGTGGAGGATGAGAAAAGGTAAAGAGGCTCCACTTGGTTTCTTTTTTTCTTTGCAATATGACATTGTTGGTTTTACTTGCTCATTCATTCGGCACATCAGTGGTTCCTTTCTTGTAATTTATGAATTCTCTGAAAAATCGTAATCTATTATTTAAAAATAAACGCATCTTGTTGAGCGCCTGCCAGTGTAGCCAGATATGACTGATTTGTTTGGATCCTATTAATTCATTTAAAATTTAATCAGACATCACAGCTTGAACTCAGTAACACTTTGTTCCAAGAATGTCTTGTTATCTGCCAATGGTGAGTGTAACCATGACTACTGCAAATCACACACTTAACACGACTCTGACACAAGGCCTTGACGCCTCTCCTAATTATATCTATCATTGTTTAAGGCTCAGATTTGCATTTACACACTCAGCTGTCACACACCTGTGTACGGCGTCCTTCGCCTCCTCCGCCCATCACAGATGAAATGAGGACACTGTGTGGAGAAACATGGGGCCGGTCACACAACAGTGAGTCAGACTGCAGCGACCAACAGAGTAAACACTCATGGCTGAGTCCACAGACGTGACATTTGCACACACTGATATGTCATATGCCAAAGGATTTAGCCGGATTTTCATAACCATGCCAGTTGTGGTGACTGCGGCGACAGTGCTTAAAGTGGAATGTGCATTTATCAGGCCATAAAAACATTGATGTGCGCGGCGGAGCGTGTGAGTGGATGGCTCTGAGCCTGCTGTGGCTCTGTCTTCCAGGCGAGCCCGTTTCAAACGCTCCAACAGCGTGACCGCGAGCGTGCAGGCTGACCTGGACCCTGAGGGCTTCCCGGGGCTCAGCATGGCAGTGCCGACGCAGGACAAGAGTCTTCAGTTTGGCTGCTCCTTTCAAAGGCACTCGTCAGAGCCAGAGTCCGCCAGTCAGTACACAGAGTGCCACCGCACCGTCCACACACAGGGACAGTGGGCCTACCGAGAGGTAAGCATGCTCTCTGAGAGCATCCTCTGAAAAGCTAATGTCACAAACAAGACAGTTTGCACTACTACTTCTGCATAAGATTTTTTTTCTGGGATTTTCTTTTCATATAAAAAGCTCAAAAACCTGTCACTTCACTAAATCTAACAGTTAATGTAGCAATGAAAGGACTGTACTGAAGCAGGAGCACTGATGCTTTACTAACCTGTTTTAATCAGAAAACAATTCCTTCAAGTAATTCCAGCTCACGGTTTGTGATTTGTGATGAGATCTGGAAATGTGCCATAATAAAAGATTTAGCCTCTGATACACCAGGGCCCCTCTAGCAATGGCAGGTGGAAAAAAGACCAGAACACTAACATTTAGCCTGCATCTGTGACTATTGGGTCCATATGTCAAAATCCTGTCAGATGGATAAAATATGTTTTAAGTGTTTAGCTTTAATGAGTAAAATAATTATTAGTAAGAACTGTGCAAAGGTTTACACTAAAATGGGGAACTTGAACAGTTTTACACCAGTTTTTTGATGATAAAATTATTATTATGTAGAGTATTGTTATTTGTATTGATTTAGCAAAAAGCACATTTATTTAGGCGTCAGCTTTTTTTTTAAGTGTGGGTTTTGCTTAGAAAAAAGCTTTTAATTTCTCTGTTGTAAAAAAAAAAGGAGAAAAAAAAGGATCCAACAACCCAAATATTTTCCATAAAACTCTTTATCTTCCTTTAATTAAAACAAACTAGGCTTGACCTTCTCTGGATGTGTTGTTGCTTTAAAGCAGCTGGTAAACAGAGCTGGCAGAAAGCCGGTGTGAAAACGTGACTACTGTAATTCAACGAAAACAGCATATTTTTTAAGTCATTATTTTGTTTCTTTTTTTGTGTGTTGAGTTTTACTGCAGGTTAAAGTGCAGCTCAGCACAGACCAGTACTGGTACCGGCCAACGAGACAGCAGGCTCTGCTTCTGTAAACACTGAAAATGCAAAATACTCCAAATGACTTAAAACAAACCATCAACTACTGTTTGAATCTTTATTTTTTTCAGATGATCTTCACTTCTCCAACAGACAGTTAAATAGTGATCCTTTATTTTATCGCGTTTTGGGTTTCGCAGATTTTTTTTTGTTCAATTTTGCATCTGGACTGCAATATGCCTCCTGATTGGCTGGGAGTCTCTTCATCATAAAACTAGTTTTTTATGTCTAATAAGGAAGAAAATCAATCAGAGGAGACTGTTCTTCTCGGAGGAGCTTTTTCTGTTACAACTCTTACAGAATGCATATCAGCATCTTTAATGCATTGTGATCATTTTCATCTTTAACATGGAAAGCTGACTCTCCCTGTAAGATTGTGAGCTTCAAGTAGAGTATCGTCCATTATCTATGAACCTGATCACCCACACCAGTTCCTGAAATGTGTTTTTAGCTGCACAGAACTGCAAAAAGACTCCCACATCAACAGTTTTCCTTCTCTGTCATTGACTTTGTGGTCTGAGCAGTGGCGGGTGGTCTCATTCACTTTTCTGATCCAGGGCTCTAAAGTGTAACCAATTTGGTCCCACGTGCGACTGGATTTTTCAATGGTGCGCCTTAAATTACATCCATGGTCTCTACAAGTGCGCCTAGCAGTTCTGTGGAAAGAAAAAGCCTAATCTCTGCGACTCTAAAAGTCTCATTCCTGTATGTGTATGCAGGTGTAACACACCTCGAATAAGAAAGATTGCTTTTGTTCACAAAAATGTACATCTGAGTCGTTCAGTTTGGGTCGGTGCGCATGCACTCTGTGCTCACGTGCCCGACAGTTGGAGCAAATCAAAAGAAAAGTCTGTTCAAAACTGTTTAACACCGGAGCTTCAGCTCCAACGTTTACAGACTTTCGTCTACAGTAACTTTTCAACCATTAACGCAGTCAAAATTATTCCAGCGGATTCTGAAGCAGGGAAAAAAAGCAGTGTTTGCGCTGATATGCAGCAGCGTGCAGTTGTGAAGTGTTTACGCAATCAGCGTTCTTCAGCGGAGACTGCCACAGAGGAAAGTGGCTTTGCGCCGCAGCTCTACATTAGTGATGTGTTGCTTATCGGTGCAAAGTCAGAAAGAAAAGCTGTTTTTCTCCGCGTCAGAATCAGCTGATTTACAGTGATTGTGTGAACGGTTGAAGATTTACGGCAGGGGTGGACTGTTAGCTCAGCAGACTGTGTTACTATATATTTCCTGACTTTTTATGTAAAGATCCCAGAAAGGGTTATTTATTGTATTATTGATTTCATAAATAGTATTATTATATATTTGCTGATTATTTTTATAACTTTTTTGTTTTGGTGAACAACCCAGAGAGGATTATTTAATATCAGATTGGGTTATTTATCTTTGGTTGTGTGTGGCTCTCTGGTAAACAATAAATGTTTACATTTAGACACCGCTGCAATCGTCAATCTTTTCTTTTTCAAACTGAACCTGGCTCCCAATCAGAGAATAGAAGTGTCATGTGGCCCTCACTGGAAAAAGTTTGCTGACCCCTGCTCTTAAGTCCCAGATCCTAATAAGTGTGAATAAGAAACATTCATAAAATGTTATTAGTTTTTCTGAAACACAAACTGCTGCAGTTTACCTGACAGCTTAGCTGGTTGTGCTGCTGCTTCATCTGTCTGAGAATGGTTGCAAACCGAGCTAGCGCGCAGTTAAGATTGCAACCATGCAGTCTTAAAATGCAGGGTCACTCGGTTAGCATTGTGTTTGGGCAGTTGTAAGGTTCACTCACTCAGTTCATGAATGCACTCGCTCAGTTTATCTTTGCCCTTGATGAATCAATGGCAGCCATGAAACGCCATAGTCTAGAGCCTTGAGATATTTTAGGGGCTCAATGAGGTTTTGTTTTAGTGAAAGGCTTTGGTAATTTTTTAGAAAGAGTAAACTTCAACCTTGATAATGTCTTAATTTATTGTTCTTTCTTTGTGTGAATTGCTCTTAGTCTGGCCCATCCCTTGGCATCAATAGACCCAGGCAGGGGCTATTAAATGGGGAATTTCTTGGGCACGCAAACCCCTCCACCGCGATAAGGTGGCAATTCAAAGAGGGGGAATTTTTTTTGATTGTTTTAACAGTTTTATTTATTTTATTAGGTTTATTTATTTATAAGTATTAGGGTACTAGAATTTAGGGGATTTTTTTTGGGACAGAAGGGGGAAACCAGAGCACCTGGAGAAAACCCTGTAATTAAAAGTTTTAATTTCTTTTTTTTTATTTTATTTTATTATTTATTTATCCAAAGTATTAAGGGATTAGAGTTTGGGGTGTTATTTTTTTGGACAGAGGGAGAAACCAGAGCACCTGGAGAAAACCCTGTAGTTAAAAAAGTTTTAATTTCTTTTTTTTGTTTGTTTTTTTTTTATTATTTTTTTATTGAAAGTATTAGGGGATTAGAGTTTGGGGGGGGGGGGTTGGACAGAGGGAGAAACCAGAGCACCTGGAGAAAACCCTGTAGTTAAAAAAGTTTTAATTTCTTTTTTTTGTTTGTTTTTTTTTTATTATTTTTTATTGAAAGTATTAGGGGATTAGAGTTGGGGGGGGGGGGGGGGGTTGGACAGAGGGAGAAACCAGAGCACCTGGAGAAAACCCTGTAGTTAAAAAAGTTTTAATTTTTTTTTTTTTTTTTTTGATTCTAAGTATTGGGGGATTAGAGTTTGAGGGGATTTTTTGGACAGAGGGAGAAAACAGAGCACCTGGAGAAAACCCTGTTTTAGACTCAAGTATCAGGCATTAAGGGGAGGGGGGTAACTTTCCACAACACTGTTGCCTGACCTCGAGAAAAATGCAACAGTGCTGTCACTAAAATATTTTTTTTCACAATAAAAGGGGTGTTGTGGAAAGTGTTATGTGTGTGTGTGTGGGGGGGGGGGGGGGGGTATGAGGCCTGGTGGTGTATGAGGGTTGTGGGGGGCTCGGTGTGTGTATGTGTTGTGTGTGGGGGGCTTGGTGTGTGTTTTGTGGGGGGTTTGGTGTGTGTATGGATTGTGGGGGGCTTGTTGTGTGTATGTGTGGGTTGTGGGGGGCTTGTTGTGTGTGTGTGGGTTGTGGGGGGCCTTGGTGTGTGTGTGAGGGGGTGTTGCAGAAGGAAGGCTTTCTCTCCAGTGTGGTCGGGGGTCCACTTAGTCTTTTTTTCTAGACTTTCTAAACAGGTTCAGGAACCTCCGACCAGCACTTTTCTTTGGAGGCTTCTCTTTCAGATCATCCACCTGCTGCTGTAGTTGGACCAGCAAAGCCTCTTGGCTTTCACTGATGAGGGTCTCTTTCTCCTTGACAACAACCTGTAGGTGACCGATTTGCTGTAAAAGGGTGGACTTTTCTTCTTCCAGTTGTTGTCTTTCTCTTTCCAGCTGCTTCTGGCCTTCCAGTTCTTTCTGGACTTGGGCCAAAGCAGCTTTTAATTTGGTGGACTCTTCCACCTCCAGGTCAAAGCTGAGTTTGGCTTGATTTGTTTTGACCCTCTCTTGTTGAAGCTCTTCTTCCATTTGGTGTAATTTCAATCCGAGGTCTAAATTCTTCTTGCGATAGGCCTTTTTTACCATTTTAAGCCGTTCGTCTTCTTGCTCCAGCTTTTTCCTCAAGATAACTTTAGAATTGTTTATGATCGCATCTTTTTCTCTGATGGTTTCTTTTAGTTTTTCTACGCCCTCATCAATATGTGAGAGCAATTCCATAAAGGTCTTTTCCTTCTGGTAACAAACAGAGCTGTCCTCCTCATACTTTCTTCTCAATGCAGCCATGTCCTGCATGAGGGAGGTGTTTTTACTCTGCCATTCTTCTCTTTCTTTAGTCAGCTGATTTTGTGCTACTGTTAACGCCAGCTGATGGTCATATAGAAGACGCTCTTTCTCCCTTTCAAATTTTCTGGTGAGCTCCAAATGTTCCTGCTGTTGCTGCCTTTTTAGGCCTGCCATCTGATTTTGTAGCTGGACGATGCTTTTCTTGGAGACCCTTTCAGTATTGCTTATGATCGCATCTTTTTCTCTGATGGTTTCCTTTAATTTCTCCATGCCCTCCTCAATATGGGAGAGCAATTCCAAGAAGGTCTTTTCCTTTTGGTAACATGCAGAGCTCTCCTCCTCATACTTTCTTCTCAATGCAGCCATGTCCTGCATGAGGGCGGTGTTTCTACTCTGCCATTCTTCTCTTTCTTTTGCCAGCTGATTTTGTGCTACAGTTAACCCCAGCTGATGGTCATTTAGAAGACTCTCTTTCTCCATGTCCAGTTTGCTCTTGAGGTCCAAATGTTCCTGCTGTTGCTGCATTTTTAGGTCCTCCATCTCACGGAGTAGTTGGACGATCTTTTTCTTGGGGACTCTTTTAGAATTGGTTACCTCGGTCTCCCTGTCCTCCTGAGCTGTCTTTAGCTGAGCAATTTCTTGTAAGAAAGAGGACTTTTCTTCACCCAATTGCTGTCTTTCTTCCGTCAGGTGGCTCACCTGTTCTTCAAGGTGTTTAGTTTTCAGAGCAGCATCTGCCAGCATCTGATCTTTCTGCTGGAGAAGCTCCTTCAGATGCCCTACTTCATCTTTCAGAGCAGTGATCTCTTGCAGTGCCTCTGCATTTACCACTGAGGTTGACTTAGAGGTTGAAGTTGGCTTATCCAAAGCAGTTGCACTTTGTTTTTCTTTTCCCAAAGGTTTGACTTCCTCAGGCTGAGTTGATTTAGGGACAGAGACCGGCTTCACAGGAAACAGTGAAGCTGGGCGAAAGGAGAGGGTTGGAGCAAAACTCAAGGGTTTTAAACCTAAGGTTTGGTTTTGCGGGCAGATTTTAGGCATGGGTTTTCCCCAATCCTGCTGTCTTTTTGGTTGAGGAGTTTCTGGATTCTCAGGAAATTCCTCATCTTCACTTTTAGAAAGAAGAGAATAATCATAATGAGGAGTTTCTGGCATATCAGGAAATTCCTCATCACTATAGGAAGGGGGAGAGTCATCGTAGTCTTCGTCTGTGTCATCCCAGTCCATGATAGTGTCAAACTCAGAAGTGGGCTCTTTCTCCACAACAGATTCAAAATTGCTGAGTTTGATAGTCTTTCGGGTTTTTCGGACAGAACGGCGTGTTGATGATTCCATGGTAAAATTAATTAAGATTTCTATTCAGAGTTTGACGACAAAGATTCTTTGTAACCGAAGGCACTTTTTAAAAAGAGGACCTGGTCTTTGGTTCTTTGTGATCAGCGAAACCTGTGTGCAAAAATGGATCTGAATGTGAAGTTTTGGGTCCTATATCTGAACTTTTAACAATGACATCATGATGATGTCATGACATCACATGAAATCATATGACATCATATGTTGTCATATGTTGCATCAAATGACATCATATGACATCATATGTTGCCATATGATGTATCAATTACATCATTGACAGTGCGTTACGTAGAGAAATGTTGCTGCTTTGAAATGGGGGAGGGGTCTTGTTTTCTTTTCTTTTTTTTCTTCTTTTTTTTTTGGGGGGGGGGTTCTTATTGTTTTTACCTAAAATTTATTTTTAGGGTAAAGAAGCACACACAGGCACACAAGCAAACACACCATTGAAAAACAAGCACACACACACAGAAACTGTAAAAACAAAAAACCTTTTTAAATTGTTTTATTTATTTATTCAGCTCAAGTTAAAAACTATAAATGAATTCAAACAGCAGCAAAAACGCATTATGACTTTAAAATGATAAATATTAGCAACATGAACATGAATTTTACACAGCAGTTTATCACACATAAACTGTCCTCTGATCTAAATGTTGAGGTATGGAAATGTTTGGAGAGGTTTCCTCCACATTTTCATTTGTCGTCATGAACAAACTGAAGCACCTATCTTGCTCTTCTTCAGACTTTGAAAAACAAAAGTCACTAACTAAATCCCAACATTGTTTTTTCAGCTCCGTGAAAGACATCCTACTTCAACTATATTTTTATTCATTTAAAATGAATAAAAAAGTGTTCCCAGTGGTTTTTCAAAAATACTTATGCAGTTTTTAGACAACATAAAAAAAAACGGTTTCATTTTCTTGGACATAGTTTCTGGAGAGCAACAATTAATTACCTCTTATTTGTGGGCGGGGCTTTTTGCGCTGAAGTAACCCTCTGATGTTATATCATGAAACCTTTGTTTACACGCTTTCCCTCTAGCTTACAGCCTTTCACAAATCCAACCTAACATTGCCGGTGCAACAAAAATAGCGAGTGATATTGGAGCTATCCATCTGTACAGTTTGGATCCAGATTCCAGCTCAGACAAGGAAAACAAAGACATTCATGGATCTAATTGTCTGCAGGGAGATGGATCAGAATGGAGCAGGAAGACTTTGGTCCTCACATTTCTCTTGCCGTGTCACAAATTACAGCTTTTTTAAACTGATAATTTTTATTTGCTCTGCTTTGAATAAAGAATTACTCCGAAACGCAGTTTTAATCCTAAATTCTTTCATATATGTCCTCCATCATCAAAAAATTTAACAAGAACGTGTTAAAAATACAATTTTCATTGGAGTGGGTCTTTAAACACCAACTTGCTCGTGTAATTTATCATTATTGTAGAACCGTGTTTTAAGTGAAGGGCTTTATGTTTCCCAGTTTGTAAGTTAATTATTTTAAAGTCCAAATGTCCAAATGCGATTAAAAAGGAAAAGGAAAAAGGTATATAAAAGTGCTGAATAATACATAATGTGGTCGAGAAGGTGGTGTGGGTGCACCAAACTTTTGTGCTGGTGCACCTAAGAAAAAAAGTTAGGCACTCCAGTGCAACCAGTGCAAAGATTAAATCTGGAGCCCTGTGATCTGTTTTCATTTTAGGACCTTATCCAGGGAGGGTACACCCCTGAGGCGTGTCAGGCGGATCCACGGCCCCACCAGCACCCTCACCTCCCTCTTCGCTCCCACTCTCCTCTGCCAATTTCTGCTGAGCGTGCGTGGGCCGGGACCCCATCTCTGGAGGGTCCGCGAAGCCTGCCGGACTCGGGCCGAGCTTCACCCTGCATGAGAGATGGGGAGTTCTTCTTGCGCCTCCTGCAGACTGAAGTAGAGAGGATGGAAGGATGGTGCCAGAACATGGAGAAAGAAGCTGAGGAGAATGAACTTCCTGAGGAGAGTGAGTTCTTAAGGTGTTACATGTATAAATCCAATTTCTAGATGTTCAAATGAGGAATTTTTCTTGCAGTTCTTGAGCTGATTCGAAATGCGGTTGGCAGCGCACAGATCCTTATGTCCCAAAAGGTTCAACAGTTCTTCCGGCTCTGCCAGCAAAGTGTGGTCAGTGTGACAACGCGTCCATTTTACAGATCAAAACCAGAATTTTTGGGCTCAAAGATTGCTAGCTTTTCAAGTGATGCTCTGTCTCTGTGCAAACCCAGGACCCATCGGCCTACCCTCAGCCCACATCTCAGGACCTGGCTTCCTTCTGGGACCTGCTCCAGCTCAACATAGAGGACATCAGGGTCAAGTTTCAGGACCTCCTGCGGATCAAGGACTCTGGCTGGAGACTCCCACCTGAGAAGAAGGTCAGGAACCTGGTGGTTCAAGTAACTCTGGTTTCCTTCGTGTGCGCTCCCAGAGCAAGGACTGAAGTGTGTCGCGAAGAGCACACATTGTTGTGACCAATGTGCCTTTGGAAGCTGCAGAACTTTAGAGAAGTAAAATGGCTAAAGCTCAGCTTCCAACAAGACTGTTTAGAGTTTAAAGTCCCACTCCGACTATCTATTCTCAAGGCGTTCCTCAGGGGTCTTTTTCTTATGATTATGCTGATTTTAGCCAAAATCAAAAAATCTGTGTTGCTTTCTAAAACATAATTGGCAGCAGGAGCATATTATTCACCTCTGTGTTGTGGGCGGTTTTGTTGGCATGGAGCAGCCCACCCCCACTTCCCATCACCCAGATGTTCTCTTCTGTTGGCTCATAGCCCCTCACATCCCCAGCCTAACATTATCGGTGCAACAAAAATGGTGAGCAATATTAAAGCCATGAAGTCGTGCAGTTTAGATCCAGATTCCAGCTCAGACGAGGACAAAAAAACGAAGACGTTCAAGGATTTATTTGTCTACAAATGGAAGATCAGAATGGAGCAGAGCAGGGAGACTGTGGCACGCCCAGCATATTTTCTGTATCAGAAATAAAAGCTTTTTCAAACCGTATTTTTCCATCTGCTGCTGGTTCATCGTGGTTTGAATAAAGAAATACTCAGAAAGGCAACTTTAATCTTTATATGTTTCTTCCATCATCACAAAAATGCCTCAAGAACATATTGAAAACACAATAAACGCCATTTTTGATGGAGTGGGTCTTTAGGGACCTTTGACTTCATTTTTTTCTACCTACAAACTACTAAATTATGGATGACAAACTAACATTTTTCTCTCTTTTTGTTTTTTATTTGTCTCATCTTTTTGTTCCACTTCATGTTGAGGTGTTTTTTCTTTTTTATCTTTGTTCTTTTGGTTTCCATATCCATATCTCTCCAAACACACCATTTTTTGTTTTCCTCTTCATCGTGTCTACATCTCACTGTCAACCATCTAGGAAGATAAGAAGCTTCCTCCCCCATTACCAAAGAAGCCAGCAGGTGGCGTGAGCGGCAGCCTCCGAGCCGACAGTGTGGGGGACGGGGGCGCAGGAGGTGGTGGTGGCCTGGTGGTGCCGCGAGTGGGAGGGCACACCTTACCCATCAGGGAGAAATCGCTGGACCTTGGGGACCGTCAGAGGGTGGAGGCGCGGAGGCGGCTGCTGCAGACCAAGCGCACCGCCTCCTTCAGGCAGAACTCAGCCACGGAGAGCGCCGACAGCATCGAGATCTACATCCCCGAAGCCCAGACTCGACTTTGAACGCACCCTCCTCCCTTACCGAGTTAGATCTTCTGCAGGTTGTTGCCGTTTCTCCCGTGAGAGGTTTCCATCACTTCTCCCACTTATGAAACAAGCAATGGCAGCCATCGTAGTGTCTTGAAATTCTGACATTTTAACACAGAGGCCTAGACCTTAAGTGGTAGCTAGCAGACGACTTGCTGACAGTTTTGGTTGCAGAATTTCTTTCTTATGGTTTTGTCCACTTTTTTTAAAAGCAGAGGGTCTCACCGTAGTAGCATGCATGTGCGTTTTCACTTAGAGCATCTCCTTCACAGAAGATAAAGGGCTTTACTGGCACAAGACCTCTAACTAACTCCCTGATGCCATTTTCAACAAAATGACATCAGTGTTTCACTTCTGACTCCGGACTTCCTTTGATCTATACTTTCTGATGCTGCCGATGGATGGATCAGAGTGGAATATTATCCGGTTTCCACAAGGTCAGGAAGGGTCATGCAAACCACAAAGACTCCGAAGTACCATCAGCCAAAGTTGAACTGGCATTTCGCTCACTTTCACCGCTCCCGTCTTTTCTGCAGACTCCTCTCAGCAGTGAGGCTCATTGAATGTGCAAGTGCTGTTCATACATAGAGTGCACACTCACGTTTGCCAAAAAAGAGCTTTTGCAGTGTAGCATCACAGCCTCCGGCGTCAGAGGCACTAAGTAGAACCTTTTGCTTTTAGCGTTGTCTCTCTGAAGTGTAGGATGTTTTGAGGAGTTTGTGGAGCGGATTTTTTATTTTGGTTCTTTTGTGTTTTTGGGATGCTTTCAGGACTTGGTGGAGCAAGCCACATTCTCACTGTGAAACTGAAGTGCCACCAAGTGGTCGAACAAGGACTGAACTAACAACAGTGGTAAAAAAGTTGTCAGGAATTATCAGACACTTTAACAGAAACAGCCATGAGGAGAGGATCAGTTACTTATAAATGTCTGTTCAGTATTGCTTTAGTGACCTGCTGTTTTGTTATCTTGTAAGGGAGCCACTAATTACAAGGTTTTTCCTGTCAGTATCCACCTATAAAAAAGAGAAGTGCATTTATCTTGAAACCACAAGTTACACAAGAAAAAAAAGTTGTATTTTGGAGGGTTTTTGTGGAAAAAAAATCAACAGATATATTATGTAAAAGATCCACTGAATTCTGATTTTTGCGTTCTTTTCCCAATCAATCGGATATTGCGATGCTTTTTTTTCCCCTTGACTAAAGTTAGCACGAGTCCAGGTAGTCTGAAGGGGTCCGGTTTGAGAACCTGCACTCCAGGTATTTTGTATGTTTCTTTTGTAGAGATTTGTGTGACTGCACCGGATCTATGGAACAGAGTTCCCAATCTGCCATTTCCAGCGGAGAAATCCAACAAACACAAAGTCTCACAATTTTTAAGCATGACCTTTTTTGGATGGAATGTGTTGGCAAAATGGGATATTTTAACGGGAGATGTATATTTTATAATATAATCAACATTTCTAGATTAGTAGAGATTATCTAGTCATATATCAAATGTGAAATACTGCAGTATTATTATGATAGATCATAGTAATGTGTGGCATATCCAGACTCAGTACAAGTAAAAAAAGAATTTTAAATTATTATCTTGAAATTGTGAGTCAGGTTTACAGGGTATAACTGGCAAGAATGCCAAGTATAATCCTTCTTAGGCCTACTATGTATCTGTGTGGTTCTCACAACACGTACTGTTGTTTCAGCTCCTGCGTTTCCTCTTTAGAACCGACTACATGTGCCTAACCAGCTATATGTGGGGGTTTCTTGCGGACACAGTTTACACTACGAATATATAGAGATTTGTAAATAGATATCTGCAGAGAATATTCTTCAAAATGTTTTTATCGTACCTGCGTATCTCCCACACCTGCAATACACACTAAAGACTGGCACATTTTGTTAATATTAATACTGCATGTTTTAAGACAGCCTCCTTTGAGTAATTTTACTCGATAGCAAAATTTGTAGGCTCTAACAATCTTTTTTTTGTGCGTGATCAATGAAAGAAATGAATTGTATTTTGCAAAATGAGTCCTTGAATGACTTTCTTTCAGAGAAAAAGAGACGTCCCTGAAACGGCAAGGGGGTAGTTTGGATTTTGAACTGCGATTTCAGAAAATCTTTTTGTGAAACGAGCTGCCCTGATAGGAAAAAGAAAAGAAAAAAAAGGGGGAAATCACATCCATAACATCTGCAGCAGCGTGGGCCGCCGCATCCTCGCTCTGGTTACCCCCAAACCTGATGGCGGCTCGGTGGGGTTCGATGCAGCCCTCATCAAACAAAGCACAAAGAACTGCTTTAATACTGTTTTGCCACTGTGAAGGACCTTTGGCTCCGCCCTTACAATCCTCAGTCCTGCGCGAGGGGACGGCAAGGAGTTTCTATGTCAAGTTGGCCTTTAGACACACCGGGAATCAATGAGGCTTTTGCTGGATTCACAGTAGCAACTTCTTCATTTAAGCTGACTTTTACCTTTTTACTTATCACAAGTTGAGGTGTCAGTTAGCCACCTTGCCTAGAAACAGGTCCACTACAAACACAGCTTTTGGTTGTTTGTTGGGTTCATGTGCACAGTGTAAACCCGGGGTCAATCACGATTTCAGTGCCCACCGAGACAGCAGACAGACGCTGATCTGAACTCTTTCTGCTCACTCTTGAAGTGCATAAACCCACAGTGGACAACCAACAGTTCACTCAGAGTACCTCACTTTCTAGCATCAGTGTCTTCTATGGCCACCCAAGTCCCTGTCTCCAAAGGGTTCTGCAAGACCACGACAACACCGAAAATTCAGGGCCACAAACGCCCCACAGGCATGTTGTTCGTGCTCTCCGAGCGAAGGGAGGTCCTCTTCCAGGTGTTTTTCCCAGGCTGAAGAGCAGCGGGGGCCGTGGCAACAATGTCTGTGTGTGTGCTGTATACTGTGCAACAACCAAGACCTGGAAAAGGGTAGCAGCAGCAGATTTGAGTTTTCATTTGACATTCTTGTAAGGCAGAGCTGCTCTGGAGGAGAAAGCGAATTTATATGGCAGCGGGGGAAACTAAGATGCAGCTTCTGAACCTCTAAAGACCTCTGAGCATTTTACTGCTTTTCTTTGTATAATTTTAACCAATGAAACATTTCTGATCTGATTTGTGACCATTGCTGCAGCCTTTTGTGCGCTTTTCACAAACTAGCACAAACATTCATGTCCTCAAAAACGTGTAAAAACTATTTTGAGCTGTCGTTCTCGTGACATTACTCTCAAAGGCCATGAACAAAGATTTAAATGCACACTGCAAAGACAACGAAGGGCTATTGCAGAAAACACATGAAGCACAACTCCCTTCAGTCTAATGTATAACACATGGGAGAGTAGCATACTGAAGGCTTTAATGAATACTTCCGCCACGCTTCCCCCTTTGCCTCCAGAGCAGCTCGAACCCATGCAGATGTTTGACTAAAACTCCAATGTGCCTTCCGCAGTGAGGTGCAAGTCTTTGCGTGTGTGCTTACTGACGACAATTTGTGGCTCTACAGGACACACGCCGACAACCACCAGGATCAGAGAACAGAGCAATTACTGTGTAATTAGCAAAAAATAGATCCATTTAAATGCCCTGCCCCCATCATGTTTACAAAAATGTAAATACCTGCTACAAATGGACATTGCTCTACTCTATATTACATATATTGTTATTACAATATGATTATTGTCATTAAAAGGATAAATTATTGCCATTATCTTCGTCATCGAACATGGTGTTGTCATTTATAGCAATGGGTAAGCGACCTATTGAGGAGTGAGTTTTGTGTACAGTCAAAGAATTACTGCTTTAGTTCAGAGTTAGTTGAATAAACTGCTGCTATGGAGGAGATGGGTGAAAGAAATGTGACATTTTTCTTTGTCATTGGAAGTTGTGAACATCTGAGCCATCACATCTGCTTTGATTCCACTCTAAACAGAAGGACAGAGAACAGAGAACCGTATTTTACTCTATAATGTAGCTGTAGACAAACTAGCACTCTGGTCTGTAATCGTCCATCTCGTGTTACCTCGCAGAACCCCATGGTTCTTTTTTTAATCACACACATTAGCCACATCAGGCTGTTTTGTATGGCAAGCGAAAAGGATCATCATACATCAGAATAAAACGTATAAACACAGCCTGTTTACTATCAAAAAGACAGTTTTCTTTACATAAAAGGAAAACTCAGAATTCATTCCCTACTCCTACATTCATCCCTACAAGTGGAGAGTTATCGAAAAAACATAGTGTCTTTAAATCCGGTCATTACTACTTGATGAAGTCATGAATAGTCGCCGGCAAGCTAGGTTAGTGCACGGCTGTCAGTGCTCAGAAAATACAAAAGAACTTTATAACTTTAAAAAGTCATGCAAAAACAATTTACAGTAAATATATTTAAAAGTACACTTCTGTGCTTCAGAGGACACCCACATGAAGAAATGCGTTTCTCCTCCATGCCACATCGCGTTCTGGCGGAGGGATACATCCTACAGCTCACCCCAAAAAAAAAAAAAACCTAGTCCGGAAACCACTGCAGCTCCAAATGCCCCTACAATTTGGAGCAATAAGGAGCAGCCAGAGGGTTAGGGAATGAATTCAGATTCTGTCGTAATGCACGCATCTTTTGCGTAGTCCCAAGATGCATTTAAAAACCTGTTATTTTTCTCCACTTAAGTGCATGTAGAAAGTGAAATTCTATTCTGTGTAAAAACACATGTTTAATGTTCATGTTAGCATACAATAGAATGCAGCTAATTTACACGCAGCAACAATGGCGCTTTCTGTGTGATAGAACACTGCCTTTTATGTCACGTTTTAAGATGCTGTTTTTCATTGCTGTTACTGATGTTTTTTTGCAACGTCTACCTGACGTACCGATTCTTTTCACTTGCCATAGTTGCTGATTGGTTAGGATCAGGATGGTTACTTGTACTTTAAAATGTTTGGCTTTTATTTCTTTCCTTTCCAAATGAAGAATTGACTAAAACGTAGCAAAATGAGTCTCTATGAAGCAGAAAAACAAACAAAGATTGGCAATGGAGGTTGTTGCACGACTGCAGTTGTGATTTGTTCATTTTATTTTATGAACGGGAACTCAATTGTTGGTTTTCTTCTGTTTTATGGATGCAGGGGTGTCAAAAGGAGCCTGTCTTCTAACACTGTAGCCCAGAGAGTTGGCACACTGTGACATGGTTTAAACATAGAATGTAACACTGTCAATGTTGTCAAAACATTTTCTAATGGCCAACAGTATTAATGATTACTATAAAGATATTTTAGCGAGTTAAAGGAAGTGGGGCTGCCTCTCCTTTGTCTTTCTTGTGTGTTCTTTCTTTGAATCCTGAAATTATTTTTCTAAAAATAATGATTAATTTAATCACACGTTCTCCTATTTATCTTAAAGGCCCTATTATCATGCTTTTCTTAAGTCTTTCAGGTTAAACTATTTCCATATCTTTGATCATATATCACCTTTGGCATACTAAAGAACAATTTTTTAAATAAAATATTTGTTGTTTTTGCAACTAATTTTCATATCCTGAAGTAAGAAAACTCGATTTCTGTTCTGAGACTCCGCCTTTCGCTCCGTGTGGGTGCCGCCCATTTCATGATGTCATCTTAGAGTCAGCCTCAGCAGCGTGTCTGCGTTTCACCCACAAAACAAAGATCCAAACTTTGTAAAAGATGGATGTGCATATTGTACATATAAAAGGAAAGAGTTGACCGGATCACAGCTAGCTCCACAGAGAAAGTGGGCGTGTGTGTTAGCCTGGGGGTGGAACTGGCAGAGCAGACTGTTCTTGGAAGGGTCTGTTCCTTACTTTTTGACCTCACAATGTGAGAACCCACTTGTTTTCATGGATTGGGAGGGGCTGGTGCTCAGAGAGAAGGGTTTTAGAGGAATTCTCAGAAGTGCTTGAATGGATCAAAATACCCCTTTGGGGTTGTTTATAGTGAAGAATTAACATTATGATACACTTGAAAGCTCAAAAAAGTTGATTTTGCATGTTCTTTACAGAACAAGTTAGATGTAAGTAAATGTTCTGAGACATTAGCCCTGGTTTTTACATTCCTTTTATTCTTTTATTAAAGTTTATTTTGACAAACTATATCAAAGCAATAAGATCCAACAGAAACATCAAAACGGACAAAACATGAAAGTCAAACTTTAAGTCACTCACAGAGCTCGACATCTCCACTCTGCAGGTTCATTTTCTTATAAAAAACAAATATCTGCCCACATTAAAAAAAAGAACGTTTAAAAGTTCACCCAGCATGCATGATTAAAACGTGGAAGAAAGCCGACCCATGGAGACCAAACATCCAGAGGCACTTTAACCTTTGTGCTATCTTAAATGACCCCACCCTTACATTGACGTGTTCTCCCTACCATGACAAATGTGGATAAAGGTGGAAAGATTTCATGTAATCCATGGACACCAGTGAAGATCACAAATCATTGAAGAAGGTTCAGCACACTGCCTTGTGGGTCTAGATGACCCAACTCCCAATGTTAAAGTACCTAGGATAGCACAAGGGTTACAGCAAAGCTCATGACCCCACTGGAATGGACTAAAGTGGGGATTTGTGTACTACTGGACGGAGTGCTGTGCAAAGTAACCTTTAGGCTGACCAGACGTTGTGCTGAGAATTCGGACTTAAAGCTCGAGGTCCTAATTTTCACCGCACCTAAGTGAACATCTGAAGGACTTATGAAAAGTGGGGGTAGATGAGCAAACCAAAACATTAGATGACAGAAAAGTTTTTTATGTTTGCTTGAGTCCTTACAATTATTTTCATACATGATCAAACAAAGAATATAAAGGAGGGGGAAAAAATCAATCCTTCTCAGCAAATTGATGGAATCTACAAGCAAACACAGTACCTTGAATCTCCTGTAGAGGATGCTAGAACTTGCTAAAAAGAACCCACTTCTCCATTGACAAGTTTCTACAGTATCCCTCAATCAAGCCCTCAGTTCCACTGGGGGCTCAGGTGAAGAACTGAACCAGGTTCAAGAAATTTGGGATTTCTTTACCGGACATTAGCTGATGAAACAAATCTTTCATAGATGCGGTCTTGGCATTTGTCTTCCATATCATGTTCTCAGAGAAGCAGGACTACATCAGCATCACCAACAAACACACCTGTTTTGCATTTGAATCATGCCACAGTTGGTTAAGCAGAATATATTGTATAGTGCGGTGAACTTTAAATGTTAAACTAATTATGTCTTTTTTCCTGCTCTAGTATGATTTGGGGAAAGCTACAGGAATGTACAAAAGCACTAATGTGTGTTTTATCCATAGGGGCATCAATGACAGATTTAAAGTAAAGAAAAATTGAGAAGAAGAAAAAACATTTCTGAAGTTTGTTTGTTAAATATCAAGAACTATTATTACATTCATATAAAGCTCGAATGCTTCCGTTTTACACTGTTTTTTCAAAATAATATCATCTCAAAAATGAATTTTCCTTGCTTTGCGTTAACCATTTCCACAATATTCTAGTTCCTTCTGACTTCATTCAAATGTCATTTAATGCCTGGAAACTATTCAACTGCATAAACATTTACAGCCACACCTGTGCAAAAGTCCAATCTATGACTAAAAGTAGTTTGTCCATTTGCTAGAATGTAAATACAAGCATGAATGTTAGGGTTTCCCTTCAGCAAAGTGTTTCTGTTCTCCTTCCGTTTTCCTCTTTTCTTCAGATGTGAACTAAAGTGGTTTGAATGCATTTGACGAACAGAAAACACTCTGGAGACTTTGGAGAACTCCTCAGGTTTGTGCATCAGTGTAGACCAAGCCAGTCCTTCAGATAGATAGATAGCTGGATAGATAGATAGATGGAAACTTTATTAATCCCGAGGGAAATTAGGTTCCAGTACAACTCTAACAGGAGCAGACATACAACGACAGGGATACACACACATTTCGAAGTTGACAGAGGTTGTTTTGCTGCCTTGACGCCGGCTCATATATACGCAACCTTGGTTAGCGTGCAGATGGTCCACATGAGGCTCAGGAGGGTGGGGAGGATAGGGGTGGGGGGAGGGGCATGAGAACTGTCCTTGGAGTGCAGCTCCATGAGCCAGGCACATTCCTCCAGACAGCGCACGGAGGAGGGAGGGGGGTAGAGGCGAGGTCAAGTAGGGGATGAGTTGCAGTTATCAGCCCTGTGAAAGGCTGCTGTAGTCCACTCTGAAAGCGGTTTTGTTTTGGGGGAGCCAAGGACGGTTGTCCACAGCTCGCTAGGTGAGACCGATTAGATTACATTCCTTTCTTTTGTGCGCCAACAGGTTGTTTTGCCCTGCTGGCAGTGTCCTTGGCTGGCCCTGCAGTGTTGAGGCAGGTTTGACTCGAATGAAAGTGGGTGAATTTAGCCCGGTCTTCCCTCAATCGGGGCAGGAACTCGCTCCAAGGTGGCTTCCATCTTCCGCACAAGTTCAGGGGTCTCAAGCAATCTGCTTAAGTGGGCAAGACAAGCACAGAGCTTTTGATCCTGTTACGGCCGCTAGAGGCCGCTATAATGAATGTTTGTTGGGCGCCTGCCTATTTTGGCATTTAAGAGCCACCGTAGTTGATGTTGTGGGCGCCGCCATTTTGAATTTGCCGCGGGAGCAGTTTCAAAGCTTCTAGCCTTTGTTTTGATGCAGTGGAGAAAAAAAAAGGAGAAAATTTAAAGAAACAGCAACATTTATCAGAATTTGTGATCCTCTCCCCAGCGTGGTAAGAGTTAGATCTGCTGTTTGTTTGTTTTTTGAGTGATGAGTGGATTGAGTGCAGTATTCACAGTTTGTCAGTTGTCTCAGTTTGCTATAGATGACTGAAAATGTGTATGTAAAATTTAATATTGGTTATGTCTGTACAATGGAATATTTTGGAGCAGTTTAACAGCTGTTTAATATATATATATATTTGTTTATCTTTTCCAAGAATTATTATTATTATTGTTGTTGTTGTTTTTTTCAACATTCTGTATTTACAGTTTGACCATTCAATTGGATGTGTGCTACACCAAGGGAGATTAAAACCACTCAACAACCACGTTAATGTAGTGAATTTCCTACAGATCCGCTTGTGAAAGCTTCTCCATCTGAGTCTCTCCTCCCCAAATAACCTTTACCCAGAGCTTGACAGATCGCCTCTCTCCTTCTTCTGCTCCCAGACCGCCCGAAAAATCAGAAATCCTGCGATCCCAATTAGGAGAAATCCAATTATCAGAAATCCAGATAGGTACAGTTCCTCGACGTCTTCCACAGACAGCTGGGACAGGCACACCAGCCTCCACTTGCCCCATGGATTGTTGCCGTGCCCAACCGCATGGGTGCCGTCCGGGCAGGAAGGGTCCTCTTCCCCGTTCCTTAGTGTGGAAAAAACTTTGTCGATCGAATCCAGGGACCAGCTGATCAGATCCATATTCAGAGTGCAAAAGAGCAGTAACATTTTGAATGATTTAAAGCAGAACAAAAAAATGAAATTAGCAAATAATAAAAAAAAACGTTCTTAAGGTTCGCATTGGATCCAGTTGGTCCAGAAGTTGTTTCTGCTGAAGGCAGAAGTGGCTGACTGCTCTCTCAGATTAAACCTGAAAAGAAAATCAAATAGTTTAATCATTTTTTAGCTTTCTAAAATCATCTTCCTTAATTTGACATTTCAAGACTCTAACGAAAGAACTATGAGAAAAAACAAAAACCACTTCATCATTGAACTTCTTAATCGTGCTGACTGATTATATTTGTACAGCATGTTGCTAAAAGCATTTTAGAGACAAAAAGAAAAACATCCACTTTCTGTGTCTGCAGGAACTAAACCCAAACATCGGCCAGAAACTTTAAAGTCTCCTGCTAAGATGCAGGATTAATTTTACAGGCAGCACATTTAAATTCTTCAGAAGGTTAAGTCTAATAAGAACGGCCCTCCACCCCCTCATCTTCTCAAGGCACTGCAGGAGGCTGCTTATAAAAATGCTAACAAATGCAACACATCAGCTCTGTCATCAAACAGTTTCCACATCCTCACAGAGAGTAAAACAACAACACACTCAAACACAAAGGTTGATAAATGTCAGCAGACATTCAATTATTTTGGTCTATAACAAGTATCGTCGTGAATAAAAAACAATGGAGAACTTTAAGTGTCATCCTTAAGACAAACTATTTGATTAATTAAAGGACTTCAGAGGGAAAAAGAAGACCTTGAAACGTTGACACACTCAACCCCTCTGTCTCTGTCACATTTACCCACTGAAAAGATCACACAGTTACTCGACTTGTTTCATGAAGCGCCATCTCTCTTTTCTCCACAGCTAGGGAAAACCACACTCAGCAAATAAACCATACGACTCAAAAATGGACAACCTATCCGGCAAAGGTCTTATCGAAAACCACGGAAGTTAGTGAAAAGGCTGAACGATGAGGTAAAAAAGATAATGGAGCTAGGTGTTCAGGAAACTGAATGGCATCTCAAAATTTGATACATATCCAATGCCTAGAATTGATGATCTGCTGGAAAAGATCGGAGCCGCCAATTCCATCGCCCCCCTCGACTTATGCAAGGGTTACTGGCAAGTACCTCTCAGCAACGCATGCCCACAATATACAGCATTCAAAACACCTGCTGGGCTGTTTCAATTTACAGTGATGCCCTTCGGTCTGCATGGAGCACCAACCACCAAAGATTGATGTACAAGGTGCTGCAGGGATGTCTCCACTGTAGTGCAGCCTATTTGGATGACGTGGTGATCTTCAGTCACACCTGGAAGGAACACCTTGAACACCTTTGTCTTGTCCTTGGAAAACTTCCAAAAACCAGTCTGACCTTAAATGTTGCCAAATTTGAGTGGGCCCAGAAAGAAAGCAGCTACATGGGGTACCTACTGGAAGGTGGTGATGTGCGTCCACAAGTGGATAACCCTTGTGCTATCTTAGATGACCCCACCCTTGCATTGACGTGTTCTCCCTACCATGACAAAGGTGGATAAAGGTGGAAAGATTTCATGTAATCCATTGAAACCATTGAAGATCACAAATCATTGAAGAAAAAAGGTTCAGAGCACTGTCTAGTGGGTCTAGATGACCCAACTCCCAACGTTAAAGTCCCTAGGATAGCACAAGGGTTAAGGTTGAAGCTATCCACATCTGCCCTCGATCATGCACCAAAAAAGAGGTACGATCCCTCTAAGGATTTGCTGCCTGGTATTGGCGGTTTGTCAATCAGTTTGCCACCATTGCAGATCCCCTCACTGCCCTGACAGAGAAAAGGCAGAAAAACCCAGTAACCTGGACAGGTGAGTGTGAAATGGCCTTTCAAACATTATAAGCTAAACCAGGGGTCGGGAACCTATGGCTCGCGAGCCATATATGGCTCTTTTGATGGCCACATATGGCTCGCAGACGAAAAATGTTTTAGTAGACTGCTTTGCACATGCGCGAACCGGTGACTGTCACCGGCGACTGTCACCGGCAACTAGAAGGCCGGTTCACAGTCATTTCAGTGTGAAAGTGGCAAAAATACATATCATGCTGTCTATTTATTTATCAATCCTACAGACAACGCAGATGAGGCAGAAACACTATTCAAGTGGGATTGCTGTATTTTATGTCGTAGTTATGTTGCTAACTAACTTTAGAAACCTTTTGAGGCTAAAGATGGCTAAAAGAAAAAAAGTTGATGAGTATCGTACTTTTCAGCAGGATTGGACAGATGAATTTGCCTTTGTGGAGAGAGCAGGTTCTGCAGTGTGCCTTATATGCAGTGATAAAATTGCATCAATGAAAAGGTCAAATATTAAACGACACTTCGACACACGTCATGCTGCATTTGCATCGAAATATCCTGCGGGGGACAGCAGAAAAAAAGCATGTCAAGAGCTACTGTCCAGAGTGGAAGCTAGCCAGCAGCAACTCCGTGTTTGGACCCAACAAGGTGACGGGAATTCGGCTAGTTTTGCTGCTGCTTTGGCAATTGTAAAAAACGGAAAGTCATTTACAGATGGGGAGTTTGCCAAATCTTTCATGCTTGATGTTGCCAATGAACTTTATGACAACTTTTCAGATAAAGACAAGATTACAAAACAGATAAAATACATGCCTCTGTCTGCAAGAACTGTTCACGATCGGACCATCATGATGTCAAATCAAATTGAGGCGACACAAGTGAAGGACATAAATGCGTTTTTTTCTCTCGCTCTGGATGAGTCAACAGATGTGAGCAATTTATCCCAGTTCAGCGTGATTGCAAGGTATGTTGCTGGTGACACAATACGTGAGGAAAGTCTTGCTGTTTTGCCTCTGAAAGGGACAACAAGAGGGGAGGATTTATTTAAATCCTTCAATGAGTTTGCTAAAGAAAAGAATCTACCGATGGACAAACTTGTTTCGGTGTGCACTGATGGTGCTCTGTGCATGGTGGGGAAAAACAGAGGATTTGTTGCGCTTCTTCGTGAACATGAAAAGAGACGCATCCTAAGTTTTCACTGCATCTTACATCAGGAGGCGCTTTGTGCTCAGATGTGTGGCGAGCAGTTTGGCGAGGTGATGTCACTGGTCGTTCGGGTGGTCAACTTTATTGTTGCCCGAGCTTTAAATGATCGCCAGTTTAAAGCCCTGCTGGATGAAGTTGGGTACAGTTATCCTGGTCTGCTTCTGCACAGCAACGTGCGTTGGTTGTCAAGGGGGACGGTGCTCAGCCGTTTTGCGGCTTGTCTGAGCGAAATCCGGACTTTTCTTGAAAGGAAAAATGTCGAGCATCCTGAGTTAGCTGACACGGAGTGGCTCCTGAAGTTCTATTATCTCGTGGACATGACTGGACATTTAAACCACCTCAATGTAAAAATGCAAGGCGTTGGAAATACAATCTTATCCCTGCAACAAGCAGTGTTTGCATTTGAAAAGAGGCTGGAACTCTTCATCGCCGACATTGAAACGGGTCGTTTACTGCACTTTGAAAAACTGTCAAAATTTAAAGATGCATGCATAGCAAGTGACCCTGATCGACATCTTCATCTTCAGCAGCTAGCAGGCTTCACATCTAATCTCCTGCAGTCATTCAAAGCGCTTTGGAGAATTTCGCGAGCGCACTCGTCTTTTTAAGTTCATCACCCATCCACATGAGTGCGCTGTGAACAGCACGGACTTGAGTTACATACCCGGTGTCTCTGTCAGAGATTTTGAGCTGCAAGCTGCTGACCTGAAGGCCTCAGACTTGTGGGTGAATAAGTTCAAGTCAATGAATGAAGATCTGGAAAGACTTGAACGACAGAAAGCAGAGCTGGCGAGCCAACACAAGTGGTGTTATGAAGAGTGGCTTAAAGGCGTTGTTCTGAAGTTCGCCACTAGAGGGCGCGGCCGTTTTTTGAGTTAATAAATCATAATTTGTAAGCAGAGGTGAACAGAGGAGTAAATGGCGAAGTTTCCAGAGCAGTTCAGTTTAATTAGCTCGTGTGTGCGTCCATGAGAGCAGTGAGCCCATTTTTCATGTTTATATTAGGGCAAAATATGTTGTTTATTGGTGTGGACATTTTCTGCTAACTTAACAAGTTAAGCTAGTTTTGGTTAGAAGTTTATTGGATGTATTTAGCTCCTACAATTATAAGTTTTCTTGGTATAATATTTTGAGTATTGATGCTATCGAGGTTTGTGGAATGTTATTAAGACTTATTATTATTGAATTTGGTTTATTATAATTGTATTATTTGTTTTTCTTCATTCTGTGTTTAGAACCACACACACACACACACACACCCAAACCCAAACCAGAAATATACATGTGCTGGACTGTAAAGCCAAACCCAGATTAAAAAAGGAACAGCAAGAAAGTCATCCTCTGGTCTGTCATTGCTTGGGAGAATACACACACTTGACCAGTGTGCTCTCTGCGATCATCCACATCCGAAACCCTTAGTAAAGACTGAAGTCTTCAATACAAAATCTGGTCCTTCGAGCCGGATAGGTTGATTACAGAGAGAGAAGATGAATTATGATCCCCAACAAGAAGGTGCACGTCCTAAGAGGACAGTGCGTCCACTAAGATGGATGACTGATTATCAAGCATATGCACTCCCATCTTCTGCTGGTTTGGAACAGCATCGATCCAGAGAGGGTTATGCCGAGATGACACCCCTCAGCCAGACTCCTAGCCCCACTGGAGCTGTGGGGCAGGCACCATTTTTCCCCAGTGTCCCACAGGAGTTCTTAAACATAGTGCAGAACCTGCAGGAGGACAACAGGCGACTCCAGATGGTGGTTTCAGACATGAAGAGGCAGATGGATCGTAACGCTGCTTTAAATGCATCAACTAGCCTGCAATTTGAACAGCGACCAGAGGGGGGCATTTCAACTGAGGAAACTTGGATCTCTACACGTCTGCCCACACAGTTGTCCTCCCTGGAACCACAGCAGCCCAAGTTACCCTCCACCACCGATGCAGAGGAAGAATGGTCGTTACCTCCACTTCCAGTGTTCCTGCCAAAAGACTTGTATGACCCCATGGAGGTACAAATGTTTCAAACTCCACAGCCACCAATCATTACCCAAGAGCTCAGCCACCACTTACAAGGATTACAAAAACAACAGAAATCAACTGCAACGACTGCAGCTCCTGCATTTCAATCACATGCAGCTCAGTCCACACCTATATTACAACCTCAATCTGGACCTAGTCCAGCTCCTAGCATGCAGTCAAAAGAAGCAATGTTGGCTCCCATCATGGCCACGGCTACAAAAGAGAAAATCTACAGGGGACCATTACCCTCAATCCCAGAGTTCACCAGAGGTGATCCAAGACAGTTTGCTAGATTGAAACTTGCCCTGGACAATATTCTCCCAACTGATGCCACGGAGAGATTCAAGTACCAGGTGCTGTGTGACCATCTTAAGTTTGAGGAAGCTCTACTCGTTGCTGACTCATACAGTAACTCACCTCGTCCCTATTCTGACACTACGGCTTCTCTCACAAAACACTATGGTCAGCCGCACCAGCTGTCACTACAGAGAATAGCAGAGCTGATGGATGAGCCTAACATTCGTTCAAATGACACATCAGGATTCCGAAAATTTGCCTTAAGAGTTCGTGCTTTGGTGGGCATGTTAGAGCAACTTGGAGATGATGGACACATAGAGCTACAATGTGGGTCTCATGTTGCAAGGCTTGCTCGTAAGCTACCCCAAGACCTGCGTGCTGCTTTCCGCCGTTACCTCTACCCACAGAAAGATGGAATACCATCACTGAGAGACTTTGCAGAGTGGCTGGAATATGAGCTGGTTATCCAAGAAGGTGGAGATCATTCAGACAGAGTAGAAGAGTCCCTGAGGGATAGAAACAGCATCAAAAGAGATAAGAGAGCTGCTAAGAGGACCACCACTGTTCTGCATGGTGCAACAGAGAAAGGCGCTCACGAAGAGCCCTCAGCTACAACCTCCACTGTGTCAGAAGTTCAAGAAAAGCCCAAAGCCTACTGCCCTTATTGCAGAAACACACTGCACTTCTTAGACCAATGCAGCAATTTCAGGATCTTGACCAAAGAACAGAAGTCCACTTGGATTAAATCTAATAATCTATGTTGGCGGTGCGGGCGGCATCATCAGGCTGCGCAGTGTAAAATATGCCAAGGGAAACACCTTGAGGCCTTACATGAGGTGAACCTCAGAGCCGCTGTACCTAAACCACCAACAGAACGAGCTAATGAGATGGAGAGGTCATCTACAGATGTCCTCTATCTAGACCGTCGAGCTGGCTGCAATCAAGTGCTGTTGAAGATAAGCAAAGTGCTGCTGAAGAATGGTAAACATACATTGGAGACGTTTGCCATTTTGGATGATGGATCAGAAAGAACAATCCTTCTTCCAGAGGCTAAGCAAAAGCTTCACTTACAAGGCACCGCAGAGAGTCTCACCCTACGAACAGTAAGACAAGGACTAAGAACGTTGCATGGAGCATCTGTGAAGGTCAAGGTCTCTTCAGCCAGCCAACCATACAGAACCTTCTCTATTGAGAGTGCTTTCACAGTAGAAGACTTTGGGTTAGCGGAACATTCTTACCCTGTGGAAGCATTAAAGAAAAGGTTTAAACATTTGAAAAACCTCCCCTTGGAGCCATTTACAAATGCTAAGCCATTACTTTTGATTGGCTCTGATTGTCCTCACCTCGTCACGCCCATAAACCCTGTCCGTTTGGGCCCACCTGGAAGTCCAGCTGCAGTCAAAACTAGGTTGGGTTGGACACTACAAGTACCAGTTCCCTCACCCCAGCAAACTGTCCAACCGCAGCAGTGTCTCTTCCTTTCAACCGTTTCTCCACAAGCAGAACTGTTCAGTCACATTGAGAAGCTTTGGCAACTTGACACTCTACCATATCGAAGTGAGAAGTCAGTGACCCGATCTCGAAAAGAAAAGGAAGCTGTGAATCTGCTGGAAGAAAAAACGATAAGAGTGAATGTAGCAGGAATACACAGGTATGCTACCCCCCTTCTTCGCGTCAGCAACATGCCAACACTCAAAGTATCACCTGAAGCAGTCCTGCCAAGTCTGCGCAGTACGGAAAAACGCCTCAGCAGAGATCCAGAAAAGGCACGAGTCTATCAAGCGGAGATGACAAGGTTAATAACAGCAGGCTATGTCAGAGAAGTAACAGAAGAGGAAGTGAGGACATCAAAAGAGTCATGGTTCATCCCCCACCACATGGTAACACACAACGGAAAGAACCGTGTTGTGTTCAATTGTTCATTTACCTACAGAGAGAAGAACCTCAATGTGCTGCTGCTACCAGGCCCAAATCTGGGGGCCTCTCTTCTTGGCGTCCTGCTGCGCTTCAGAGAACACTCCACCGCCATTAGCAGTGACATCAAGGGGATGTTTCACCAGGTAAGACTATTACCTGAAGATCAGTCATTGTTACGTTTCATCTGGCGAGACCTGCAGAGAGATACTTACCCTCAGGTGTACGAATGGCAGGTGCTTCCCTTTGGTACAACATGTTCACCATGCTGTGCAATCTATGCACTTCAGAGACTTGTACATGAAAACAGTAACCAGGGAGATTATTTGCGTGAGTCCATTGAGAAGAACTTCTATGTGGACAACTGGCTGCAGAGCTTTCCATCTCCTGAAGTGGCAAAGGACCAAGTGGAGAAAGTGCGCTCCTTACTTTCAGAAGGAGGATTTGAGCTAAGACAGTGGGCCAGTAACACTCCAAGTATCATTAGCCATCTGCCAAAGGAACTCAGGTCAGAGAACAGCGAACAGTGGCTGAATCATACTGATATGGACCCTCAAGAACCTGCTCTTGGTCTGCGTTGGATGTGCAACTCTGACACTCTGCAGTACAAGTCCCGACAGGTGGGGAGCAGTTCTCCTACGATGAGGAACATCTACAGAGTTTTGGCCAGTCAATATGACCCTCTTCGTTTTCTGATTCCTTTCACCACGAGAGCTAAAGTACTGGTTCAGCAGTTGTGGGGCAAAAACCGTGAATGGGATGACCCACTGTTACCAGGTGAGCTGCTCTCTACATGGATTGAATGGGAAGAGGAGTTGCAACAGCTGGAGAACATCAGTCTACGCCGTTGTTATTCAAGCCCAGAGATGGACAAAGCAGACAGTCAGCGAGAGCTTCACATCTTCTGTGATGCCTCCCAACAGGCATATGGCAGCGTGGCATACTTACGAACACAAGATGTTGCTAGAAACATTGAAGTTGCCTTTCTAACTGCTCGCTCCAGAGTGGCTCCTAAGCGGCAGTTGTCTATGCCACGCCTGGAACTATGTGCGGCCCTGACTGGAGCTCAACTTGCCAGCCTGCTGACTAAAGAGCTCACTCTGCCATCGTCCAGAGTTGTTTTGTGGACAGACTCTACAACTGTCTTAACATGGATTCAATCTGACTCCTGCCGTTTCAAAGTATTCGTGGGAACTGGGATAGCTGAAATTCAGGAACTGACAGAAAGCCAGTCTTGGAGATATGTGATGACGTCTGAAAACCCAGCAGATGATCTGACAAGAGGAAAACGGTTGCAGGACCTCACCAGTCAGTCCAGGTGGGCCTGTGGACCCTCATTCTTGCAGCTGCCTTCAGATCAATGGCCAGATCATCCATTTTTACCATGTGCAGACTCAGAAGAAGAACAGCGAAGATCCACAACTTGCTTAGCTGTTTCTACTGACCTGAAAACTCTGCCTGATGCTCAACAGTTTACCAGTTTTGACCAACTGGTGAAAGAAACTGCCAGGTGCCTTCACGGGGCGGCTGGTGACAACCTCACAACAGAGCATTACAAAAAGGCTGAGCTTAGTCTTCTGATATCTGCACAAAGAGACAGTTTTCCTGATGAGATTCAGTGTCTGACATCTGGAAAACCAGTCAGCTCCACCAGCCGTTTGGTTACATTGTCTCCAGAGTTTGATGAGTCACTTCAACTCATCAGAGTAGGTGGTCGACTCAGACGTTGCCCTGATTTGGAAGAAAATGTGATTCATCCAGTCGTCATGGACCCAAAACATCCTGTAACCAGACTACTCATCCGACAGGCTGACAGTGATTTAAAACATCCAGGAGCAGAGAGATTATTTGCAGAGTTGAGAAGAAAATATTGGATTCTGCACAGGAACACATTCTGGGAGATCTGAAAAATTTAAAGCTGCAGTTAAATGACATCATTAATAAACAAACACAATTTCAAATACAAAGGCTACGACTTGAAAGATTTGAAAACTCTAATAAATCTGGCAAAGTTCTGGCTAATCAGCTTAAAATTAATAGAGAAAAATCATCAATCACCTCTATTACGGACCAAACAGGAAATATCACTCATGACCCGGTCAAAATTAATAACGCATTTGAAAACTTTTATAAAAACTTGTACACACCACAGATCAATCCGTCAGAGCAAAGTATTGACTCATTTCTTAATAATGTAAACCTACCCAGGTTAAATGAGGATCAAATAACAAACTTAGACTCTCCGTTCTCGTTGTCTGAACTTCATGAAGCTCTGTTACTTATGCCTAATGGTAAAGCACCAGGGCCTGACGGCTTTCCTGCTGAGTTTTATAAAGAATTCTGGGAACAACTGGCACCAACGTTTTATGAAACGGTCACATCTATCAATGAAAGCCAATCAATGCCACCTAACATGAACTCAGCCAACATAATTCTTCTTCTAAAACCAGACAAAGATCCCAATAGTCCTTCAAGCTACCGCCCTATTTCTCTAATCAATGCAGACGTAAAAATTATCTGCAAAGCACTAGCACAGAGAATAGAAAAAATCACTCCTCACATAATTGACTTCGACCAAACTGGATTTATCAAAGGCAGACACTCGGATGACAATCTCCGAAGACTTGTTAATATAATAGATTTTGCCACCATTAACAACCAGGAAATGTCCATACTATCACTGGATGCTGAAAAAGCTTTTGACAGAGTAAACTGGAAGTTCCTTATTGCCGCCCTCCATAAGTTTGGTTTTGGAGAAGCATTCATCAAATGGATCAAAATATTATATCACAACCCCAATGCATCAGTTAGAACTAATAAACAGACTTCAAACAGGTTTTTTCTCGGAAGAGGAACCAGACAGGGCTGCCCACTCTCTCCTTCTCTTTTTGCTATATTCATTGAGCCTTTAGCTGCAGCAATAAGACAGAATGAAAGCATTAAAGGAATCAAAACTAAACACAGCCATCATAAAATTAGTCTCTATGCAGATGACATATTACTGTTTTTAAGTAATTTACATTCTGTAAATGAAACGGCAACAATCATTAATGAATTCTCCTCTATATCAGACTATTCCATTAATTGGAATAAGTCTGTTTTATTACCACTGAACAATAATGCGGAGCAAAGACTCACAATACCAGTTAAATCAGGAAATATCAAATATCTAGGTATCAATTTTTCCCCCAAACTATCAGAACTGGTGCAGCTAAACTACACCCCATTACTGAAAAACATACAGGACGATCTAACACGCTGGACCAACCTGCCTCTGTCCCTTATGGGCAAGGTAGCCACGGTAAAAATGAAAATCTTACCCAAAGTTAATTATCTCTTTTCAATGATTCCCACACAACCGCCACTAAAATGGTTCAAAACATTAGACTCATCCATATCAAGCTTTTTATGGAACAATAAACCTGCAAGAATTAGTCTAAAAACTTTAAAATCTGCAAAAAGCTGTGGAGGATTAGAATTACCTAATTTCCACAAATACTTTCTTGCAAATAGATTACAATACATCTTAAAATGGTTAAAAAATAATCCAGAAACCAACTCATGGTTAGACTTGGAACAGGCGTTATGTGGAAAGATCAACCTGTCAGATCTTCCATTTATTAGCCAAACAGTTAAAAAACAGGATTGTTTCAAAACTATTAATATAAACGCCACTTTAACAGCCTGGTGGGAATTTCTCAAAATATCAAAATCATCAATTCAACCGTGCAAAATGACACCCATCTGGAACAACCCAGACATCCTCATAAACAAAAAAATTATCCACTTCCCAGCTTGGCAAGCAGGGGGCATAAAACAACTAGAGCACGTAATTATTGATAGAAGATTCATAACTCCCCAGGAACTTCAAGACAAACATGGAATAAATAACTTCTTGGAATATCAGCAACTTAAATCAAGTATTACTAAAAAATTTAAATACAGAGACAACGATTTAAAGCTACCAGATGTAGTTACCACTCTGATCAATTTCTCAATGAATAAAATTCTCTCCAAAATATACAAACTTTTATGTAATTTAGATAATAACATTTCACTTCCGACAACAAAATGGGATGCGGATTTGAGCATCAGCACAGATGAAAGCTTTTGGTCAGAACTTTGTCTAAACACCTTTAAACTGACAAAAAGTCCAAATCTGCAGCTAATCCATTTTAAAACCCTTCACAGAATTTACTACACTGGACAGAGGATGTTCAAGATGGGCCTCAGCAACTCAGACATTTGTCAGCACTGTGACAGTAATCTACCCGACAATTACATGCATGCACTGTGGTTCTGCACGCCTGTCCAGGCTCTCTGGCAGCAGGTATGTGCCGATTTATCAGTCTGGCTTAAGGTTTCAATCACAGCTTCACCGTCACTTTGTGTGCTTGGTGACATGAGTGCCATCGATGTAGAAGGAGGATTAGGCTCTATCATTTTCATAACTCTTTGCATTGCTAAAAAAACTATTTTAACAAATTGGAAAAGCAAGAAAAATATAAATATAAGTCAACACAGAAATCTGCTGCTTGATCAGATCAGCTTGGAAAAAATGTCAGCCCAAGGTTCAAGTAACTTTGAAAGAATTCGGTCTCTCTGGTCTCCCATGGCTGACTCCATGACTTAGGGGATGGGGGGGCCTGGTCGTCGCTGCTCCTTGCCCTTCTGCCGTGGGCTGGGGTGGGGGCCGGGGCCTCCGGTGCCTGGCGGGGGGTGGTGGGGGCTCCGTTGGTCGGGGGGTCGGGTCCGGCGCCGGGGTGGGGCGGGCTGGGGCGCTGCGTGGTCCTCTGGGCTTGGGTGTGGGGGTGCGTGGTGGGGGGGGGGGGTGGTGTTCTGGCTTGGCTTGGGGGGGTGGTCCCTTTGCCTGTGCTGGGGGGGGTTGGCGGGGGGCGCTGCTCGGGGGGGGGGGCCCAGCGGCACTGGATGGGCTTCCCATCTACGCCTGGGGCTGGGATCAGCCCTTCCCTGGCTCTGGGGCGGGACGGGACAACCCTCTTGGGGCCCCCGGGCGCTCTGGGTGTCATCCGCTTCGGCTGCGGGGTCTGGGGTGGGGTGGGGTGGGGGGTCTTGTCGGCCCTGTCCTGTGGGGGGGCATTCTGGGGGAGGGGGGGGGGCACTATTGGTACGGGGCAGGGGGGGTTGACGGGTCGGGGTCTCCGCTGAGGCCATCGGCGGTTTCCCCGGCCGGTTGGCTGCCTCGGTCCCGTCGAGGCCTGACCAGAGCTCTTCTAGGGCCGGCGTTTGGGGGTGGGGGCCTGGGCTTGCTCCGGGGGGGGCCGGCGCTTTCTGGCTCCTCTCCCTCTGTGTGGGGTGGGTGGTGCAGGGCCTGGGGTGTCGGCGCCTCCGGGGGTGGGGCCCCTGGGCTGGGTGGGCCTGGCCCCCTTGCTGGGGGGGGGGGGGCGGGGGACAGCTGTTTGACCACCGGGGGACAGTCTACCAGCTGTCCCCAACTTACCCCCTTCCTCATATAATCTCATAATAGGGTGAGGGGGTGGGGGGATTAGCCTGCGATGGGCCTTGGGGGGGGGGGGTTTACTAGGCAGTGGCCCCCCCTCCTATGGCTGCCGTATGGAGTGGGCCCCCCCTCTTTCGGTTTTATTTGCACCTTAGACATGTAGGGCCCTTGGTAGAGGGGTGCTTGGACATCACTGCCAGCAAGCAGCAGATGTCCTCCTAGCACCCTACCCGCCAATTTTAACCGCACCTTAGACATTTAGGGCCCCTTGGTGGGGAGGGTGAGGGGACATCACTGTGAGTAATCAGGAGATGTCCCCTTAGTGCCCTACCCGCCAATTTTAACTGCACCCCCCTTAGTACACACACCCCTCCCCCCTCAATATATACATCCCAACATAAACACACACACATGCACACACACACCCTCTTAAACACACATATACGCACACACATTTTGCAAGGAAGGTGGGACCTAGGACCATCTGTCCCCTGCCTCTTCCCTGGTGGGGGGTACGGGCCCCTTTGGAGCGGCGGCCGTGTCCCCGGGGTGCCGGCTTCCTGGGCCCGGCGGTGCTCTCTCCGCGCGGTGGGGGGGTTCACATTACATCTGAGCCGGGGGTGTTGGTGTCCCTGGGGGGTGGGTTCTGGTCCTTGCTCCTGAGCGCTGGGCCCCGCCTAACTTCCAACTGTGGCCGAGCCTGGTCGGGCCATATTTACAACACCCCTTGTGGGCCCTCTTTTTTCCCCGGGGTTCCCCCCTCCTGGGCGGGGGCGGCGGGCCCCTGCCTTGCTCCTCCCTGGACCAACCGTGGGCCGGGCGGGTGGCTGCCTGGAGTGCGGGGCGGGTCTCCCTTGGGGGGTCCTGGCTCGTACCTGGGGTTGGGGCGGGGGGATGCCCGGAACTCCTGGGTGGTGGTGGGGTGCTCATCTGGGGCTGTGGGCGTCCCTCTCCGGTGGGGCCCTGCGTTGGGCTCTCCCGGCGCGGCGGGGGGGCTGTTCTCCTGGTTGGGCTGGGGCGGCCCTCTCTTTCCCTCTGTGCCTCCCTGCTCTCTGGCTCTGGGGGGCCTTGCGGCGGTCCTGCTGGCCCTGGCCTGGGTGGCGGGCTTGGTCGCCCGGGCGGCGGTTGTTCCCTGCCGGTTTCCGTGTGGCGTGGGGGGGATTCCGGCTGCCGCTGTTGCTGCGGTGGGGGTCTTGGGGTGGGGATGGCTGGGCGCTCTCCTTCCTTCTTTACACATTCCACCATCCATATTAGAAGAACATGAGCACTCACCTGAGCACGGGTGTTGGCTCACCTTTGCACTGGCGGTTTGCGTGACTGAATGACTGAAATGTTTCACACTAGTTGGTTTTAAGGCATAAGTATGCGTGTGAGCACTATCTGTTTTGTGTACATGTCGACAGATGGACAATTTTGCAACTAGCAGGTGTGTTTGACACTTGGGTGTGTGTGTGGACAGGCTCCGCCCTTTTTGTACTGCATTTGAGCCTTACCATGGTGATTAACAACCAGTAAACTTGTTGCTCTATGCTGCTTCATGGTCTTATCCCCCTTCCCCTCCTACTATCACCCTCCTTCCCCCCCTCTTTCTAACGTCCCTCTCTCTTCTTCCCCTCTTTCCTTTTCCGTCCGGTCCAACACCAAAGATCTTCAAACATGTTTGAAATTAATAAAGTTTGGCCTCAATTACAAAAGGGGTTTATTCAGACATACCTTTGGTTTGTCTGAAGATTAATAACCCCTCTTGTTAAAGTAAAATATGTCCAACACAAGAGGCCCTCAGCTCTCATCTGTTTGCCCAGCTGTTGGACAGGACAAGGTAAAAAAAAAAAAAAAAAAAAAAAAAAAAAAAAAAAAAAAAAAAAAAAAAAAGAAAATATTGGATTCTCCTGGGCCGTGAAGCAGTAAGGCGTGAACAGCGCTCCTGCCCCGAGTGCCAAAGATGGAGAGCACAACCAATTACCCCGAAAATGGCTGACCTTCCTCTGTCACGGCTCAGACTTAACCAGCCACCATTTTTCTCTACCGGCGTAGACTGTTTTGGGCCAATGCAGGTGAAGACTGGTAGACGGAACGAGAATCGGTGGGGCCTGCTATTCAAATGTTTGACAACTCGAGCTGTTCATATCGAAGTACTTTCAAGCATTAACACAGATTCCTTCCTGATGGCTTTAAGAAGATTTGTCTCTCGTCGTGGGAAACCAGCTGAGATCTTGTGCGACCAGGGCACTAATTTCCGTGGCGGAGAACGAGAGCTACAAGAAACATTCAATGGTTTACATCCCACATTACAAGCTCAGCTAGCAGAGCATCAGATAAAGTTTCGCTTCAACCCCCCGAATGCTCCTCACTTTGGAGGATCCTGGGAGCGCGAGATCAGGTCCATAAAAGTGGCTTTAACCTCTTCGCTGGGTTCTCAAGTAGTAAGTGAGGAAATCCTACAGACTGTGTTGATTGAGATTGAGGGAATACTCAACTCAAAACCTTTGGGTTACATTTCATCAGATCTGGCTGACCCAAACCCCATTACCCCAAACCTGTTGCTGATGGGGCGGCTCGACCCTTCTCTGCCACAAGTGATCTACCATGACTCAGAGCTTCTTGGACGGCGACATTGGAAGACCTGTCAAGTGCTATCTGATCGATTTTGGACTCAGTTCATACGTCACTATCTCCCAACACTGCAGACCCGTTCAAAGTGGCAGAAAGACACTTCTCCCCTTCAATCAGGAACTGTAGTGATGGTAGTTGATCCCCAGCTGCCAAGGGCTTCATGGCCTATCGGAAGGATCTGCAAGATATTCCCAGGAGCTGACGGTTTGATCCGTACAGCAGAAGTTAAAGTAAAGGACCGGACGTACATGCGACCAGTGAGACGCCTCATCCGACTACCTGCTGACGCGCAAACAAACGAACAGTAAACCCTGCAGCAAACTTGCTGTGCAAGTTTGGGGGCGGCTGTTATGAAAAGTGGCTTAAAGGCGTTGTTCTGAAGTTCGCCACTAGAGGGCGCGGCCGTTTTTTGAGTTAATAAATCATCATTTGTAAGCAGAGGTGAACAGAGGAGTAAATGGCGAAGTTTCCAGAGCAGTTCAGTTTAATTAGCCCGTGTGTGCGTCCATGAGAGCAGTGAGCCCATTTTTCATGTTTATATTAGGGCAAAATATGTTGTTTATTGGTGTGGACATTTTCTGCTAACTTAACAAGTTAAGCTAGTTTTGGTTAGAAGTTTATTGGATGTATTTAGCTCCTACAATTATAAGTTTTCTTGGTATAATATTTTGAGTATTGATGCTATCGAGGTTTGTGGAATGTTATTAAGACTTATTATTATTGAATTTGGTTTATTATAATTGTATTATTTGTTTTTCTTCATTCTGTGTTTAGAACCACACACACACACACACACACCCAAACCCAAACCAGAAATATACATGTGCTGGACTGTAAAGCCAAACCCAGATTAAAAAAGGAACAGCAAGAAAGTCATCCTCTGGTCTGTCATTGCTTGGGAGAATACACACACTTGACCAGTGTGCTCTCTGCGATCATCCACATCCGAAACCCTTAGTAAAGACTGAAGTCTTCAATACAAGTGGGAAGAAATGAAAACACTTCAACCCGCAGACCAGCTGATTCTCAAAACTTGGAACGCGCTGCCTGTCACATTCTTCACACTGCAGCGTGTGAGTGTCGCTGTATTGACGATGTTTGGCTCCACGTACGCATGTGAGCAGTCCTTTTCACATCTTAAAAACATTAAGACCAATGTACGATCTCTTCTAACCGACGGAAGTCTCAACGCCTGCATGAAGCTCAATCTCACATCTTATCAGCCAGACTACAAGAGCATCAGCAAAACAATGCAGCACCAGAAGTCGCATTAATTATAAGAAATGCTCATCATTTACTAGCAACAGCATAGCAGTGTTATTGAAAAGAATCCACAGACTTATTGTAATTTAAAAATGTTGAAAATACATCAAATGCACACATTCACTTGTATTTGTAGTTTTAAACATATTGTAGCGGACTGAGTTTGACTGTTGTTGGGTCGCGTTCCAAGTTCTGGAGTTCATTAAACGCATCATGCAGAGATCTGATTGGCCCTCAGTTGTGTCGCTCAGCTTGTCATTGGGGGGTTTGGAGCAATGGGGTTCAGCTATGGGCCAAATAAGGGAAATGGGAGGGCTGACGCGGCAGGCAGCGAGAGAATAAAAAGTTGTGGAGAAGCGCTCTCGGTGGGAGAGATTCAGGAGTTGCTGAACAAGTTGTACGGTGTTTGTTACGGCCTGCGACCAGAATAAAGAACATTAAAAGAGGTTAAGTCTCCGTGCCTCAGTGTGGAAAAGGAGCGCTACATTATTGTATGGCTCTTTCGAAATTATATTTAGAAATATTTGGCGTTTATGGCTCTCTCGGCCAAAAAGGTTCCCGACCCCTGAGCTAAACTGTGTTCTTATCCTGTGCTCAAGAGTCCTGACTTCAACCAAAGGTTCCTGGTCCAAGTAGATTTACACAAAGCTCGGACGGCATCATAATTAGTTTGTTTGGTCTACCCAAAAGTTAGTGACCAACCCCGCAGGTCGTGTGACTCACCTGTCGTTAAGTTTGTATTTTATTTTTGAGGTAGATTATTGGGATTTTTGTAAATAACATTGCTCCTCTGCATTGATTGTGTGGCCTGACAAGCTCTTCCCTGAGGAACCAACGACACTTGATATTCATGCAGGGCCACCATTCAGATCTGGCCATTTTTTTACCTGCGGTCAGCTCGTATCCACCCTTAAGTGCAGTTGTGACAGTGTGTGTTTTATTTTTGTGTAACTTTGATTCCCTGTTCTGGACTGTGATGCCGTCAGCAGAAGTTTCAATGAACTCGAGCTCCTTATGGACGTGATCACAGAACAAGTAATAGGTGTGAGTCTGACAGTTATGGTACAGTTATGGGGGGGGGTCATCCGGGGTGCACATAATTAAGAGAGACTACAGAGGGGAGAACATGACACAGTGCCAGAGGTGAGCTCCCATGAGTGACAAGCCTCTCATGGGATAAGCATGTGGGGCCATGTGACTTAAAGCAGGAAGACGCCACACAGAAGGGAGTCATGGTAACAGACAGAGTCAGACTTGAGAAAGGGTCACCGAGGTGGATTAGCAGAGGGGTGTGGCTGTGACGCACCCTTCTCTGAGATAAGTACCCTTTCTTACTTTTTTACATCAAAACAAGCAGTGCTAAAAAGGAACTAAAAGCAGACCTTTATTTTCTCCAGGAGAATCTATTTAGATCCCCAGAACCTGTTTTATGGTTGTTTCATGTTTTATGGTTTTAGAGCTTTTATTGATTTATTTTTTATGATGCTTAAATCAGACCTCTGGTTATTGTAAATGGATGAGGACTCCTCGCGATTGATGGAACTTTGGACTCCAACTTGGTAAAAGATGTAATGACCCATGTGGTCATTTGTAAATTATAATAAATTTTTATCCCTCTTCCAAGGCAGCTCCATTAATATCCTGTTTGCAGCTGATCTAGCTGATCGTATCTGCCACCTTGTCAAACTGCCAAGACCAAGGCTTTTTTATTTTCATTTTTGGTTTACAATTATTGGTTTAATTTAATAAGAAATTAAGAAATAGCTTTAATTTGACTGAATTAAGTTAGAATGTTTTTCTACAACTTTGAGTGCACACTTCCTAGTTATTGTGAACATTTCAAATCAATCTTTATTTATAAAAAAAGCGCTTCTCACACATTGCGCAACTCGAAGCGCTTTAACATTTAAAAGAAAAAGAAAAAAACACTATCACAATAAAAACCCAACCCAGCCTTCACCCTTCCCACTTCCCTCCTTTAACACATACGACCCATGACCCCACACACAAGGAATACTGATAAAAGTAACTACTAAAAGAAATTTAAGGCTTGGCTCTGCTGTGACGAAACAGTATTTTGGGAATCCATTCATACCAGAAGCCAGACCGGGACAGCAAGGGGGTCCACTTCACAGCCATGGGGCTGCAATGTTGAACTCCAACTGATCCAGCAAGGGTGACAACCACCAACCAAGCCAGCAAGGCCTGACGGAAAAGATCCCCACAAGAAACACAAAAGATCTATATAAAAACATAAACTTGAGAATAAGATTAAGTGCATAAAATAAAATTAAATACATAAAAGAATTTATACTAAAACTAATAGAATAAATAAGATCAACTAAAAGCGAAATAAAAGAGATGGGTCTTGAGCCTCTCCTTAAAAACCTTTACAGACTCTGCGGCCCTGAGGTTCTCCAGCAGGCTGTTCCAGAGGCGAGGATCATAATGGCAGAACGAAGCCTCACTGTAAGTTTTGGTCCTCACCTTAGGGACAAGTAAAAGGCCGGCACCGGAGGACCTCAGGGTCTGCAAGGGCTTATACTTTAAAAGTAGATCATTTACATATCACAGAGGACTGTGGGCTGCAGCCTGCCGTCCACCACTGACATCTATACGACCAGATGCAGGAAACGGGCCTCCCACATCCTGAAAGACCCCACTCACCCCTCACACCCTCTGTTCTCCCTGCTCCCCTCAGGTAGGAGACTGAGGGGCATAAAGAGCAGGACCACCAGACTGAGGAACAGTTTCTTCCCTGAAGCAGTCAGACTGCTGAACTCCGGTTGAGCACTGCACCCCCCCCCCTTCCATGGACGACAAGCTAATTCTCAAGTGCAATATCACAGGGCTGTGCAATACTGTCACCGGCTGGCCTTTGAGCAGTGGGAGTGTAGGAAGTTCTCAGAGGTCAGGTTAAATTAGTAGAGATATTTATTTGTCCAACACATTCACAAACGCAAGAGGCCTCGCCACTGATATTACAGGTGGTTTAAATACTAATTAAGCATACCATCTCCTCCTTCCTGGAGGGAGGTTTACCTTTACTGAAATCTACAATTCATATAAAAAGGCTACATTCTTTATTCTAAATTCCTTAAACAAATTATAAAATCAAATTCATTTTTATTACTCTAATTTAAAAAATCAAGTAGAAACATTAAAACAACAAATATCTCCCAAATACAATGACTTCCCCCCCTCAGGCCTCTGAATAGATTCTCCTGGAACCTTAAATATAGCTCTGTTCCTAGGGGAAGGGTTTTGCTGGAGCACACTGGAAAAGACAAAAACAGGTGAGTACATCTTGCAGTCACATCTTAACCCAATTATAATGAAACTAACATTCCTTTCTTCCAGGTAGCTGCCAATTCATCTACATACCACACAGGAAAAAATAAAATCATGCAAACCCCAATAAACCCTTATTCAAACCTATAAAATGTGACATTTATTTCTGTTTTAAGTGTTACTTTTTAAAATGTTGTGTGCCCACGTACCATACCTATAACTTTAATAAGGTAACGAAGGAGATCTTTGTTACAAATACTTAATATAATATACTGTGCAATTTGAAACATACTTTCTGTGCAATACTCATCAGGAAACACACCGTAACATATTGATATCACATTGATATTATATTATTAATTTATGTCTGAATGTAAACGGCTGGCCCGGGACCAGAGAGCCTAATTTCGTTTTATCATGTGATAAAATGACAAAGATTTCCTGATTCCTGATTAAATAAGACCATTAAAACATTTGTAAACCATTAAAGGAATCTAAAAATCAATTCTGTATTTCGCAGGGAGCCAATGCAGCGATTTAAATAATGGGTGTAATCTGTTCCTGCCCTCTGGTCCTTGTCAGGACTCGTGCCACAGAGTTCTGTAGAAGTTGTAAGTTTGAAAAATACTTTTTGGATAAACCAGAGAGCAGGGCATTACAATAATTTAAATGACTAAGAATAAAAGCAAGCATCAGCACCTCAGATGATAACGTCCTATCGTAAAGACACTTTAAGATACTTAATGTGTGGCATAAAATTTACCTCAGAGTCAAAAATTATACCCAGCTTTCTCACACAGTGAGATGGTTTAAAATTCTGAAGATGTGGTAAAATCATCGCTCTCGTCTTCAGAACTGATGTTTAAATTTGGGTTTACAATCTTGTCTTTAGAGTTTAATCTGTTCCATCAGGGAAAAACTAAGTATTGTACCTAAGGGGAAAATTTGCATTACGATAAGAAGTTTTTAATGATACTTCATTATTTGTGAAAAACATAACATAGCGATCACAACAAACTAACACAACACAACAACATCTATCTTTTGAACCTCTTTTGAGATCACGAGGTGCTGGAGCCTATCCCAACGACTTGTGGACACTCATGGACTGTATAGGAGAACTGGACAGAGTAATTCCTCTCCCTTGGCATTCCAAACAGGAAGTACTGTGGATTGAAGCTTTTTTTCACCTGTTTTTAATAATCTTAATTTTTCATAAATATGTTGAATGCAAATTATTCAAGCTATAAACTGACTAATCGGATGCCTGAATAAAAGTATGTGGTTCCCACTGGTCCTCATATCCAGTGTTCTAAACATTCAGATATTGTGTAGCTCTCTTTCAAATGGTAAGCGTGTGGCCTTCCAACAAGCTCACTCCTGATTGGTGAGAGTGGTTGCTATTGAAACATTGTCTCAAAACCAATCACTGGCTCCAACATGGCGGTGTCTGTATTGTAAAAAATGGCAACTGAATTCACTTGGGACTAAACCCTTATTTATGAGTGATGTCACGCTCACTCTGTCTATTTCTCATTTACAGTCAATTGGTTCACTCTGAACAGGTCTCCAGTCTGTTGCAGGCACACAGTCAAAACTAAAGAAGATTCAGAATCACCAATTAACCTGTGAAGCAAATTTTTGGACTGTGGGAGGAAGCGGGAGTGATCGGGAGAAAACCCACACGTGCATGAGGCGAACCTGCACAGTCCACATGGAAAGACCACAGCCAGAATCTGAACTGAGGCTTTCTCACTGTGAGGCGAGAGTGGTCACCACTACACTACCATGCAGACCACGCGCTAAGATAAAACTCTAAAGTGTGTAATCATTTAATGCATCTGATTTGATCCTTTTTAAAATTTTGGAATGTGATGTTCTGCTGCTGAATCTTTACGACTGCCCTGCTCTAACATCACTGCAACAAAAAGAATCTTTTGACCAGCAGAGGGCGCTGGAAGCACGGAAAAAGGATTGTTGGAGAGGTCTGCTAAAATATACAACTTCATTGATCCTCACTTAGAAATTGGAGAACACTTAATCTGGTTTGTTAAAATAGCCCAGACGTTAATAAGATAACATTTCTGTTATAAACTGCTGACTTTTACTTTTAAAAGATCATTGTTCACAGAAGAAAACTTTAAATATTTGCTCTGTTATTCTCATAAATGATGTGGGTAAAATGCATGGGGGAGAAAGGATCCATTTAGACCAAAAATGTAAAAAAGACAAAGAACAAATCATGAAATGTCTTCAAATCAAATAAAAAAATGGAAAGAGAAGTTTAATCAATCATTTATTTTATAGATTGACATTAGAAAAACAATCAATGGTTCAAAAACAGATGGATTTGCTGATTTTATTGAAACAAAATACTCTGAACTAATACAGAAAATATTTGGCAATGAACCGATACAGGAAGGAAAAACAATTTTTTGCACCAACTATTACTAGTGTGTGATTGTGTGTGTGTGTGAATGTGTGACTGTAAACCGCTTGAGGCCTTCCAAGAAGGTTGTAAAGCGCTAAATAAGTATACACCAATTAACATTTAGTAATTAATCAAGAACAAATGGTAAACAGTGATTAACATTCAAAGTGCTTTTCAAGGCTGTAATTGTGATCCACCAATGGAGTAATCTAGGCCCCACAAAACTATCAGCAGCACTTTAAAGTCAATTCTAAACAGCGCTGTTAGAATGGCTCAGGCCCAGGGTTTGATTCCCAGGGGCCACAATGAGCTTTATCCAGTGTGGGTCTTTAAGCAAGACCCTTCGCGCTACTACCTAACTATGTAGACACAAGGGGGGCCAAATCTTGGTCCCTCTGTGCCTGTCCCTAGCTCGGTTAAAATACAGAGTTGTATCAGGAAGGGCATCCGGCGTAAAACTCTCTCCCTAACCACCAGTGAATCAGTGAAAGCTGATTCACTGTGGCGACCCCTGAAGGGATATGCTGTAAGGTAAACAACAACAACAACTATTTGTCAATGCAAAGTCCTGAGAGCGGGAATGATTTGGTCACTTTTTCTGGTCCAAACTCTGGCATTCTGAACGAGACAGAAGACTGTTCCAGATGAAGGCACAAAGTAGCTACTCTACATCTGAACATGCATGATTGAGACGATAAAAAGCTCAAAGTGAGGCTGAACCTCAGCTCGAAGTCTGCTTTGACTTCACGATTTGTAAGTCCACTTTTGGTCTCTAACCCCCAACCTTCTTAAAAGACCCAACCCAGCAACCGGGATCCACTGATCACAGGTCGACCACTCAACCTATTAACATCAACTTTTCAATTATTTTAAAGTAGTTTTACATAGAGGTTTTCTACCAAAAGTTACACGGTTGGATTCAAACAATATTATCATCACATTTAATTGTTTATAATTTTTCTGAACGCTTGTCTAGATTAAATTTTGTTTGGATTCAGGTCAGGGTAAATTTTACCATCCCATTTAAATTTGTCAAACTTTTTCAGCTCCTGTTTAAGATAATTAAAAACTCTCATTTTAGCTCTCCGCCTGTTTTCTTCAGGAACATTTTCTTCTGGTCTCAGCTGCTCCATAACTTGCGATTCCTCTTTAAACAAATTGCTCAGACTCTCAACCTCAGCACAGCCGCCGTGTGCCCAACGCTTTCTTTCAGTCGTGTCTAAACCAAACAAATCACTGCAAGATCTGCAAGGATCCATCGGTCTTCCTTCACTGATATTGAAAGCCTCACATTTAACATTGGAGGGTAGCTGGATATTTCTACTAAAATATAACTTTTTTTGTTTATCTGGATAATATGTCATTACAGCATCGGATGCTAATCTATGCCAGTAACCAAAACAGGACGCAGCAACCAGTATTTCTCCAGCAGGACGACCACGCGTGGACATGGAGACCCCATAATATCTGCAGGAATCGCACATCTGAGAGACGCAGATGGTGGAGGAGAACAAAATCTGGGAAGAAGTTCTTTCTTTCATTTGAAGAACGACAGTCTGGAGTCTGTCTTTAATCAGGTCTTCTTTTTCTTGTCCGTAAAGACGGACAACCTGTTGGAAAAAGGATCCAGATGTGAGCAAAAACATCACCATCCAGAAGACTTCCTGACATTAAAATCCAGTATTTTTCAATCCACTATATGTAGCTCCTGTTATTGGAGTCGGAAGTCCGAATTATTAAATGATTATGTAAAAGCTTAAAGCTGTCAAAGTTCTCTGATACGCTCAGAAGCCATTTTGATTTGCTGACTCTAGTTTAGTTTCATTTTTCTAGAAAGGCCTCCTGAAGTAGGAGGGACTCCAGGAAGGTGTGACGCAGGTAATGTTTGTGATCCTGCTGGACTACCAATACAGCAGAAGTAGAAACAAAGATCTTCTATCTGTTACTTAGAGGTCTAAAACACCAAATATGAAGAAGAAAAAAGTTTCAAAGATGTTTGTTTAACTTTCTATCTACTGTTATCTGTCAGGAAAAAAAGACAGAAACCTCATGAAGAATTATTCAATCATCAGAGAATATCCTACCATGTCTAGCAAACAGGAAAAAGGACTCCTCCTGGGAAGTTGAGTGGAATAAAGTCGGAAGGGTTCAGGGTATTCATTCTCCAAATATTCCAATGTGTCGTCATCATCACCCAGGAGATTTCGTGGTGAAAACGGTGGAGAGTTGATCAGTCCCAGAAAAAACAGGCAGTGAAGAATCTAGGAATTGAAGGAAAACACAGAAACGCATCATTTCCTATTTTTTAGTCTTGCTTGATCATGGTTCCATTAAAACCCACCTCATCCACCAACATGGACGTGTCCTGCCGAGTCAGGTTATTCAGATCAACCATCGTGGTTATGAGGATGAAGGCATTCCTCCTGAAAACCTCTCCATCTGACAGATATTCAATCCTGCAATGAAAACATTTCAGGAATCTGGTCTAACTACGACGTTCTACAGCAGATTATGGAAGAATAGGTCAGGAAATCTATCAACTCACTGTTTTTCTTCCTCTTCGTCCGCCTAAAGCAAAAGATGGATAGAGGAAAGGTTATAAATATGTGGAACATGGAAGATGAAAATTGTGTTAAAAGGTTATAACAGATGAAAGATGCTGCTCACCATTGTGTTGTCCTTTTAGATAAAATTTTACTTTTTTCTGAAGTTTTCTCTGGTGTGTCTGAAGTTAGTCGACTCAGAGCTTCAATTGAAAACGTTTCACAGTAAATGAAGGTTTGAAGTTTTGTCTCCGCCTCTGAATCCTTCAATCATTGACTGGTTTCAGTGCACAAGTTTAAACAAAGCAGGAAGTTCCCCGGCTACACAAGGCGGGGCAAAAGAGAGAAGGCTCTGGGGTAGAAAAAGTCAAGTCTGCTCGGTGTCAAGTTACGGAAACTGTTTGGAAAAGGAAAATATGCCAAAAAATAAAAGACTTGTTTTATTGTTGATGATATGACTGAAGGTCTGACAGCAGAGCTACAACTAAAGTCCTCTGCAGGTTAGTTAGTTCTGGTTCACAGTTCAGTTTTGTTTTACAGTGAAAACAAAACTTAAGACAATGATGACTCGTTCATTTCAGTAGAATTTGTCTTTTTTTTATTTGTCTCTTGAATGTTTTGCTGCTCAGGTCAGATAAACAGCTAAAATCCTGTCCTGGTCTGTGTTTAAGTGTTTGAGGGTTAGAAGTGGTCCCAAAGTGAAACATATTTCAGAATTAAACAGCTGATTTCTCTGAACCAAAAGCAGGTGAGTGCTGTTATACGTCAGACACGGAGGTGGGAGCATCATGGTTTTAGTTTTAATGTAAGAATTTACATTGTTTTTGATACCAAACTCACATCTTTGTTCATTTTAGAGGAAATTTCAAAAAGCTGTGTTTAATGAATTAAATCTTGATCTCATAGATGGGATCTAAAGGTTTTAGGATTTCCTTATGTTTCTGTCATCTCCTGGCTTCTCCAGGAGGTCTCTAATCTTTACAACACTCAGCTCCTCTACCTTTGGGATTTTGAGGGTTCTTCAGGAACTGCAGAGATCAGATTTTGTTCTAGGAGCATCTCTTCCAGGTTGGGGCTTGGTCATCACAGAGATCTCTACCAGGTCCTCATGGTTTAACCTGGTTTCATTTAGGACCATTCTGTGCTGTGACTTCAGAATCTGAAATGTTGTTCCACCCTGAAGCTACAGAACCCAGACATGACACACAGTTCTGTAGGGATGTGAAGAACTGTCCTCCATTCAATCTCCAATTAGGTTTTTTGTTTACTTTAGTGACTAAATCCTGAAAAAACTTGTTCTTTCTGCTTTATGTGGTTCTTGATTCTCTGCTCTGGTTTTTCTGTTCTGCAGAGCTCACATATGAAGTGAGGAGGGGTTCTGTTTTCAGAGCGGTTCACACCGGTGTTGGTTGAAGCTCATCATGAGTCCACGTGAGAAAGAGCTTCAGATGGTGTGAGCTGAATACATTCAGGATCTGAGTGCAAACAAGTTGATAACAGCTGAAAATCAGCCTAGAAGTCTTTGTGTCAGAATCATCTTCAACCAGGAATTCAGGAACTTGGAAGAACACGAGTTCTGCTTCTCTGTGCTGCAGAACTTCCTGTTACAGAAACGGAGACTGAAAAATGTCTGATGGATTCTGGTTCATGTTCAGTTCCACACAAAAAGAAGGACACAAAAGTTTTTTACGTTTTTACATTTTATTTACCACACTCTATACATTAAAGTCACATAAATATATACAATGAATTTCTGTCTTTTTACTCCTTTTGAGTGGAGATTGTGATCAAAGATTTAAAGTAAAAGACTTTTTTCTAAAATCTTTGGAAAATAAAAACTTGCGTTCTGACAAGGGTCGGAACGCAAGTTTTAGTTTACGTTTTTTCATTTTCTGTGTGTTTGTTTAATATTTCTTAAACATAAATATATTTTAATTTTAATTGACTTGCAAATGTTGAATGGCTGCTGCTTGTCAGAAAATCTTTTAAAGCTGCTGCTAATTTTAGGTAGCAACAATTCTTGTTTCTGCTCTGACAGTTAAGGGGAAAGTTAAGGGTTAAATATATCACCATTATCTAATGTCAAATCAGTGTCTTCCTGATTTAATATTAGATAACGTATTTTCAGACCTTAAGTTTGAGTTTAGCTTTGCTTAAAAAGAAATTCTTATTTGTCCTTTTATTGAGTTTTGACACATCAGCAACTTCATTTTATTGAATCTTAATCTTTTAAGTTACTGCTGTAACCCTTGTGCTATCCTAGGCACTTTAACATTGGGAGTTGGGTCATCTCTGTCTTTTCTGGTGTCCCCCAAGGTTCTGTCCTTGGTCCTCTTCTTTTCATTACTTATCTTCTACCCCTTGGCAATATTTTCCGTAAATTTAATGTTAATTTTCACTGTTTTGCGGATGACACCCAGCTCTATGTATCAAGTAGACCTGACTCCTCTCTTCCACCCTCCTCCCTCCACTCCTGTCTATCTGAAATCAAAAACTGGTTCACCTCAAACCTTCTTAAACTCAATAGTGATAAAACCGAGCTACTTCTCGTCGGTTGGAAATCCACCCTCTCAAAAGCAAAAGTGTTACTCTTTCCATTGATTCATCTTCTGTCTCCCCCTCCCCTCAGGTGAAGAGTCTGGGTGTCATCCTAGATAGCTCCTTATCTTTTCAGTCCCACATCAATGACATTACTCGGTCAGCACATTTCCATCTACGTAACATTAATATTAATCGTCTACGCCCCTCCCTCACTGTCCCCTCTGCTTCTATCCTGCTCCACAGTCTGGTCACTTCCCGTTTAGACTACTGTAATTCTCTCCTCTTTGGTCTCCCCCAAAAAACCCTCAATAAGCTCCAACTGGTCCAGAACACAGCTGCCCGCATCATCTCCAGATCCCCCTCCTTCAGTCATATCACCCCGGTTCTCCACCAGCTGCACTGGCTTCCCATAACTTCCAGAATCCAATTCAAACTCCTCCTGTTCACCTTTAAGGCCCTCCATAACCTGGCTCCTCCTTACCTCTCCGACCTCATCCATATTAAAACCCCCTCTCGTTCTCTTCGGTCCTCCTCCTCTGTTCAGCTCTCTGTTCCTCCGGCCCGTCTTGTCACCATGGGAAGCAGAGCCTTCAGCTGCTCTGCTCCCAAACTCTGGAATTCCCTCCCTCCTGACCTCCGTAACATAAACTCTCTTTCAACATTCAGATCAAAACTCAAAACTCATCTGTTTATTTCTGCCTTCCCTTCTTGATTCACCTTCGATTCTTGTCTTTTATATTTATATTTATTGTGCTTTTAATGTCTATTTTTAACCTTTGTCTGTACAGTGTCCTTGAGTTTTGTGAAAGGCGCTTTAAATAAAATGGATTATTATTATTATTATTATTATTATCTAGACCCACTACAGTTCGCTGAACCTTTTTTGTTCAATGATTTGTGATCTTCACTGGTGTCCGTGGATTACATGAAATCTTTCCATGAAACCCACATCTTTCATAAATGATGTGGGTTAGATGCATTGTGGGAGAAAGGATCCGTTTAAATCAAAAGCAGAACTATAGAACTCAAGACAAAGAATAAATTCTGAAATGTCTTCAGAAAAAATACACAAAATGCACAGAGAAAAGGTTTAATCAATCATTTATTGTACAGATTGACAAAAGAAAAACAATCAATGATTCAAAAACACATGGATTTGCTGATTTCAGTTAAACAAAATACTCTGTGAACTAATACAGAAAATATTTGGCAATGAACCGATACAGGAAGGAAAAACAATTTTTTGCACCAACTATTACTAGTGTGTGATTGTGTGTGTGTGTGAATGTATGACTGTAAACCGCTTGAGGCCTTCCAAGAAGGTTGTAAAGCGCTAAATAAGTATACACCAATTAACATTTAGTAATTAATCAAGAACAAATGGTAAACAGTGATTAACATTCAAAGTGCTTTTCAAGGCTGTAATTGTGATCCACCAATGGAGTAATCTAGGCCCCACAAAACTATCAGCAGCACTTTAAAGTCAATTCTAAACAGCGCTGTTAGAATGGCTCAGGCCCAGGGTTCGATTCCCAGGGGCCACAATGAGCTTTATCCAGTGTGGGTCTTTAAGCAAGACCCTTCGCGCTACTACCTAACTATGTAGACACAAGGGGGGCCAAATCTTGGTCCCTCTGTGCCTGTCCCTAGCCCGGTTAAAATTCAGAGTTGTATCAGGAAGGGCATCCGGCGTAAAACTCTCTCCCTAACCACCTGTGAATCAGTGAAAGCTGATTCACTGTGGCGACCCCTGAAGGGATATGCTGAAAGATAAACAACAACAACAACTATTTGTCAATGCAAAGTCCTGAGAGCGGGAATGATTTGGTCACTTTTTCTGGTCCAAACTCTGGCATTCTGAACGAGACAGAAGACTGTTCCAGATGAAGGCACAAAGTAGCTACTCTACATCTGAACATGCATGATTGAGACGATAAAAAGCTCAAAGTGAGGCTGAACCTCAGCTCGAAGTCTGCTTTGACTTCACGATTTGTAAGTCCACTTTTGGTCTCTGACCCCCAACCTTCTTAAAAGACCCAACCCAGCAACCGGGATCCACTGATCACAGGTCGACCACTCAACCTATTAACATCAACTTTTCAATTATTTTAAAGTAGTTTTACATAGAGGTTTTCTACCAAAAGTTACACGGTTGGATTCAAACAATATTATCATCACATTTAATTGTTTATAATTTTTCTGAACGCTTGTCTAGATTAAATTTTGTTTGGATTCAGGTCAGGGTAAATTTTACCATCCCATTTAAATTTGTCAAACTTTTTCAGCTCCTGTTTAAGATAATTAAAAACTCTCATTTTAGCTCTCCGCCTGTTTTCTTCAGGAACATTTTCTTCTGGTCTCAGCTGCTCCATAACTTGCGATTCCTCTTTAAACAAATTGCTCAGACTCTCAACCTCAGCACAGCCGCCGTGTGCCCAACGCTTTCTTTCAGTCGTGTTTAAACCAAACAAATCACTGCAAGATCTGCAAGGATCCATCGGTCTTCCTTCACTGATATTGAAAGCCTCACATTTAACATTGGAGGGTAGCTGGATATTTCTACTAAAATATAACTTTTTTTGTTTATCTGGATAATATGTCATTACAGCATCGGATGCTAATCTATGCCAGTAACCAAAACAGGACGCAGCAACCAGTATTTCTCCAGCAGGACGACCACGCGTGGACATGGAGACCCCATAATATCTGCAGGAATCGCACATCTGAGAGACGCAGATGGTGGAGGAGAACAAAATCTGGGAAGAAGTTCTTTCTTTCATTTGAAGAACGACAGTCTGGAGTCTGTCTTTAATCAGGTCTTCTTTTTCTTGTCCGTAAAGACGGACAACCTGTTGGAAAAAGGATCCAGATGTGAGCAAAAACATCACCATCCAGAAGACTTCCTGACATTAAAATCCAGTATTTTTCAATCCACTATATGTAGCTCCTGTTATTGGAGTCGGAAGTCCGAATTATTAAATGATTATGTAAAAGCTTAAAGCTGTCAAAGTTCTCTGATGCGCTCAGAAGCCATTTTGATTTGCTGACTCGAGTTTAGTTTCATTTTTCTAGAAAGGCCTCCTGAAGTAGGAGGGACTCCAGGAAGGTGTGACGCAGGTAATGTTTGTGATCCTGCTGGACTACCAATACAGCAGAAGTAGAAACAAAGATCTTCTATCTGTTACTTAGAGGTCTAAAACACCAAATATGAAGAAGAAAAAAGTTTCAAAGATGTTTGTTTAACTTTCTATCTACTGTTATCTGTCAGGAAAAAAAGACAGAAACCTCATGAAGAATTATTCAATCATCAGAGAATATCCTACCATGTCTAGCAAACAGGAAAAAGGACTCCTCCTGGGAAGTTGAGTGGAATAAAGTCGGAAGGGTTCAGGGTATTCATTCTCCAAATATTCCAATGTGTCGTCATCATCACCCAGGAGATTTCGTGGTGAAAACGGTGGAGAGTTGATCAGTCCCAGAAAAAACAGGCAGTGAAGAATCTAGGAATTGAAGGAAAACACAGAAACGCATCATTTCCTATTTTTTAGTCTTGCTTGATCATGGTTCCATTAAAACCCACCTCATCCACCAACATGGACGTGTCCTGCCGAGTCAGGTTATTCAGATCAACCATCGTGGTTATGAGGATGAAGGCATTCCTCCTGAAAACCTCTCCATCTGACAGATATTCAATCCTGCAATGAAAACATTTCAGGAATCTGGTCTAACTACGACGTTCTACAGCAGATTATGGAAGAATAGGTCAGGAAATCTATCAACTCACTGTTTTTCTTCCTCTTCGTCCGCCTAAAGCAAAAGATGGATAGAGGAAAGGTTATAAATATGTGGAACATGGAAGATGAAAATTGTGTTAAAAGGTTATAACAGATGAAAGATGCTGCTCACCATTGTGTTGTCCTTTTAGATAAAATTTTACTTTTCTCTGAAGTTTTCTCTGGTGTGTCTGAAGTTAGTCGACTCGGAGCTTCAATTGAAAACGTTTCACAGTAAATGAAGGTTTGAAGTTTTGTCTCCGCCTCTGAATCCTTCAATCATTGACTGGTTTCAGTGCACAAGTTTAAACAAAGCAGGAAGTTCCCCGGCTACACAAGGCGGGGCAAAAGAGAGAAGGCTCTGGGGTAGAAAAAGTCAAGTCTGCTCGGTGTCAAGTTACGGAAACTGTTTGGAAAAGGAAAATATGCCAAAAAATAAAAGACTTGTTTTATGGTTGATGATATGACTGAAGGTCTGACAGCAGAGCTACAACTAAAGTCCTCTGCAGGTTAGTTAGTTCTGGTTCACAGTTCAGTTTTGTTTTACAGTGAAAACAAAACTTAAGACAATGATGACTCGTTCATTTCAGTAGAATTGGTCTTTTTTTTATTTGTCTCTTGAATGTTTTGCTGCTCAGGTCAGATAAACAGCTAAAATCCTGTCCTGGTCTGTGTTTAAGTGTTTGAGGGTTAGAAGTGGTCCCAAAGTGAAACATATTTCAGAATTAAACAGCTGATTTCTCTGAACCAAAAGCAGGTGAGTGCTGTTATACATCAGACACGGAGGTGGGAGCATCATGGTTTTAGTTTTAATGTAAGAATTTACATTGTTTTTGATACCAAACTCACATCTTTGTTCATTTTAGAGGAAATTTCAAAAAGTTGTGTTTAATGAATTAAATCTTGATCTCATAGATGGGATCTAAAGGTTTTAGGAATTCCTTATGTTTCTGTCATGTCCTGGCTCCTCCAGGAGGTCTCTAATCTTTACAACACTCAGCTCCTCTACCTTTGGGAGTTTGAGGGTTCTTCAGGAACTGCAGAGAATAGATTTTGTTCTAGGAGCATCTCTTCCAGGTTGGTGCTTGGTCATCACAGAGATCTCTACCAGCTCCTCATGGCTTAACCTGGTTTCATTTAGGACCATTCTGTGCTGTGACTTCAGAATCTGAAATGTTGTTCCACCCTGAAGCTACAGAACTCAGACATGACACACAGTTCTGTAGGGATGTGAAGAACTGTCCTCCATTTAGTCTCCAATGAGGTTTTTTGTTTACTTTAGTGACTAAATCCTGAAAAAATGTGTTGTGCTTGATTTTCTGCTCTGGTTTTTCTGTTCTGCAGAGCTCACATATGAAGTGAGGAGGGGTTCTGTTTTCAGAGCGGTTCACACCGGTGTTGGTTGAAGCTCATCATGAGTCCACGTGAGAAAGAGCTTCAGATGCTGTGAGCTGAATACATTCAGGATCTGAGTGCAAACAAGTTGATAACAGCTGAAAATCAGCCTAGAAGTCTTTGTGTCAGAATCATCTTCAACCAGGAATTCAGGAACTTGGAAGAACACGAGTTCTGCTTCTCTGTGCTGCAGAACTTCCTGTTACAGAAACGGAGACTGAAAAATGTCTGATGGATTCTGGTTCATGTTCAGTTCCACACAAAACAAGGACACAAAAGTTTTTAGGAAAAAGTTTCTTTTAATCAGCAGCTTCATTTTAAAACTGTGGAGACAAACTTTACACAAACTAATTACATTATTTACGTTGAAATCTTACTTTTTTGCTTTTATTTTATTTACATTATAGATTTTAGTCACATAAAAATGTAAACTGAATTTCTATCTTTTTACTCCTTTTAACTAGATTTAGTCAAGGATTTAAAGTAACAGACTTTTTCTGAAATCATGGGAAAAAAACATTTTAAAAAGCTTAAACTCAAAGTTGCATTCTGACTCTTGTCAGAACTCAAGTTTGAGTTGATATTTTTTCATTTTCTGTGTTTGTTTAATATTTAAACATAAATGTATTATTTTAATTTAGTGTCAAATATTGAATGACTGCAGCTTGTCAAACCTTTTTTTGAACTGCTGCTAATTTTTTGTAGCAACAATTCTTGTTTCTGCTCTGAAAGTTAAGGGGAAAGTTAAGGGTTAAATATTTCACCATTATGTAATGTTAAATCAGTGTCTTCATTTTAAACAGACAAGTATTTTAAGAACTTAAGTTTAAGGTTAACTTTACCATATGAAAAAAAATGTATTTGTCCTTTTATTGAGTTTTGACACATCATTAACTTCGTTTTATTAAATCTTAGTCTTAACATTTCCCTTAACCATCAAATTAGAAGCTACAAATCAGGCGCCAACTTCAGGTTCTTGAAGGTCGGTCTGCTACCTAAACTGCTGCTCAGACATATGACTGCTCTTAAGCAGCAGCAGAGGTTTCCCAGCATGCATTGCTGAACTCGTCTCGCTCCACTCTCCACAGCTGAAGACGGGCCACTACAGTCTGCATCATCACTGTCCTCACAATATTTTACTAACCTTTTCAACTTATTTCTATTTTTTATGTTTAACTTCCCCATTATCTACTTTGTCTACTAACTGGTTGATCAAACCTATTTATAGATATCCAATTACTTAGTTACTACAATAATCTAACATGATAAATGGGGGGAGAGGCAGTGCTTTGATGCATAGTTGACTGCAGTCTTGTGGAGAAATCTGAAAAAGCTTTTTTCAGATTTGCTCGGACAGCAGCATGCACACAGTTGGTTTTTGATCCGGGCGCTCTCAGGCCCCGCCGTTCTGCAGCTGTCTGAGCACGGCGTCGGAGAGGATGGGGCCGTGCTGCTGGTGACACCTGCAAAGGAGAGAAAACGCTCAGGACGGCGTGGCGTCACAGCATCACCATCCTGACGGAACCACAAACCGGCAGGATTTTCATGACGATTACAGATTTTCTGTCTAGTCTGTGGCAGATGAAGGTTTGGTGAAATTAAAAACACATTCCATTTAAAGAAACTTTACAATTCAGGTTTGTTGAGTTGAAGAACAAACGATGGTCGGATAGAACACCCACCTCCGCTTCTCTGCGCCGAGTCGCAGGTTTTTCAGGAAACTGTCTTTGTGTTTTGATACCAGCTGGTGATGCTCTTTGTCTAGCCTCTTTCCCACGGGACCCTTCCTCAGCTCATCCCACTCCTCGCTGGTCTAAAGGCAAACCAAGTTTTAATAAAAAAACTGAAACAAAGATCATGGAGGAGAGGAGAATTTCTCACCGTGTGTTTAAAGGCCTCCCCTCTGTAAAAGCTTCTGGAAGCGGGGTAGTCTACCCCGACTTGGCACAGATGCTCCAGACTTGGAGCCACCAGGTGGAGCTCGTCTCCGTCGTAGCCGTAGAACTTCTTGTCCTCACAGGTCATCAGGACGAGCTGGTCACAGGGGTACGGGCTGCCCTCCACATAACCCACCACCTGCATCTGAACTGTGGTGGGCAGGAAGAACTTCCCCCACGCGTTCAGGTCTGCAGCGTTGCACTTGGTGTCATCCAGGACCCCCACGGTTAGTGTTGCACCGTCTGGACTGTTCAGCTGGAAGGTCTTATTTCTTTTGTTGCAGATTGTGTTTGACACCCAGTCGCGGTATTTGGGCCCTTCAAATACAAAAGCACAAAACCATGAAGTTCAGACGCTCAGAGGCAGAAATCGTAGAATTGATCTTTGCGTGCAGCTTACCAGTGATGCCATTGCACTGAGGGAACGAAGACATGGTGGCCATTGTTCTGCTAAAAAAAAAGGGTTGCACTTTATTTTGAAGTTACCTTAATAGGTTTTGGTTCGTTTTTCTTCTTTACATTGCTTTGTTGTTTTTTTTCTTTTCGTTTTTCTTCTTTACATTTCTCTGTTTTCGTCTTTGAGGAAAAAAATCTTTCAAACCGCAGCGTCACGATTCTTCATCATACGTGGAAATGTCGGTACATCTTCTGGACGGCGCCCGTTTAATTCACCGCCGATATTGATCCCGATCGGATCTGGGGGATTTTTTAGGGGGGGGGGGTTGTGTGAACACCGATCGCACACCAATCTCTCCGTGACTTTACATTTTATTTGAGATTTAAAAGAAGAAGAAAAAACAGACAAAAACAAAAGGTTTATTGACAGAGATGAAAAACATTTTGTCACTGAAATAATCTATTCTTTTCTTTTAAGCTTTGACAGTTTTGGTGAACAGAGACTTTAGAAACCACAGCAGCAGAAGGTGTAATTGGCAGTGAAAAGCGTCACCTTCCAGCAAAGAGGTCCTCTGCAGACGTTTGGACGCCCCGTCACTGTTGGGAAACAGTTCAACCTGAACCAACACGGATCTGCCTTCCCAAAGTCTCCTTTCAGAAACTTTGGGAACCAGAAACGTGTTGAGTCTAAAGCAGACAGGAACAAACGCATAAAACAGGAACAGGTTCCATACCGCCGTCAACCCTGCGTTGGGATGTCCCGCCCTTTTCCTTTCTCGGGGGGGGGTGTCATGGTATCGACTCTGTTCCATCCGGTCCTGGTGAAGAGTGATAGTTTACAGCTGTAGTTCAACGGAGATGGTGGGAGTTGACCTTTACCGTCCATCTTGTTTGTAACCTTCATGACATCTACGTGCTGACAGTGGGAGGGTTTTGCAGCTGAAGTCTAGGAGTCCAAAAGCCCGGAAACACCAGAACCACACGTTGGACTGAGCAGCACTGGGAGGTGGTCCGTCAGGGTTCAGATACAGCGCTTGAAGACAGGTGTCCAAACTGCACCAACAGCTGCTGCAGCTCCGCTTTACAATGGGCATAAATGAGGCCGGGCAGACAGGAAGTTTTCTAAAAATCCCATTTCCACTGATGATCTCACCGGTCCCGCTAGAGCCAACATTTACAAAACACGCAGGCGGAGAGCAGAAAGGTTGCACTTAGGCATCACCCGTTCTCCATCTTCAGGAAGATCTTTAATCAGAAGCTTCATTCTCCCTCCAAACCAGCTCTTTCCTTACATGCAACCAACACTGGAGGATCAAAGACGTCACATCTTAAATTCTCAGCATAGATTAGGTTCTCCTTGCAGATTGGCCTCCAGAGAGCAGTCATTAGATGTCAGCGACTAGTCCACATCAGCTTCCTAATGCACACCAACCATGAAATGACTGCCTAGATCTTTCCCGTGTGTCCTCCAAGAGGGAAACTCTGTCTTTCAAATATTGCTGTTGGTCTTCAGGCGACTGTAGACGTCCAGTTGTGTCCCAGATACTGACTGGACCTTCACCAAGAGGATTCTTCCAAAGTGCACTCGCTCGTAGACAAGTTCTGACTTATCCAGAGGGAGAGACGCAACTTTTCAAAGCTACTGACCTCAAAACGACTTGCCAGAGATATCTATGACTGCGGGTTTATCCATTTCACACCGGTAGAAAAAAGTCACAACCATCGTCCAAGACACTTGTGGTATGTGTCACAGAGGGAAAGACATCCCCCTCCCCCAGAGGATCTGCCCTTCACCTGGAAGTTCATGTAGCGGCTGATCTTAGCAAGTCTCAAGGTCTCTAGCTGCTCCCATTAATCCCCTCAATTTTCTGGTTGCTACGGAAACTCCCAAAATGCGGGCGAGCACGTATGTTCCTGCGCAGCACACGGTCTAGGAGTTCTGTTCCCGACGGGCTGACGCCAACATTCTGTCTTTTTTAATGATCATTATTTTCGTTTCTGTTATTTCACCGAGGAGCGTTTGTGGCTCCAGTAATGAGTCAGACGCTGATGCACAGCAGATGTCAGAACATTTAAAAGAAGTGAGTCATCAACACAGCCACGTTTAGACAAGTTTTATCCACTTTGCCTAAAGGCGGAACAGAAAAGCAGTACTTACGAATGACAGCGGGCTGAGGTTTTCTCCATTCCTTAATTCTGCAACTGGAAAAAGACGATCAAAGCACTGAATTCAGTATTTTTCCACACCAAGTATCAGTGTGGAAAAATTAAATAATATTGCTGCAAGTGAACTTTTGATTGTGCTCTCTGTCATTTTTATTTGGTCAAATTTTCTCTTAGACTCTGTTACTCCAAGGATTTGAACTTTAATTTTGTATTTACTCCTTTTATGACCATCAACTCTTTTCAACTTTGAGACTTGCTTGATTCTTTAACTCTACTTTATACAGCCTATAAAAACATTCCTTGATAGTAGTGACTGCTGTCTTCATTTCAAACATTAACTGTATTGTATTTATGTCATTCTTTAATTAGTGGTTAAATAGGTTTTTGGTAGTAAAACTCAAATTTGGTGAAACTTTATTAAACATAATAAATATAAATTTACAACCAACTTCATTTCCAACATATTTGAATACAAGATAATAGTAGTCTGGATCTTATCTGTCACTTGTATATTGAGTTCTTTTTTTAGTAATTTTTTGACGGAAGAACTGAAAGCGAGGAACGGCTTACATTTCTGAAATAAAAAAAAAAACGAATTAGTTAAAGTTTAAATGCAGTTCACAACATCTTAACTATTTGATTTCTGACTTTGTGTTCTTAAACAGTTAAAAAATATTTTTCACTTAAATTTTATCTATTTAACCTTACTCAAATAATTAAAAAAACATATTTTAATAAAATTCGATCTAATTTATTTTGAAGTTCTCTTTTTTTCATGTTTGTTTAAGTTAGCAGAATATGGAAACGTTTACTAAAGTAGTTCTGCATTTAGCCAGATAACATGATGGTATCCCTCCGCCTGTTATTGAGTTACCCAACCCTTTCTTTGTTCTTCGCTTCCGCTGAAACGAAACTTAAACTGCTCAGACCTATTTCTGACCTAGGAGCACTCCAAAATGAGAAAACTGCCACACTTTTTAACGATATTACGGTACGATATTAACGATAGTACGGCAAAACCTTTGGAAGTTAAAATAGAAAAGAAAGAAAGAATTAAAATGTCTACTGCGTCAAATCAGTTTTTGTAAATTTTGCGACCGATTTTCCTCAAGTATGGATCCTAACAATCTATAGAAAGATAAAGGTTGTTAAAAATCTAAGTTTTACTAAAGGAAAAAAAAAACAAATACACCAAATAGCATATTTACCTGAATTAAGGATGAAGCCTCGCTCTGCGTTCGGATAGAAATGAGCTTCCGCGCTCGTGGCAGTTGGTAAATTCCACTCGAGTCGCCACTCCCTTTGTCGTCACACATTAATGTTTAACAAAGATTACAGAGAGAAGTCAACAAGTACCCATCAACTATGAGGGGAAAACGCATTTCTTTAATGGAAACCACTTTCAAATGTGTTTACACACTACAAACCTTCTTCTATGAATCGAAAAGACTCTTTAAAAAACATGTTAGACCTTAGTGTCGCGAGACAATTTGAATGTCCCAGAGGTCTTGATAACAACATAGCTGAACTATATCACATTCGAAATGACGCAGTTAATCTCGAAAGAACAGGTTTGTTTTTAGGGACAACAGTTTTACTAAAAGTTATTGAACAAGCAGAAAGTTTTCTAACCTGTAACACAAAAATATCAGATTTCGTTTAAAATAATAGATATTTAAACTAAACTAAACTAAACTTGAAGTCCATCATGACAGCCTCAGATCATGCCTGAAAGCTTTACAGACTACTTTAAAAAAAAATCATACTATTAAATCTAACTTTTAATCTGATAATTGTTGATTTTAATGAATTTAAAGAATTGTTCTGATTAGAGGAAACAGGAGAGTTTCAACCTGTTATTAGGTGGAGTTTTCTCCTTGTCCCAAATCCTACACAACAGGTACAACTGTCACATTTTAAACGTATAATTGTTTCTTTGAGTTTGAGCTTTTAAATATAGTAAATTGCTGTTTTCAGACAGAAGTTTTCCCCACTGCCTTAGAAACAGTACAGAGACACCTTCTGAAGAAGAGTAACTTAGATCCCAGCATACTTAATTATGATCAAACTCAACCTTTTTACTTAAAATTATTTTAAATTCTTTATATAATTTTTGTCCAAATAAAATAGTTTTTAAATATTAATATCTTTGAAAAGTTTCAATCTTACGACAGAGTTTTAGGAAGAAGAAAAAACAGTTTGCTTGTGAATATTGTCCCTCACATAAGATCTAACTTGACTTACAGAAGCTCTGTCCTAGTTCTACTGATTCTCAGGGCCTTTTTGTAATACAGTAGATAATAATATTTTGCTAAAAAGCCTTAGAATGCTGGGCCTTTCTGGGACTGTACATAAGTGGTTCTGTTTGTATCTCACAAATCTATAGATTTGAGCTCTTTGTGTTACTTATGTATGAAAAGTTCATTTTTTAAATAAAGTTAGATTTTGATTTTGATTAACCAGTAACATTTAGAGAACAATCCATGATCCAATCAGAATAACACAGACAAAAACACAAATCCTATTCACCACCTTTCATTTTAATTTAATCTTTATTTATCTATGCAAGACAGATTAAGAACAATATTCATATTTTAAATGGTGGGATGGCAAAAGAAAAAACCTTTTGAGAAAGAAAAAATAAGAGAAAGGGACAGAAAAGGGGTTTCAGGAGACAGACGAAAAGAAAATATGTGTATTGAAGTGTGTAGAAGGTGACTCAGATAACCAAGCAGAGGGGATGTCTTTTGAAACTTTAGGAATTGTCGTTGCACATCCATAACTGATTGTGAAACTGGATTTGCAACGGGATAAGATGTGGCATGATTTACAAGTCTTACTAAACCCTAAGCAAGGGAGAATGGAGATACTGTAGGTCTGGGATCAGACCCTTCTCCACCCTTAAAGAGGAGATCGACCACAGCAAATTTCCAGACACAAGGGATTTCACCAGTGCAAGGGGAGAGATGAAGATATTTATTCTGCAGCTGCACCTCTTCTCTGCCTCTACCCTTCAAGTCTGTCTGCTTGCTGGAGTCTGCTTCCGGCCTCCTCTGACTTTGCTTTCAGTTCTTCAAATGTTCTCTGGTCTGTTTCTGCTGATTCTGCTTGGGTCCTTGTTGTTGAACTTCTCTAGAAAAGTCTGAAGCTCTGAATCGGTAAAACATGAATAAACCCTCCTCATGTTAAATGAAAACAGGTCACTGTCTCTGGCAGTGGGGTTTTTTCTTATGGCCAATGTGGGCGGTCGCCCAGGGCGCAATCTCGCCCGAAAAACCTAAAATAAAATAAATACATTGCCCTTTTTTTCTCTCCCACAGTTTTTCTAGTCTAAACCGCCCAATTCCACAAAATGTTAATGAAATTTGCCCTAAGGCGCCCCTACTGTTGTATCAACTTGCTGCTGTAATTACAGTACTTTGCACTATATGTGGAACACGCTGGAGAGGAAACCAACTCGCAGCTGAAGAGGCTGTAAACAGGAAAAGCAGGTAGAAAGGTGGGGGAGGAGCTTAGACTCACTGCTTATGAGTCCAGACCACAAACAAACTAACTGCTGCTTCCTAATAAAAATATTGTCATCCATAAAGATAATGTACTTGTTGGTTTTACTGAATTTAATGAAAAGTTAAAGAAAAAAAAGTCTGCATCAAAGTTAATTTGTTTCCATCCTCTCACTCATTTTAACTCAGGGTGTTTGACTAACAAACAGGCCTGTTCAAGGCTGTGGAAATGGACAAAAATCAAAGGAAACATCAGCGTCCAGTTTAGAAAAAAGATGAAGAAAAACATTCCACGGATAAAAGAATGCAGGCGGTGTCCAAAATTAACACTTGCTAGGTGCTAAATACAACCAAATTTACTGTTGGAGTAAAATTTGGGGCTAATGAAGGTTTGCATTTAATTACACTAGTCTTCTTAATTATCTTGTTGGTGGATTTCATCTAAGCTTCTCTGCTGTTCTCATATACACAGTCAATGCTTCAGATGCAATCTACACAGTCGTTTGTCTTTTTTTGTTCAGTTTTATGTGACACTTAAGCACCAAAAACAGAAGAATACGTCCTTTAGATTCCATTGATGTTCATTCATGAAGCCAGCAGAAAAGGCCGGAATTTGTTCATTCATATTTGGTGTCAGGGTTGTATTGAGCTAAAATAAATAAATAAATAACACAAAAATGCACAATTTTATCTTATTTGTGAATTCAACTATACAAGTATGTTTTATATGATTAATAAAGTAGATTAATAAATTCGTTCTTGTGTTTGTATGTGTGCAGGCTTTAAGTTAATGAGGGCGGGGCTGTAAAGGGGGTTGAGGGTGGGGTTGGGGGACACCACACAGTGTTTCGCACCGGGGCATCAAACTAGCCAGGACGGCCTCAAGCGGGTATGTACAATTCTAGTGCACTTCAAAAACATTGCCAGAGACCTCCCATTTAGCATTTTGGTTTTTTTCCAAATGCATCCATATTTCCTGAGCGAGAATGGTAAATGGAATGGAAAACACCCACACATATGAAAAAAATTCTCTTGACAAATGTTTTAAGGCAGGAATTTCTCGCATCAAAACATTTTCGTAGTGTTAAACCAATGACTCATTTCAGGAAATGTCAGAATACCCTGGCCTAAAGGAACATTTTTTAGTAAAACTAAAAACTAAATGTATAAGGTTATAATAAAATAGTCCAGGTAAAACCCTGAATTTGACCTTGATTATTCAATATTAGTTGGTCAGATAAATTCATTCATTCAGTTTTTATTTTATCAATTAATCTGCTCACATTTGTTTAAATATAATTTTATCATCATATTCTTAACTGTAAAATATGTTTATAATTGTAGTATATAAGTATTTTTTACAGTTTTATAGTTAAATGATTCACTTGATCATGAACTCATGAAGTGAAAATTGTCCCAACTTGACGTTCTGATGCCATCTGGTGGAATAAAAAGAAAATAAAAGAAATGGGAAAAACTTCCCTTTGTGGCTTTTGAGCTCTTAAATCAAACCTTAAGTTAAAATTTCAAAGTAATTGTTTCCACTTTAATGATTTGATTATGTCAAGCAGGATGCATTTATGACTAAAGCAGAAGCTGAGGATTCTTTGTTTGCTTGATTGTAAAGAGCTGCGAAATTGACCATTAAAAAAGTGTTTTTCATGGCTTAAAATGTGTGATCCAAACAACAGTAATTAGAAAAGTTCCAATGAAGTAGCTACTGGGTGTCCAACAGTTTTATTGTGTTTGTTTTAAACGCCATGGTTTATCTGTTTTTGTTGTGGCTGTTTTTTTTTTTTTTTTTTTTTTTTGTATTTATTTTTTGAATGTGTTCCTTATTTTGATCTAATGGTTATATATGTTTGACGTAGTAATTAGACTTTAGCTCAATGGTTAATGATTTCTTATACCTTAAAATAAACTTGTTTTATTTTAAAGTCTACGTTTCGGAGATAAATCAGCGTACAGCAAGCTCTAACAATTACATTTCCCATAACAATTACATTTCCCATAAATCTCTGAGTCTTTTAACGCAACATAGATAAACATAGAAGAAAAGACGGCACATTCAATTATAATTTAAAGTACTTGAAATATATCTTGTGTTTTACAACTGTTGATATATATATATATATATATATATATATATATATATATATATATATATATATATATATATATATATATATATATATATATATAAAACTTTTATATATTATATATAACAGGTTTATATATATATAAAACAGTAAATAAAAGAATTAAAAATTTTCTTTTAATTCAACTTGGGACAAGTGCGCATGCGCGGGTGAGAGCGGATGTAGTATCTTAGCGAGGCGGAAGTTATGAGGTCCTTTCTGCTCCCAGATCGCCGCCATGGTGAGTTCGCCATGAGAGCAGCAGTACTTTAGACTTATTTTTTTGTGATACTTAACAATTTATGAGAAGCTTTTAGTAACTATATATTTCTCCTTCGTGTTTATGTGCCCGTCTTTGTTTTTGTGTAAAGCAAATGTTGCCTGAATACATCATTTAAGCTACAATACTGCGTTAGCCGCACGACAACGTGGTTTGTGAGGAGCGGAGGCCGAGAGCCGCCGCTGGAACTAACCAGCCAGTTTCAAAAGAATCTAGCGATGCTCACGTTTCTCTAATATCAATTAAAATTTGCGTTTCATTTTAAAATGCAGGGAAATCCGGAAACCGGTGGCTGGTTTCTACCGCCTCAAATGTCATTTTCAAACTTACAATCTAAGAAAAGAAACCACGAAGTTTGATTTTTCATAAAAAGTGTGCGCGATTTAGCAATGTGATTGGTTTTAGTAAATGTTTCATTTAAGACTAGTTAAAAGATATACAATGTAAAAGACAAGTAAGTTGAGTTACAACAGTTATTTATTATTGCTTATTAACTTATAACTTAATTAACAATACTAGCAAATTGCATTGTTAAAAGTCAATTATTTCTTATTTTCTTCCAATTTGTCCAAAGTGTTGTCATTTTAGAAAAGACAAATCTGCTTGTTTTATTTTGAAATGGAATCGTTTGTGGTAACCTGCTGCTTCCTGTTCAGGTGTTCACTCGCTTCGTTGAGATCGGCCGTGTCGCCTACCTCTCATTCGGACCTCATGCTGGCAAGCTGGTAGCCATCGTAGACGTCATTGACCAGAACAGGGTGAGTGGAGGAACCAGCAGTTGGGTGGTGGTGGGATGGGGGTGGGGGGTGGGGTCTCATGGGTGGATGTTAATCTCCTTCCTCTGTGACGTTCCAGGCTCTTGTGGATGGACCCTGCACTGGAGTTAAGAGGCAAGCCATGCCTTTCAAGTGCATGCAGCTCACAGATTACGTCATCAAAGTCCCCCACAGGTCAGAGTCCTGGTAACATTGTTTGTTTGTTTGTATGTCAACAGGTGAATTTCTCACCATGTCTCCTAGAAGTGACTTAAATGCCTTTTAATCTGTTTTTGTGTTTTTTTTTTTTTATGGAAGGTGTAAATCAGTCCATGATTTTATGAGAAATCATAACAAAAATAGCCTGAAAACATAATGGTTTGAATTCCAGTCGTCATGTCATGGACAGTAAAGATGCAGGCATCTATAGAGGTTGTCTCACATGCTGCATTACTTTAGATACTTCTAATAAAGCTGCTTTTGCAGTGGATTAATGTCTGTTGGGATGTTTAAAAAGCCAGGTGAATTTGAAAGTCATATGAATGAGTTTTGTCTTAAAGGCACGTTAGCGTAGCATCCTAGCATCAGCGTGTAACGACAGCGCTGTCTCCAAACGAACACTCTTTGCTGCTGTAAGTGAAGCAGATTTATCCTCCAGTTCTGTCTGGATCCTGATAAAAGATCCCCACGACCGGCCGCTCCAGCAACCAAACGCTACACGGAGGAGAATTATCAGACGGGGGGAGGTGTGTTATCCCTGTGTGGACCACCTAAAGGGGGGGGATTAAACACGTCTAATATGGCACAAACATTTGGCGAGTAGCCTTTAAAGTTTTATTTGCTAAACAGGTAAAAGTGTTTGTTAGGGGCAAGTGTTTATTTCAGATCCTGCCCATGAAGTAAACAAGAAGTGAATAAAACAAGACATAAAATAACGTATTATAATTACATCAATCATGGGAGGTATGAAAGAGAACCAAAGTAACCAATTTGACCGGCTACTTTTAAGACCCCTGTGTATTAATGCCCATTCTCATCCTCTTGATCTATTGTCAACGCCTTCTCCAAGCTCTTTTATGATGTGTTTTTTTTAGCTCAAATCCATAGTTTCTGCAGAGCAGCAGATGCTCATTAGAAATTCGTTGCTCAGAGCTCTCTAGTTACATGCTCAGCCCCCTTCGGTCCGCCCGGCACATTTCTACGTAGCAAATATCTTGGTCAAACAGCTTTTTTTTATCTGTTCCTGAAAAAAAGAAATCTCAGAAATACTGTTTTAAGCTTAATTTTCTTAATATCTGTCCTCCATCATCAGAAACAGGAACATGTTAAAAACGCCATTTTCCTAGGAGTGAGTCTGGAAACACACTCCTTCCTCTTCCTCAGAGCTGCAGTGTTGCGTCGGCTGCAGACTGCATTGTTGTGCGTCTTGATAACAGTGGTGCTCGTGTGTTTGCGTTGGTACTGACCAGCTGATGTGCTTCACAGCGCCAGGCAGAAGTTTGTGAGGAAAGCCTGGGAGAAGGCCCAGGTCAACGAGAAGTGGGCGCAGAGCAACTGGGCCAAGAAGATTGAAGCCAGACAGAAGGTAAGAGCTGCTTCCATTTTTGCTCAGTGGATACCTGATCGGACACTTGTTGGAGATGTTCTGCTATTTGGCTGGCATCTGGACTGCATAGCACCTCAGATGAGGTTAAATTCTGCCTTGATGGTCTGAGCTGTTCATTTGTAGTCGTAGTTTTAGTCCATGCGTGTAGTCTGTGATTCTCTGGTATTGAATGAGTTCAAACAAACATGACCATCCCTGCTCAACGCCACAATCTCTCCTTCATCATCGTCTTTGCAGAGAGCCAAAATGTCCGACTTCGACCGCTTCAAAGTGATGAAGGCCAAGAGGATGGTACGTATGAGAGATGCAGGTTTCATTCCTGCAAGAGCTGCATCCACAAATGGTTCAAAGTGTTGGTTTTGACTTACTTTGTCATGTAAAGAAGCTGAGAAAAGTGAAGTAGATCTGCTGTCATTCAAAGAACTACTGCTGCCGTTCTCTTCACCCACATTTTCATAAACTCTGATTTTCTCTGCAGAGGAACAAGATCATCAGGCACGAGGTGAAGAAGCTCCAGAAGGAGGCAGCCAAGAAATGAACACTTTTCCCACAATGCTTTTCTTCTGTAGTACTAAAGTGGCATGGAAATAAAACATCTACACAACAGATCTCTCTCTCTCTTCATGCAGATGAATACTTTTTTAAAAAGTGACATTGCATTGAAAACAGATGAAGTGATTGTGTTTTAATTAAAATCCTACTAATCCTGGATTAAAATTAGTGTTCAGGAAAAGCTACAATTTAGAGAAAATGTTTGGACCAGTAAAGTGGAGATTCCTAACTCTGTTGCTTCACTATATAATTTTCTGTCAAATTTAGAACTTGAATTGTAAGAAAGGGATGTTTTATAACATTTGTCTAAATGTTTTTCAAACAGATGTGATTCAAGGTTTCTGGTCGCGGCTCAGACTTAGTTGAAACATGGAAATCTATTCAAGAAAACCCCAGAAAAATTCCAGGACAGATGAGAAAAATGGTGTGAAAGATTTATGTACAAAGATGTAACTGGAACTATTGGAGACGTTGCCAGTACTTAAACATGTCCAGATTCTTCCTAGAAACTATTTTAAAAACTAATTATTGGCTTTCCACACAGTATGCAGTAAAAACAGCCCAGTTATGAAGAAAAATCTTAATCATATTTAAAGCAACATTGGAAACGTTTATATTTAAAAAGATTGTCATGGGGAACGTCCAAGTTGAATAAAACAGAAGAGAAGTTGGATCATAGAAATTTGCTTCACTAAACGTTTCAAGCTTAAAATCAAACAATTTTACATTCTAGATGGATTTAATTTGTCGTGTACAGCTCACGTAAATGCAAATGTGTCTAATAAATATGAGCTGTTATGGCAAAAGCATTTTCTTTTATTTTTTCTTCAGTATATGAATTTATATCTTAAATGGATACATTTTTTATCGTCTTTTTCCTTTGTTTTTAATGGCTGAAGATCACTTGAATTAAAACACGCCAATCAATCCTCTCTGTTGCTTGTACAACAAGTCCAAGTCTGTCGCTTAAAAACTTAAAACTCCTTAAAAACTCCAATAATACTGAAGTTGTGGGATAAAATCACATACAAATACAAAAACCGCAGGTGCTTCTTTTCCCATCATTCCTTTCTGTTTTCTGTTCACATTGCAAATTTGAGTTGATCCTGATTTAAAAATTGTGAACAAGCTCTCCTTGCCATGCTTGATAAATTGTTGCAGATTGGATCCATGTGTGTGAATTCTATAGTTCTAAGTGAGAACAACAGTGGTGAGAGCATGTGGCCCTGAGGAACACCATTAATCATGTTAGGACTTACAGCATCCATGCCTTTGAACAGCTATAGAGCTTATTCATGTTTAGCTTTTTAGAATTTATCAAAAAATAATGTATTTATGTATGTTAAATAATTTAATCGTATTTTACACAGTAGTCCACCTCTTAGTATTCTGTCAATTTTTAACGGCTGCATCTTTGGTTAATTGGAGGAAGTTAATGTTTTTTTGTGTTTAAATATCTGATTTAACAGCGTTTTTGTTTCCTTAAATTTCCATGTACTTGTGTTATAAATACAAATTACTTATCATCAAGACAAGAAAATGAATTCTTGATTCCACTGCTTCCGATTTTCGTTCAGAGCTATTTCCCATGTCGTCCACTAGAGGGCAGTCTTTAGTTCTTACTTTGTTTTTACAGCTACATTTTTGTTTCTTTGAGGGATCAGGTTTATCTATCTCATTCGTTCTAACGGAATAACCGTTTCAATTAAAGCAATGGAAGAACCTTCAGGATCTCTGCTTCCTCTGATCTCCAGTTTTTGATGGCTGGAATGTGCTCCATCATGTTGGGTGAAGCCTTCAACCTCCACCTCTCCACAAATACAACAGATTCAGGTTGAGTTTGCCCTTCAGTGCTGTCAGAAAGTTAAAGTTTAGCTTCAGTTACAACAGTTTTACATGGAAACATTAAGACATAATAGCAGCACTTAATGGAAATATTTAAAAAAAATCCTTTTTAAGTAAAAGTCTAAAAGCTTTTATATGTTTTTATAGTGATGTGTATCAATAAGCTTGATCTTTACATTTTTAATCAGAATCAGAATTTTAACACATTTTTTAAGATTTATTCCAGAGGAAATATGATATGAGGTATTAAAAAAATCTTTTTCGTTTAATTTAGGTTTTCTCACAAGCTTTTCTAGTACCTGCTGCATCTTTATCAATATTTTTTTATGTTTGTGAGTGTAGCTGCTCATGAAACATTCAGTTTGAATTTTGTGGTTGGAAAAAATGTACAAGAATAATGTAATATAAAGGTTTAATCCAAATAATCACATAAATAAATAATAGTTTAGTGAAAAAGAGGCAGGCACATTGAGGTGAGATTTTTACTTTAGCACTTTTTATGAAAAATATTACTCTTTTTCAGTTAGGGACTGACTATATAGAGGTATCCTTTGTTTCTTTTAGACATTAGTCATGGACAATTGCATGTTGATTATTATTTAGTTGTAAAAACATCTTTAAATTTCGAAGTTTGCATCTTTTTTCACTTTATGTTCATAGATAAACAGAAAATCACGTCAAGTAAAGAATTTTTATCCGTCTAGTTTAACTATAGTAAACTTTTGAATAAATCTTCATTTGAATAACATTAAAGTAAATGTTACACACTCAATGTTTGACCCCATTCAAAAAGAACCCCTGACCTCCCCCCTCCACCTCCTCCTTCCTAAAAAGCACTATAGCCCCGCCCCCAGTAAACTGAAGCTGTCACCAGCCACACGCAGGTCTGAGCGTTATATAACCAGCCTGCTGGACACGGTCCAGGTGGTTAAAAAGCTGCTCAATCCTGAGCCCCGACACCTGGATCCTCCACGGAGGTTAGAGAAATGTGCGTCCGAGTGACACATCACACCTGTTTCCTCACTATTAACCGCGGAGACAAAGATCCTTTGTTGTCCCTCAGAAGCAGGTTACTGTATAGTTTTAACAGGAAGGTTCTGAAGGGTGAAAAAACGAACAAATGTGAACAGATAGGAAACGTTATTAACGTTTGTACCATCAACCATGACTTTACGCCGTTCTCAGCATGTCTTCTGACGTCACAGATGCGCAGAGATCGGAGAGCTGTCATTCATGGAAACCAGACCGGAAACTTGGGAGGTTACGCTTTCAAAGTAAAGGTTACAAAAACAAATGTTAGAAAACAAAAACATTGATCTTAAACAGTTTACTTATTCAAATTGAGTATTAAAACACAAATCTCCAGATGATTTTCATTAATTTAATAATCATTATTATTATTATTACTATTATTATTATTATGTCACATTAAGACAAATTATTAACTATTGCATTAGTAATTATTGGAGTTTTGTTATGAATCTTGTGATTATATTTAGATTCTACAAAAAATACGAAAATAATATGTACATTAACTTTATCCAGTACATTTAAATAAATGTATGTTTAATAATAACATTTAAATTATATCCTTCACAGTTAATAATTTTCTTTCTAATGAAAATGAGGTTTAGATGAACACTTTCGTTTCTACACAGAAATAATCTTTCTGGTTTGATGGGTTGTTTCGTACTCTTATTGTGAAATCTCCAAGAGCCGCATCTTCCGGCTGAGTCTGTTTACTTGGCGCAGCTGATGCGCCACAGCGAGAGGGAGCGACGATCTGTGAGTTGACAGCGCATCAGATTAGCGCGGGACGGTGGGATTATCATCCTTGGACGGAACGGCGCGGACCCGTTGAACCTTCCCCCGCAGCGGCGCGCGCTCCCCGGGGCTGAAGCGGACAGGCCGGCCGCCGCCGCGCGTTCCTCCTGCGGTGAGTGATTCTTGTCTGCGGGGCATGAAGGAGGCCGGCGCGGCGGACCGGGGGGGGGGGGGGGGGGTCTGGGGTTACCTTGGATTATTTCATAAATTTCTATAGTGAATTGCGGCGCACACTTCTGCTCATGCGCAGCCTGGTTCTGATTCTGATCCTCTCTGCGCTGTTGTGCGCCTGGATGCGGATTTCATGGAGGCTCACAGCAGAGGATGCTCTGAAGAATAGAAATGAACAACTTCCAGATGTTTAATTATTCTTTCCACCTCAATTAAGAGAATATTTAACACATCTTATTCTGACACTCTGATTATTCTGACATATTATTAATTGAGGGTGTTTTTGAACCCTCTTATGGGATTCTGCTGTTAGTTTCCAGTTATTGATTGGTGGAACTTTAACACAACCAGGCAATGACACACAAACAGGACATATAAAGGGTTAACAATATCAGATGAACTGCACTTTCAGATTAAAGATGCAACATTAATGGTATTTAGATTTATTTTGGGATTAAATTAGGATTTCTTCATCTTTTGGACCAACTAGCTCCATCCAGACGCCTCTGACCAGCTGATGGCCAAAGTCCTGCAGGTTCCTCCTGCCTTTACAGTTATAATCAGGCAGGTTACTTCTTATCTCGAATAATTCCAAGGAATTTTATCATGCAGAGCAGCAATTAAACTCAAACTTGACCTCAGGTTCATTTGCTTTTGTGTGTCCACACACGCCCAACCACACTATAAATCGATACACAAGCAGTCCCTTTGAACGCTTATGCAACGCCGCGGGAGCCTGCTTCTGTCATAAATGCAGGCCTTGCTGTTAAAATAAACCAGCTCTATTCTCAGCCCGGGAATTCATCTGCCCCTGCTTTAAACTGATTAAGTGTTGAAATGCTCCCATATGAGGTAAAGAAGAGCTCCAGGTGGAGACGGCGTGGATGATTAGCAGGTTAGGCTGAGGCCGCCCTCAGGAGATCATCCCTCTGCTGGCCTCTCTGCAGCGTGTTTGTGCACGAGGGGAGAAGCTGCTCTCACATCTTCACTGTCAGGCAAGCTGTTGAGCATGGCTAAAAACAAACATGGACTCCAGAATCTAACCATTGCCTCAGAGGAGCAGCAACTCACCTGACAACCCAACAGAAGGTTCACAAATGGAGTAAAAGGCAGAACAGATCTACTCTGGTTGCGTTGTCCAGCTACGCACATAGGCGTGTTCCCTGGCAACTGTTGCCGGGATTTGTGTTGTCTTTGTGAAATCAGGTGAGAATGGCACACCTGAGTGTGGATCACCTCCCAGGAATGTTCTTCATTGTGTTTTTTGTTCTTGGCACGCAGGGAAGATTCCTGAAAGTTGAGGACAAACCTCCCGTGAAGGCGTTTAAATGTTTGCAGCTTTCTTAAATCCAAGCTGTGAAAAAACCTCATATCAAAACAAGTGCCTTATGATTCACACAAAACATGTTTGAAACCAAAAAAAAAAAACCAAAACAACACTGGGTCAATGAAGGGCTTCAGGGTGGCACACCGGTTAGCACCAGGCTCTGGTTCTAATACCAGCTGGGTCCTTTCTGTGTGGAGTTTGCATGTTCTCCTCGTTCATGCATGGGCTTTCTCCAGTTTCCTCCGGCAGTTCAAAAACATGGGCTATGTCCAAATTCCGACCCTAATCCCAAACTACTAAAAAACTATAGTGTGGGACTATGTAGTTGTCACAAGAACAGGCAGACGGCTGGATCCAAATCCAGCAGGTTTATTAACGCAACTAAAAGTCTACAAAGCTAAATCAGGATGAGGCGGTCAGGGGTCGATAACAGGCATAAGATCATCAGAGGAGAGACAGGGGCAGTCAGGATCCAGGTGAGTGACGGGCCAGACGGCAAACTGAGTTAGAAACAGGGTCAGGAGACAGAAGATCAGATCCAGGTACAACGCTCAGTCATGAAGGCAGAGTGGCACAAACAATACTTCGCACTGAGTGCGGCTCAGTTTACTGCTTAAGTATGCTGTGATCGATTTAGTGAATGAGAGCCAGGTGTGAAGCACTCAGAAACTGCACGCCAGGGTTGCTGGGAGATGTAGTGAGTCTATAAATTATTGTATTAAATGTATTAAAACAGTGTTTCCCAAACCCTGGTCCTGGGGGCACACTGTCCTGCATGTTTTCCATGTTGCCCTGCTTAGGCACACCTAATTCAATCATCAGGCTCTGCAGAAGCCTGACAATGGCAGTCATCAAAGGCAGGTGTGTTTGAGCAGGGTTGGATTGGAAAAATGCAGGCCAGTTTGCCCCGAGTACCAGGGTTGGGAAACACTGCATTAAAAAATACATTTCTTTTGCAAAAATTGTTCAAACACAATGCATTGTGGTCGATATTTGCCTATCTAGTGAGCGTTGATGCGCAGTGGTTTTTCGCAGAGACTTCTGGGAAATTTCCAGGGCGCTCAGTTTCGAAATTGTAGATTCAGACAGCCATACAAGATAGTGAACACAATATATAGTGAGTAGTGAAGGAATTCGGACACAGCCATGGTTCATTGGTATCTCTAGTGCCTTGTTTCCAGTCTGGTATTTTGAGCATTTCCATTATAAAATAGACGCATTAAGCGGACCCAATCGTAACATTTTTGGGCCCTCGCTGGTTGTAGGTGCATAGAAAAATGGAATGGACTGGTTAGGGCGGAGCTACTGTTGGAACCCATTGATTGGCTGAAGGTCAGTACGACTACGGAAAACCTTAGGAAAGCGGTTGTATTTCTCTTCGCAGACCAGTTCAGGGTGTGTCACACCTCCCCCCAATAATGCCTCAGATAGGCTCCAGCGACCCCGTGACCCCAAAAGGGATTCACTGGTTTTAGAAAATAGATGGGTGTTTGTTTTGGGAAAATTCTTTCCAAAAATGCAGCTATCACCGTGTGAAAGCAAATATTTTATTTATTCAAGTCCTCGGTCTGCTGTAGTTTGAAAAAAGTCTGCTCTCATGCAGCTTCAGCAGCCTCACATGTTGAAGATCTTTTTCGCATTGTTCATCTTTGGGAGCAGCTTCTCCAGGATGTTATGGTTTACTGGATTATGACAACGAAGCAAAAATATAAAATGAAATAACTCAGCAGGCATGGAATTAAACATTTGCTACCTCCCACTCCTTTTCAAGCAATAAATCAAAACTTTACTTGACTTTAGTTAATAATCACTATATTTATTCAATCTAATGTGACCTAAGTGTGAATTGTTTGCATGACTGCAAAAATCTATTTATGATTATGAGTAATCACACTGTTATTTTTTCTTACATTTACGTTAATGTTTCTTTGTGTTGTTTTAGTTGATGCATTTTTTATTTGTGCTATGAGTTTGATATATCTATGGGATTTTGTTGTTGTTGTATTGTCTAAAACGGGCGCAGCGGTATGCTGGTCCACCTCTTATCGTAAGATTGCAGGTTCGATTCCATGTGTCGAAGTGTCCTTGGGCAAGACACTGAACCCCACCTTGCCTCTAGTGGTAGGTTGGCGCCAATGTTTGGCAGCGGAGCCGCCACCAGTGTGTGAATGTGTGTGAATGGGTGACTACAAAGAGCTTTGAGCCTTCCAGGAAGATAGAAAGCGCTTTACAAGTACACACCTTTTACAATTAATGTGTGAAATAAACCAATAAATCAAGTCAAATCACTGCGAGGAACAACATTTCATGCATCATCTCTTCCTTCTCCCTTAGGTTCAGATCAACATCTGGACGACCAAGCAGAACTTTAAGGGTTCCTCAAGAAGTGATGTCCAACAGAGAAATGAAAAACTGACAAATTCAGGAGCAGAAGGCGAAAACAGGCCACTCCCCCGCCCGTGGGCCGGCAGACATGGCGGGGCTCAAACGCCATCATGACGGGAAGATCGCCGGGCTGTACGACCTGGACAAGACTCTGGGTCGTGGTCACTTTGCTGTTGTCAAACTGGCCCGACACGTCTTCACTGGAGAAAAGGTTAGAATCCTTCAACCAGGCCCCCTTATGGGTCAAAAATTGATCAAATTTGAAACATTTTCTTTAAAGAAGCAAAAACATTTTGCCGATGGGGTCAGAGAAATTGTATAACAAAAATTCCTATTTTGGGGAAAAAAATCTACTCACTAAGACATGTTTTCTATTGTTTTGCTGTTGAAAAACTTTATTCATAACATCTTTTTTTCTTGAAAGACAGAAAATATAACAAATTCTTGTCTTAGAAAACAGAAACTATCATCTGAAGATCAGAATGAGACCTGACTGAACTACATTACTCAAACAGTTTCACTTCAAATCTCTTCCAGGTTGCGGTAAAAGTCATCGATAAGACCAAGTTGGACCCGGTGGCTCGAGGTCACCTCTTCCAGGAGGTCCGCTGCATGAAGATGGTGCAGCACCCCAACGTGGTGCGTCTCTACGAGGTCATTGACACGGCCACCAAGCTCTACCTCATTCTGGAGCTGGGCGACGGCGGCGACATGTACGACTGTATCATGAAGCACGAAGGAGGCCTCAGCGAAGAGGTGAGAAGGTGACGGACAGCACCAGTGCCACGTGGTCCGGGTCGGTGCAGGGATCAGCTCCAGCTCGCCTTGAAGGCTGGAGATAAGACCCAAGCCAGATGATAAATAGAAACAAGATACTGTCAATTCTATTAATGAGGGAGCAACCAGGAAGTTTGGAAAAGCTTCCAGTAAAGGTGTAGAACTTACATCCTCAGAACTAACCCAACCACAAAGATCTTTGAAAACACATTTGATCCAACTTTTTGAATTTTTATTGGGGTCAAACATTTGTCAGAACAAAAGAGCTTTTTTCTGTTTTATCAATGCCTGGATAGCCCTTTTAGTTCTAGGTATTAAAAAAAAATATTGTATGTGTTTGCATTCATCTAAACTCTAAATTAAGGTAAATTTGGAGCTGAAGTGGTTTGTTGCATATTTGCATCAATTGACAATAAGGAGTTAATTTATCGATTGTTTTTTTTAATTTAAATGTCTAATAAATTATTGTGAAAAATTAGAGGGAATGTTTTTTCTGTTTCACATTCTCAGCAGTTTTTTAGCAGATCATTACTTTTTCTCCAAACGTTTGCTGTAGATTTTCCAGCAAATACAGAAACTCCACAGAAGACATGACCTTCTATAGATTATAGATTATATTCCTATAATCTAATGCGGATTTTCAAGATTAAAACTGGTTCCTTGTCTCTTATAACTAAATTATTTTAAGCCAAGGTTTGTTTTAATATCTGTTGTATTCAAATTCCTTCACTTCTCACTATATAGTGCACTCTGCAGGGCGTTCGCCATTTTGTAGTGCTGTCCGAATCTTCAATTTCCTAAATCCAGTGGCCTAGAAATTTCCCAGAATTCTCTGTGAAAAGAAAGGGTGCATCAATGCATACTAGGTTGGGGAATATAGACCATAATGTATTGCGTTGGAACAATTTTTATATGAATTAAGGCTTTACTTGCTTGCTGTTTTAAAAAAAGAAAAGTAGTGAGCATGGTGTCCAAATTTCTTTTAAAATCCAGGGCACCACATACGGTAGTCCAGCACTATATAGTTTTTAGTAGTTAGGGATTAGGGTGGGAATTCGGACACAGCCTAAGTGTTTCTGACACGGATGTTTGGGATTTTCGGAATCAAAAACTAATGAGGTGAACCAGGCGCTAACTTTTATGCCAGAGTCAGTGAAAAACGAAACCAGTTTTCACTCCGTGCTCTCGCTCAGAGCATTCTGACTCTGGAATTTGAAACAGGTCTGCACTTGTGTTGGAGTGTCTAGGAGTTGATGTTCAGTTGCACAAGAGTCTGTCATCGGGGCAGGAATGACGGTTAGATGAGACGCGTCTGCATTTCTACATTTCTCAAGGGTCCGAAAGCAAAGACTGGATCTATTTCATCATCTTTTCTTCAGTAAATTATGTTTACAGACATTTGCGTCAGTTTTTAGTTATGCTGTACTGAAAAGATCCCTTTTAATGGAAAAAAAAATCATAAAATCATAATTTAAAATAATTTAAACACCCAATTTGATTTCAAAAACTGTGTTTTTGCTTTTTTTAATATGTTCATGTGGCATTTTTCTAATAATGGAGGACATTGGTGGACAGCTCCAATACAGCTCACCATTTTTATTGCACCAGAAATGCTAGTTTGGGGTTGTGTGGGGCTGTAAACTAGTGGGAGAGAGTGTAAACAGAAAGATGTTGGGAAGCAGGGGTGGGCTCACTCCGCACCAACTGTCCCAGCCAAAACTCTGAAGTGAATTTCTAATGAACTCCTGTTGCTCTGCAGTAAGAAACAATGTCGTAGAAAATAACAAAAACAACATAATCATAACTAAAAGACCGCTGGGAACGTTTTGAAAATAGATCAAAAGACGATCGGAGCGGGACTTTAAAGCTGATTTTGACTCATACATGTTTGTTAATTGATTCAAAGCTTACTTTGTTTTAGAAATGTAAAGAAGTATGCGGGCATTTCCTGGTTTAAACCCCTACGTGAAGCGCATCTCATTCATCATCACTGACACGCTAAAAACGTGACTATTTGCTGTTTCCTGTTAAGGATTTTCTGCCCTCCAAACAGAATATTTTCTGCCAAACCTACCAGTTAACTTGATTTACACAATTAATAGCGATATTTTGCTAATTTCTCTAGAAATGTGACTTATTTTGCCAGCTATCCACTGTTCACATTGGAAGGAAAACTGGCTACTAGTCTATTTGATTTATACTTTAGTTTAAAGACACTCCAACAGTATTAACATAAACAGTATTTTATTTTGTAATTAGCTTAAACTATTTCTGCATAAAACATGAAAATAAATTATGAGTTTTTTTCAAGAACAAAAGGATTTATTGAGCTTAGGTGACGTTTCTGCTAAAGGTTACAAAACTATTCAGTTTGTTTAAAATAGATTATTTTTTTTATATGAAAGATGAATGTAAACATTAGAAAAGTTAATTTATTGTCTGGGCAGTTAGTTGTAATCTGCAGTTTCGCCTTTAGATGTCACTCTTTCCCAAAACCCCTTGCTGAGTTTTTGGGGCAGATTTTTGAAAGGCGTCAGTCCTTCCTCTTCCTTTCCAGAGGTGGCACCATCCTGATGCTCTTTTAACACTTTTTGTGTGTGTATCTTATTTTCTAAGGTGGCCAAGTGTTACTTTGCACAGATCGTGCACGCCATTTCCTACTGCCACCGGCTGCACGTGGTGCACAGGGACCTCAAGCCGGAAAACGTGGTGTTCCTGGAGAAGCAGGGAGTCGTCAAGCTCACCGATTTTGGCTTTAGCAACCGCTTTCAGCCCGGGAAGACACTGAACACCTCCTGTGGCTCCCTGGCCTACTCCGCCCCTGAAATCCTGCTGGGGGACGAGTACGATGCTCCTGCTGTGGGTGAGTACAGGAGCTGTGGTGGCGTGACGCTCTCAGCATCACTGAAGGAGCAGCTCGGTGTACACGCCTGTTGACGGCAAACGGTTCTGCTTTTGCATTGTTTGAATGCGGTGGAACCAGTCGGCTCACGCGGCGTCTTCTGTCATCACGCTGCTGAAATAAGAATAAGGGAATCCGACTGGAACAGGCGTGTTTGAGGGAGGAAAGCAAGCAGGAAAGAGGCAGGACAGGCGGCGGCAGCCCCCCATGCCTCTGAAAAGGGGGGTTGCAGAGAGGCATTGTCAGTTTCTCTGACTGAATGGTTTTGCATTAGCATCTGTGCGTCCTCTGCCTCTCTGTACCAAGCAGCTTTCATATTTGATGCCAATGTGCGTGCATGTGTGTGTGCATGTGTGTGTGCATGGGGATGCTCTGCTCGTTGGAGAAAACGCAGCATCCCAGTGTTAGTGTTCATTCAGCTGAGATAATGAGGCTTTGATTGCTGGGTCTATCGGTCCAGCGGAAGACTAAACGAGAAGCAGACCGAACTCAGGGCGGGGCTCACCTGAACGGAGCAGAGGCCCGTCATGGGCCCGGTACCAGCAGGTCTAGCTGGTTGCTGAGATATAAAAGGCTTTGGTATGACAGCTCTCCTGAGTTGCATTTGTTCTACAGTTTTTTTTGTCTGGAATTTTTTATTATTATTAATGTTTAAAAAAGATTGAAGCTAACAGTTCCTCAGAAGTTAAAACAGTAAAAATGACAAATGACAGTTGCGTTCATTTACAATATTTTTAATCTACCATAATGTGCTTTCTTTAAAAAAAAAGAATTACAATCAAACTCAATTTTTAATATTCTAAACATGCTGCTTCTTATATAACTTTCTTGCATCCTTTTTTTCCCATCGAAATATTTTCATATTTTCCTCATTTGTCAATGTTTTCAAAGCTCTGGATTCCCTGCAGTGGAGGATTACTATTTGGATTACTATACACATCATTTGTACTCTAAAAAAACATATTCAAATCTGTGATGCAAAAAGCTTTAATTTTGAAACCTTTTCATAATAATACAGCTTCCTTTTTGCAAATAGGTCAGCGCAGTGTTGGTCAGACAGTCTGAGTTCAATAAAACTAGCTTTTGCTCAACAGGGTTTCCACCCCCACCCAGAGTCAGACAAGAAGTGCAGCGTCGATTGTGACCCACTTTTTTACCTGTTATCCTGTTTTACCAAACAAGCTCAGAGGGAAGGTGAGTCCTCTGCCGTGTTTCTGGGATCCTTGTTTGGGTCTGACAGAAACCAAAGAGTTCATGTCAGGATTGAGGAGGTGAAAGGTCAGACTGGGGAGCATAAGCTCTCATTTAAATGCAGCTTTTCTGCGGATGCAGTTTTGGAAAACTCCTGCGGGGCATTTTGTTGTCAGCTTTGGAATTTGAGAGTCAAAGGTTTTGGTTAATCCAACCGTAATTTGGTTTCTGCTAAACCCAAAGCTTCCTGATGTCCAAAATCCACTAATGTCCCTACCTCGTTTGTGTGTCGAAAGAACCAAATGGAGTCATTGGGACTGTAATGGATTATTGGAACGCCTTTTTCAGTAAATTGCTTAAATTAAGTCCCAAAAATGCAGCTTATGAAGGTGTGGGAAAGGGGGGGTGAATTATAGCGGCTAAATAACCTCCTGGTTGTTAGGAGCTTTCACTAATGAATTCAATTTTAAGTTTATATTTCCTTCTCTTCAGTAATCTGCTCTGAAACGGCAGAACACACAGCAGAACACACAGCCTGCTCCGCACAGAGCGCTCCTGTCTTCCACATCCAGATCTTTCTCAAAGACAGAAAGATGCTAAGCGAGGCCGAGTAAGAACATGAAAGACCAGGCTTTATTTTTCTGTTCGGTGCAAAACAAAATAAAATAAATAACGGACGTTTTTGTCATCGTCATATGAGGAAGATTGCAACCCCCCCTTCGGCTGATGAATGCTCAGAAAGCAGCCAACGTGCACCAACAGATTCTGCTGCAGAAACCTCGTCTGCAGCAGGGGTTTGGAAGCTGTTTTACATCTGCAGAATGTGCAGAGCAGAAGCATCACTACCTAAAGGAAAAGCACACGTGTTTATGAGCCTCTGATGCTCACACAAAAACCTCGAGAAGCCCTAAAACTGCACTGAACAATGCGTTTACTTTAGAGATGAATCAACCCGCTGGGTTCTGTGAAAGTTGTCATTTATGGAGATAAACTCGGCAGTGATTTTCATGCTGACCCTGCAGCCTCCACCCCCACCCCCCCACCCCCACCCCCAGAGGGAAGCAGCATCTCTTTTTAGCATCTCTCTGCTCCTGGCTGTTGTGCAGCTTTTCCGCGCTCGCGCTGCCACACGGCGTGCAGCTGCCAGCCGTGAAGCTGGGCTCTGATAAACCCAACGCCGCTTATATGAAACCTCATGAACCTCAGTCTGTCATCAAAATGACAGAAGGAATCAATTAGTTCCTGAAAATGAGATTTTATTAGACATCAATTGCTAAATTCTACTTTTTTTGTTTGTTTCAACAGATTCTTATTCATTAAAGCAAAATAAGTTTGGTGCAAAATCAGGAGGAGGATTTAAGTCAAATTGATCTTCCCCAAAAACAAAAAAAGTGGTAATTTACAAATCTATGGATTTATGTTTCATTAAAGCAAATTCCCTTCATTTTATTTTGGTAAAAAACAGGTTTTATGTGAATGAATGTTTAGATCCTCTTTTCCTCTCTCTGAAAACTATTATTTGCTGCAGTTAGTCTCCTTAAACAGTCATAACATGTTTTAATATAATGAAAAATTAAGGCAAACGAAAAAAGATTTTCAAAATAAAATGATCAAAATTGTCAACAAACCAGAAGCATTTTGCTGAAAAGTAAACAAACATACAAAAAAATCAGTAAACCACATGAGCTCCTACAACCAAGGTTTATTTATATGTATTTCCCTGGAACAAAAAGCAATAGTTATTACTGAAAACAAAAACAAAAGTAATAAAGACTGCCTTCCGTCTAAATGCTGAAACAACTGAAAAGAAAAAGTCAAGAGAGAAACCAGTTTTAAATTGCCATTGGGGAGCAATTAAAAAAGTCCTGCTGTGCGACCTATTCTGTCAAAATTCATGTTGACATTTGATGAGTTCAGAAATTTTCCTTTTCTTTTTAAATGAATTTTGGTTTAGTTGCAATGTGTGATATGAAATGAACAGAGGCAGAGCTGTATTTCCTGAAATGATTTCAAGTTAAGCTGTGACTCAAAACCTGAGATTTTAGTGACAAATTAGTATCCACACTCCAAAAAGAGCAGCCTTAAAATAATAAAAAAACACTAATCTTAAGAAGAAAATCTCTAGAAAGTAGTAAAATAATTTTTCACTCTTGATTTCACAAGATGATCAAAATTGGTGGCGTTCCACACAAGCATTCAAAAAGGAAAAATAAGCGGGGGAAAAACTATTTATTAGATAGAATTACTTCAAAGTGAATATTTTACAGCCCAATAGCTAGTTCTAAGCAAGTGATTTGTTGAGTTTTGATGCACCTAAATGTTCATTTTTATTCTAAAAATTAGAGTAATGAGTAGAAATGACTCCATCGGAACAAAATGAGATTATGACCTTTGTTGGCCCACCTTAATAAAACCTCATAAAATCTATAACTAGCGCATTTTCTTAGAACATGAATCAAAATTTTTGTCTCCAAAATATTTACAATGAAGATGAGTCTAAATAGCCAACATCTATTAAAAGTTAAAATAATATTCTTAAAACTGACCAAAAAATTACAGCGAAATTTGAGTTGTTTTGAGATTAAATCAAGTTTGTCTTTTGTCAAGAAGAGTAAGGAGCAGAAGGATTTGGACTCATTTTATTGATATTATTATATTTTTAGATTCTAGCTCTTAATTAGACAAAGACTGGGCTGATTTTGAAAAGCTTGTGTAAAGCAAAGAGAAATACCGGCCTCGCTTAAGTTACTCCTGATTAGCTGGACTGGGTGAGCCCAGTTTCTGATTGGCTGAAAACACCTGATCCAGGTAAGCAGGAATTACTGAAGCAGTGTTAGCTGCTAAACAAGAGGGTTGGAGTCCACTGTACCTCGTATGTCTAAAAACAACATCATTAAATAGTCATCAGAGTAAGAACTTAAACAAAGAAGTAAAACAGTTTTCCTAATGTTTGGTCATGAATCCGTTGATTGTTGAAAGTGTTGCTGCTTTGAATGCACTTTGATTTCCTGTTTCTCTTCACAAAACCTTCTAAAAAAAAAAGTTTGCTCTTAAACTGCACAACTTTTAAAAATATATCGATCTTATGCTTGTACCAAACAGAAAATCAGACCAATTGCATCAATCATGCACTTTTTTGTTGTCAGTCTACTAGTCAAACTTTATCTTATGTGACTCGGATAAAAGAAGCATGTGGGGGTTCTTTTTCACCCCGGCAGTGGGTTCAGGAAAAAGAAGGATCTCCTCTTTAGATCTAGTAAATTGCATATTGATTAGCAATCTGAAAGTGTGGATCATCTGACTTGTCCCGGCTAGAAGGAGGCTGACTCGGCGCCTCAGCGCGCCCATCGGCCTCCAGTCAGCATGTGATTGCAGAAAGTGTGTCAGTGGAGCGTCCTGCTGACCACAGAGAGCCCAGAGCAAACATTTCACTGCTTTGAAATAATCCGACCAGGAGAGCTGTTCTGGAAAATTAGCATTTGCACGAAGCTTCAAGGGGCCGGACGCGTTGACCCACTTTGCAGAGACGGCGTGTTTGTGTGCGAGCGAGCTGCAGGCAGCCTGTGTTTGACAGATGTGACCGAAGCAGCGCTGATTCATGAAGCTGCTTCCGATGCGACGCGAGTCACGCTTCATCTGAGCTTTCCGTTTGCACATCCAGGTCACTAAGCGATGAGGAGCACTAACACGTCACATTGTTGTCGATCCCCTACAGATATCTGGAGTCTGGGGGTGATCCTCTTCATGCTGGTGTGCGGCCAGCCCCCCTTCCAGGAGGCCAACGACAGTGAGACCCTCACCATGATCATGGACTGCAAATACACGGTTCCCCCGCACATCTCGCAGGCCTGCAGAGAGTGAGTAATGCCCAGCACACAGATGGACGGAGTAGTCTGCAGGTGCTGCATATTTCATGTTCATAGATGTGAGAAGAGGAGCTGCGAACATGGGGAGGGGGCGCGGCCTCCCTTCTGTCCTGCTTTTGCTGCAGCAGTTCGCTGCCAGCGCCGCCTTAAGTGCATCTAATGCGCCCTTCAGAAGCAGCCCACTATTTTTAACTCAGCGCGTGTATAGGGGATGCGTCACAGCATGGGGGGGGGGGGGGGGTGCACAAATATTTGCAAAATACATCCGGTAGCTTCACCAGATGATGTCCACATTCACGGTGTGGTTTAAACTCCTATTCCCATGAGGCCTTGAGGGAACAGCTCTTCCTCTGTTTGTCTGGACGCCTGCAAAACGGCTGATTGTTTCAATTTGGACAGGAATTTGGATTTGAGATGCCAAGAGCAGGCCGCAAATCGTCACCATGATCTTGGATTAATTAAACAGAATTTACTGCAAACTCCACCCTAAAGCAATAAATACTGCTAGCGTGAAAGAAAATCTAGAGCCAGCTGAAATCCAGGCTGCATTGGCTGATTATCAGGAGGAAATGCTGCACAATCTTCATGAAAGAGCTGATTACACATAAAAAATGAACAATCCAGCAGTATATTTTAACTTTATGTTCATTTTTCTGTCAGCTTTGACATTTCTCATACAAATTGTTTTTTTTTGTTATTATATGTTATAGAAAATTATGCATAAACGTTTGAGGGAAAAACGCTGAACTCCAGAAACCTGATCATTGTCTGAGTTATCCGATTATTCGGGTGATCCTGAAAGCAGCACAATTTGTTATCCCATCAGGAAATGCTGATCATCTGACTTCTCCTTAATAATCTGATTACTTCCTGCACATACATCAGTGTATCCGACTGGTTTATTTCCTTAGCATCAGAAACGTGTAAATATGTTCACTGCAGAAGTGACAGCCACACCCATTTACTGTATAGAGAACTGGACCGAGTGACCCCTCCCCCCTGGAGTTCCTAACAGGAAGTACCTGCTGGTTCCAAGAAGCCAAAATCCCATGGACTTCTATAGAGAAATAAAAAGCTGTTACTCTGTCATTATATTACTAAATAATAAACATTCCTACTCTGATACATTTATAGACATCTTTTCTACCTTTTCCTGAAAATCTTTCAAATTTTTTTCAAATTTTTCTTTAGTTCAAGTTAACCAAATTATAAACAGACCAATCAGACGCCTCAACAAGAGTAGGTGGTCTCAGGTCGAACATTCCAAATATTTCGTGTAGCTCGCTCTCAAGTGGTAGGGGTGTGGCCTTCCAACGAGCTCACTCCTGATTGGTGAGAGTGGTTGCCATAGAAACGTTGACTCAGACCAACTTGGACTAATCACTGCTTACTGATGTCAGCTGGTTCCAACATGGTGACGTCCGTATCTTAAAAAAACGTCACTCAGTTCTCACACACAAAGTAGTGGAAAACCCAAAAAGGTCAACTGGTATGTACCGTCAAGAAGCAGAAGATGCATCCTGTTTTTCAGACCGTCCAGCTCTGTAGTAAAACTCAGAGAACATGAGACCAGTGCACCAAAACACCAAACCAGAATGAGCCAAAATGAAGACAATCAATCATATAAATTACTATATTTTTGTTTGTTTATTTTGTAGTGCAGCATCTTTTCCATAGGAGCTGCTGATCGGCAAACATCACAGGAAACCACACCTCCAAAGCTTCTCACACTAAAGGGATTCATAACTAATGAATAGACACAAATCAGTGTTTGACTCTGTCAGGCGTTTGGATCTGGATTACGCACATATGTGAGGCAGCAAATGCGCAAAACCCCAAAAGCTAAATCCCAAATTACCTTTTAACGAGAGAGATTTGAAGAATTGATCACTTTTACTAGAATCTGTGGATGTGTATAACATACAATCCAAATGATTTTTAAAAACTGTCAAATTAGATTGAAAACATTTCAAAAAACATTTTTGTAAAATGGTTTTACAGAGTAAACTATGGTTGTAGTTTACTGTAAGTACGTATTATTCATGTAACATTCAGATGATGTGATATCATTCAACTAGAATGAATGGTGAAATATGGATTTTTTTTTAAATGTTTATCGTCTTATTACCTGTATCCCATCTTGTGAGTTTTTAAATGTTTTCTGGGATGTTTTGTGTTCAGACATTTTTTTTTTTAATTTTCTTTTTCCAGTGTTTTCATTTTGCTTCTATGAAACAAACAAAACAAAACATTGGCTTTGAATTTGGACGCTCTAGAACCGCTCAGATTATACAGAGGATGATGATGAGTCCTAGCAGAGGCGTGAATCGGTGCAGCTCTAGTCTGGATGGGTCTCGCTCTGCATTGAACTCCATCAAATAAACTTCTTTTTACCCATCAACAAGAACCAAAATGTTACACAACGTAAACACCAGTAACAGAAATATCCTGTCAGTGTTATGTAAGCATGAATCACATTCCCATGTACTGTAAGTTTCGCACCACATTTGGTGTCTGATAACCTCATGTTTCTGCCATTTGCTCCTCTGCCCTTCAGCCTCATCGGACACATGCTGCAGAGGGACCCAAAGAAGCGAGCGACCTTGGAGCAGATCGAGAACCACGAGTGGTTGCAAGGGGTGGACCCTTCCCCGGCCACCAAGCTGTCCACGCCTCTGGTGTCCCATCGCAGCCTGTCTGAGGAAGAGCACGGCTCCATCATCCAACGCATGGTGCTGGGGGGCATAGCAGACAGAGACGCCATCACCGAGTATGTTCCTTCCTCCAAGCACTTGAGTTTCAGCTGCATCGCTGTCTGAAGCACTTCCTTCATCGCTCGGTCCTGTTTGCACCGTTTCAGGGCTCTGGAGTCCAACCAGTACAACCACATCACAGCCACGTACTTCTTGCTGGCAGAGAGGAGGCTGAGGGAGAGGCAGGAGAAGGAGCAGCACAGCCAGACCCGATCACCCAGCCCCAGCAAGGCCCAGTTTAGGTATGCTCCAAAGCTGTCTCTACAGTTCTCTGCACTCACATGTCCGACAGAAGATCAGCACAAAACTCCAAACACCTTCAGTCTGCAGAAAGATAATCCAGGTTAACTAGTTCCCCCGTTCTGTCTTCAGTTGATCCTTAAGGTCCAGTCGTCCTGAAGAATAGAATCCTGAAAGAGCAATGTTAACATTCTTAAACCTTAAAATGTTAAAACAGTTCACAGACAGGAGTTACAAATCCACAGAAGTCAATAAAAGATTTGGTGATTAAGTAGTTCTGGGACTTTCAAATACATCTAGATATTTATGGAACCGTAACGATTGGAGAACCTTCAGAGTGTTAGAAGTGCTAAAAACCAGAGAGCTTCCGGTCGGAAACATCTGCTCACAAAACGTTTCTCTGAAAATAAATCCTTAGAAAAGCACCTGATCTTTAAGAGAAGGAGTTGTTCTTCAAAACAAGTAAACAAAATAACCAACCAGATTACCAGAACTACAAAACTAGACCAGGACCCTTTTGGGGTTAGAGGAAGACCAGTTGCCTCCAAAAAGGTCCTGGATGATTCTGATCAAAGATCCTTTAAACATTTAACGACACTTGTTGTGGTCATCAATTGTTACAAAAAGATTACGTGGTCTGGTTTTAGTATATGGTTTTAGTATAAACATGCTATGTACAGTTCAGTTCAGAGTATTGTTATGTGGTAATGATGAGGACCTGCAATGGAAAGTAACCCAAAAGAGTATTTTGGTCACAGAAGAGTATTTGAATCGACCACTTTGGTGTTTTTTTCTGATGATAAAGTTGCTGTTTAAGTTCAAAGAGCAGGACTTATGATGAATTTGTAGAGTTTCAAAGGGCAATTATTTTTGTTAATTAACAGTTCAGAAGCCTAAACAACCCTCCCTTGACTCTATATATCCTGACTTTACTGTTTTTTAAATGTATTTTAAAATGAAAAAAAACGTTATTTTCATTTTGGCGCTGGTCTACTCAAAGCAGGAGTTAACGACGAACTTGCCCTAGTCCAATAAAGTGAAACTCCATAAAATGATTCCTTGTATAGTTTTATAAAACCTCTTTTTAGTTGTGTGTGCTTTAATTAGATTATAACCACATTTTCTGTCATGTTACCTTGACTATAAATGGAAGTAAACTATAATTCAGTAGTAACATTCAGTGTTCTATTAAATGGAACTGTTTAGGATTCTAAAATAAACTGATTTTAAACTTACATTAAGAGTAATTCTCACTGCTTTTTGGTTCTATGATTGTTTGTTATTTCTGAACGGCAGATCTAGCGTACAACACTCCACTTTTCTCTGTCATATTAAATGTTGTTCCACTGTTCTGGTGCTGAAAATTGTTTTCAATATTTTCCAGACAATCTTGGCCCACCAGAGTGGATGTTCACCAGGATGTTAGTGATGGGTTGGGGGGTCCTGCCATTTCACACCCTGGGGGTCCCCAGTCTCCTGCCCGCAGTGCTGAGAGCCTTCACAAAGGTCCCAGACCCAAAACAGCTCTACCGGACCTCCTCCAGCGGCAGGAGAGCCACCCTCCAGCTTCAGGCCAACTTCCTCCTTCTCGACAGAACCAGGACCGGGGCTTCAAACCTGTGACAAAGCCCCACTCCAACCCCCTTCGGCTGGGCTCTCTGGGTTCTGTGGGCCCTGTTAAACCACGAAGTCCCAGTCTTTTTAGTGTTGAAGAGGATGAGGAGGAAGAAGGACAAGACAAATGTTTGCCCCCCTGTACATTGCCTTCCCAAGTGGTGCTTCGCTGCAAATCCTCCTCCGGGTCTTCTTCCAGCAATCGCATGACATCTCGTATGAGCGCTCCTGTTTTTAACCAGATCCACGAGGAGGTTAAAGAGGAAGAGGAGCTGGAGGAGGAGTGTAGGGAGTTGCATGGACTTGCCCCCCCAAAGCCCAGCCTCAGTCTCAATCTAAACTGTCAGATTCCGTCACCTTTGACCCTGACTACATCCCCTGAAACTGTTGGCGGCACAGCTCCGGTCACTGCTTTCTCGCCCAGCTCGGAGACCAGCGACGATGAGACAGAAGGTCACTTAAAACTAGACTCATTAAGCGTGGAGGTACATGACGGGGAGGGGAAACAACAAGCTAAGGGAGAGAGGGGGGCAGGACAAGGGAGCCCCTCCAAATGTGCCAGTCCAGGGTCAGGGTCAAGCCAGGGCAGGAGCACCGCCAAAGCCGCCAGTGGGCTGGTGGAGAGTCTGAAGCTCATGAGCTTGTGCTTGAGCTCTCAATTCCAAAACCTTACAGGCGGCAGCGGGGGCGGGGGCGGCGGCGGAGGAGGAGGAGGGAGTGGTGGTGGCAGCACCGGGGTTGTGGGGGACCCCCAAGACCGTCCCATGTGGAGGATGTGCATGGGGGGCTCCACTGGCAGCTTGGATAAGGTCTCCCTCCTGGGGGGTCCTTCGCCCCGTGGTAACCTTACCCACCAGCCTCTTCTCACTGATACACTGGCGGACCCTCTGCTGGAGGGCCCCTGCTCGGGGAGCCTGCGGCTCCGAGAGCTGGACCTGGCCAGAGAGAACCACAGGAACGTGAAGAACCGCAGCCTGCAGATACCTCCCAACGACAAAAGCCTCTCTGTAAACATTCACCGAAGCCCCAAGGAGGGTTTGCTTTGCACCCCCGCCCCACACAGCTGCTGCCAGGTCATCTAGAGGTCCACCTTTCACACTCCCGCTCACCTTTCTTCACCATCACACAAATGTTGGATTTTTCTTTGAGAACGTCAAACCCCGAACTCCCAAAATGCACATCAAAGAAACGTTTTCCGAAGTCCTTTCAGCAGGAACGAGCTTGTTTCTTATGCAGGTGGCATTTAAAGAAAGGGACACTAAAATGGTAACTGATGCCACAGGTGCTCACAACCCCACATTTGCACAACATGAGGTGTAGAAAAACAACCTCCACCCAATCTGAGGAAAGGAGGAAGCTGAAGAATTTTGTTACATATCTTTCTTGTGTTTGTTTTTATTGTATTTTTTTTAATTTATCTTTGAGACAATCATTATTTTTTTATTCTGTTTGTAAATTTTAGGATGAGACTATTTTTAATCCAATGTGGCCGAAAACAGGACAAAGCAGAAGGTGGGGCACAACTTTTTTTTGTAGTCTGTTTTGTTTTCTACTTCAAAGACAATGCACTCACGCGTCTGCATATGTACATATGTGAATACGTTAGCGGTAGCTAATCTCTTGTATTACCAGTAAAGTTGTGTTGCAGTAGTTACTTGAATGCTAGATCCTTCTTCACTGTTATTCTTCATCTCCACTGGATTTGGTAAAACAAACCTGAAGAATCTTCACACACGTGCACCGAAACGGTTAAACATGCAACGGCAGCTCTTTTAATTCAACTGGACCCCTCTACTGAATAAACGTTAAAAAAAATAATAAAACCATGAGCTGTATTCATCCTGTAGTTTTCCAGGATCACAGTAGCCACTGTTGTAGCGTATTCCAAGACGACAACTGAGGTGGTTTTTAACGGAACGAGACACCACCCCTTCATGTGTTGGCCTGTGCATCTGGATGTGCCACCCGCCCCTAGTGGAACATTTAACAGTGCATGTGTTTTTCCTGTAGCAACTTTATTCTTGACCCACCAAGGTGGAACTGCCCCTCTTTCTTCCCATTGTATCTACCTGAGTAACAGATGAAGTTGGTCACTTTACTGTAATCTCACAGCAATACCAGCGACTGCAAAATGTACAACAATGGATGTGCCATAAAATCTGTCTTGAGCATATTGTACTGTATGTATATGATAAAGATCTATTACAATAAAACCATGTGAAGGAAGTTGGAGCTGCTTGTTCTTAAATAAGCTGGAATTCTTTTGTGTTTTTTAGCGGCCTCAGTTCCAGAGTTCCTCTTTTTTTTTTTGGTTTGGTTTGGTTTACTTTCTGTGTCTGTAAACGGTGGTGACCTCTGCTCCTTCAGCTCTGGTTTGTGTTTCAGCTTGATGGTTGAAATGCTGCAAGTTCAGCTCCATTGTCACATCTGAACGACCTTTGACCTTGTGCACCAAATTATCTCCGAAGAATCTAGACAAACCCCGCTCTTATGATCTCTGATGGTTTTTTATATACATTGACTGTATATGAAAACTGGATGGAGTAACTTCTCCCCCCTCACGTTCCAAACAGGAAGTATCTGCTGGTTCCAAGAAGCCAAAATCCCAGAGACTTCTATAGCGAAATAAACAGTTGTTACTCAGTCATTCTATTGGACAGAATAAACATTCTTAGTCTGATACTGTTTTTAACATGTTCTTGATCTTTTCTTTGTTGCAAGTTAAACTGACCAATCACATGCATCAATAAAAGCAGGTGGTTCCATTTGGTCCCATTGAACACAATCAGTATCAATTAACAGCTGCAGATCTGGCTGTCTTAGGGTAACCTCTGGAGTCCCCCAGGGGTTAATGTTAGGCCCCCTTCTCATTATTCTTTTCATTAATGATTTGTCCACTGTTTGTCCTGAAACATGCTTGATGTATGCAGAAAACATGTTGTTTTTTGTTCATGGTTGTACAAAAGACACTGTTGCAGCTAAACTCTCTGAAACAATGTCCCTTGTCACAACTTGGTTGCAGCAGTGGTGTCTACTGTTAAACATCTCTAAAACTGTAGGCACAAACTTCACTAAGATAAATAAAATCTCACCTGATCCTGACAAACATGTTAATAGAGAAACGATACAAATGTCAGCCAATATGAATATCTCAGTTTATTAATGAATTCAAAGCTTACTTTTAAAGCCCGTATTGAAAAAACAAAGTTCAACCTTGCAAATTTTCATGCAATTTGAAATGAAATCTCACCTGAAGCTGTAAAAATGTAATTGCATTCTGTTATTTCTGTTATTACCTGTTATTTTCAGTCACTTCAGCTATTGTATAACCATTGGTCTCAGACTGCTCAGAGGCTGCCCAGAGTGCATAAACCACGGGAAGTCTTGTACAAACAAGCAATTAAAGTTATTGACAAAAAACCAAGACACTACCATCACCCTGTGATTTAAAAAATATATAGTATTTCAAACTGGGACAGTCGTCACACTTGCCAACATAAAACTGATGTACAAAGTACTCCATAAATTGGCTCCTGATCCTCTTACAGAGTTTTCCGGTCAAAGAAACAGTGTTAAGCATGTTATTTATGGCTCTGTCTGTTAAAATCCAGACTTCTCATCCGAAAGTACTGAATAGGAAATAATTTGAATGCTTTTGTCTCAACTTCCTTCAAAGCACTGATCATTTTTACATGAATACGAACTCCTAAACTTCATTGTTTGATTAATTTGACTAAATATTTTAAAAAACTAGTAACAGTGTTTTAATGCTCTGTCTAGTCTTGTTAATGTTCTTTTTCTTATTAAATTCATTTAAGTGCTTTGTGTAAAATCAGGCATAATTTGTTTGATGACTAACACCCAAAGGATGCGAAAACCCTTTCCTCCTTGTTCTAAAAGCATCCCCGTTGTTTGCTTTTTCCTGAAGGATCGGGATGTTTGTCCCTCTCTTAGCGCAGAGTTGTAATCTCTCCAACATCTGGCCTTCTGCTCCACATCAGCCATCTGGAGGGAAATCAGATCAGAGCAGATGAGCTCTCAGCCCCGCCCCCCGTGAACCAGCATGACCCACAGGCACACACACTTCCACTCACAGACAACTACTGTTACTGCTGCACGAGAGCCCCAGACCCATGAATGTGAAAATGACGGATCTGCCATGTGAAAGGATTACTGCATCACAGAAAGGAGGTCATGAGTGTTGGGTGGTACATGCTGGATTCACATCCACAGCATCTGCCTGGACGGCCATCACTGTTTCATTTCCATCAAATCCCACTCCAATCATCTGTTGATCTATTGTCTTTTAATTATGATTATGCGGTTTTAACACAAAATCCAAAATCTGTATTGTTTTCCAGGACATAGCTTCTACAGAGCGGCAGGAGTTCGTTAGAAATTCACCTCTGAGTTGTGGGCGGGACTGTTGGTGCAAAAGTAGCCGTTGATATTCCATCACCATCATCTCTTTAATCACACTCTTTTCCTCTCAAAACCCCAACCTGACATTACCGGTGTAACAAAATTGGTGAAAAATATCGGAGCTACTCAGCTGTACAGTTTTTAGCCAGATTCCAGCTCAGACGAGAAAAAAACAAAGACAAGTCTACAAGTGGATACATCAGAATGGAGCGGGGCAGGAATACTTTGGTCCACCCCATTTTAGTTGCTGCCTCACAGCTGAGAGCTTTTTCAATTGGCGCGTTTTTACCTACCGATACTCCTTATCCATCTAGATTTGAATAAAGAAATACTCAGAAACGCAGTTTTAATCTTAAATTCTTTCATATATGTCCAGAGAAACCTTATGGCACCTTAAGCAGGACTTCAGACACCTTTAGCAGGACTTCAGAGACCTTTAGCAAGACTTCAGAGACCTTCAGCAGGACTTCAGAAACATTAGCAGGACTTCAGAGACCTTTAGCGGGACTTCAGAAACATTAGCAGGACATTAAAAAAACACCAGAACATCTCTCAAAGACAAAAGACAGGTTAGGGAGCTCTCCAATGCCAACTGCAATGTCAGTCAAGTCTGTCGACTGAACTGAAACAAGTTTAGGTTCCTTAAATCTGGAGTCTGAAAGCTGAGGGTTCCCCCCTTTATGCTGGTTTCAGAAGTTTGTGGAAGAATAAGATTAAGAAGGAAATGCGTTGTTTGGTGAACATGGATCCACCTTTGAGATAGAGCTTCAAAAATCTTTATATATTTGTAAAAGGATAAATTTGGCTGACAAATGTTTGAAATCTGCTTTTCACAGACATTCAATTAGAAAAGAACAAAGAAGTAAAAGAACAAAGAAGTAAAGCATAATCTGAATTCTGGCAGCAGCCTTTTGGATGGTCTAATAGATTCAGTAAAGGAAAGCAGGCTGGGGACAAACACTTGCCTGTGGATGTAGAATGATCTTAGAAAGAGGTCAATCTCAGTTTTACAGTTTGATAACTGTTTATGGGACGTACTTTGAACACGTTCATGTTTGGAGGCTCATTGTTGTGTGAGCTCATTTCAGACGTGCATAAAGCACCATAAACGTGCAGGTCCTCCTTCAAAGGTGCCAATGAGGCAGGAATTGGGTCACTAGTTTGCACAGAAGTCATCACCTTTTTGTTTCAGTTTACGTAGGCTCTGGTTAATCTTCAACCAAACCAAAGATAAAACTGCTGCCCACTAACCACACTCAATGAAACTCCGCCGAAACATTCACTCTTGAAATTGTTTTCTTCTCAAGAAAAGAGATAAACGTGTAATGATGAAAGTTGAACACTTTTTTTCAAGTTATCAGTCAAACATTTTTTACATTCTGAATATCCAACCAGCATCCTCTTTTTTTGCATTCATCACAGAACCAAAAGATGCAATGATCTGATGAAACAAGTCTGTGACAGAGCTGAACATCTTCAAAAGGCTTTTGGAGACTAGGCTCAGGATTCAGGAGCTGCTGTTGCTCTTTGGTGTCTGATGGCAGCAGATCATCTTCAAGACAATTGAATCAGAGATCTTTCAGGTCCAGAGAAAGACGATAAAACACCAAATTTTGGGGGAAAACATCAGCTCTGTTGTCTTTGACATTCCCCTGCAGCGTGAAAGTGTTTCAACAGGAACATTACATCTGTGGGCAAATATCGATGGTATTTGGAGCATCAGTTGGGAGTTTATGCTTTCTGGAGGTCAAACATCAACATGAGCATCATCAACGTCAACTTCACACTGGCTCCTAAATCATTTGAATTCTTTTTCTTAGTTAAGCACCACCTGGATAGTATTTATACAACACAGTGTATTCACTGAGATCTAAAAACACACCAAACCAAAGACAGGAACTCCTTTCACCAAACCTATTTGCTCATATGGTCCACAGCTCCTGGAAAGTCCTCTCCTGCCAATTAGCAGCCATTCAGCTTCCGGACTGAAGTTCATTTAAAAGGGAAAACGATTCAAGTTCATCAAGTGACCACTGTGGGATTTGGTACACTGTAAAATCTAAAATGACCCAACTGAAATAAACTTCAGCACGGCTTTGAAAACATTAGAAAATGTTATATTCAGGAGCTTTATCCCTTTAACAGCTTTAGCTCAAGTGTTGACATTCCTTTAACTAACTCTTTAACCATTGATGCAATTACCGTAATTTTAGCTGATTCTGAGGCAGAGAAAAGCAACCTTGCGCTGATATACAACACTTTACAGAAGAGTTTATGAACCAACCTATTCTTTTGCAGACTATACAGACTTTGAACAGAAACAGAAATTCAAGTGAAACCAAAACCCCTAAATGTCAAAATAATCTGTGATAGTTTTTTTTTATGTTGGAATCAAACCTTTATATCTCATTTGTGACCAAACCACTGACTGTATCTGAGAACTGGAGTGAGTGAGTCTGACGTCATCCATAGAAAATGGTTTACTTCCGGCTCCAATCAAATAAGGTCAATTCAGTCGCCATTTTTTCACAACACGGATGCCGGCACGTTGAAGCCAGACGACGTCAATGAACAGTGACTGAGCTGAGTCGGTTTGAGTGATCGTTTCCACTCTCATCAATCAGGAGTGAGTTTGTTGGAAGGCCACACCCCTTCCACTAGAAAGTTAGGCATGAATAACTTGCACCACTGAAAAGATATGAAAAACATTATGAATATCAAGAAGGTATTAATAAAAAGGTATCAGAGAAAGGTTGGTTATTCTGACCAATACAATGACTGAGTAACAGCTGTTTGTTTCTCTATAGACGTCTAGGGGATTTTGGCTTCTTGGAGCCAGCAGGTACTTCCTGTTTGGAACTCCAGGGGGGAGGGGTCACTCAGTCCAGTTCCCCTATGCAGTCAATGATCCAGATTTTAGCCTCAAACCAAACCTGGAGCCCAGATTACAGCTGAACTACAACTGTCCCAAGACTGGTGGTTTGCCAGAAAAGGTCCCAGTGAGATAATAAACACAAACAAGTCCACAGATGTTGTTTGAGCATCCGATGAGGCTTTTCCCTATCAAATACTGAAAAGCTGCAGAGTTCCGTGTACACTGGCTTCAACTGCTGCTTGGTTTATTTGTATTTTTGTGCAGAAAATCTCCGTGTTTGTTTATGTCAGACAATGAGAAATCAAGGTCTGCCAGAGAGGACGAGTGAGGCAGACTGGCAGGCAGGAAAGGCAGGCCAGAGAGATGCCTGCTGGTTGAAGTCCATTTAGATGCTACAGTGGCGGAGAAAATGAACACAGGAGAGATCAACAACACAAGAACAGCATCTGGAGAGGAGAGCAGATAAATAAAGCCTCCAAACTAGGAGCACAAAAGAAAAAAAAAGAAAAGGAATCAAAAAACAGATGAGAAAAATGCTCAATACTCTCTACTGTGCTGCAGGCAGAGCTCAGCTGGACATACACCGAAATCCAAAACAGTCGGCAGCTTCTAGGTCCACTTGCCAAATGCACACTCAATCATGCCTAAAATAAACATCTTCAGACAGAAAAATAAATCAAAATAAAGGGAGATCATCTGTCTGCTTTTTGCTTATTGGCTACTCATATCCTCACTCAACATTTGGTGGTCCGTTGAGTTTGGCCTCAATTAGATCAGAATTTTTCTCCTTACCCCTCCGGTTGGAGGGGCATTTGGAGGGGTAGGCTTGTCCAAGGGTGTTCCGCATCGATCGGAGGAACATCAAAACACACTGGTTTTTTCGCAGAGACTCCTGGGAAATTTCTAGGGCACTCGATTTTAGAATTGTAGATTTAGACAGCACTACAAAGTGACGACCGCACTACATAGTGCACTATGTAGTGAGTAGTGAAAGAATTTGGACAAAGCCATTAGTATTTTTACAGCAACTGTCAGTTTGAAGGGCTAAATGTAAGTGTAGGGAGAAGCCATTGGGGTAGCCTGGACATAGTTTCTGCAGAGCGGCAGGAGTTCATTAGAAATTCACCTCAGAGTTGATGTTTGTGTGTGTGGGGGGTGGGGGGGGGCACACAAATAAGCCTGTCTTCATTTCCTGTCATCTGTTTACATGCTCTCCCACTAGCTTATAGCCACTCACACCCCAACAAAATTAATACAGTTGTACAGTTTGAAGCCAGATACCAGTTCAGACGGGAAAAACAAAGATCTACATGGATCTATTTGTCTGAATGTGGATGATCAGAATTAGGGGTGTAATGATTAATCGATGAATCAAATCGACCTATACCATTTTTAAATCATTTCAAAATTTGATCAATTAAAGATAAAATCAATATTGGAAAATACAGTTAGGATTGAGACATGGTAGGTTTATTTTACTGTAATGTAATAACGACCAAGTGCAACACAGTGGACAACACACACGTGAGGTCAGCAAAAACTGATCAGCCATCATAACAGTCCAATATGTGGAAACACTTTGAATTTAGCAAAAAACATGTGACCAGTGTGGTAGAATGTTGTAATATTGTTCCCTTAGGATTCATTGGATGTGGAAAAACAACAGTGGACTGAACTTTAGGAAACTAAAATGTGAATGGATTTGACTTTCATTCTGGTTTACTTGTTTGTTTGTACACATATTAATTTACACTTGATTATCTTGAAGAAATATAAGGAATCTGGAAAACGTCACCTGTACTGTTCAGTATCCAGGTATTCATCTCTGAGTCACACTGGTTGAAGTTTTGGATAAAGATGTTCTGGATCGATCTTAGGTTAGTGAATGGGATCGAATCAGATTGAATCATTCTTAATATTACGGTAATTTTCACTTGCCTAATCAGAATGGAGTGGCGCAGGGAGCTTATGGCCCACCTACACAATCTTTTTCAAATGACATTTTTAATCCTCTCCTGATTCACAATGATTTGAATAAAGAAATATTCAGAGATTCAATTTTAAGGTTCTTTTTCCATATGTGTCTTCCATCATAAGAAAAATACTACAAGAAGATGTGGCACTAGCCTTAGGGTAAGTTTCATCTGCGGGGGTCTTTAATGATCAATCACTTTCTTTCATCAGGATGTAAAATCTCAACCAATGAATGCTTGGCATTGGGCATCAGGAGGTGTGGCTGAAGGTTCGTTACGATGAGGAGCTTGAGGTCAAATTTAGCTCCTCGGGGTTATTAGCACAAAAAAACTGAGAAAAATCACGAGATTTTATGATTCACAAACACTTTTTGTGTCAGATGTGCTCTTTCATATAACAGTCTCTTCTTTCTTGAGGTCCTTTTCATTGCTCAAGTGAGGTAAAGTGAAGTCATCATCACAGCATCTTTTCCTGTGCTGAGTCTGTGCAGAATAAAGCGAGCAGCTGGGCAGGCTCCAGCACTGTTTGGCTGCTCTTCCTGGTGCTTTCAGTCAGAAAGTAAGTGTCTGCTGCAATCGCTGCACTCTGCCGCTTTCAGCATAATTTGAGAGCTGTGAGGTGCTGTGAAGTGCTCTCGCTGCATAATAACCAAGAACATTTTGGAGTTCCTGTAATAAAAAGGACTGAATTCCTCACATCTGTGGTCTGATGACAAATGAACCTTCCAGAAAGGTAGACGGGAAGGAAGATCTTCCTGTAATTTGACCGCAATTGGAGGCTTTTATGAAGATGTCAGATTGTTTGTTGCTTTGTGTGCAAAAATGCATCTCTAAGCTTGAAAGGCCATCAGTCACTCATGTAGAAACGGAAACAGTTCAGGTAAATCAAATGGGCTGAATTTCCTTTGGTTTCGCCTCTGGAAGATGCTGGTTTCTGATGAACACAAAGCTCACTTACACAGAAGACAAGTGTGGTTTGGTGGGTTGGATTTCATAATGAAACGTATCTTCCAAACTGTGCAGGAATGTGCGAGCAGGAAGGAGATTACAGAGGCCAGACGAGATGCAGTATAACAGACTTTCAGCTATTTCCAGCCTGCAGGCTTTCTAGTGCACCCAAACCCAGCGGGTAAGCTCCTGTCAATTCTCTCACTTGTTTTCTGTTCCACGTTTAAATGATCTCCGGGCCATGTGACTGCGTGGGCGATGGATGGAAGTGTGATGAATGAGCCAGCAGCCTGAAAAAGAGAGGCTTGCTCTGTTTCAACACAGAGGAGGTCCTGCTGGATGTTCAGCCCGCCAACATCTTCAAGAAAACAACCAATAATTACCCCCATTTAATCGCAGCATCACTTCCTGCAGCCTGGCAATCCAAAAGAGTCGGTCTCCGTGGCTACCCTGTTGCCAGGAAACCGTTGGGGTGGGATGAGATGATGTTTCAGTAATGACTGAGATGGGCAGAAGGAACAGCTCCACTGGTAAAGACATGCAGAGGACAAAAATAACTCACTTCCTGCTTACATTACATCAGTTAGTTTACCACGGTGGCTCCTTCAGCGCAGGTTAGCGCTGTCAGCATCCTGCTGTCACATGCAGCATTTGTTCAGACGCGCTGAAGTCCAGGTTCCAGCCGATGTCTTGAATGCAGTGAAGAAGCTCCAACTCCCTCCTGCAGATCAAACTTTTTATTTATTATCTGCCACAGACAAAAATTCTGTCATTAACACTAGACACAGTGGATAAAGAGATATATATCGTAACTCTGTACTTAATTCCCACGTCTTTATTTAACAGCAAGGACATCGAGAATAAACGGAACAGCTTATAGATGTTTTTCCAAACCTCTGTAGTGGTCCTGCAACAGCATTTGAAAATTCATCCAGAAAAATCTGATTCAATTGTTTCCTTACTAATCGGATTATTTTCATCAACAAGTATGGCCTGTTTCCACATTTGATCTGTGCATCTTCATGCATTTTAGTTGTGTCCTCCTGCAGCTCTGCAACAGCTTGTTGTTCTGCTGCATCCTGTTTGCTCCTCAAACACTCAGGTTTGCAGATGAGCTCAAGGTTGATTCAGGGAACCTGATGTGATCCTGTTGTTTTAGACAAATGTGAAATATCGTGCAATATGCCCAAATCAGGGCTGCACAGTGGTGTAGTTGTTAGGACTCTTGCCTCATATCAAGAAGGCCCTGGTTTGAATCCCAGCTGGGACCGTTGTGTGTCGAGTTTGCATGTTCTCCTGGTGCTCATGTGGGTTTTCTCCGCCTTCCTCCCTCAAACCAAAAACAGGCTTCATAGGTTAATTGGTTTCTCCAGATTGCCCCTAGGTCTGAGTGTGTGGTCCTGCAACAGAGTGCTGACCTGTTCAGGTGTACCCCACCCTTGCCCGACTGTTGCTGGGTTGACTTGAGTAACCAACCACATGACACCGAAAGAGATTCTGTGAGTTCTGAGGATGGATGGATAGATGCCCAAATCGTGACCCCTCCGCCACCAAACCTGGAAGTGAGATTCAGAGTTTTTGTGTTTGGTTTTCTGTTCTGGTTTATCTGAATTTCATTCAAGCATGAATAGTTTTAGACGAAGCTCTGAGTTTCTATTCACTGCTAGACATAGTAGAAAATAGTCTTTTTAATGTTTTACCTTTGAAAAATAATACTTCTGAGTAGCCTTTTTTAGACGGCTGATACACAGCAGCAGATCTGTCTTTCTCCAAACATCTAAAACAGGGATCTGCAACCTGAGGCTCCTGGAGCCACTTGTGGCTCTTAGACCGCTCCATTGTGGTTCTCCGCTTAAAGAAAAATCAAATGTTTTCAGTTTAAAAGACACAACACATTTTTTAGACTATTTTGTATGTTTTTTTTAATCACTGCGGATGTTACACTACTGACTATTACGGTTTTATCATCTTAAAAATGTTGCCAAAGTCCCTCCATTTCTCTCTCTTGCAGATCAGATTATAGTAATGCTCTCCTCTCTGGTCTAGGATAGTGAACCTTCAACATGCTGCAACATTCTGCCACATACAGTACAGACCAAAAGTTTGGACACACCTTCTCAATCAAAGAGTTTTCTTTATTTTCATGACTATGAAAGTTGCAGATTCACACTGAAGGGATCAAAACTAAGAATTAACACATGTGGAATTATATACATAACAAAAAAGTGTGAAACAACTGAAAATATGTCATATTCTAGGTTCTTCATTGTAGCCACCTTTTGCTTTGATTACTGCTTTGCTCACTCTTGACATTCTCTTGATGAGCTTCAAGAGGTAGTCACCTGAAATGTTTTTCCAACAGTCTTGAAGGAGTTCCCAGAGATGCTTAGCACTTGTTGGCCCTTTTGCCGTCACTCTGCGTCCAGCTCACCCCAAACCATCTCGATTGGGTTCAGGTCTGGTGACTGTGGAGGCCAGGTCATCTGGCACAGCCCCCCATCACTCTCCTTCTTGGTCCAATAGCCCTTACACTACCTGGAGGTGTATTTGGGGTCATTGTCCTGTTGAAGAATAAATGATGGTCCAACTAAACGCATGCTAAATAGCATGCCAATGCAAGATGCTGTGGTAGCCATGCTGGTTCAGTATGCCTTCAATTTGGAATAAATCCCCAACAATGTCACCAGCAAAGCACCCCCACACCATCACACCTCCTCCTCCATGCTTCACAGTGGGAACCATGCATGTAGAGTCCAAATCTCAAATTTGGACTCATCAGACCAAAGCACAGATCTCCACTGGTCTAATGTCCATTCCTTGTGTTCTTTAGTCCAAACAAGTCTCTTCTGCTTGTTGCCTTTCTTTAGCAGTGGTTTCCTAGCAGATATTCTACCATGAAGGCCTGATTCACACAGTCTCCTTTTAACAGTTGTTGTAGAGATGTGTCTGCTGCTAGAACTCTGTGTGCCATTGACCTGCTCTCTAATCTGAGCTGCTGTCAACCTGCCATTTCTGAGGCTGGTGACTCGGATGAACTTATCCTCTGCAGCAGAGGTGACTCTTGGGCTTCCTTTCCTGGGGCGGTCCACATGTGAGCCAGTTTCTTTGTAGCTCTTGATGGTTTTTGTGACAACACTTGGGGACACTTTCAAAGTTTTCCCAATTTTTCGGACTGACTGCCCTTCACTTCTGAAAGTAGTGACGGCCACTCTTTTTTTTGTACTAAGCTGCTTTTTTGTTTTTGCCATAATACAAATTCTAACAGTATTCAGTAGGACTATCAGCTGTTTATCCACCTGACTTCTGCACAACACAACTGAGGGTCCCAACCCCATTTATAAGGCAAGAAATCAAACTTTTTAAATCTGACAGGGTACACCTGTGAAGTGAAAAAACATTTCAGGTCAAATCAAAAGGTGGCTACTATGAAGAACCCACAATATGACATATTTTCAGTTGTTTCACACTTTTTTGTTATGTATATAATTCCACAGGTGTGAATTCATAGTGTTGATGCCTTCAGTGTGAATCTACAATTTTCATAGTCATGAAATAAAGAAAACTCTTTGAATGAGAAGGTGTGTCCAAACTTTTGGTCTGTACTGTACGTGCTGCCGAGGACCAGGGGTTGGGAACACATTACACTGATTTTAAAATCGCTGCATTGGGTCCTTGTGAAATTCAGGATTGATTTTAAATTTCTTTTATTGGTTTATGAATGTTTTCATGGCCTTGGGTCTTCATATTTATCTGATATGATTTTAAAGTATGAGGTTCTCTGATACCGGCCTTTTGGTTATCCCAAAAGTTAGAACTAAAACATACGGCAAGGCCTCATTCAGTTACTACGGACCTCACCTCTGGAACAGTCTCCCAGCATGCCGCAGGGCCGCAGAGATTGTACAGGGTTTGTAAAGGAAGGCTCAAGACCTATCATTTTAATCCAGCTTTTAGTTGAAATTTAGGAACTTATTTGATATTTTAATGACTTCATTTTCTCCTTTTACTAATTTGATTTTTTTTATTCACATTTAACAATTTATGTCTTTCTATTAAGGTTTATTTATTTTATGTACTTATTTGGTTGTTTATCTATTTTTAATTTGTTTTCTTTCCTTTTCCATTTTAGTTGTAACTCCAGTGTTTTCCTCTGAGGGATCCTCCACATCAGTGACTGACTCTTCTCAGTGAACGGGGTCGCAGGGGGGGATATGTCCCCAAAATATCATTTCCCCACTTTAGTACAAAGCCAGATTTCTACATTGCATAAATGTTCTTACCATGGTGGTTAGCATGAGTTGGAAAAAGTGTTATGCAAATAAAGATTGGTTTATTGAAAGTTTAATTTGATTACATTTTCTGCTTCGAGATGATCCTATGTGGTAAACGGAGTCTTTTATTTTAAAAGAAAGTTGTGAAAACCTATGTAAAAATAATAAACTAAGTCATTTCTCTTTTTATTATTTTTCACTCAAAAAACCAAGAGTTTATTTATATTTATCACAAAAGTACAAATAGGTGTCTTATTTTCCTAAGTATTGGACGTTGCAGACCCTACTCCAAACTAACAGGTTTGCTCCTGTTGAGGCCGTCACACCTTTTGATTGTCAACCAACCCACTGCTGATGGTTAGCAGGTGCCGAGGCAGCTCACCTGCAAGGTGATGACTATCTTTTTTTAAACCACATAAAAACCAGATGTATGTGATGCTGCAGTTGTGATTCCTCAGGAATTGATGCGTTTTAGAGGCACACATAAAACAAACAACCCTTTTGACATTAGTTTGCCTCTTTTATTCAGAATTATATTCTGGATTATTTTATTCTGCTCACGTGCAGCAGACCAAAAACAGATTTCAGGAGGAACTTTATTACAAAAATAAGTGTGAAAAGGAAAGGCGTACGCAGCTTAGTGATAAAAAAACCAACTTATTTTATATAAAAAAGACACAAAAATGATTTCTTTGATAGAAAACCAAGGTGTTCGCTTGCAGGGTAAATAGATGCTTACATTTTCCTTTGTGGCGTTTGGGTTATTAAAATGTTCTACTTGTGGTTCTTGCATCTTCTCGCTCCGGCAGGCGTATACCTTCCATGAGGAATTAGCAGCACACGACTGCACTGGAACCTTGCATCCTCTCGGGCTTTGAACATCTGCCCACTCTGAAACCGCTGCCCCACAGCAGAACTTCAAAACACAACACAAAGCTGCCTTTTCAAAGAAAAACTCCAATCTGTTGTTAGTTCCTGTCTCTCTGCAGACTCACTGAACGGCAGCTCCTTCAAACAGGAGGCCTATTTTTAGTCCATCTCTGACCCGGTTCTGTCAGCACAGCTGTGACTTAGCAGGAAGCAGAGAGCTCTCAGAGCATCCCTGTCCCTGTCTCTGGAGTGGGTCACTTCACATGTATGTGACCGAGACCTGGAGGGGAGGGAGGATTGTTACCCCTCTGTGAGGTAACTGCTTGTTCCTGTGCTGCCACCTGCTGGCAGCTGTTGGGTAAGAGCAGCTCTCGGTGGAAAAGCAGCAGCACTTTGCCCTGATTACTTCCCCCACATTTCAGTGTGGGGTGATCAGAGGAATGCTGCGGCCGTGCCAAGACCCCAGCAGCAGTTCCTCTAAAAGAAAACGACAAAAACATTCCTAGAATCTGAATCACACCACGACGATCTGACATATCCCTTTTATTTACAAAATGTTTTATGACCCGAAAAAGAAAGAATAAAACATGGACCCAAGCTTCAGGGAGTGTGGAATGGCGAGCCCAGCGTTCCCGGTCAGTGATGGGTGCTCATGGGAGTAAAGTGCACATTCAGGAGGCGTACTTTTGCAGTCGTGTGTCGAGTTTGGTTCTCTCAACTTTGCTTTTCCTCCGCTCTGGCGAGAATCTGAAGGACGGTTTGGTTGAAGTCTTCTGGCTGGTCGGCAAACACGTAGTGACCGGCTCCTCGGATCACCTGGTGGGCACAAACGGGCCGGTGAAGCTGGAAATCACACTCAATTTTCTCTCCAAAGCAAACAAAATAACCCCTACGGTAATCCCCACGTCCGGCCGGGTTTCCTTAAGCGCACATCCCGACTTGCTGTCGATGCTGGACCGAGAGCCGTAGATGAAGGAGATGGGAATGTGGGCTTGGACCTGGTGGATGCGCTCCAGCATGGGCCTCTTCGCCCAGCCGTAGGGGATGGTCATGTTCTTGAAGGCCGTCTCTCCGCTGACGCAGAGACATAGGTGAAGCACAAAGCATCCACCTTTCTGAACTTTTTTGATAACACGTGTTCCCCACCTGGGCGTCTGGGCGTTCAGGTGGTAGATGTAGTCAGAGACGGTGTTGTCGTCCAACACTGACGAGTACTTCTGCTTGAAGTCTGACCTGATGGTCTGTACCAACATAGGACCTGGTGGGAGAATTTTTTTAATTTTTTTTTTAAGCATTTACTGAAAAACAGCTTTTAATTTCAATAATAGCTGATCATAAGTAAAAAAACAAACAAACCATCAACTGGATTTTGATTTTTTCCTCAAAAATCAAAGATAAACCCAATCCAGTTGATGGGTTTCTACCTACGACTTAAATTGAATCAACTTAGATAAATTTGGATCCACCAACATTAATATCTGGCAAAAAGATTTAATCTTTCATGCTTACAGCTAAAATGCAGTCTGAACAGTCAATTTCTAGGTTAGAACCTATTAGCATTTTAAGACAAAAAAACCACTAGAAGATCTTCAAGGTTTGTTCCTGACCCAGAGGACCGGCCAGCCTGAGACCAGCCAGAGGATTGAAGGGACTCATGATGGCGCCCATCGCTCTGATCCACACCGGGATGGAGTAGTGGTTAGGGTTGTCTGGGCGTGCGGGGAATCCCCACGGCTCCACCAGCAGCAAATGCTTCACCCTGAAGACAGTTAATAAACGTTGGCCTTTCATTTCTCGTTAGTTGGATTTTGATCAGGTGGTTTACGAAGGTTGTTGTTTGAAGGTTCCTAAACCCCAATGAAAACAGTGTTTTTGGTGTTTTAGCCGTGTCCTTGTGGCATATTTCTGATAATATGTGAACAAATTTTGGCGTAAAATTGCATTTCTGAGTATTTCTTTGTTCAAATCGATGTGAATCAGAAGAAAAAAATGCAGTTTGAAAAAGACCGTATAAGTTGGGGCGGGACACTAGCTCCCTGCTCTGCTCTATTCTTGCAGGCGTCTACATTCATGAACGTCTTCGTTTTCCTCAGCTGAGCTGACATTTGGCTCAAAACTGTACAAAATTGCTCGCCATTTTTGTTGCTCCGGTAGAATTAGGTTGGAGGTGTGAGGGGCTGTAAGCTAGTGGGAGAGCACATAAACTGGTGGGTAATGGGAAGTGGGGGTGGGGTTGCTCCACGCTAACACAAGTCAGAGGTAGAAACTATGTCCTAGAAAACTACAGTTTTTTGGGGGTATATTTTGGCTAAAAACAGCATAATCATAATTAAAAAGATCTCTGACCTCGGAGTGAAACTTTAAACAACCTAATGGGGTCTTCCTTCAAAGCATGGAAGCCTTGCCAACATACCTGCTGGGATGCTTGAGTGTGTAAGCTGCAGCCAGGTATCCTCCCAGGTTGTGTCCCAGCAACATCATCTCCTCAAGGCCCACCTTCTCCCTCCATTCCTCCAAGGCTGTCACAAACTGCTCCTCAGCTTCTCCGGGGTCCGTGCTGAACTGGGGGCGGCTGCTCCGACCGAAGCCCAGCAGGTCCAGGGCGTAGACCGGTCCGCGGCTAGAGAAAGCGTCCAGGTTTTGGGCCCAAAGGGCCAACCCGCCGCCAAAACCGTGAAGCAGAACCAAGGGAGTCTTGGACTGAGCAGGGCAGGAGGGCAGCAGATGGGTGGAGAAAGCGATGGTCCACAGGTTATTCCCATTGGAGATGCGGACATGCTGCCTGGAATACGGCCGCTGCACCGCTGAGGGACAGGGGGAGGTCTCATTTGACAGCTCTTTTTCTGATAAAAACTCAAACAAAATATGAAGCCATCTTTAATGGGCCTTTAACAGATCTACCACTCACTTTTGAGCATCTTCTCTTCTGCATTTCTCAGTTGAGATGGGGAAGTTGGGCACCACGTGGGAAGCCAGCTGGATATCCAGGAGCTGCATTTGGACAACAGAGGGAAAGTGCGCACAGACAGACCTTTGGACCCCGCTGTTTATCAGAAAGGACTCCAAAGAAAATCACATAAAGTCCAAATATTATCTCATGTGTAAGTCTGGGACTTTCAACAAACACCGATTTGCGTTGAAACACACCGGTTTTCCGGGTTAAACCCCCTCTTTTCTGCCATCGAACCCGGGTCCATTCGGCTTGCCGTAGTTAGTTGTAAACAGTGATTGTGGTGATGAAAAAGTTACTTTTTGACTGAGCAAAAATAAGTTTTCCTTCACAACATTAAAGTTCTGTAATTAGACGGCAATATTATAGATGAACATTGAAGACACCACAAATAAAGATGAGCTCAAAACAGCCAGAATAGTTCGTCTGTAATCGATTTTGGGGAAAGTTTTATTTTTGTTCTTTACTCTGAAGTTTAACTTGAAACCGTAGCAAAGCTAGCTCAAACTTTAAGCAAACATTCTAGGCGGATGAGCAGCGGAACAATCTAAGTTTATCCTGGGACAGAGCGTCTCTTCCGAAGCAAGCGAGCCGTGCCATACTAACCTCCGATCCCCCCCGGGCTGTATGTCTTCCGACATCCTCCGCATGATGTTTGCTGATTTTACTGCGCCCCACTGGAAATAGTACTTTCCTTGGATGTGTTCAAGGACATTCTGTGAATTGTACAACGACAGAATTATGTTTCCGGTAGATGTTAAATGCACGTAGCTCTGGAGAACAGCGAAGTTATTAAAGTATTATATAAAATGCAATTATTGGTTTAGTTAGTTTTCTATCTTTTTATTTTTATACTTAAATGATTCCGCGAAATTATTAATTGTCTGAGTGTTCTTGAACGCAGCACGACAGGATCCTGAGCAGGTAACCTAATTGACGCTAATATCCTCCCACGAAACCATCTTTTAAAGTAAAGATTTGTGCGTAGTTACTCCAAAGGTAGTTTAAAAAACCGCATAAATATTTCATCTTTAAAAATAAAGTTTATACAATTGAAGAGTTAAAGGTGATCTTGCATAAAAAAATCGTGACATGGAGGATGTTGTAGTGCTGTCTGTTGTTAGCATACTAATGTTGGTTAGCAAAAATGTAATTTCATGGGTTTTTCTTTTAGTTTTGATTTTAATTTTTTCACACTTTTATATTTATGTTTTATTTCATAAATTTAACCTTTTAGATATCAACACACATATAGGATTCTACTCAGTCTGGGCCAACTCCAACCTTCAGGGTGATTTCTCGTAAATAAACTGGAATTTCAATACTAGCACCAGATTAATTTATGCTAACAGACTGCCTAAACATGTCAACAGAAGTGTAAAACTATCTCTTCCTGCTGGTATCATAAGAAGTTACATGAAGAGTGGTGGTGAACCGTTAAGATTTTGTTCAAAATGGTACACAATTGTAGGAGAGTCATTTGTTGAATAATTTCTGTACAGATGAGTATGTGTCCTGACACGTCAAGCTTTGGACATCAGAGAAGGAGATGACTGAGGTTTTCCAGAAGGAAACAAGGCCTTCAGAGTCCATCTGAGAGGTACAATCACTCCTCTGTGTCTGCCACTGGCTCTCCAAGTTTGTCAGACTTACACTCGAACCAGGGCTGGATTGATTAAAATCGAATAATCGACCTGAATCAATCCAAGCCCAATAGATCAATAATCGATCTATAAAAGTAGAGATCGATCTTTTATGCCTTTCCTGTTCCGGTGAGATTTGGCGAGATCAAAAATCATAGTAAACACATGTTAAAGTGATAGACAATTTACAAAATACAACCAGAAGGTTCATGGAGCATTACTAATATACTCTGATACATCTACAGTGTAATTTTAGCAGTAACAGCAGTAAAGCGAAAGTCTGCTACCTTTAATCTAACATATAATGGAATTTCCCACAGGACGGCTAATGCTAACGCCGTCGACCTAGACATACATTGCTGACTAAATGAACAGCTTTATATCCTCACAGGCAGGAAATTTCCAAACTCTCTTAAGGAAACATTGTTTTAAAGTAACCGTTTGTGATCTAAAGCAGTGTTTTTCAACCTTTTTTGTGCCACGGCACACTTTAACTTTGACAAAAATCCCACGGCACGCCAGCATCCAAATATTTTTACAAAAAAGGAGAAACTCATAGTCTGTATTGATCTACAGCCCCTCCACAATCTCACATGCATTTTTTTGATAATTGTGGCAGAAAAAGCTGGAAACTGCAGCTGTTTTTTGTAAAAGATGTATGAAAAGTTAAGTTAGAAGATTTAAAAACTATTTGATGTGTGTTCGTTGTGGTTTCAAGACGTTTAACAGGAAAGACTCATTGTGCGCTGAGAAGCTGTCACTTTAACCCAATGCAACTTGGGATATGTAGTGCATTAGCCGCCGAACGCAGATAGACTAGCATCTCTGAGCTTTATTGTTTTGTTCACTTGTTCCACGGTCTGATACCGGATTCTGTGGAAAGCTCCACCGCTAAAGCTGAGCTTTAGCTGGTATTTTGTTGGAACTGAGCGACTTTATGAGCAAAATCGGAACAAAGAAGTGAAGACTCTAACCACTTCTGATTGGTCAGACTGATGACGGGACTTTTCAGAAAACAGTTATAGCTGCAGCTAAATCGATGTACCGTCATTGATAGGACTTCTTGATATCAGCCACTTCAGTTATGGTCCGGTGGTACATCCCATGCAGGGTTTTGTCCTCCCATGAGGATCTGTCCTCCAGCACTGTATCCTCTGCCCTCCATTGCCTGAGACATTCACTGAGCACACTGTCATTTGGGGCCTTGAGCTTGATGTACTCATGCATCTTGGATGTTTCATCCTGAATAGTGGCTTCTATGCTCACTAGTCCTCAGCCTCCTTCCTTGTGGCTAGCATACGGTCTCAAGGTGGTGGATTTGGGATGGAACCCTCCATGCATGGTGAGAATCTTTTGTGTTTTGACATCCGTGGTCTGTATCTCAGAACCTCTGTATCTCATGTAAGAGATACACACACACACACACACACACACACACACATATATATATATATATATATATATATATATATATATATATATATATATGTGTGTGTGTGTGTGTGTGTATTTAATTTAAAGACTTTAAATGTGTCCTACATCATGAGAGCAATTCTACAAGAACATAAAAAACACATTTTTCATCAGAGTGGGTCTTTAAATAAACAAAAGTGATCAGAAAAATTTAAAATAACCAATTCATTCAAACTGTTGAGATGTTTAGGGTTAAGTATTTCTATTACTTCAGGAGTTTTTTTTTCCCCTTCTTTTAAAGTAATTTAGAGACTCATAAAAGGCAGCTGGCCTAAGCTTCTGCATATCTTTGTTTTTCCTGTTTTAATTTCAGATAAGGTAGAGATTGAACGAAAAGTTAACATAAGCCGTTATCCTGGAGCGTTTGGGTGCTGCTGCTGGAGGAAAGTCACCTTTGCTATCTCCCGTCTTTTCCTACCTTTACACTTGCTGGGAATCTCATTAAATCTTACCAGAAGGTTGATCTCTCAGATTTACGAAGGCGCTCTCCTTGAAAAATCTCGGGTGTCTCCTTCCAGAAATGCTGTTGTGTTTGCTGACCTGGCATTTAAGAGTCATTTGTGGCTTTTAGAGACCTCGCTAAGCGGAAGACACCCGACCGATTTGTCAGGATTTAACAGGGTTAGGATGCATTTACAAACAGGATCTATTACATTTGGTGTGTGGATCCATTCCAGCATCTTCACATCTGAACTATAACCCATGTTGATGTTGTATTCCACAGTAAAGCTGTGGCCGCTGATATTCATCATAAAGCTGCAGTCTGCAGATCCTCGTCTGATCTGGACTATGTGATAAAACATTCAGGTTCAAAGCTCTTTACTGTATTTTTTTTTTTTAATCAGATCATTTTTACTTTTCGTTTTTCCTCCCTAAATACACCAATCCTGCGTTTCTAACCTAATTTCTGACCCAAAAACATCAACGCTTGTGCCTTATTTCCCCCGCCACAGTCAAAAGTCATGCCTGCTGAGCTCCACAAGGTGGGGTAGTGGTGCTCCACAGTGCTCACAGGTTCCTGCTCTTTTGTGCTTCACTTCTCAAATGCAATTTTCCACTCATATCAGCCACTTCTGCAGGTCTCTCAGACCCCGAGTTGGCCAAGTGGCTCCTGAGTGCTTGATTTCCTTTGCTGCCAGCATCATCATTCTCACTGTGTCACTGTCCACTCACTCTGCTGACTATTTAGATTTCTGTGGATAGCGAGGCTTTTTCCATAGACGATGGGTGGGAAGCTGCAGCCGTCTTGTTCCCCACTGCTAAACACTCTTCCTGCAAGCTAGAGGCTAGACATATCATAGGGGGGTTAAAAAAAACACGTGGTGTGGAACAAAGACTCCGTTTAGTCTCATCGGGCCTGAGACAATTTAGGGGAAATTTCCCCAAACAAGCAAAGCTGTTAAAATCCTGTGTAAATTACCCGATTGTCTGTGTAATCTGGCTTATTGTGCCTGGAGTGTGTTCCTCAGTGTCTTCTGGAGTAGCGTGCATCCTGCGTGCTGCACATGTTCTCTGTTCCATTTGTCTCTCCTGCTAAAGCAGATAAAAAAGATGCTGACTAACGCTCACCGTCATTGCCTTCAAATTCCAGCCTTGCACTGCGGCGAAAATCAACTCATTAAATGGAGGATTTTAAAGAAGCTTTAGGATAACCAGGGTGCTCTTTAACAGAAAGCTCTTAGCAGCTCTATAAGGCAGTGAGAGCACGGGAAGCTCCATGAAATATCAAACCAAATCTTCATTTTTTACACTGAAATTGTCCTTTTCCTAAAAATTTGTTTCTGAGGTGCAGTTTTATACTAAAAAAATTATAATCCCACACAGATTAAACATTCTGTGTGTTTCATGTGATTTAATAAAAGCGTCAAGCAAACCTTTTACCACTCCATTTTAAAAGCCTTTTATCTGCTAGTTAGCTTTTACTTTGTCAGGCACTCTAGTGTTGATTCATCCGCAGCAGGAAGTTCATGTAAACCACCAATCTGGACACAAAAAGCGAATTGTTTAAGAGCATGTATGAGTCAAATAATATTCTCTCTCTATTTTCTTCGGCTCTGATTCTTTTTTAAATGTGCATCTATGTGGAGTATTGCAATTTAAAAGAAAGTCCTGGGGGATCTAAGGTGTTCATTTTCCTAGTTTCCTGATAAAATGATCTTCACGCAAACAGCGGATTCAGGCAAAAACAGCCATGATATAATACGACTTAAATGTGCAAAAATGAATAATATGAAAGCAACGTTTTTCTTAATAATTCTATACCAAGTACAAGTTTAAAAAAGAGTGACCTTCTGTTAACAGGGAAAGGGCTGGAAATGCAAATATAGCCTTAAGATTAGGACAAAAGAAATGACAGGTTTAAGATAAAATGACAAAACATTTTAGTCAAGATGCAGACAATTTAAAAAAACAAAGGAGAAAAATATTAAAATGCAAGACGGGGAAGGGAGGGCAGTGATGAAAAGAAAAACTTTAAAACCATTCCACACACTACAAAACTCAACAGCCCATTTTCATCATTTTAATTTGAGCAGAATTGATTTTTAATGGTTTTTTTTTCAATGAAAATTTGATTCCATTATTATTTTTGTCGATTTAAAACTTAAGGAGATTGTATCTCTTTTATAATTCATTAAATATAATCTTTTTTAGTGATTACAGCAGAAAATACTACTTCAAATCTATTCATGATGTCTGCTCAAATATGGTATCAATCTTTCACATTTTAATTCAGATCCAATTCTGTTTGTTAAAAGCATTTTCACACTAATGAAAATCTAAACCAAACTAAAGTTGGTGATTTCTCAATAAAATAAATGGACCAAAAGTATTTTCGGCAAAAAAAAAGACGATTAAAATAAATAAATAAATAATCCAGTCCTGTCATCACACAGCTCATCTGTCAGGTACGCGTACCTGTGGTCAGGATGCTCCTCCCACATTTAAACTGTTGAACCCAAAGCTCCTCCCCTCGGCTCTGTTGGTATTTAGCTTCAGAAGGTTTCTCTTCAAGTTTTCACTTTAAAGTGAGATAAACCTGTCAACATGGAGAAGTTTGTGTGTAATTATACGTGTTTGTGTATCGGACATTAGTCTGCACAGCGTCACACTGTTATTGTCATGCTGAATTCAGAGGAAGACTCTGCAGTCTTCTGCTCTCCATCATCGCCTGATGAAACTTCATCTGAGTTTTTTTGTGTGTGTGGCTTCTCCCAGTGCAGTATGGGTAATAAGAGTGACCAAGCTGTAAGTGGAAGATGGAGCAGGGGATGGAGGAGAGGTGGAGGGTCTGTCTGGTTGCTAGGAGACGTGGCCGGCGCCAACAGCGGATATGATTTATAATGGCCAGGCTGGATGTCTCGCTTTCTCCATGAGTTTCCTCCTCCCTCTCACTTTCCCTCCGATTCTCTCCATCCTAATTTCTCCCCCCAGCATCTCCACAGGGCTATTTAGAAGCCATATCCGATTGATCTGAGAACTTAATGCTTCTGTTAGTGGGGCTATTATTTATATGGTTGGTCCTCTATTCTCCTCTTTGCTCGGGTTGCAACTTCTCCCCGTCGTATGACGGTAAGAGCAAACTCTGCGTCCTCGTCTCCAGCACATGCAGACATGGCGGACCGGCGCAGCATTTGTGTCTGCTCAAGTGTATGTTTGTTGGCTTTCATACATGATCCTACAAGTGCGTGAAGGGATAATATTGATCTACTGAGATGTTATCTACTTCGGCTGTGGAGGAGGTCCTCAGGGACGCCGTGAAAGGAGGCCGAGCAGAGAGATGAAAGGAAGTGGAGGTCCAAGATGAAAGATTGTCATCGAAGATAGGAATTTAGTTATTATTATCAGCATCCTAAAAACCTAGTATATTTAAGAGCTCTAAAGAGATGCACTCTCACATAATAAGTTGGAGAAGGGCTGTTCATCTTAGGTTTTTCTGAGGTTTTCATGCTGAAGGATGGGGAGTTGCTTTGACTTTATGTGTTTATGTGTCCTCCACCGCCCTATGGAGCTGTTTGGAGCTGAGAAAGCTTCGAGGATTTGGAGGAGTTTGTTTGGGTGTTCTGGTCAGAGAAAGAGCGAAGACAAAGTTCTCCATTTATCAGTGGATTCATGTTTCTCTTGCTCAGCTGTGAGTTGTGAAGAAGCGGGTAAAGCCTTAAGGCTACGTTCACACCGGGCTCGGAAATGCGCATTCAAGCAAGTACTTTCAATGAAATGTCTATGTAAACGCGTGTATGTTTGCGTTTTGGGGATCCATGAAAACTCTCACCTTCATGTGTCACTATGCACGTTTTTAAGTCCATGTTTGGGCTCTAAGTATAAAATGTATTTTCAATTGAGAATGACTCAAACGTTATACTTTGATCAATCAGGGACATTTGGTAGTGACATACGGATGACATCCCTTTCATCCATGGAAGTGCCAACTGTTCAAAAATTGATCGTGGAGGAGAAAGTAATCATTGTGATTTGTTCCCAGACGGAATTCTTTGAAGCCAAGTCTTTCATAAATCTGAATGAAGCTGTGAAAGAAAAAGCCTGGAGCAAGATTCACCAGATTTGCACCGCTTCAACATTTTGCACCAAGCCTCTTTCAATTGCAGGTGGTGGACATACGCTAGCATCGGGTAGCGACTGCCGGTGAAAACACCGTATGCTGAATGTGCATTCACCTGCCCGATGTGAACATAGCACAAGTCACATGCACTGATACAGGTGTTGAGCCGTACCAGTGCTGCCGGTTTTGGGTTGTTCTGGTCTGTGGTGGACCACATCTTAAAGGGAGCACAGGTGTGTCTTGCACTTCCCTTGAGGCTCCTGCGGCCACCTTTAGGGATGTCATTAAAATAGTCACTTATCCTTACGCGTTGTGCAGCGGAAGATCAGAAAATGTGCTTTATGCTTATCCTAATAACAGTAGATAAAACATTTTATCATCATTTTGCTCGGTTATCTGAGCGAATGTTCATGCGGACACATTTATTTACATGGTTAGGAATTTTCTTCATACCCAAAGAGCCATACAGGAGGTATGAAAGAGTTGCATGAGGCTCCAGAGCCTCAGGTTGCAGACCCCTGACTGGTACTTTTCATTCTGAACAAATCAACCCAGAAAGAGAAATGTTTCTGTTCTTCATCAGAGGAAACAAAAGCTGCAGAAAACTCCCACAGAAATTCAGTGGAAAAAAACACAGTTTGAAGCTGCAGTCATGCATTAAGGTACAAACAAATAAACATAAAGGGTCTGAGGTTCATCATTGCCTTTCAATGAGTTTGTCCACATGCACGCCATATTCTGAATAAGAAGCATAGATTAACGTCTGGAATAATGAGTTTGCGTGCATCGCAGAAACACGAATGTTCTCTTTATGCGGGTCTGATTATAAAGCATTGTCAGCGGCTAACACAATTTCGTGGCGCATTCTTTCTCCTTCAAGCTGGAGAAATGGGCACCATGTTGTGTATAGTCGTTTTTATTATTTTTATGCTGATTAAAGTTAGAAGGAGGAGGTCTGCTTGCTCCAATGAGAGTGCAGATGCTTCAAATAAAGCTTCAAGAAAAACCTGTATTCCAAAGCAAAGGAACCTCCTTGCACTTTCTGTTTTAACATCTTCGTTTAGTAAACTGTGATCCCATTTCCACATGCATTACAGTCTCACTAACTTCAGCTCCACCCTGTCTCACAAACACTCCAAACCAACATCCAAAACCACAGTAAAAGACATTAAGTGTCTTTTACCCTCAGCTCTGCAGAGCATGCCAACAAAAACCATAAACAATGATTTCTTCAGTCTACACGTTTAGACCTCAGCTTTCATATCTCTCCATTGCTCACTAATCAGTCTGTAATTAATTGAGCAAGAATAGGAACAATTTGAACAATAGAAAATAACAGACAGCATCCACCTGGTTCTTCTCCTTGGCATTTGACTTTTTAAATCCACATCACAACCAGAGACGTTACTGGTTTCTGGAAGGTTTTTAGAAATTGACAAACATACTAAACACAGCAGAACCTTCTCATATTTATATGAAAGGAAACGCTGTGTGAGGAAACAAAAGAGGGGCAACTGGGGTGGAGTGCTTTCCAGGCTAAAGGCTAATGCCAAGAGACCACAGATCCCGTCTCTGTTCCTGGCCATTGTCCACTCCCTGAACAACAAGATTGACATGTTTTGACTGAGGCTGGGGGCTTCCAGTGAGATGAGAAACACTGCAGTGATTTATCTCAGGGAAACCTGGATGAACGTCGACATGCCAGACCGAGACTTCCAGCCTAATGGGCGGCTTCTGTTCCGGGCGGACTGCAACCTGCAGTTGGGAAAAGCCCGTGGGGTGGATTGCACGTCTGTATCAAAGGTTGTGGTACAAACTGCACATTGGTAAACATTCACTGCTCCAAGGTTACACTATCTGCCATTTGAGTTTACGGCGGTGATTGTCATGGCTGTTTACATCCCGCCGGGTGCTAATGCTAATACTTTTGCTAACAAAGCGCTAACAAAGCTCGACAGCAACATCAGCTTGCTCCAGCATAAGCACCTGGAGGCATTTTACTTGGTTTCAGGGGAGTATAACCATTTAAACCTGACAGACACTTTGCCCAAGTTCCACCAGCATATCACCATTCCAACACGAGGAAATAGCACCCTGGTCTGTGTTTACACCAACAAAAAAGATGCATACGCGAGGCACCAACACAGAGGACCATCACAGTGTGGCCCAATGAGGCTACCCCAGCTCTGCAAGAAAGTTTTCAGCACACAGACTGGCAGATCTTCAGGGAGGCAGCTTTGCATAAGGGGGTGGTGGACCTGGAGGAATACACATCAGGTGTCCTCAGCTACATCAGGAAGTGCACAGAGGACGTCACCAGCACCAGGACTGTAATGGATTACCCCAAAGAGAAATCCTGGCTGAACACAGAGGTGCGGTTTTTCCTGAAAGACTGGAATGCTACGTTCCAGTCTGGTGACAAGGTGGCTCTCAGAGCATTGAGGAGTTAGCTGCGCGCTGGGGTGAAGAGGGCCATGGGTGCATACAGGTATATACAGGGACATTTAACATCCAATAATCCCAGGAGTATGTGGAGAGGCATCAATTGAATCACAGACTACAACACCAGACATGCACAATACCTCCGGGACCACTCTACCAGACACGCTCAAGATTTTCTGCTCCCGCTTTGAGGACTCCGAAATCCCCCCAGCACCAGACTCACCACCCCACCTGGCGAAGAGCCTTTCAGGAGGACACCCGCAGAAGTAAGAAGGACCCTCCAGAAGATCAATCCTAACAAAGTTGTTGAACCTGATAACGTCCCTGGATGGGTGCTGACAGACATTTTCAACACCTCTCTGACGCAGGCAGTGGTCTCCAACTGGCTACCACGATCATTCCCATCCCCAAAACATCCTCAGTGACAGGTCTGAATGACTTTTGACCTGCGGCCCTTTCATTGAAAGTCATGAAATGTTTTGAAAAGCTGGTCATAAGTCACATCATAGACTAATAGCCACTCAACGCTCACCCACCTAGAGAAGAAGAACTTGTATGCTCGCCCTTCTTTTCGTGGACTTTGACATCAGCTTTAAATACAATCATCCAACAGACCCTCATCCAAAAACTGTATACATTTGGTCTGCGAAGATCCGCAATGTCTCCCCCCCATCACCTTCAGCATGGGCTCCCCCCAGGGCTGTGGGCTAAGCCCCCTTCTGTTTACTTTGTTCATGCAGGACTGCACAACTAGTCACCCCAGCTGTCTGATTGTAAAGTTTGCTAATCACACAGCTGTGGTTGGATGCATCACCATCAATGACGAGTCCAACTACTGCATCAACATGAAGAAGACCAAAGAGATGACTTCAGGAAGGACAGACTCCCCCCTCCTCCTCCGCACATCAGAGGGGTCGCGGTGGAAGTGGTTTCCAGCTTTAGGTTCTTGGGCGTGCACATCTCCAATGTCCTCACCCATAGCACAAACACTTCCTGCCTGATCAGGAAGCCACATCAGCGCCTCTATTTTCTTAGGAGGCTCAGGTGCGCTGGGATGGGGAATTCAATCCTGACCTCCTTTTACAGGTGTGTAGTGGAGAGTGTCTTGTCCTCCTGCATCACTGTGTGACATGGCAGCTGCTCTGCATCAGAGAGAAAAGCTCTGCAGAGGGTAGTTGGAGCTGCGCAGAGGACTGTTGCAGCCTGCAGACCACCACTGAGATCTATGAAGCCATATGCAGGAAACGAGTCTCCTGCATCCTGAAAGACCCCGCTCACCCCTCACACTCTTTGTTCTCCCTGCTCCCCTCAGGCTGGAGGCTACGGAGCATTAAGAGCAGGACCACGAGACTGAGGAACAGCTTCTTCCCTGAAGCAGTAACACTAATGAACTCTGGAAGATAATTGTAGCCCCCCACCCTCTCATGGACAAACCTGGAAGCGGAGCTATGTTTTTATATTCCCTTTCTGTGCTAAATTTGTACAATAGTCATAGGAATCGTAATAGGTCCCAGTTATGTTTGTATATGTCATTTATACGTCTTTTATTTCCTGTCATACTCGCACTGTAAATGGCAGGTCCAGGACGAGTCACAAATTTCGTTTTATCCCTGTGGAGAAATGGCAATAAATACATCCTTCCTTCTTATTTTTTCCTCCGAGTAAGGTTCACGCACTGGCTCCTTACTGACCGTGCACAAATGCTACAGGTGGTGTGTAGGCGCCCGTAGGATGCTCGTAGAACAGGGGTGGTCAAATCCAGGCCTCGAGGGCCGGCCTCCTGCAGGTTTTCCAGAAATCCTGGTGGCTCATCTGCTACCGATTACACCGATCAGGTGTGTTTAGCCACTAAGGAGTTTCAATGGCAGTTTGGCGGGAAAACATGTTGGACACCAGCCCTCGAGGCCTGGATCTGGGGACCCCTGTCATAGAATGTTTACACAAACGACTCTCTGATTGTCTAATTTCCGAAATTCTAACAGACTGGACAAAAAGAGCACAAACTTATCATGTGAACAGCATTTCATCTATCACAGTCTGCAGGGGTTAAGATAAAAAAATGTAGGACAGTCCTACTTCTTACCTACTTCACCTTTATTTTACCCTTGCGTACTTTATAAGGGTGTATTCATGCTGGAAAAATCTGCTGGTCCGTACCGAGTTTGCTTAATTTGTTCTGGATCAAGTCCTGAACCTTGCATTTGGATTGTATTCAGACTGACTCCCCCCAGATATTCCTGGTTCCATACCAAAGCTTGTAAACAAAACCACGGGACCAAAGATCTCTTCAGTCATTGGCCAGGCGTCACGAGGGCGGGGTAAAGCAACGGTAGACAGAAATTATGGAAGTCTTGCTCTTTGCAGTCCATGTCGGGATAGTTCACTTACTCACACTTTATATTTCATCAACCAATTTGGAACATCTCTATCAACCTCAGGTACAACACTTTTTAGTTTTTGGTAAGCTGGAGGCTTGCTGCAGGACGGTTACTGAGGAGACTATGAAGGTACGATGATAAGTGTTTATGACATGTAGATTGTCGGGAATGTGAGAAGTGATGTGTATCATGTTAAAAGTTGTGACCCTGAATTCATCCGACCACACTTTAATGAGTTGCTGTGCCTTGTTGTTGCTCCCCTGCTGTGTTTACATCACGTAAAGTCCGGCTGCCGTGCCCTTTTTGGTTCAGCTGTTCCACTCTGAGCACAGAGCCTATTTAGACGGAGAAAACTCGGAGCAAACCAGAACTCGGTCCAATTGGAAATGAAACGAGACCACCTCAAAAAATGGATTTGAGAGCGGTTCCTGGTCCCAGATCAGGGCCCACTTGGGTGTATTCAGACTGAAAATTCGTTCTGAATTATCGGGGGAAATTAACTCTAGTTAATGTGTCCAGTCTAAATACACCCTAAGTGTTCATTACGACCTGTCACCTGCAGCATACCTGTAGAAAAAAAAGAAAATTCTCTCTATACAGGTTCATCGAGCTGTCTCTTACTTTGATGTTTTGTGAAGGCCACCTGCCCTGTACAAGTTTGCCCATTTTTTTGTCCACAGACAGCCCATATCTACCTGTAATGGCAGTTGTGACAACCATATTTTCTGCACTGCACACCGAATTATGTGGCGCATTGTGAATGAATGGTCTATTTTATATGACGCACCAAACTATAAGGCCCTTTAAGTGAGACAAAAAAAGCCAGAGATAAGTCTGTCAGTCCCTCGTACTTTATTAATGCATGTGGCGTTCACAGTAACTCTCGAACTTATTTGTAACATGCTACATGCTAGCCATGTTAAAAGTGTTAATGTATTCACAATACCTATAAATCCCAACTATGTTTGGAATACTTAGGAAAAGAAACTGATACCGCTAAAAAAATGTAACTGACTACTCTAACTCCCAACCTCGTTAGCAACACGTCAAAGAGAAACCACAGTCAGATACCCCTAAACGTTAGCCCTCTAGCGTATTCACAGTAACACCCAAGCAAACATTGTGACAGAGCGCCGTGCACCTCTCAAAATCGCTTCAACATCAGTAAACACAAACAGAATTAATCTGTATAAAAGGCGGTCCGGATAATAAGGCACACTGTCGTTTCTGACTGCACATTATAGTGTGGAAAATACGTTAGGGCTAAAGTACGGTGGCCGAGCGATGCAAGACACATTTGCATTTAAGATACAACCAACAACAAATCCCGGTCCAAACTAAGAAATCATGAGGCACTAAAAACAATCTTGGAACAAATACTGTAACACAACAGCTAACCATAGAACAAATTACAGAGTCCTGAAACCCAAAAGCAAATCCAGGTGCAAATGACCAGATACGGAATCACAAAAACAATCTCTGTACAAATGAAAAAATCCAGAAACACAACAACGAAAGCAGAGAAACGGCTTCAACAAAAAGGGAACGTCCTGAATCCCTGAAGTAATCTGTAATATAAAACTAATTGTGTATGATTTTTCACATTTATTTATTACTATTTTTTTATGTGGAGATTTTAAATACATGAGACAGTGCAAAAGCATTTTTTTTAATTGATTACTACAATAAAAATTACAACAATGTTTAGCAAGGTAAAGTTTTTGCATCACTTCCAGTATTAAGGGTTTTCCCTTTCCGTTAAGCAAAACACGACAGCAGAAGATGAAGAAAAAATTAATGAAAGTGAGCAGCTGCTAACGGAAAGGGAATACTCTTACTACCGGATGTGACGCAAAAACTTTACCTTGCTAAACATTGTTGTAATTTTATTGTAGTAATGCAATTTCAAAAAAATTTTTTTGGACTGTTTCATGTATTTAAAATGTCCATATAAAGAAAAGAGTAATGAATAACTTTAAAAAAAAAATCAAACACAATTGGTTTTATATTACGTCGCTTTCTGTTGGAGCTGTGTCTCCGCTTTCATTCATTGTTGTGTTTCTGGTTTTGGGCATTTGTAAGGGGGTTGTTTTTTTTGGTAATTTGCACCCGGATTTGCTGTTGTGTTTCAGATCTCTGTCATTTGTTTTGTGATTTGCTGATGTGTTTCATGATTTGCTGTTGTGTTTCAGTATTTGTTCATTTGCACTGGGATTTGTTGTTGTTGTATCTTAAATGTAAGGGTGTCTTGCACCTCTCGGCCACCGTACTAAAGGGAGGAGAGCCCTCGGTTCTTTCTAAGAAGTCAATGTTTGGACCAAGACGAGCAGCATCTCTTACCTAGTCCAACTCAAACCAAAAGACTTCATCAAAATGGGACGTTTGAAGACAAAGATGGCTTGAAAGTTAAAAGAATTAAAGTGGATGGATGGAGGATGTCAGTCAAAGGTCCAGCACTGATTCTGCAGGACAAACCCAGATTCCATGAGTTTGGGGAAACAGCACCACACTGTATGCAGCTTCTTCCTTGTGCTGCTCATAAACTTGTGATTCTCTTACAGATCACAACTGCTTAGCAACCAGAGGGTGTGCTGCCTGTGTCACGTTGGCTCTCCAGATGTTCGCTGCTGTTTCGTAGAGCAGAAATGTCCTGCCTGGACTGACTTCTCCTCCTCTGGAGCTGAATGACATTTTATCAGTCTTTGAATGAAATGATGTTCCTGCTGAGGGACAAATAGATAAGGATAAAGAACAGCAGCAGCAGCAGCTTCCCTTTGATCATTAAGTGATCCAGGAAGACATTCAAACTCCAGTGTCCAAACGTCTCCTACCCTCAGTCTGTCCAGTGTCTTCCAGTAAATAATAATAGATAATATTAGAAGGATAAAGAGCCTGTGGGGGCCGGGGGGAGTGTGTATGTGCACACACGTACACACTCTATAAGAAGGTCCCTCATTCCCTGTTGCACCTGCTGACCTCACAAGATCCACAGAGATGGGCTCCTGCTGAATGTGCGGCTTCTGCACATCAGACACACAAACACATGCAGGAATGCGTACGCACTTTGACTAATAGGCCTAATGCTTCCTGAAGAGCGCCCAGCACCGCATTAGCTACGGATGTGGGATTGATTTAGAAACTGAAAGCCTTCTAGTGTGTGTTGGGGGGGTGAGGCGGAGAGAGCGAATAAGTCGTGCACTCACCACTGTATTTTCTCCCCCAATTCCACTTCTTTGACGTTATCTATTTACTGACAAAAAATGCAGCCAGATGCACATTCATGCATTTCAGGGAGCTTTAACCAAATGTATAGTTCCAATAGAGTTTCATGCTTCTATTGGTGTTTCAGAAAATAATCAGGATCTGTGTTCACGCCATCATTTCATTCTCACGTGTAGGAGCCTTTACAGGAAGCTCGTCACCAGTAACTCAAACTAATTTTAGAATTAGCAGAAGAGCTAATTAAAACCATTTGACCTCTCACACCAATTATCACATTGCAGTGAATCAGAGAGAAAAATTGTCCATCTAGTGGCAAATTAATTCCTGACATTATCGTTAAAAAGGTAAATTAATAAAAATGACAGACGGGTCTTTTTTTTGATATCATATATCTTGCTACAGAAAAACACAGAGGAAACATTTTTATTTACTGGTCCACTTAGAGACAGATCTACGGTGGCCCTGAAGTGCATATATATATTTAAGATCACAACGATTAAAAAAAAACAAATGTTAAAAAGCAGTATTATATTTTAGAAAACAAACCCAATTTCAGAAACCAAAACCTTTCATTCGTTCCTTTTCTAATCCGTTTGTCCCTTTTGGGGTCATGGGGCTGCCGGAGCCTATCCCTGCCACTTGCGAGCAAAGGCAGGGGACGCCCTGGTCGCCAGTCTGTCGCAGGGCCACATAAATCACACATTCATGCAGTCTCACATTCACAACTATGACCAATTTAGAGTAACTAATTAACTTTTGAAGCATGTTTTTGGACGGTGGGAGGAAGCCAATGTCCCCGAAAAAAAAAGCCCCACACATTCATGGGGAGAACATGCAAACTCCACACAGAAGGTCCCCCATTGATGTTCTGGCTCAGGTCCCCCAGCCGAGCCTTTTAGCTGTGAGGCCAGAGAAAATTAACAAAAAGGTTAGGGAAGAGAAAAAATTATTCAGAATGCAGATTATTTTGGACAAACGGGTATTTTTTTGTTCAACATACAGAAAAGGCTGTTTGTCTCATCTGCCAAGAGATGGTGGCGGTATTCAAAGAATAGAATCTACACTGACATTATGAATCCCGTCACAAAGAGAAATATCATAGCTTGCAAAGGAAAATGCCAGCAGACAAACTCTCACAGCTAAAATGTGGACTGTTAGCTCAGCAGACTGTGTTACTATACACATTGGTGGACAAAATAGTTGGTTCCCCTCAGTTAAAGAAAGAAAGTCCACAATGCTCACTGAAATTACTTGGATCGTTCAAAAGTAACAATAAATTAAAATTTATTCAAAATTAAATAATCAAAATCAGCCATTACTTTTGAGTTGTTGATTAACAGAAATATAAAAAAAAAAAACTAATGAAATAGGGCTGGACAAAAATGATGGTACCTCCATAAAGGACTGAGAACTATTTGCCCAGGGGGTCATGATGAACTCAGGTATGTCCTTTAATTGACATCACAGCTGTTTTCAAAGCCATGGTGAACAAAAACAGGATTTTTAAATATGCCTTAAAAAAGACAGTAGATAACTAACAAGCTGTTTGCTTAGAGTTAGAAATGACTTGTAAACTATATGTTTATGACAGATATGCTTATGGATCTTTAAATGGGCTGTAAACAAACAATAGTGTAAAATCAATCAGCAATGAAATAAGTAGGATTAAAGCATCTCGTAACAGCTGGTTTTTTAATGATAACTTTTCTACTTTGTCCTTATAGACTTAAGCCTCATTCATTGAAGGCGTTTCATATTCCTTCTTTAGTGTTTCAGTATTTAGTGTCATTCAGCTGCAGCAGCTTCATAAGGTTCTCTTTGAGGACCATGGTGTGTTATGTGACTGCAGTCTTCACTGAATGCTCTGCTGAAGTCCATATTCAGTCTTCTCTGGTGGCTTGTCTGATAATTAGCATAAAGTCTTTGACAAGGCCTCCAATGTAGAACCACCAGGTGTTCACGAACCCCTGTATGTCTTTTGAGGACATACAGTACTCAGCAGAAACGAGTACACCCCCTTTAAACAGTACTAATTTAATCAGTAGCTCAATGAACAAAAGAAAATAATTCCAAACTTTCCACAAGGTTCAGTTTTATTGAACCATTTTTCAACTCCATAACATGAATTTAAGGTTAATGATCTAAATTAGATCACGTCATCTTCAGTTTTGGTCGAAGCAAAAACGAATACACCCTGCAACAAAAACTACTACATCGAGTATTCTGTATGAGCACCGGGATTTTTAGGCATGAAATGAATAAGTTGGCAACATATTGCAACATCTATCTTTTCCCAGTCTTTAAGAAGAATCTCTTTTAGAGCCCGGATGCTGGATGGAGAGTGATGCTCAACTTGTGGCTTCAGAATTCCCCACAGGTGTTCAATTGGGTTCAGATCAGGAGACATACTTGGCCAATCAATCACCTCCACCCTGTTCTTCAGAAATGCAACCGTAGCTTTAGTAGTCTGTTTTGGATCATTGTGGTGTTGGACAAGTGCTCAACGACCTAGTGCATGAAGTGACGGCAGCATCTTCTCCTTCAGTATAGAGCAGTACATTGTTGAGTTCATGATCCCATCAGTGAAATGCAGCTCCCCCACACCAGCAGCACTCATGCAGCCCCACACCATGTTTCACTGTAGGCACCATGCATTTTTCTTTGACATTCTCACTGCAATGCCATACAGTTTTAAAGCCATTTGTTCCAAAAATGGTGATTTGCCTCATTACGGTGATTTGCAGAATTGAAGTATTGAGACAACAAGCAGGGCGGGACACTGATGTAACACTGGTGGATCAGTCTGCTGATGCACACACCTTAGGGTTTCCTGATTCCCTTTATCCTGCTGAAGAGTCGTGTGGCTGAGGACATCCTCACGCTCCTCACATCCATTTTTCTTTGGCTGCGCCTGCACAGTTCCTCCGTACAGCCTTCGCTCTCTATGTTTGGAAAGGGGAACGGATGTTCCCACAAAGCCTCGCTGAAAATCTCCACCGATAACAGCTGCAGATCCAATCATGTCCACAGATGCAGCAAACTTGTATTTCATCGAGCTTTAGGTTTGCGCACATGTTCCTGAGATTTGGTTGACAAAGTTAAAAACAGTCTGATTTCAGGCCAAACGTACCATAAACCAGTGTTCATTTCTAACTATTTACAGAAAACGCTGTCTGATGCTTTAGCGAAAAGATGAGGGACTCATCAGAGAAACAACGCCAAGCTGGTTGTGCAGATGGAGAAGAAGATAGCTGGTAGAAACGAGGAGAAGGAGGGCTGAGGAGGAAGGAGTTAAAGCATGCTGACATGAGAAGAGGGTGAGGTGGCCTGGGGGGAGGAGAAGAGAAAGCGCGGAGAAAGAGAGAAGCAGACGTGGAGGAGGTGGGGAATTGATGAAGCAGAAAGCTGGGTTATTCCTGCTGTGAATCTATGTCTTTGCTTTGTGTGGTAGTGTGTGTGTGTGTGTGTGTTCACTTGTATGAATGGCAGGCTTTGGCAGTAAATGAAACTGTTTATCAGATCAATATGGTCATCATCTCCCAAATGACTGTGGCCTCTATTGAAGAGCACCCATAAATCACAAGCAAATATGGAGGACAGGGATCTATATTGTGTGGCTCTGAGCGTGTGCAAGCATGGAGTGCACGAGGACTGATGCACCTGAATGCAGGTCTCCTTTTCTCTGCGACTGCAAATGCGGAGCGCCGCAGGCCGGACCACACCTTCTGCTCGCAAACTTCTGAGGGAAACGCACGAATGCACGTTCTGCATCTCAAGTGCGACACGTCCTCCTTCATGGGGTTAACAACAGTGCTCTTGTTCTGAGTCCCGCGGCCCCCAGTGCTCTCACTCTGAATAATCTCGCCTCCCGGTATCAGTGACAAGCGGCTCAAAACCAAAATAGCATCTCCAGCTCCGATAAATATAGAAGGTAATTAAATCGGCAGCAGAAGAGACGGAGAAAAAGGCAGAAACAAAGGAGAAGGCTGCTCGCCATTCGCCTGAAACCCGCCGCCTTCCTTTAATGTTGCCCGTCACCGCTTCTCGTAGATCTTTGTGAGTTTGTGTTTCCGGGCCTGCTGTGAGTCAGCAGTATTTCACCGCTGAGTCTTCAGGAGAAGGGCGAGCCCCCCCACCCCCTTTTTGTAAATGTTTGCCTTTTTGCGGGGCAATTCCAGGATCCGTGGATTGATCTTTAATGGCATGAACAGTTAGGAAAAGGGTGAAAGGGGAGGGCCGGCCCCCGATCCTGACACGGTCCCCTGTGGGAATGTGTATGCGGTGACATGTTGTGACAGAAACTGACTGACAAGCCCTTTTGCAGCTCAACACCAGCCGCCGCAGAGACTAATGATGACAGGCTACACCCCCCCATCGCTCACTACATCCTTCCATCCCTCTTTGTCTTCCGTCTCTCCCTCAACTACCTCTTCCTCCACCACACACCCACACAGACAATGGCATCCTGTATATTGTCTCTCTGACGCAACACACAGGGACACACACACGCGGACACACACAGACACACGCTCTGAAAGACGTTTTCTTCAGTGGTAATGTCAGTCTTTCTCTCTTTTTATCACACACAAACGATGCACTACTCTCTGTCTTGGAATTTTACATTTTGATGAAGGAGGAAGCGTGTTGACCAATCAGAGCGGCTGGAGCAGGAGCAGACCATCGCGGCTCAGACAGCAGGGGGGTTCAGGGTCGGCTCGGCAGGCCGGCGTCAGCGTCCTACCCGCCTTCCCCGCAGCTCCATGTCCCCTCGTGTCACGGCGGTGGGTGGTACGGCCCGGCAGGCGGGATAAAAACCCCCTCCTCTCCCTCTGGTCTCTCTGCCCCCCCACCCTTCGTTCTGACAGTGGTAGGGTGCAGCTACAGATGCTGTACTACAGCAGAAGACAGTGAGAGTGGATGGGAGGAGGGACATCAGGTGTCACAGCGCTTCAACCAGGCTCATTTCCACGACAACCAGCTCCAGAGGTGCCACCAGGTGAGTCTGATGACATGCAGCCAAATTCTTACACGCACACACACTATGACACAATAAAGTGATTGCACTTTGCTTTCACGCAGGGATGGATTGACAGGTTTGGTTGCTCAGACGTGCATCTGAGATGCTCTCCAGGAGGTTTCATCTCCTAGGTCCCTCACGCATGAGCATATTTCATTGTGTGTCACTGCTGCGCGCATAAAGTATATGTGAGTGTGTATGGACGCCGTCCCTCCCTGCGTGCTGGTAGGAGACAAAAGCCCCCCCCACCCACCACCACGTCTGGCGCTCTAGCCGCTGATGCGTGGGAAAGTTTTCCATCTCGCTGATCATATCTGATCAGAAAAAAAAAAGATAAGTCAGCCCCCACCCTTATGACCCCCCACCCATACCTACACGATGGGAGCGCACAGTCAGAGATGATCAGTCGGTCCATGGGGGTTGGGAGGGTGGGGGTGTTCTGAGGACACTGAGTCTGGGGGGTGGGGGTGGGAACGTGGCTGACGGTCATGACACTTCTGTAACGTGCGATCGACATACAGACCGAGGTTTCAGCAATGTGGTCATCTGCCGCGCACATGACAGTCGTGCACGCAGACTGTCATGTGCGCGGCAGATGACAGAGCGCGCACGTGCACGTCAGCCAGAGCACAATGTGTCGAACTGTTTGCCATCTCTGACCCAGACAAAGGGGTGTTGGATCATACGTTGAGGTGTGTGTGTGTGGGGGTGGGGGGGGGGGGGCACACAAGGACCGGCCTGCAAACGTTTCACTGCTCTCCAGCGCCGCCGTGGCCCATACGCTGAACATCAATCCCCTCTTTGTGTCCGCCGCGCCGTCATTTGCTCTTAACCCGAGGTGGCCTCTGGTGAAACGCTGCCCATGTGACTGCAGAGGGAAAGGAGCAGGAAAAAGGGAAGCGTTCCACCTTTTTTTGCAGACGGGAGGAAGGAAGGGTGTCGATGGGTGGAGACTCATGACATGCAAGTGCCCAGGTCATCCACCCACACACTGACGGTGCAGAAACGTCATTTACCGGCATTTTGACGAATTCCTCTGAAGGACTGGAGTCAACTCTTTGTTTAACGCACACGGGCACCGACAGGCTGCAGGGGTGTGCCCCCGCCTCCTAATTGCCGTTATGGCATCCATACCCGTCTGTGCAGCAACTTCCCATCATTCGTGTCCTCCAGCACACCGGACTTCTGCAGGAAGGCGCTGCAGGTTGCTTCATTGTGTGACAGAAAAGACTTTTCTGTTGACTAAAGCGGCGACGGCGTAAGCAACAATTGCCCTAATTGAACCTTCCACAGCAGTCCTGCAAAATGGCCGCCGAGCCGGCACGCTGTCTGTGATGGCCGACCAGGGTGTAGGTCTGACGAGCTGCGCATGTCTGCATACATCCACGGCCCGACGCTGTGTGTTTTCTGCTTTGGTGACGGGGGGGGGGTTCCGCTCACTGGAGGTTTCTGCTAATCCATAATTACCGCTGGAGACGAGGCGTCAATCTGCCTTCCTGCGTCCTCCTAGCTGGATGGGTCTTAGGACGACCCCCGCCGCGCAGGCCGGAGTTAAGGTGCTGACTGCATTCTGTCAAACGGCTGACCTTGTTGTTTCTCTGCTCCTCATCAGCACCTGCTCCTCCGCTCCACCGGCCATCCCGCCACCCACCCACCCACCCATCCATCCATCCATCCAGCTGGCCGGGCCACCTGCAGGAGTCATCAGGGTTAGTGCTCCTCTGGCACGTCTGCGCAGCACAAGCGTCTGCAAACCTCTTACTGCAACCTGTAAATTTATTGATGTGCACTTATAGACCATCAAATAACTTTACAGGAAAGGAAACATAAAAAGTAAAAGTGCAGACGTCTATGAAACTGGTGAAGCCTGAGAGGTAGGCCATCTTTCTTTCAGCCTCCTTCCTGGACATCCTCACATCTTCCCTCTCTGCTAAATTTAGCAACAAAGTGGATTCAAGTGAAGCTCCGGTGTTTTGGTTAGAATTCCAGAAATGCAAGAGCTTCCATTTCCTATCGCAGCTGAAGTAAATCAGCTCTCAGGCCTCATCGTAGCCGTGTGTATCTGAACGCTGGGTCAGGCCCGCACAGGGGCGGCGTGGTCATCCGGGGACGCATAGTGAGCAGAAATGGGGCGCAGCGGCGCTCAGCCAGGGAAGGGTGGGTCCATGCACTCTCTAAATCATCACGTGCGTGAACTAAGAGGCAGTAAAGCAGCTCCGAACCCCAGCCTTTATACAAGAAAGTTTATTTTCATAGCAGAGGAACCGTGTAGATTTTACAGAATCTATTAGCGTCAGGTCATTCCTGGACGATTAGGAGCCACCAAAACCCATTTAAAAGAGAGTCATTGCACCAGCGGCAGTTCGGAGGGAAGACCCCGAAGGAACATAAAGTCAGAAATGTCAAGGGTGTCGTCTTGTTTTCTTAACTCACTTAATGGGATTGGAGTGCACTCCTGAGAGCGTACTTGTTTTTGCAACCACATTGTGTTTTTTCAGTTTTTGCAAAACTAAATCTTTAGAAAGTGTGTCACTTGTTTTAAGCAAAATTGTCTTAATTTCTGTCTTGCAAGATTCACTACTGAAAAACCTTTTAACAGCAAAATAATCTCAATTTGAGAAAACTTTTTTCAGTGACTTGAATTTGTTTTCTTAAAATAAGAATTCTTGATCAGTACAAATTTGCTTACCCTTCTGGCAAACTGTTTTGCTAGTTTACAGAAAATCTGTCAATGGGGTGAGAATCTTTGACTTATTTCTAAGGACAAGGATGCTCAGCCAACACTTTCATCCCTGCCCCTGCAGATCCATCCCTCTAACAGACACGCGTCAAAGCGTAGGCCGCCGTTCAGGAATTTGATTTTAGACCGACGTTGAAGACTGAAGGACGGGAGTTTACAGAAAACGAAGGGCAATGTCAGGAGCAGGTCTGGTTTTCTGGTGCGGGTCTGAAATGCAGAGGGGGCAGGATGCTCTCAAAGCTCTTTGCCTCCCTGGCTTCCATCCCGAACACAGACAACAGACGTCGTCATTTTCCAACTCAATTTACAGACGCATTAAGAGATGCTGAGGCGCGCCCAGCTCACTCAAATGCAATCAGCCTGCCCGTGTGTTTCCAGAGGAAATGGGGGTGCCATCTTTATCGACTTCTGTTTGACCTCTCCTCCTCTCAGCGTCCGTTTCTCCCCCGGCACCAACCAAAAGTTTAAGCAAGACGTTGATAATCTGAGATTAGCTTTGTAAAAGCCTGTATCTGCCTGCTTGATACTTCCAATACTTATCATGATCATTCTTTTGGAGTCCTTTACATCTTCTTATGTTTCCCGCCTCTCTGTCTGTTTCCAGGCACATTTCCAGATCCTTTCTGCGTTTCAGTTTTTCCAGAAGCATGACATGAAGATCCACAGGTTTCATCGATTTCCTTCTAGCATTTACATGAACCAATGTTCTCCCTCCAAATGGCTCCACGTGTAATTTAATTGAGAAATTGGTTTCAGATCGAGTCCATGACGGCATTAAAAAGCTCTTTACATTCTGATACCATGAAAATGTGCCCCCCACCCCCAGCAGATTTCACACCTTTGAGCTCCGCTATAGTTTCTTAAGGGCACTTATGGGAGAAACTGAGGACCCGACGGTTTGAAAGGTCCATCCTCACAAGCCTAGCCGCTCACGGGGCTTCTCGGCGTCTCGTTTGACCCCGGACCAAACTTCTGACTAATTGAGAGCTGGAATAAAAACTGAAGAGAGGAAAGCAGGATGCCAGACAAAGGATGGGGGTTGGGAACGGCAGGAACCAGAGGAAGAGATGGGAAAAGAGGTGGTAAAAAATGAATGCGGCGAGAAGAGGGAGCTATTAGCAAAGGGAAGAGATGCCATTAGAATGAGGTGATCCAGTTTTATTCTGTCCCTATCAAGGATTTCTTTCCTGTTTCTAGGTTTTTAAAAAATAAAAGTCGCACATCATTCATTTCCTTTTTGGAGGCATCATTTCTCCCAGAATCATCCAGCAGCTGCTCATCCATCTGTTTCACTTCTGATCTCCACGATTTAGCAGCAAAATCTTTCTTTACCTCTGCAGTCTTTTATCCTTTTTCTCTAACCTCCAAGAAAAGAGGCAGCAGGAAAAATTTACAGGAATAAATCGCTCAAATATTCACAATTTCTCACACTCAAAGCGCCGGGAATCTATACGCGCTGCCAGCAGCGGCGCGGATCTATAGCTTTCAGGTGGAGGGGGGTCTCTGAGCATGTGTGGACGTTATCTTGAATCGAGGGGCTGGCTGCCATGGCAACCATATGATGAGGCAGGCTGGGCTATTTAAAGGAATTCAGCTCCTGTTCCCGTCAGCTTCACACCGGTCCAGTGAAAGACAAAGAGAAAGATGCGAATGCGAGACGAATATCAATGATTCTCTTCTTCCTGCCACGTCTGTGGGGCTTTTGCCACTTCTCTGCACAATTTACAGCACAGGGATGAGGCGGCACAAAGACGGCCACATTATTCGCCTTAAAGAAACCAGAAAACAGCTCACCACGCAAACGTTTTCAGTGGTTTCATATGGAATCGGCTAGAATTCCCAGACAAAGGGAAATGTCTGGTGAGCAAAGAGGCTCTTTAAAACTCTAATTTAAAAAGCTGGAATCCCCTTCAGAAGGAGGATGCTTCAGAATTATTCATCCCAACAAAATGCATAGATTTTCTCCAGAGACGTTTCTCCGTGGACAGAGGAGGAAAACGCCTGCTGTGCACCTCCAGCGCCTGGCAGGCCCAACACAAAGAGAGAGCGCGCAAACGCACACTTTACGCTCTGCTTCCTCTATAGTGCGCTGGAAATGTGCAAATGAAGAAGTCGTGCTCCTCTCAACATCTGGCAAAAGGCAGAGCCGCTTCCCTGCAGATCTTCTGAATCTTCTCTGTCTCACACCCGCATTAAAGCCCCGGCAAACCTTCACTTCAAACTGAGATAAATGTAGATTATTCCTCTGACGCCTACATTTGTTTTCAGCTATGAAAAAAAATGTTATCCATGTTTTTGCTTTCAAGTAGACGCTAAATTAACAACCGAAGTGGTTTGATGCATATTTGCATCCATAGGGGGTCAAATAGTTGAAGGTAAAAAAAAACAAACTCAAACCCGGTGCTTTGAAACGACTGCATGACGTGCAAACGCAGGTGCCTCCTGGTGTGCTTCAAATCTCCTCATCACGGGTATAATTCCGCTGCTCGCCATCGCCGCCACATACGTTTATCACTCACTGGGAGAGCAGTCAGGAAGATTTTAAGAGCTCCACAGAAGCCAAATTCTGAGTGACCTCTCACTCTGCTCTTTATCTGCTTCTAATCCCAACTCATTTGGTATGCTAAGTAAAGGCTTAAATCCCTCTTCACTGTACGTACACACGCAGTCATCGGTGCCCCGCTTTGATTATCACATTTGCATAGAGACGGGTTTTTTTTCTGGCAGTGGTGGAGAGCAGGAGCAGCAAGAGCTTCTGAGTGGTGGTCTAATGCCTGGCAGGTGTATGGTGGTCGAGCAGAAACATCAAGATCTGCAGGAGAAAAGGCCCAGAGGAAGTTCCTGCATTCGTTCGTGCGTTTGTCTCTCTCATTTTTGCACGTTTGTCTGTCCACAGATGCAGCGAAGACACTGAGACAGAGCCAAGTCTGTGGGACCACCTCTCTGGGTCTGCCTCCATTAGAGCGCCATCTGCTGACTCGGTGCGGAGGGACAGCTGGTGTTGTGAATCAGGCCGCCACAGTCAAGGGACCGGCTACTTCCCAACACCAGGGTCTCATCGCCACCACTCACGCCGCAAACCTCAGGCCGCTCTGGTTCCTGATGCTCCTGCTGTGATGGAGACGATGAAACATCTGGATTAGAAACCTTTTCTAAAGTAACTGAATAAGCACTGTTCTGTTTTGAATAAAACTTAAACAGATCATATATTTTTCAAACATCTTTTCACAAATTAAAAAAACCCTGCATTTTCTTGGTTGTGGTGGAATTAACACCTTTTTAATTTTTTTATACTGAATCGTTTCATTTCTATAACACACAATGTGTTTAAAGTTCTCACTAGAGTTAAATGCGTGATATTCAGGTGGTTCTCCATATGTTTTTGGAGCGGTGTCTTTCTAGAACACATTTCATCAACGGATTTCTATTTGAAATATGTGAAAATGTAAAACAAAAATAATAACCAGAGCCACTGAAGAAGAGTTAGTGACTAAATTGTGAAAAATAACACTGTAGATTAAAAAAAGGTATTAGTCTTATTATGATAACAAAACTATGATTATTTCAGTCATGTTAATAAAAAGTTGCTCTATTCAAAATTAAATCAATAACCATGAAAAATAATGATTTATTTATTGATTATGTTCCTAAATAATAATACAATATTTTATTAATGAAACTTTGTGAAATCAATGTGGATTTAAATTTATTAAAAACATTTTTATGAAATTTCAAATGAGACTAACGAATCAGGCAGGGGGCTCGTTACGCATGCGTAAAGCTGACTGGCTCATTATCAAACATGAGCACAGTGGACCGGAAGTCCTCACCTGTCCGACTAAACACTTTATTCCCAGGCTCCCTTCACAGCCACAGAGTGTAAAGTGTATGTGAAATGCTGACTTCTCTATGGGCGACATGCTCCAATCTTCCAGCAGAGTCAAACTCAACCGAGTCGCCCTGAAGGACGTCATTGGGGTCAAAATAGCTCCGAGGCGGAGAAAAGTCCAGCAGCCGAGGGCCGACTCCAAGGAGGAAGACAAGTCCGTGCTGGAAGACTCGGGATGTAACAAATCCCCTCGGGATGTTTTATCATACAAGAAGGGCGCAGAAAACGGGAGAGCCTCGTCCATTGCGGCTCCCGGCGGAAAGCAGGAGAAGCGCGTAGGTATGCATGTGGAGGCCGACCCGAACGGCCCTGAGGAGGCCGTTTACCGCACTTTGCGCCGATTTTTAGGCACACGCCCGAGTTCCGCCCACAGGCGAACCCGAAAACCACCAAACATGTCCCGCCGGACCAAAGTTATTCTCGCTGCACTGCCACCCCTGAGAAAGTCTGCGAAACGGTGCGACCTCTTAAACTGTAGAAGCGTTGGTTGTGCGGGAGGCAGAGAGACACCGAGCGCGAGGACGGCGAAGTCCGCGCGTGGAGTCTTTCCGCCCGCCTCAGCAGCGCTGAGGCCGCTGCCACACCCACCGCCAGCAAGTAAGATGCACCTTGCGGCTAAATATCTGCTAATTTTTGGTTTCTTTGGTTGTAAGAAAAAACATTTTCCTCAATTATACCAAATATTTCTCCCAATCGACACTTTTATATCACTATTGATGTTTCCTTAGTTTTCGCCCGCCTGCAGGATGCTAAGCTAACACTAGCATACTGGATCTTGTTAAACAAATCGCTCTCACAGTTTGTGTTAACATTTTAAGAAACATTTCTGAAGTGCATTTCAAAAAAGTATAGCTTCATTTATAAAGGCAAACCCGATCAGCCCTGAAGGTTTTTCTTTAGCACCAAATGAAGGATACAAATCGGTTTAAAGTCTTCATACTAAAACACAGATGCTAAAATTCAGCTTTAAGAAATTGAACTTGGTGAAATATTTTACTAATATTTTACATTATACTAATATTTTACTAATATTTTATATTATACTAATATTTTATATTATACTAATATTTTATTTGTCTCCTATTTGCTGCGAAACCTGCCGCTTAACTGCTTCTACAGTACTGTTGACTTACTAAAATAATGAATTTAAAGGTGCTGCTTAATTATAAAGTTTGGAAGGTCTTATTTGATCTCCTTGGTGTTTCGCTAATGTTGACTTTTTATAAGTGAAATGGCACATTTTCTTAATGATTTTGGGGTTTCTCTGTTGTTAAATATTCTAAAAATTTAACGAAATTCAAGCAACAACAACAAAAAGGAAATCCTTGAGGTGAGTGCTTTGATACCTAAAAGGGTTCAAAGCTGCTAAAGAATCAGGCAGCGAACAATCCTTTATTCAGTTTATTATTTCAAGTCAAAGGCTGTTCACAGTTCAATCAGCTTTCCTTTTAAATAAATATACTTTAAATATAAAGTTTTGGAAGCACCATTGAGGAATGGGAGTGGGGGGTCTCAGCTTTCATGGCATTCCCAGATGCTTCCCTCTGAGAAGCTCGGTGAAGCGCTCAGCACAACTCATTAGTCAAAAACGGAATGTTAGCCAGATGTTCACTTGATATACTAACCGGTTAGTAAAATCTTGCTATTAAAAAAACCCATCATGTTTATGTGATCTGCCTTTGTTTTTATCCTCACGCCTGTCAAGTCAAAATCAGACCAGATTAATGACGTTCAGTTCCTGTGAATGTTCACAGATATTATGGATTTTATAAAGTAAGGAACTTTTTTTGTAGAGACTGGAAAAAATATCCTTCACCAAAATTTGGGATATTTTGCAATGCTGGGGTGGTCGTGTGGCAAAGGTTAAGCAGAGAACCTCTGATTGAAAGAGCCCCAAACCCCCCCACCCCCGACCGCCTGTGTGCTGAAGCATCCAGGTGCTGAACCCCACGTTACTCGTGGGGGTTATAGGTTGGTGCCAGTGTATGGCACCTGAGCTGCCATCAGTGTGTTAATCGGTGAATAGGACTGTAAAGCGCTTTGGGCCTTCAGAGATTGTAGAAAAGTGCTTTATCGGAATACGCCATTTGCCATTCTTGCTTATTTGGGAACCAACTAGATTTTGGTTAAAGACCCAGTCTGGTGAAAATGGTGATTTTTGATCTTTTTAACATGTTCTTATTGCATTTTCTGATTATGGAGGGCATATATCCTCACAGGTCACTTTATGAAGTTCCACCTTGCTAGGACCGGGTCGGACCCCTTTTGCCTTCAGAACTCTGTTAATCCATGGTGGCATAGATTCAACAAGATGCTGGAAACTTTCCTCAGAGAGTTTGGTCCATGTTGACATCATCACTGAGTTGCTGCAGATTTGTCTGCTGCGCATACGTGATCCTAATCTTCCTTTCCACCACATCCCAAAAGTGATCTTTTGGGTTAAGATCTGATAATTGTGGAAGTCATTTGAGTTCAGTGAACTCGTTGTCATGTTCAAGAAACCAGTCTGAGATGATTCCAGCATCAGAAGATGGTACACTTGGTCATAAAGGGATGGACATGTTCAGCAACAATATTCAGGTAGGCTGTGGCGTTGCAACCATGCTCAACTGGTACTAAGAGGTCCAAATTGTGCCAAGAAAATATCCCCCACACGATTACACCTCCAGCAGCAGCCTGAACTGTTAATACAAGGCAGGATGCATCCATGCTTTCATGTTGTTTTCCAACCTGTTGTCCAGTTTAAGTTAGTCTGTGGGCGTTGTAGCCTCACTTTCCTGTTCTTATCTGACAGGAGTGGTACTCGGTGTGGTTTTCTGCTGCTGTAGCCCATCTGCCTCAAGATTGGAAGTGCTGTTCGTTCAGAGATGTTCTTCTACAGACTTCAGTTGTATCCAGTGGTTCTTTGAGTTCCTGTTGTCTTTCCATCAGCTAGAACCAGTCTGGCCTTTCTCCCCCGATCTCTGGCATCAACAGGGCATTTCTGTCCATAGACCTGCTGCTCACTGGGTGTTTTTTTTCTTTTCCAGACCATTTTCTGTTAACCCTACAGATGGTTGTGGGTGAAAATCCCGTGGATCAGCAGTTTCTGAAATACTCTGACCAGCCTGTCTGGCACCATCAAGCATGCTACATTTAGAGTCACTTCAGTCACCTTTCTTCTCCATTCTAATGCTCGGTTTGAACTGCAACAGATCGTCTTGACCATGTATACGTGCCTAAATGCGTTGAGTTACTGCCGTGTGATTGGCTGATCGGCGGTAATGAGCAGTTAGCGCTCTGCTTGAGCAAGCTCCCGCTCCGCTCCATTCTGATGAATCCGCTTAGAGACAGATCCACGTACCTCTTTGTTTTCCTCATCCGAGCTGGAATCTGGCTCAGACGGTTGGATAGCTCCAATATCGCTCGCCATTTATGTTGCTCCGTTAATGTAAGGTTGGGGTGTGAGGGGCTGTAAGCTAGCAGGAGAAAGTGTAAACAGATTGATGACCAGTATGGGTGGGGTTGCTCCGTGCCAACAGTCCCGCCCAAAAACCAGAAGTATATTTCTAATGACAGCTGGTGTATTGCAGAAACTGTCCCAGGAAATAACAGGTTTCTTATTTATTTTTGCTAAAAATTGCATAAGCATAATTAAACAACCATTGGGAATGCTTTTAAATCAAAAGATAAGTGTGTTTTTTTTCTCTGCTGTAAAGTCAGAATCATACTAGATAAATAATGTTGTTTGTTGTTAATTGAAAACTTCAGTATTTGTAAAATGTTCATAGATTTATAGACCAACGAACATTTTGAGACTTTTTACCAAATTTTTGACTGTTAATATTTTTACTTATTTGCAAAACACCAAGATTTTAGTTTAATGCACAAATCTGGATATCAACCTGGTTATGATGAACTTTTTATATCTGCTGATATTCTTCAAAAACAACAGAAGCTTGCTTTGCTTTGTTAGACAACATTGGTCTGGTTGTAGGGATTCCAGTTGAATGATTTTATATTCAGCAGACTGACACATTTTGGAAACAATATGTGCATTTATTGGATTCTCTCAACTCAAACATGACAGGAGTGACGCTTTGTTTCAGATATTAAGGTTGCACAAAACATTCATATGTTCCCGTGGAAACCAAGTATGCACTTTGGTAAATTCATATCAAGCATTAAACTTCAGTCTTTCTGTCTCTATTTTTAGACAATAATAGGACAAACTCTCCTGGACCTGCAGGTTTGGAAGGTTCTATGAGAAGATCCAATGGCTGCTTTGACTCTGTCTGCCAGGAGTCCAAGTTCTCCCTCCGTCCACAGAAAAATGGTTCTAAACGGGGACTGAAACGTCCAAGCTCTGACCCGGTTCAGGGTAAGGCCAAGAGCAAAAAGACAACTGCAAAGAGATCTGAGGAGAGACAATTGCGGACAAATCCCAAGGTTGTTCTTTGCGACTTTGCTAAAAATTGTAGCGCCTGTAGACGTGGATGTGGCGTCATTTTACCTAAAGATCTCAAGAACAAAGCTATGCGTTGCTTCAAGCAATCGGGACTTCAGTGTTGGCCTGGTTGTGTGTTTCATAATAAACCTGAAGAACAGACTTGCAGTGCAGTTCTGGACGGGAAGAACATCCGCCAGGTTCTGAATGAAGAAGTTGGCAATAGGCAGATGCCGCTCAGAGAGGCCACAGCGCTCCTCCACAGCAGGTTGAGAAACCAAGTCTCCACCTCTGCTGTTGCCTCCTCTTCAAAGCATGACAGCGTTGGAAACCGCTCCACGGACACATGTTCAGAAGGGGCTGGCCCCGTTTCTGACCAGACGGATTCACAGGCCCACAAAAGAATCAACCTTGGGGAAATCTCTGGGTTCATCCGCTCCAGACACCCAGCTGCAAAGGGAAGCAACGCTGCTTTGAAGCTTTGTAAGGAGAATGGACACCAGACAGAATTATATGGAGCACAAATCCCATCAGAACCCATCTGTGAGAAAAACCACAACGATATCCCGGAGTCTTTCACCTGCCAGAGAGTGAATGTGTACTTCAGGAAGGCACCATATTCATGCGCTCGCACCAACATCGTCTGGCCTTTCGGTAAGGGTCACCTGAGTTCACATGGACCTTTGGCCTCTTCTTCATCGAAGGGCGTCAATTTCTCAGTGACTGACTCTGTAACCGAGGTCACAAATCAGGTGGGTTCCTCCAGCAGTGCCGCACTTCCAGAAACACCTTTGAGCAAACAGGAGGGTGGTGATGGGAACGCGGCTGTACTGTCTGAAGGTTTAACCAACAGCCTTCACTTGCATTCAAATCCCACTGACGACGATGATGAGGATCGAACACCTTCCTCCCTGGCTAATGGGCTGGAAACAGACAGCACCTGCATGACCAGCTCCACCCTTGCTTTTTCTCCACCTTCAGACGCATCCACCCACGGTGATCCTAACTGCCTTACATCTCCTTTATTCCTGCCATTTTCGACATATCTGTCTGAAAAAGCTGAGGATGGGCTGAAAGCAGATGATACATCCATGTTCCGTTGTGAACCGTCCCATCTGAGCACCTGGGGTTCTCCGTCTTCCTTCACTTCAGAAAACCTGGACTCATCTCATTCTGGTGAATCTTCTCTTCTGTTTCCTCAAGACAAAGACCAGATCAACAATTGTCCTGCAGGAAAACCGGCTTTAAATGGAAACGCAGTCCACCTAAATAGCTCCTCTCTGTGTAGCTTCCTGAAGGCGGGCTGCATAAAAGCGGACACAAATCAGTACATCCTGCCAACGCTGCTCTCTCCTGTTGCATCGCCATGTAGACCTGCGTGGAGGAAGAGCTGTGAGCGTCAAAGCTCAAGCAGTTCTGATGAAGAGGAGCAAGCGGAGGACAAGCAGTCATCTCCTGAATGTCACAGGCTGCAAAACCAAACTGAAGGACATTCCAGCGGCAACAGTACTCCAGGAAAAGCCAGGACTTCCCTCTGGAACGTTGAAGATGAGCGTGATGGTAAGGAGGATGAATGTGATGAAGATGGGCAGGCTGTGGGAGCTACGAAGGAAGATGCCTCGCACTCTAAAACGAAGAGCCCAGCCCTATCACCTGTTCAGACCAAGGCTCCGCCTTGCGTTGGTGAGGAGGATCCGCCCACTCTGGACGAGATCACGGCCTATGAACACGACATCCTGCTGGTGGACGTGAACCAGGATGACCCTGACCTGTTTGTGGATTCCCCCCAACTAAGTCTGCTGAGGCTGGGTCCCGTGCGGGCTTCCGAGGCCCCCAAAAAGACTGCCCCAGCTGCCGCGAGGCTGCCGTTTGAAGTGGGCGGAGCCCCAGGTAAAGCAGTTCAAAGGTAAGTGTCGTGTGATGTAACCTGCTGTCCCACAGGAGCCGTGAAGTCCTAAAGGGGTCTTCTGTGTTTCAGCCTGACTCCTGTGAGGAGGGATTTGTGCTTCGAAGGTCAGGACACAGCAGGTGACATGAATTCTTGCCTTTTATCAAATATTTTTCACCTTTCAGCCTAAAGGCTAATGTTTGCCTTCTTGTTTGTGTTTACAGCAGAGGGTGACAGCAGACCGTGGAGACCTCGCTGCAGCAGCACCACCCCACCCAGCACACAGAATGCGTGCCCCACTACAGACGAGCACAGCAGACGTGTGGTAATGTGATGGGGGGGGGGGGGGGGGCACATCTGCAGGACAAAGAGCATGTTTCCTGGAAGCGCTTTTAGGAATTATCAGCAAGTCATCAGACGTGACTCCTAATGTGCCTGCAGCTTCAGAAAATGAAACATTAGTAGACCGCCTTTGTTTGCATAAATGTTCACTCTGAGCTAAAAGCTGAGAACCAACAGCTCCATGATGGTCAAACACCTGAGATTTTCCCTCTTTGTCATTTAAGACAAACTCTCATCATAAGTAACTCATCAAAACAGAGGCCCAGTGAATAGCTCAAGGAAATTATGGGATATACAGTGGTGGACAAAATTGTTGGTACCCCTCAGTTAAAGAAAGAAAGTCCACAATGCTCACTGAAATGACTTGAAACGTTCAAAAGTAACAATAAATAAAAACTTATGGAAAATTAAATAATCAAAATCAGCCATTACTTTTGAGTTGTTGACTAAGAGAATTATTTAAAAAAACAAAGTAATGAAATAGGGCTGGACAAAAATGATGGTACCCATAACTTAATAGTTTGTTCCACAACCTTTTGAGGCAATCACTGCAATGAAACGGTTTCTGTATTTGTCAATGTGCCTTCTGCACCTGTCCACAGGTATTTTGGCCCACTCCTCATGAGCAAACTTCTCCAGTTGTCTCCGGTTTGACGGGTGTCTTCTCCAAACGGCATGTTTCAGCTCCTTCCACAGATGTTCAATGGGATTCAGATCTGGGCTCATAGAAGGCCACTTCAGAATAGTCCAACGCTTTTCTCTTAACCATTCTTGGGGGTTTTTGGCTGTGTGTTTTGGATCGTTGTCCTGTTGGAAGACCCATGACCTGCGACTGAGACCAAGCTTTCTGACACTAGGCAGCACATTTCTATCCAGAATGCTTTGATAATCTTGAGACTTCATTTGACCTTGCACAACTTCAAGACACCCTGTGCCAGATGCAGCAGAGCAGCCCCAAAACAGAACTGAGCCTCCTCCATGTTTCACAGTAGGGTCAGTGTTCTTTTCCTTGTATGCTTCATTTTTGAGTCTACGAACATAGAGCTGATGTGCCTTACCAAAAAGCTCCAGTTTTGTCTCATCTGTCCAAAAGACATTTTCCCAGAAGCTTTGTGGCTTGTCAACATGCATTTTTGCAAGTCCAGTCTGGCTTTTTTATGATTTCCTTTCAACAGTGGTGTCCTCCTTGGTCATCTCTAATGAAGTCCACTCTGGATCAAACAACGACGAATGATGCGATCTGATGTACCTTGATCTAGGAGTTCACCTTTAATGTCTTTCGAGGTTGTTCTGGGCTCTTTGGATACAGTTCCAACTATCTGTCTCCTCATTTTGTCATCAATTCTCCTCTTCCGGCCACGTCCAGGGAGGTTGGCTACTGTCCCGTGGGTCTTATACTTCTGAATAATATGTGCCACTGTCGTCACAGGAACTTCAAGCTGCTTAGAGATGGTTTTATAGCCTTTACCTTTACGATGTTTGTCTATAATTTTGTTTTTTAATGTCCTGGGACAATTCTCTCCTTGGCCTTCTGTTGTCCATGTTCAGTGTGGTACACACCTTTTCACCAAACAGCAACGTGACTATTTGTCTCCCTTTAAAAAGGCAGACTGACTGATTATGGGTTTGAAAACAGCTGTGATGTCAATTAATGACATACCTGAGTTCATCATGACCCCCTGGGAAATTAGTTCTCAGTCTTTTATGGAGGTACCATCATTTTTGTCCAGCCCTATTTCATTGGTTTGTTTTTTGAAATAATTCTGTTGATCAACAACTCAAAAGTAATGGCGGATTTTGATTATTTAATTTTCAATAAATTTTAATTTATTGTTACTTTTGAACGTTTCAAGTCATTTCAGTGAGCATTGTGGACTTTCTTTCTTTAACTGAGGGGTACCAACAATTTTGTCCACCACTGTATTCTGTGTAGCGGCCGGTTGGCTCAATTGGCTGCGTGTACAAATGGTTTATGGGAAATCGGTTTGTTTCCCAGGGGGCATGATGAGCTTCTTCCAGTGGACAAGACCCTTCACGCTACTGTCTACCTCTGTATCCACACAGGACTGGGTCTCCCTGTGCCTGTCCCCAACCCGGATAAAATAGAGCGTAAAGATCAGCCAAACGGAGTGTGGATTGGTGAAAGCTGATTCTCTGTGGCGACCCCTTGATATGGGATATGCCAAAGGAATGATTTGATAAATCAGCTGAGGTTTACTTCTGCATCAACAGTCCTGCCCACAACTCTACTACTGCCGCCCTGCAGAAACTGTCCTAATAAAACAACATTTTTTTTATTTATTTTTTATTTTGGCTAAAACATATTCGTAGTTAAGACCACTGAGAACTAGGGCTGGGTGATAAAATGATAACTATATATGAATCGCGATACACTCATTAACAAAAAATACACCTCTGTCAAACCACCTGTGCGAATCAGCGATCGCTGGTTGGCTGTGGCGACCCTTGAAGAGACATGCCAAAAGGCCAACAACAGTAGTGCGGTTTCTGACTCGTCAGTCTCCGTTGCAGCTGTACAGACTTTTGCCATCCAATAATTTCCAAGAAGTTCCTCTCAGGCCGCGGGGCAACTTTCCTCTACTGCTTCTCTTAAGTAAACCACTGCCAGCAGTCTGTCCAGGTTGCCTTGTTCTGACAAGTAGGGACATCTCAATATGATCACATGGTCGGGAATCAGCCCCATCACGTACTTCAGACTCAAATCTAACCAGATCCTGCAACCTGATCATGGATCACGTTTATTTTATTCTCATTATTATGAGCGTTATACGTCAAAAGATGAATTACAGTGATATTCACAGAACTTTTTTTTTTATTAACATCTACAAAGTGCAAGCTCTGGGGGAAAAAGGATTTAATAAAAATGTCTAACATCTGAAAGACAGCAGAAATAAATGATTCTATTGATATGAGCTAGTCATGAAGACTCATCATCATATTCATGCTACAGCAACTATTTAAAAAGAAAGTTGTTAATTTTGAAGAATTTTTAATGGAGACATGAATCGCATCTGATCAGAATTTTCAATAGTTCTGAAGATGCCAAAATGTCTTGCATGCTTATCATTTTATTTTTACTAGTTAATCATTTTTACTAGTTGATGGTTGAACTATTCTTACTTGATTGTTCCAGCTACTTCACAGCAGTGTTTTGTTTAAGTGTAAAAAGATAAGGTGAATAAAATGAAACAGCCGAAAACCTGGATCTGTTCATTAAGGTGTTTGTATTTTTAAAATGTGTTTTTAAAAAAAAAAAAGGATCAGATCAGGACGCTGCATCAGCAGATACTCAAAATCAAATGACTCTGAATTGAATCGAGCCCAAATAAACCTGATTCAGACATCCCTGTTTAGAAGCCTGTCCTGGCACAGGATGGACCCTGAAACCTAAAGTTTCCTCCTTTGTTGATGTTGAATTCATTTTTACAGAAAAAACCTTTAAAGGTTCACTCCGTACTTTGGTCCCTCAAGACCTGAGTTGCATCATTTTTAAGAATAAAAACAGAAAAGTTTGATAGTTTTTTTTTTTTTTTTAACAGGTTCAGTTTGATGTCAACAACAACCATGCAGACGGCGTCTTTAAAAGGTATGGCTGCAGCCGGCGGTCCGTGTTGGGACAGTTTGGTGTAAAAAGGTTCTCTTGTGTCTGACAGGATGCAGCCCATCCAGACGGTCGGCTCTTCTCTCAGCATCCCCGCCCAGCATCCATGGGCTAGAAACGCTGCCGGCGCGGCCAACTTCTGGCGCCAGAAGTCCAATTCTGTAAGTGTTTCGTAGAGGGAGGATTTAGCATTATTAGAACAAACATTTGACATTCATTCTGTTTTTTAATTTTGTAGAAAACTATAAACACGTAGACCAGGTTTAAACTTGATGCTAAAAAATGAAAATAATTATTTAAATACATGAGATTTTTCTTAAAGGGCCAATACCACGCAAAATCAAAATTTCGAGCTTTTGATTGTAAAGTGCTATTTTGATTTGTTCACACATTTCTGAGTATTCCTCCAAAACTGAGCTCTCTGAGCACCAGCCCCTCTCAATCCACTGAAAGGAGCGGATTCTCACATTGTGAGGTCAAAAAGTGAGGAACAGCCCCTTCCAGGAAGAGTCTGCACTGCCAGCGCCGCCCCCAGACAAACACAAACTTTCTCCAGGGAGCCGGTGATCAGCAAAAACTTTTATATGAAAAATATGCACACTCGTCTTTTCAAAAGTTTAGATGTTTGTTTTCGTGGGACCATGGCAGACACTGCTGAGGCTCACACGGAGCGACAGGTGGA